>NC_080109.1:38444191-39116422 GCF_950005125.1 Chionomys nivalis
CTCTTGCTCCCTCCACCCCTCTCTCCTCTCTCAGTTCAGTCTACTGGCCATGTTCAATGCGCTACTTTCTCTCCCTGCTCTGGACTCTTTCGGTTGCCTCTGGCTGTACTCTTGTTCATGTCTAATAGAAACCTTCTCCTCGACCACAACTCAGAGCAGCCAGCCCCCATGTTATACATCTGGTGCCCCCAAACTCCACCATATCAGAGAGTTGGTCTTTCTACCACTTATTTTAGGTCAACGATGGTCAGAAGATGAGGAAGAGATCTTGAGATGAGGTACTTAAGACCAAACTACAGGAACTGAAAACAGACAGGTCCATGGAGAGCCTGCCTTGTGATGTTGTCCTGTCCTTGTCTGTTTTTGAGACAGGGTTTCACTATATAGATCAGGTTGGCCTCCAGCTCAGAGAATCACCTGACTCTGCTGCCCCCTAAGATAAAGGCACACACCAGGGCCAGCCTGAAGCTGGTTTGAACGGATCCTTCTGCTTCTACCTCCCAAGAGCTAGAATAACAGATGTGGTGGCTGGGATGAGAGCGGCCCCATGGCTCATATATCTGAATGCTTGGTCCTCAGTTGGTGGAACCCTTTAGGAAGGATTAGGAGATGTGGCTTTGTTGGAGAAGGTGTGGCTTTGTTGGAGGAGGTGTGGCTTTGTTGGAGGAGGTGTGGCTTTGTTGGAGGAGGTGTGGCTTTGTTGGAGGAGGTCTGTCACTGGTGGTGGACTTTGAGGTTTCAAAAGCCCATGTCTCTGTTCTCTACCTCCAGTTAATGGGTCAGAATCTGAGCTCTCAGCTACTGCTCCAGCACCAGGCCAACCTGCCTGCTGCCACGCTTCCCACCACGATGGTCATGGGTTCACCCTCTTAAACAGTAAGCAAGCCCCCAATTAAATGCTTTCTTTTATAAGTTGCCTTGGTCATGGTGTCTCTTCACAGCAATGGAAGAGGTGTGAGCCACCATACCCAACTTGGGTGGCTTTACATGCAACTCAATATTTAAAAGCTGATCTCCAACATACCCCGATTCCCTGTATTTCAGTCAGTGGTATTCTATTGCTGTAATTATTTGAGCTTAAAAAAAAATCCTGGGACTCATTCATTTCCACTACCCTCAGAACTTCCTGTCTATTCCATTAGCGATCCTGTGCACTCTCCCAGGAGCTGATGCAGTCTGCAGGCCTCTACTGCTATTAATCTGGTCATCATCCTCTCTCACCTGACCTGTCTTCCCTACCCATGTCTACAGCACACACTCCCTCTGTGTTAAATCCTGCAGTGTGTCTTCCACTCTCAAAGCTGAGTTCTCTCTCCCCATGCATACATGCATGTGTGCATGCGAGCACACACACACACACACACACACACACACAGAGAGAGAGAGAGAGAGAGAGAGAGAGAGAGAGAGAGAGAGAGAGCGCTCTCGTGAAAGCCAGAGGACAGCCTGTTACCATTACCAAAGCAACTTGCATGGGGGGAGGCTATCTTGGCTTACACCCCCACATCATTTTTCATCATTGAAGCAACTCAAACAGGGCAGAAAACTGGAGGCAGGAACTGCTGCAGAGACCATGGAAGGGTGCTGTGTACTGTATTGCTCCTCATGGCTTGTTCAATGTGCTTTCTTTTTTTTTTTTTTTTTTCGGTTTTTTTGAGACAGGGTTTCTCTGTGGCTTTGGAGCCTGTCCTGGAACTAGCTCTTGTAGACCAGGCTGGTCTCGAACTCACAGAGTCAATGTGCTTTCTTATGGAACCCAGGGAAGGCTCCACCCACAATGGGCTGTGTCCTCCTTAATCAATCACCAATCAAGAAAACGCCCTATAAGCTCACTTACAGTCAGATCTTATGGAGGCATCGTCTCAATTTACGTTCCCTCCTCTCAGGTGACTTTACCTAGTGTCAAATTGACATAAAGCTATCCAGCACACTGGGGTATCATTTCCTATGCCTTGTCCACCATCTTTTGAGACAGGGTCTCTCATACGATCCTGGAGCTCACCAAGATGGCCAGACTGGCAGCATCTCAGCACCAGAGGGCTGCATGCCTCTGCCTTCCCAGTGTTGTACACTGTGAAGATGTGTCTCTGCCAAGGCACCTTCTGATTGGCTTAATAAAGAGCTGAATGGCCAGTAGCTAGGCAGGAGAGGCTAGATGGGACTTCCAGGGAGAGCTAGAAACTCTGGGAAGAAGAGAGGCGGGATTTGCCAGCCAGACATGGAGGAAGCGGGACATACTGTACTGAGGAGAGGTTGTGAGCCACACGGCAGAATGTAGACCAACATAGCAACAAAAATGGGTTCATCTAAGTTTTGTTTGCTTGTTTGTCTTTTAAGATAGGGTTTCTCTGTGTAGCCTTGGCTGTCCTGGAACTTGGTCTGTAGATCAGGCTGGCCTTGAACTCACAGAGATCTGCCTGCCTCAGGCTGGCCTTGAACTCACAGAGATCTGCCTGCCTCTGCTCTGAAGTACGGGGATTAAAGGCGTGTGCTACCACTGCCTGGCTAATTGAAGTTTTAAGAGCTAGTTGGGAACAAGCCTAAGCTAAGGCCAGGCTTTCATAATTAGTAAGAAGTCTCTGCAGAGCTGGTGGTCCAAAGAAAGTTTGACACTCCATTCCAGCACTTGGATTTCAAGTGCACTACCAGGCCAGGCTTTTTTTTTTTTTTTTTTTTTTTTTTATGGGTTCTGGAAATTAACTCCGATCTCATGCTTTCAATGTAGCTTTCTCCCCAGCCCCTAACACTGAACTCTTGACCTTCAGAGGCTAGGCAGCAGTGTTCAGTCTCTCTCTCATACACACACACACACACACACACACACACCCTACATACACCCCTGACCTTTTTTGTTGTTTTGTTTTTGTTTTTCGAGACAGGGTTTCTCTGTGGTTTTGGAGCCTGTCCTGGAACTAGCTCTTGTAGATCAGGCTGGTTTCGAACTCACAGAGATCCGCCTGCCTCTGCTTCCCAAGTGCTGGGATTAAAGGCATGTGCCACCACCGCCCGGCCCACCCCTGACCTCTTTCCCCAGCTTCTGAAAATCTCTTGCTGCGCCTGAAGACCCCCAGTGAGCCTTGGTGCTTTCTGACCCGACCGTTTCTCTCTCTGGGATGCTCCTGCTCCGGATGATTTCATTGCAGGTTCCCCTTTCCCGCTCAAATGTCACCCCATGGCACACACCACTTTCACTCACAAGACCTTTTGCCTTGCCTTATTTCCAACACTTCTCAGTATGTGTTTAGTTATTTGTGTCTGTTTCTGCTCAATACAATGCGCTGACTCGAAGCGGGGCCTTTCTCTCTTTCTCTGCTTTATCCTTTACCCAGCATCAGCACCTAAGACACTTTGGTCTCCAGTAAATAAACTAATTTGAAACAGAGTAAGAAATAAAGAAAATTCACTCTTCAGAGTTAGAGAAGTCACCGTGGCAAAAGGCGACATTACTATGTCAGGAAGAGAAACTGTAACTTTACAATACCCCATGCCCACAAACCCAGAGACGCTAGGTAACAAGAAGACATACATCAATACCCTGGGGAAGGGGAAGCAGACAAGACCTCCTGAGAAAATTAGGAGGGAGGGTGGAAGAGGAGGAGGAGGGGAGAAAGGAGGAGGAAGAGAACATGAGGGAACAGGATGCTTAAGAAGGGGGAAGGACAGTGAGGGAAAAGAAAGAGATATCTTGATTGAGGAGTCATTAAGGGACTAGCAAGAAACATGCCACTAAGGAAATTACCGGGAATCCACAAGGATGACCCCAACTAAGACTCTAAGCAGCAGTGGAGAGGACACCTAAACTGGCCTTCCCCTGTAATCAAACTGATGACTACCTTAATTGTCATCATAGAACCTTCATCCAGCAACTGATGGAAGCAGATGTAGAGATCTCAGAGGCCAGTCCAAGAGGCTACTGGAGACCAGTCCAAGAGAGGGAGGAGCAATAATATGAGCAAAGAGGTCAAAACCATGATGGAGAAACCCACAGAAACAGCTGACCTGAGCCAGTGGGAGCTCACTGTCTCTGGACTGATAGCGGGGGAGCCTGCATAGGTCCAAACTAGGCCCACTGAATGTGGAGGACAGTGGTGGGGCTTGGGCAGTCTGTGAGGCCACTGGCAGTGGGACCAGGATTTATTCCTAGGGCTTGAACTGGTGTCTTGGAGCACATTCTCTTTGGAGGGATACTTTGCTCAGCCTAGATATAGGGGAGAGGATCTTGGTCTTGCCTGGAAGTGAAGTGTCAAACTTTGTTGACTCCCCATGGGAAGCCTAGTCCTTTCTGAGGAGTGGATGGGGGGATGGGTAGAGGGAAGGAGTGGGAGGGGAGGGAGTGGGAACGGGGATATCTATGTAAAATGAGAAAAGTGTATTAAAAAAAATCTTAAAAAAAAGAAAAGAAAAAAATACCCGATGCCCTTATCCTATCCACATCTTATGGTGTTTGTTTAACTTATTTTCTTATTTTCTACACTTCCCATATATTAAAAATGAGATCTGTAGACTACAGTATATTCAGGTTCAATATCCGCATTGGGCAAGAAGCCTTGTTGGTGATGCTGAGTAAGTTGGAATGGTTTACTAGAGTTCACGAAGAGGAGCCAGATGTTAGCAATGTAATCTACCAAGTAAGTCCCCACTTTCAACCAACAGCTTAGCTTTTGAATTTACTTACTGGATCCATACCATCAAAGGCTAAGTTTCTCCCCTGGTGGGAGAGAGAGGGGAGAGGGGAGAGGGAGAGGGGGAAGGGAGAGGGGAGAGGGGAGGGAGAGGGGAGAGGGGAGGGGGTAGGGGGGAGGGAGAGGGGAGAGGGGAGGGGGGAGAGGAGAAAGGGGAGAGGGGGAAGGGAGAGGGGAGGGCGGAGGGAGAGGGAGAAGGGAAAGGGAGAGGGGAGAAGAGAGAGGGGAGAGGGGAGGGAGAAGGGAGAGGGAGAAGGGAGAGGGAGAAGGGAGAGGGGAGAAGGGAGAGGGGAGAGGGGAGAGGGAGAGGGGGAAGGGAGAGGGGAGGGGGGAGAGGGAGAGGGGGAAGGGAGAGGGGAGGGGGAGGGAGAGGGAGAAGGGAAAGGGAGAGGGGAGAAGGGAGAAGGGAGAGGGGAGAGGGAGAAGGGAGAGGGAGAAGGAAGAGGGGAGAAGGGAGAGGGGAGGGAGAGGGAGAGGTGTACTACAGCCTTCCCTCACGTGACCACAGGTACGTCTTGGACTCTCTTGACCTTGGCATTGTTCACAGGAAGCTGATTTTGCGGGCGTGCAGAATCCAGGTATTACGGGCCACAATGGCTGCCATGAGACTACAGAGGAGAGCCTGGCGGCCACGCAGCACACTGTGGGGTCAGTCCCATCATGTAGCCCCTGTAGGGTGACGCGTGATGGAGATGAGGGAGTGAGGCCAATGCTGAAATGGAGACAGGAGATCCAGACAATGTGTAATGCGTAAGGAAAGCTACCGACGTCAGGCAGAGCCAGCATGATATGGAAGCCACATGGGCTGCCACCAGCAAAGCTGCAGAAAGCCCTCCACAGCCATGGTGTGCCCAGGATGACATATAGGGAGCATTAGGATTTATGTCAGCCCCACTGGGATTTGGCCTTGCTCCGGGCTGATTGTTCCTTACTACCCTCCTCCTCTCTTTCGAAATAAGAATGTCAACCCTGAACCTCATCCACAGACTGTGTTTGCTTGAGTCTTGGAGGATACTTTGAAGTTGGCCTTTTGAATGATGCTGGAGCAATTAAAACTTTGGGGGGCTCTTGACGTTTGCATTGCGAGACAGATGTGAGTCTTTGGGGATGGTAGAGGACTATGGGATGGGTCTGTATATGAAGAGCTTCATTCCCGGATGTTGCTATGGAGAGGGAAGACTGTCGAAAAGTCTGCAGTCCATGGGGCGGGCACGTTCTTTCTTGCCTTTTGTCTGATGCCCTAGGAGCTGAGTGTTTTGCTCTGCTACAGTCTTGTTACAGGTCAAAGAAACTGGGAAGGTTCCTCATGGACTACAAGCTCCCCGACCAGGAACCAAAGTAAAGCCTTTTGCAAGATGACACTTCATCTGAACACAGTTCTGAGCTCCCTTTAGAACTTCTAACAAGGGGAAGCGAGCAGGATCCCAGTTCATCATGAGAAATCAGAGGACCTGGCCTCACTCATCTAGCCAGCTCCAGCTGGAAAGGGGACAGGAGTTACGAGAAGCCATCTGAAGTTTCCTATGCTATGATCCCAGACAGGACAACTGCAAACTCACTGTAGACGACACCAAAGCTGACCTTCCACACCTTACCTCTCTACTGTTAAAAAAGAGAAACTGGCTTTTTACACCCCTCCCCCTCCCTGTTCCGGTCCCAGGGATTGACTCCAGGGCCTTGAACAGGATGGGCAAACGTGTGGGAGCCACGCCACAATCCAATGATGGGCAAACATGTGACCCTTGAGCCACGTCACAATCCAAGCCCTCTAACTTTACTTCTAAAAAAAAAAAAATCAATTAAGAAGAATGTATCATGTACACACTTCATGTTAATCTTTTCTTCTTATTCAACAATCATTGCATTCTGGACAGCTTCTATAACGAAAGAATTTAGCATGAACCCCTAGACAGACTGTAAGGCATGCCTGGGCAATCCCAGAGGCTCACCAGGGAAAATAAGAAAATCGCTGATTTGAGCCCATCAGGGTGGTATAAGCCTAGAAGACTCAAGAAGGACTTGAGAGACAGAGGGAGGAGGATTATAAATTCAAAGTCATACTCAGCTACCCAGTGAGCCCAAGTCAGCCTGGGCTCCATGAGAGGAGGAAAGAGGAAGAGAGGGACATCGGGGGGGGGGGGGGGGGAGAGGAGGGGAGGGGAGGGAAAACGAGCAAAGAAAGGAAAAGACAACATCAAGAATTTTTATTTTTATTTTTTGTACCATGCATATGATTGCCTGCGTTTAGGTTTATGCACCACATGAGTGTCTGGGTGCATCTCTGGAACTGGAGCTACAGATGGCTGAGAGCCGTCATGTCAATGCTGGGAACTGAACCTGAGCCTTCTGTAAGGCAAGCAAGTGCTTAACCACTGAGCCATCTCTCCAGTCTCACATCTACACTTTTAAAAAGCAACTCCTTAAATCCAGTGCTACAACCAATCACCGATGAACAGGGCATGTGCACGGAGAGGGGTCAAGCAGGGAGCACTGCAGCGACCAATATCCAAATGAAACTCTTCCAAAAATAGGGGAATGCAAACTAAAGAGAGGTAAAGTTTCACCCCTGTACTCTGTCAGGAGCTGGTAAAGCTGATCACAAACCTCTACTCGAACCCTGGCCTCTACCATGTCATGGATGACATGGGTATCTTTCAATCCGACAATCTGTTTCCATTTCTGGATGCAGAAGCCCCAAATGCAGATACCCTAGTGCCTGCACCCCAGAACAGGGTGCCGCTGTTCAGAAGGTGTCGAAATGTAAATCAGTCACAACAGACCTGCCCCTGGCAGAGTGGGTGAGGGCAGTGCCACACAGTGTTAGGACACAGCAACAAAAGCCAGTGTTTCGATTAGACACGACATAGACATGGAGAGAAAAGCCCGGCACAACGTCGCTTACAGAATTTTAAGAAAAGCAATGAAAACAGTGTATTAAGATGCATGAATATTCCCAGGTGCACAACTGTGATCTCTGTCTGGGGAGGTGGAGGCAGGAGGATCAGAAATTCAAGGTCAGCCTTGCTTGCCTCTTGAGTCTCAATGTCAGTCTGAGCCAAAAGAGTCCCCCTAGATCAAAAAACCCAAAGGAAGTAAAAGTATAAATATGCACTTTAACATCTTTAAGGGAAGGAACACAACTTGTCACAAGCAGTAGCTCACAATCTGATTCCTCCTCTGGGCAGCGATTACAGAGCGAACGCTACTCATAACCAAGCAAACTCCATCCAGCCCCAAGGCTCCCTGGGAACCACAGTTAAATGCAATGAAACAAAACACAAGGAGAACAGAACACGAGGCTGAGACAAGTTGTTTGAGAGCAGGGGAGGCTGGGATTGCAGTCCACACACACCTGGCACCAGGCGACACCCATCCTCCACGATGCCCCTTTCCAAAGGGTGTCTCCTTCAGTCTGCTGGAGTAAGAATCCCACCTCCTTACTCAAACTCTATCTCTGTGACCCTCACACTATCCAGCCTCTCGCACTCTCTTGGACTTGACTGTTCGTTCTCTGTTTCTTGGTAGCCCCCTGCTTCATTCATTTCTCAGATACTTGTTTTTCTCAAGATTCTAGGTTCACACAGCTAATTAAGAAACTCCCCCTCCCGGGAAGAAGGAAAGATGAAAAGGAATCTGAGATACATATGAGACACCTGGGGGTTGGGAGATGACGCCGTTGGCAGAGTGCTCGCCATGCAAGCTTAAGGAGCTGGGTTCCAGCCCTCAGAACCCACGAACAAAAGTCAGTGGGGTAAGGTGTATTTCGCTATTCGAACACTAGAGAGCTGGAGCCAGGCGGTCCCTGAGGCTCATGAGTCAACCTGCCTAGACTGGTCATTAAGCCCCAGACCAGTGAGAGACCAGGTCTCAAAAAATAAAGGTACTTGAGGGTTGACAGCGGAGGCTGTACTCTGTGCACACACACACACACACACACACACACACACTTACGTACATACACACTTGTATCTACACACATATAAACACAAACCTATGTGCTCACAATGCACATAAGACACTCATACTTCCTCTCTGCCCCCCACTTTCCACGTGTAGGGTGTATTTCTGCATGTTTTTAAGTGTGTGGGAATCATCCCGATGCGCTTTTTGACCTTATTCACTGACACAGGGTCTCTCAATCAAACCCAGAGTTTGCTGATAGGGCTGATTCTGGTAGCCAGGCCGTTCTAAGGGTCCCCTGGCAATGCCTTGCCCACCCTGTATATGTAGGGTCTGGGGATTTGACATCATGCCTATTTGGCAAGCATTCTTAAAACTCTGAGCTCTCTCTGCAGCTCTCACACATCCCTTCTGAGAAGCAGAAATGCCAAGTGTAATCTCCAAAGATTTTCCCCAGTGGTGAATTTGCTCAGCTCGAACTGGAGCTGTGCCTGACAATTAACTGTAGAGGTGGGACTGATGTCAATGCGGCGAGCTGAAATTACTAATTTTTTACAAAAGCATTTGATAGCTGTGGTGCTCTTCAGATTGCTGCAGCTTGACTAAGTGTCTCGGCACTGAGTATCTGGTTCCTCCAGAAATTTTAGACACCTGTCATGGACTGGAGCACTGCAGAGCCTCCTATCAGGTACCTCTGAAAAGCTGTGACAGTAACATGCACACATGCATACGTGAGTACACCAACATATACATGCACAGCACACATGCATACCAGAAGACGCTAATAAGCCATTGCAGCCACACAGATTTATTAATAAGAGAAAGCAAGGCAGCTGTGTAATACAATGGCCTCCTCACAGCAAGCCTTACAACATCCACACAACTTTTACCACAGTGAGGCATTCTGCCGTCTGCACAACACGGCTACTGTGGGAGTCAAGGGCCTTTCTGTCTCTCGGAGATGAGGACCTGCAAGCTCTTAGCTACTGAGAATCTCCACACAGACTGCAAAAGCTTAAATGAGGCATGAAAAACACTAATTAGTTATCGTGTGTGCGGTACGGGTGTGTCGATGTTCTCACACACGTATGTGTGCAGTGCATGTATTTGTGGGTGTACAGGCAGTTGACAACAAGTGTTGGTGTACTCACGTATGCATGTGTGCTGTGCGTGTATATGTGGGTGTGCAGGCCCCAGGTTGGCATCAGTTGTCTTCCTCAATCACTCTCCACCTTATTTTTTGAGACAGGGTCCCTCACTGAATCTGGAGCTTGCCTATTCAGTTAGGCTATCTATCTGGTGAGCCCAGGGGATCCTCCTGTCTCCTCCCTACCACTGGGACTACACTGCCTCAACATACTGTTATGGACCATAGATGGACCTGGGACAGCAACCCACATAAGTAGGAACGAACACTTCTGTAGTAGAATGCAAGGGAATACACAGTAGGCAGTCCTCAGAGCAACACCACGCTGGGCAGTGCACACTAGAGCCCTCTGTGCGACACCTCGGTGGGCAGTACACACTAGAGCCCTCTGTGCGACGCCACGCTGGGCAGTGCACACTAGAGCCCTCAGAGCAACGCCACGCTGGGCAGTGCACACTAGAGCCCTCTGTGCGATGCCATGCTGGGCAGTGCACACTAGAGCCCTCTGCTGACAAATTTCAGTTTCCTGAGATAACTGTCCAGCACATTCCATTCATTTATTTAAGGAGAGGGCTTACTATGTAGCCCAGGCTAGCTTACTATGTAGCCCAGGCTAGCTTAAGCCTTGTGAGTACTGAGTTCATTGGCATGGCTTTAGTTCACAGAATTCTAGAATAAAACTGCCCACTCTACACCTTAATTGCCCTCATTAATACTACCGCACATGCCAGTTAGGGAACAGAGCCTCACCCAACTCTAGGTCAGAACTGGGTCCTAATTTCACATTACCAGATAGTGAAAGTCCAGGATCTACACCAAGTCCTAGGCAAAAGCGTTCTGGTGAGGGACTCACAGAAATTAGGGAAGGGCTGGGAGATGGCTCAGGAACTACGAGGGCACACACTACACCACATGAATAAATCATCTTTGTAAAAGTTAGGAAAGAACGAGTCCTAAATCAAGCCATTCACTATTAAATTCCCACTTAAAATACTAGAAATTGCCAGGCATGGTGATATTTAATTTCAGCACTCAAGAGACAGAAACAGGAAGATTTCTGTGAGTTCAAGACCACACTGGTGTGTGTGTGTGTGTTCCATCTGTCTGTCTGGAAAGATGGCACAGGGAGCAAAGGCACTGAATTTATTTGATCCCTGGGACCCACACGGTAGAAGAAGCCTAAGTAGTTGTCCGCATAGTGGCATGTACACACCTCCATCCAAACATGTAGATACACGAAATAAATGCAATTAAAAATTTAAATATTTATAAAAATCCTAAGACCCAGTCATGATTTGCTCTCTGACCATAGGGATCAGTCTCCTTGTGCACAGAATAGATAGAATTCTGTTGATTCCTCTATACCTGAAAGCACAATCCTTGTTCTAGCTCCTGGGTTCAATGCCCAGTAACGGGGGAAATTTCATTTTATGTGAGTACTGCTCAAAGTAAATGAAGGGCACGTTCTGTGAACATCTGGGAGGAAAGGCCTCCAGAATGCACACTGGAAAATGGTGCACACCGGGGAAATGGTGCACACCAGGGGAATGGTGAACACTGGGGGAATGGTGCACACGGGGCGGGGGGGGGGAGCACATCAGGGAATGGAGCACACTGGGAGGAACAGAGCACACCAGGGAACGGGGAATGGTGCACACTGGGGGGGGGATGGTGTGCACCTGGGGAATAGTGCACACTGGGGAAATGGTGCACACCAGGGGAATGGTGCACACCAGGGGAATGGTGCACACCGGGGGAATGGAGCACACCGGGGAATGGTGCACACCAGGGGAATGGTGCACACCTAGGGAATGGAGCACACCAGGGGAATGGTGCACACCGGGGGAATGGAGCACACCGGGGAATGGTGCACACCAGGGGAATGGTGCACACCTAGGGAATGGAGCACACCAGGGGAATGGTGCACACTAGGGGAATGGAGCACACCGAGGAACGGAGCACACTGGGGGAACGGGGATGGTGCACACTGGGGGGAACGGTGCACACCGGGGGAATGGTGCACACTGGAGAACGGTGCACACCGGGGGAATGGTGCACACTGGAGAACGGTGCACACCGGGGGAACGGTGAATACAGGGGAATGGAGCACACTGGGAAATGGCACTGGGGACACTTGCTCATAAGCAGTGTACCAAAGGAAACCGTCTGGCACCCATGCAAACGCAGGTGCATCTCGGTGAAGAGCGTGGCCTCCAGTAGTGTCTGGGCACGCCACCCTCACTGCCTCTTCCTACCCGAAGTTATCAGCCTCTACCGTCTGCTACTGATCATCTCCTTTCATTCTTTGTGTCAGATTAGGACTAATTTGACCACTTGCCTAAAATTATATATATATATATATATATATATATATATATATATATATATATATATATAATTTCCTTCTTGACAGGGTCTTACTATGAAACCCAGGATGGCCTGACACAGAGATCCACCCACCCCTGCTTCCTTCTGGCTTCTTTTGAAAGAAGGTCTTGTATGACCCTGGCTGGTCTCAAGCTTACTGTGTAGTCAAGGAGGATTTGAACTTCTGGTCCTCCTGCCTCACCCTTCTGAGTACCAGTACTACAGCACGGGCCACCGCACCTTGTTTTCTGCAGCAGCGAGGACCGAACCCAAGGCTCTCTGCACACTAGGCAAACACTCTATCAGATGAGTTCCCAGTTCAATGATTTCTTTAAGGGAATCAACCATCCAGTTTGTGACCTGAGCTTTCCAATTTTTGTTTCTCTCTGGTGAACTACGCACTCACACATGCTTGTTAGAACCACCTCCACCTGCCAGGCAGTGGTGGCACATGCCTGTAATCCCAGCACTGGCAGAGGCAGGTGGATCTCTGTGAGTTCTAGGCCAGCCTGGTCTACAGGATGAGTTCCAGGACAGTCAACGCTACACAGAGAAACCCTGTCTCAAAAAACAAACAAACAAGCAAAACAAAAACAAAAGAATTACTCAAGCAGAGGGCAGCCAAGAGAAAGGTAGCTATGTAAAGCACTGGAAACTCACCAGCTTCCAAAGAAGCTGTACAGCATCGCTCAACAGTGCTGGGGGAGTCTCTGTACAGCGTCTGGTACATGTCAAATAGCATTCGTCAAACACAAGAGCCGGAAATATGAGTGCTTACACTCATCCGGCCAACCACATCCTATCCATCCACCCAGTACCTGTGTCAACCATGAACCAGGAATATTCCCGGCTCTGGAGTTACAATAATCAAGAACCAAGATTCTTATTGTTGTAGTACTATAATGGATAGTGTTAGCCACCTGAAGATGAGCATCTGGGCATGCCTGTGGGGATTATTCTGATTGCATCAACTGAAGTGGGCAGGTCCACTCACTGCAGGTGGCACCATCACTGGGTCCTCGGCTATAAAGGTGAGAAGCAAGCTGAGCAGTAGCACGGACGCTCCATCCATTGCTCTCTGCTTCTCTGCAGCCTGTACAGTGACTAACCACCTCAAGCATCCGCTGCTGTGGTTTCTCAGACAGCAATGGGCTGCAGCTCGAACTGTGAGCTGAAATAAAACCCTGACCTCCAACTTGCTTTTGTTAGAATAGTTCATCATAAGAAACAGAGCAGCCACTAAGCCAGGTCCTCTATTCTCCTCTGTTTAGGAAATGAACCCAAAGTAACGCACAACAGCACATGACCCAACTTTAATTACAGTCAAAAAACTATGTAGGAAAACACCCAAAGCTAGATCACGGGTGATTAGGGAGGCTGTTTTAAAGTAAATCAATTTAAGTAAAGTTGAATGATATCAGGAAATGAGCCATGTCTTTCAAATGAAAAGCAAGCCAGGCATGGTAGCACACACCTATAATGCTAGCACTGAGTCAGAAGACTTGCTACAAGTAAGAAGCCAGCCTGCGTACACAGGGAGACAGTTTCAAAAGAAACAATAATAGGGCTGGGAGTGTAGCTGGGGATGGCAGGATGCTAGTCCCAGGCATGAGGCCCTAGGCAGAACAGGAAAGACAGAGCCTCTAAGGCAACCTGGATCAACAGGCAACTTGATGTTGAAGGAGAGGGAGAGGGGAGGGAGGGCAGGAAGTGAGAGGGGGGTTGGTGGCCGGTAGGCCTGCTTTGGGATCATGTAGGCTTCTCATGTACCTGGGGATTTTTTCTTTTAATGGGCTGACATTATTCATTTTGGTGCTTGAGTTCCTCCAGACTGGGCTATGGGGAGACTTCCAAGCTATGTCCTTCTGAAATTCCCCAGCACTGCTTGCAACACTCTGTACTTCGTAGCACAAAGTTCAAGGCTCACCCTATAGCTTCCCCATCCCAGCTCTAGAGTCATTTAGAAAAGGGACTGGCCATGCTCATGGCTACTTCAGTGTCATGCTTGCAGGCTTTCACCAGCTACAGCTAGGGAGTAAGTGAGTGAGTGAGTGAGTGAGTGAGTGAGTGAGTGAGTGGATGTGTGTGTGTGTGTGTGTGTGTGTGTGAGAGAGAGAGAGAGAGAGGAGACAGAGTGTGTGTGTGAGAGACACAGACAGAGAGACAGAGGAGATTGTGTGTGTGTGTGTGTGTGTGAAAGAGAGAGAGACAGAGGAGACAGAGAGAGAGAGAGAGAGAGAGAGAGAGAGAGAGAGAGAGAGAATATGTGTGTGTGAGGGGGGAGACAGTGTTTGTGTGTGAGATAGAGAGGGAATGTGTGTGTGTGTGTGTGTGTGAGAGAGAGAGAGAGAGAGAGAGAATATGTTTGTGTGAGTGTATGAGTGTGTGTATGTATTGTAGTATGCAGTACGTACACTGCAAGTATGTGCATATTCATGTATACAAGTGTGTTTACATCTTTTAATCATAGGTTCATACTGATGCCATTAGTCCCAATTGAATGCCAGATACTATTTCACTGCCCTTTCCTTATCTCCTCCCACCCTTCCTTTCTAACCTAAAACATGCTATGCAGCCAAGGATGATCTAGAGCTTCTGACCCTCTGTTCTACCTCTCAAGTGCTAGGATCACAGACATGTACCACCATACCTGGTTACAGGGTGCTAGGGGTGGAAGCCAGGGCTTTGGCATGCTAGGCAAGCACTCTACCAACTGAACTCCATACCCATCCCTTATTCCTTATTCTCTGTGTCTCAAAGAAAAGTCTAGCTCCTAAAATATCAAGAAGCTCATTCATTGTCTTTGTTACTGTTCTATTGCCGGGAAGAGACACCATGACCAAGGCAACTCTTAGAAAAGTAAACATTCAATTAGGAGCTTGCTTACAGTTTAAGGGTCAGTCCATGGTTATCATGGTTGGAAACAGAGAGGCCTGGTGCTGGAGCAGTAGCTGAGAGCTTTACATCCTGACCAGCAGGAAGAAGAGAGGGAGGGAGTGAGAGAGGGAGGGAGAGAGGGAAGGAGGGAGGGAGGGAGGGAGAGAGAGAGGGAGAGGACAGACAGTGGGCCTGGCATGGGCTTTTGAAACCTCAAAGCCTCCTCCCAACACCTTCTCCAACAAGGTCACGCCTCCTAATCCTTCCCCAACAGTTCCACCAACTGGGGACCAAGCACTCAAACACATGAGCCTATGGTGGCCTTTCGCATTCACACCACCACCGTCATCTTCTTACTGTGACTGCACACACACACACACACACACACACACACACACACACACACACAATGGCTTCAGGATGGCTGTACTGCTGCCATGCTAGTAAGAACTACCTGCAGAGTTCAAGCTTTCCTTCCCCAGTGTTGGTCCTGTGTTCAAACCCTACCTAGGTTAAATGTTTTCCTTCTGATGTTAGGCTATTTGCTGTTTGTACTGAGTTATGGAGTCTAAAATATAATAATAATAAAAAAAGGAAACATATCCTAAAGCCCCTCCTCCCGCTTGTTTATGTGTATATGTTCTTGTCTGTGTATAGGTATGTAAACGTGTCTGGAGCCCGAGGAGGCTTACGGTGTTGTATCTCCTGGAACTGGAGTTATGGATGGTTACGAACCACCACATGGGTGCTGGGAGACAAATCCATGTCCTCTGCAAGAGCCCCTCCCCACTGCCATTAACTCATTATGGGGTGAACATAAACAAGACTAACACGTTTGTTTCTGTAAACGGAAACTCTTAGGAAAGGTCTGTTCAGAACAGTGCCAATCTCCTACCCATCCAGTCTACTCAGTTCTTACCCACCTCCAAGGGGACTGTCTGCTTTGTATTTATTTTTGTTTTCTCCGAAAAGGCCAGTCTCAGGGCCAGTGAGATAACTCAGCAGGGAAAACACTTGTCAACAAGCCTGAAGGTCAGAGTTCAAACCCCAGGGCCAAAGGGAATGACTCACTCCTGCAAGTTGTCCTGTGACAGGCACAGGCGTGCATTCACTTGCTTGCATGCACATCTATGTGAGCAAACACACACACACATGCACACACACACACACAGAGTAATAAAAGGGTTTTTTTGTTTGTTTGGATTTGTTTGTTTTTTTGTTTTTTTTGACAAAACTATCCCACTTTGCTTATCTGTTGCTAAAATACTTCCCCCAAGTAACCACGGGAGGAAAGGGTTTATTTGACTACACTTCCAGGTCACAGTCCATCGCTGAGGGAAGTCAGGGCAGGAGCTCAGGCTGGAACTGAAGCAGAAACCACAGAGACCTGCAGCTTGCTCCCGTGACCACTTCAGCTACCTTTCTTACACAGCGCAGGCTCATTTGCCTACGGATGGTGCCCACGGTGGGCGGACAGATTCCAGAGCCACCTGAAGCAATTAGCGTCACCAATTAGCAATCAAGAAAATGTCCCGCAGACATGCCCAAAGGCCAAACTGATGAGGAAAATTCTTTCGGTTCCTCTACCCAGGTTCCACCAGTTGACCAGGAAGATTACTCTTTCTCAATGAAGAGCAAAATAAGACTGCAGTGCATGGAGAGATGGTTCATTCTTAAGAGAGCACACTGCTCTCCAAGACACAGACACAAGTGCTGTTCCCAACACCCAAGTGGCTCACAAAGGTTTGTAATAATTCTACCTTCACGGGTATCTGAAGCTTCAGACTCCCTAGGTCCTGGCACTCAAGTGCCCAGAAACACATGTAATTTAAAATGATTAAAAAAAAATACTTTTAGCCGGGCGGTGGTGGTGCACGCCTTTAATCCCAGCACTCGGGAGGCAGAGGCAGGCGAATCTCTGTGAGTTCGAGACCAGCCTGGTCTACAAGAGCTAGTTCCAGGACAGGCTCCAAAACCACAGAGAAACCCTGTCTCGAAAAAACGGAAGAAAAAAAAATACTTTTAAAAAGAAATAGGTCAGTAACTGAGGTAGGACACAACATCGAGGGGAAAAAAATGTGTTTTAAGTAGATGCAACAGAATATTTACATAACAGAGTAAGGGACCAACAGAAACTGGACACATAGAAGCTTCAGGGAAAACAGGATGGTGGCAAGGAAAACAGCTATGAGAACGTCTCTTGGCTTACTGCATAAGGGACAGCAACAAACTCCCACGTTAGGAAGCAGGCTGCCATCCAGTCTTGATGTTGGGAGACAAGGCTTGCTATGTAGCCCAGAAAGATCCCCTCTTACCACCCTCCTGCCTCAGCTGCTGTAGAGGGGGACTCCAGGGGAGCCCCACAAAGCCTGGAGTTGCTTGCTATCCTGTTTCCACCTTCCCAAAGTTGTTACAGTTGTTTCTCCCAGCCCAAGTTAAAACAGGCATTAGTTTGAAAGAACAGTAAAGTCTACATTTTAAATGCCAACAGAGTAACTTTGCCCTAGGAAGGCGAACAGGATCCAGGGATGCCAGGGAAGAGATGGCTGATGGTTGAAGGTACAAAGTAGCACTGCTAAGTGGTACCAATCACACCAGAAAAACCAGCACAGGTTTCTGACATGTCTAGGAAATTTATGTATACATTAATGAGTAGCTGAGGATGGCTCCTTGAGCCTAGAACTAAAAGAATGCATTCTAGAGAGAAAAGCAGGCGCTCTATGGACAGAGGGCTCTTGCCCTGAATCCAACCAGAGTTAACAGTTACAAGATTTCAGCGAGTTATTGAACATCTCCTTGCCTGTGGAAGGTGCAATGTGTCCTTTGAGAAGTGACTGAGAGATGACAGAATAGCACAGTTCACTGCCCCTGGTCCAGGACAGAGCTTTGGGGAATAATTCCATCAATAAACCAGATTAAACTAGTCAGCGAGGTAAAGAAACTAATAACCAAGTCACCCAATTTAAATAACATGCCTGAAAGGAAACAGGGAATTCATCCAATCTCCAGCATTTTGTCGTAATGGCATAAAAATCTCCAATACTCGGCTTCCATTCTCAGTTTTGAAAGTGTCCCAGGATCTATTTTTAAAGTGTAAAAATACACACTGATATGCTTACTCATAAAAGACCAACAACTCAAAATTGCTTCCTGTCTAATGATCACAGGCTTAAGGCACGCCGTCAAGCGAAGCACAACACACAGGATCAATGTCTAAAAACCTGCAGACGCAAGGGATCTGGCAATATTCACTAAATGACATTTTTTAAGTTTCTATTTCGGTTTCAGCAAACCAAATGCAAAATGAAAACTCCTTAAATGCTCTTAATCAAAATATTAAAATATAACAGTAAACTTTCAGAGACAGCAACAAACACTGGCAGAGACCAAATGTTATACAGTTTGCTCCACACCTGCAAGAGACCTTCTTCCAAGAGCATGTGTCAGGCATCACATCCAGATAAACTGGAAAATACAAAAGGCCACCGTCTCACTTCGCGATACTAAAAGGGCCTGATAAATTTCGAAGTCTTAAGACAACTCCCTAGTAGGGTGCGGGTCCACACCAGGCTACATTTCTGCCCTTTATGGAAAGAGGGAAAGAGAGAGGAGCAGAGAAAACAAAATCGCCCAACACTGCTACGAAGCCGTCTCTCAACTTTGAAAATGCAGTCTTTCCTTAGTGGAGAGCAATACATGCATGCCACACACCGTACACGGCAATCATTTGTGTTCTGAAGCAGAAGGAGACGCTGGGAGAAGACAAGAAAATGCTTTTTCCTGTTCTAAACTTGCAAATATCCAAAATCCGTTATCGTTCCTCCCCCCTGAGAGCATCGTATCGGTCCAAAAAAACCAAAACCAAACCCCCCCCCAAAACAAAACAAAATCTAACAAGGCTCCAGCAGCCCGTGGAGAACTTGGGGGGCTCCGCGCCCTGCAGCCATCACTGTCTGAGCTCCCCGGGCGGCCGCACCCTCGAGCTGTCCCGGGCCTCGTCGAGCGCCTAGGAGCCCGCATCTACACGGAGACCCGCAACGCGCCGCCCGCGTCCACACGGTAGTCTACCTACCTGGAGCCGGGCCGCCACCACCAAGCTGCTGCTGGGTGTTCGGCTGCGGGGAGTGAACCGTGAGTAGGCTCCGCCACACGAGACGGCGGCCACACCCAGAGCCCTGCACGCCGGACGGGGCGGGGACCGGGGCGCGGCGCGCGGGGCGGGGGCGGGGGCGCGCGAGGCCGGGGAAAGGGTCTGGGAACGCGCCGAGGCTGCAGCGCGTGGGGCTTGGGTGGGAGCTGGCGGGAGCGAGCGCGGTCGGGGCGGGCGTGCGGGGGGCGCTCGAGGGGATCGTAGAACCCAGAGCGCGATTGGCCTGGGTGGAGGCTGCTTGGTGCGCGCAGGACCAGGGGTGCGTGTGGCTTAGTGGGGAGGGGTTGGCGGGGGCGCGCGTGGCCTGGGCTGGGGTGCACCGGGTGGGCGCGGGCACGGCGTGCTGCTTCTGCTGGGTTTGCCAAGCGGAAAGCGCATCCCAGGCAGTTTCGATTTATCTGTGTGGCTCTGGACGCACCGTCTAAAGAATGTGCTGGACTTCTTCGCGGCGGGGCCTGGCCAGGAGTGCTCTGCTAGGGCGGACTGCAGGGTTGAGCCAGGAGAGCCACAGATGCCTTCTGCGCTTATAGAGCACTGAAATCCGAAATCAGTCCATCTTAGCCGCCCGACTTACCCGTCGGTGGAGGCCCGAGGTTCACTGGGAACATAAAGCTAGTGGTACGGGCCCCCTCACCCCCCAAAGGTGCTGAAAACATTTATGAACAAACCAGTGCTTACAGCTCTTGGAAGTTAGTCTGTGTTGTCACTGATGCCTGGAAGGTCTTCCCCCAGCACCCTTAAACACCACGTGCACCTCAAGCGACTTTGTTCACATTTCTCTGGGTGTTTAATACTGAAAATATCATAAAATAAATGTCTCCTAGCAATTTGCTGCTTCTGCAGGGGTATTGCTCCTGCCCCCACCCCCATCTTTCTTTGGAGTTAATTCCACTTTGACAGACGGTTGCTATAGCATTCCCTCTCTGACGTCAAACAATTTAAAGGAACAGCACAGGGTAAGAGGACTGCAGCACCGGAGAAGGGTTTGAAGATTATCTGGAGAGCTTTGACAGCCCACAGCCTTCCATTCCCTCCTTGTCAGCTGCTCCCTAAAATCACCTGGAATACAATCTACTCACACCTGCAGACAAGGAGGCCAAACTCTGCGCCCTGCGTGGGACTGGGAAGAAAATGTGGCCTGTGTGTAAAAGCCACACCACCACAGATGTGGAGAAGGGAGGTACCAGGATGATGAAATGTTTGCTCCCCCTCCCTCCCCTGCGCAAAGTTTTGCTTTCCCTAACCCTTGGTGCCTTTTCTCCTTTAAGAAAAAAATGAAGAAGTGCCAGACCTACATATCAAAACATCAGGAAGGGTTGGTTGCAGCCTGAGTAGTCTAATCTCTGATGGTTTTAGTAATAAATACTAAACTATATTGTTGAAAGCAAAGGGAAGCTGGTACTTAGGGAGTGCCTACAGCTCCCACCTCAGCCTGCCTCTTTGTATTTTATCCCCGTTTCACAGATAAGCAAACTGAGGCTCCTAAAGATTCAGTATGTTACATGGAGTCCTGCTGGATGTGGCACCTGACTAGAACAACGCCAAAAAGCCTGTTTTCCTTTCTTGTGATTGGTTCTTTCCTAAGCCTGCGCACTAGCACTTACCAGAGCGTAAAATTTTGTGAAGGGTTTTACTGTGTGTTGAAAAACAAGCATCTGGGGAAACTTAGTGGAAAGCACTGGAGTGTTGACTCTGTTCTAGAGAATAGAAGGGAAAGAGACACCAACAGCCCCAGAACACAAGCTACAAAGCCTGAAAAAAAATTGAATGATCTTTGGTGATTCGTGAAAATTTGATGCGGACAGAAACCTAGTCAAATAGTTCGAGTACTAAAAAGAAATATTTGTCGTCCGAATAAACCCACCCCTTAATCAATTTCTGGTTTTGTCACACTTGGTGCTTAGTTTTCTGAAAAGAATGCTTACTTTTAAGACAAAGCCTTTACTGTACTTGAGAAAGTAGAGTCAGTGAGGTTTTCATCACCAAGAGCAGTGTGTGAATGCGCTCATGCTCCTGATGCTTCCGTGGATGAGGAAACCCATGTGTGTGGCGGGGCTGGGGGGTGATGGAGTAAAGAAAGAGGGAAGGAAGAGAGAGACTCAGAGATACAGAGACGTGGGGGAGGGGCAGAGAAGAGAGAGAGGGAAGGGAGACAGACAGAGACACAGAGACATCCCTGTGGAGAGGGAGGAGAGAGAGACACACACAGATACAGAGGGCAAGAGACAGAAACAGAAAGACAGGCACTGAGACACAGAAACACACACACACACACACAGCTCGGTGCTGGTGCTACTGGCCATGTAGAGGATTGGCTGTCAGAATTGAGCCTGGTGATCCTTTTGAGGTGCCACAGCGACATTTAGATCACTGACTCACTACCTCACTAGGGCCATCCATATTCTCAAACCCTACACTATTAGCAGAACATAAGGAAACCCTCAGAGACAGAATTCCGGTGTCTTTTACCCTCATCTCTAGGACCTGGTTCAGCAGGAGAGCGTCTGCTAGGTACTGGGAGGACAAAGAAACAAATGAACACATGGTTGCTTGTTTTGGTTTTTATTCCTATTCAGAAACCCTTGAATTCAGCTCAGAGGAAAGGAATTGGTTCCTAAGGATTTAGTGACAGTTATTTACAGAGATCTGGGTCCCCTTGGTCAAGTTCAAAGACTTTCCATTCTTGATCTGTGATTGTGTGAATTTGAATTCTCTTCATAGTGAGTGGCCCTCACGTTTACAGTGCCACAGGTTTGTAATCATACTGTAAAGACACTCAACTTTTTTGTTACATAGCTAAGTGTGCTATGAATAATAGAATCAACAGAGCGGATGATTTTAATACTGAATGCCCCCTCCTCAGAGTTGAATGGTTTAGAATTATGAGGTCAAATTATGTACAGCACCCACATCACATGGTTCACAAACACCAGTATCTCCAGCTCCGGGTTATCCAGTGCCCTCTCCTGGCCTCTGAAGGTGCTGCATCCACACGTGTGTGTACACATAAACACAATTTAAAAGACAGAACGGATAAGTCTCTGAAAGAAATTGTATCACAGGCCCTTAAGACTCCTCAAGCAAATAGAAGTGTGACTCCTTAGATTCTGTCAGAAGGGAGTTTTTGTTTTGTTTCTGCCAGGCATTCTCAACAGAGCAATTGTTCTGGAACCATTCCTTTTGCTCAGTCAGCACTTTTCTACCAGCCCTACCACAGTGTATGTGCTGAGCTCCCATCAGCAGGGTCCTTTGCAGTACCCGGCCCCTCACAGACTCCTGCTGTGTGGTACCTAACCCCTCACAGACTCCTGCTGTGTGGTACCTAACCCCTCACACACTCCTGCTGTGGAATCATTTCATTCAGACACTCAGCAAGAACAGTTTGAAACCCATCTTCCTTAGGCATCTCAGAGAATTTAGGAGAGTGTGCTGCACTGAGCTAATGATGTCCGTCCCAGGCACGGGAATGGAGTAGAAGTGTGCAGCCATGTGTTACCTGGTCTGTTTCTTGTAGTTACTGTTCCTTGAATCCTGTTGGAAAGGGACCTGGCACAGTGGAAAGGACGCAAACTCCAAATTATGTTAAAGACCCACTATAGGACTCACGTGGTGGTGGAGGGTGTGGGAGGCGGTGGGGGTGGGGGCAGTGGGTGGGGGGTGGGGGTGGGGGCCGCAGTAGTGGGGGGTGGGGGTGGAGGTGGGGTGGCGGGGGTGGTGGCGGCGTGTGTGTGTGTGTGTGTGTGTGTGTGTGTGTGAGTGAGAGAGAGAGAGAGAGAGAGAGAGAGAGAGAGAGAGAGAGAGAGAGACCTTCCTTGGGTCATATAGTCTGCACGGGTCTACCTTATCATAGAAAATAAGAGTACTGAATTCTAACATAGTTGACAAATACTTCTAACACTGTTGGTCAGTTAAATACTCACTAATTCCCTCACCCTATCCTGAGAAGACTTTTGAACAGCTTGTTTTAGGAAGTCACTCTACTGGTGAGTAAAAACATTTGGTTCATTCTCTCTTGCTCCATGTAAGCAACCCTGAACCAATGGAGTTAGACAAGCAGTGCGTGCGTGCGTGTGCGTGCGTGCGCGTGCGTGCGTGCGTGCGTGCATGCGTGCGTGTGCGCGTGGGTGTGTTGTAGTGGCAGTTCACACAGCATGCTAGGCACAACAGGAGCCATCTCTTTTGCTCCTAAACACCTTTGCATAAGGGGCTTGATGGCTTGCCAGAAGCATCCTTTATTTACTCTTTGCGTTGTCAGCCACACTGGCTGTTAGCCGTGGCTCTCTCACAGGGCTTCCAAATCAGAGCTACCTGTTGGCTGGGCGATCAGCCAGGTTTGTGGGCAACAAACTCAGTTTCTCTTCTCGTGGGCCTTTCCATGAATTGCAAATTCCCCACAGTGGTTGAGTTCCAGGAGCAGGTGTTCCGGAGAACAAGGAGGAAGTTGCCTTGTTGACAGCACACAGCACAGCTGTGACTCCCCATGTGCTCTGAGTGATAGGAGCCCAGACCGCTTTGTGAAATAGTGACACATCCCAGGAGAACTGGAAGACTAGGTACCCTTACAGACATCTTCAGAAGTACATTCTTCTGGCCCAGGCATGGCCATGCACTCTTCCAGTCCAGCACACTAGAGGCTGAGGCAGAAGGATTGTAAACTTAAGGATATGTGTGTGTGTCTCACAAAAACTCATTGTAGGCTGAACAGTGCTTTAAAATCAACAAAAACCCCTACCAGAGCGCTACCATCGGTAGTAAAAGTACAAACTACACATACCTACCCGCCAACTCTCAATTTCACAAGCTAAGGTTTTATTTTTCCTTTCCTTTCCTTTCTTCCTCATAGAGCAAGCTTTATTTATGGTAATATGTTCAGTCATACCTTTCAAACAGTAGAAAATGTCTCATTTTTCCTACTCATTTAACAAAGACTAGAGACACCCGAGGAGAGGAAGCCTCGATGAGGAATCTAACAGCTTGGCCGTGGAGATGTCCGGAAGGCAATTGCTTGATTAATGATTGCTGTGGGCATATCCAGCCCACTGTGGGCAGTGCCATGCCTGGGCAAGGTGGTCCTGTGGCGGAGAAGAAAACAAAGGAAGCAAGCCATGGGGAGTGAAACTGTACGTAGCTTTGGTTCCTGCCCTGAATTCCCTCAATGATAAATTATCACCGAGAAGTTGTAAGATGAAGTAAACTCTTTCCTCCCGAAGTTGGTTTTGGGTCCATGTCATTATAGGGTTTGTCTGGAAGAATTAGGGTCACTCCAGGGTGAATTTTGACTTAGCAGAGCAGCAGGGAGCCAGTTTCTTGTGAAGCCTGTTGCTTCATAAAGGGTTTTGTTTTTTTTTTAATTGTTGTACAATTTACACCTTAGTACGTCAATTTCTGGAACCCAAACCTCTAATCTGGAGTCACTTGAAGGAACCAAATGCCCAAGCAATTCTCAGTCACGAGAACTCTTGATTTTCCAAGTCCTCTCATAGCTAAGTTTTGCAAAGGTCTTGGACTCTTCAGGAAGAACCCATATAAAAATCGCACACTTCAAACAAAAGGTATCGGTAATAAAGGTAACATCACAAAAGGCAGTTCAAAGCCTAGGCGCTAACACTCTGGAATCCAAGCCAGATGCAATGCTCTGTGCGATCTCCTGCTACAGGTGTTTTGTCAACCCGGCCCAGCTAGAGTTATCTGGGAAGAGGTTCCTCAGTTGACATGATGTTTCCATCAGATTGCCTGCAGACAAGTCTGAGGACATTTTCTTGATTAACAATCGATGTGAGAGAGCCCAGCTCGCTGGGATCAGTGTCACTCATAGGCAGGTGGTACCAAGTTGGATAAAGGAGCAGTCAATCAGACCACGGGGAGCAAGCCAGTAAGCAGCATTCCTCCATGGCCTCTGCTTCACTTCCTGCCCTGACTTGCCTTCATGATGAACTACAACTGTAAGCTAAAATACACTCTCTCTTCTCCAAGTTGCTTTTGGTCATTGTGGTGGTTTGAACGAGATGTCCCCATCTTCATTTTAGTATTACTTGGTCCCCAGTTTGTGGTGCTCTTTGGGAATAGGAGAAATGCTATTGCTGAAAAAAGAATGTCATTGGGGTGGACTTTGAAATTTCCAAGGTCACGTGACGTTTGCAGTTCACACTCTCTGCTTCCTGTTTGTGGGTTTGAGATGTATGCTTTCAGCTGGACAGTGGTGGTACATGCCTTTAATCCCAGCACTCGAGAAGCAGAGGCAGGAAGTGGATTTCTGTGAGTTCGAGGCCAGCCTGGTCTATAAAGCAAGTTCCAGAACTGGCTCCATAGCTACAGAGAAACTCTGTCTTGAAAAACAAAACAAAACAACAACAAAACCAAGAGATGTGAGCCCTTGGCTGCTGCTCTAGCACCATATGGTGATGGACTCTTATTCCTCTGGCGCCATGAGCCCCAGGTACACCCCTTCTGTAAGCGGCCTTGGTCACGGCGTCTCGTTGCAGCAATGGGACAGTGACTAAGGCAGTCAGGTCTTTTGTCACAGCAACAGAAAGCAGGACAGATAGGATCTCATCCTGTAGCTCAGGCTGGCCTCAAGCCCACAGTAGTCTTCCTCCTTCAGCCTCACAAATGCTGAGGTTACAGGTATGAGCCACCAAGCATGTCCAGTTACTAATGTGATTTTTTAAGGTAGTGACTCACTATGTAGACAAGGCTGGCCTTGAACTCACAGATAACTACCCCTGCCTCTAGAGTTCTAAGTTTACAGGCATGTACAATCACACTTGGCTAACTGATTCTTTAATTTGCATTTTAAAATTATATTGTAAAAGTGACCTTTTGGTATATAGTACTATGAGTTTAAATTCTTGCACAGATTCAAGGGACTGCTGTTATAACTACAATAAGTACAGTGCTATCCCCTGAGTAAATTCTCTTATATTCCCTTTCCTTGTCCTTTCATCCCCAGTAACCATTGATTATCTTCAATCCCTACAGTTCTGTCTTGTTTTACTTTTTCTCCCCATGACATACGCATCTCTGTATGTAACCAAGGCTGGCCTGGAAATAATGGCCCCGCTACCTCAGCCTATTGAGTGCTGGGATTACAGGCATGTACCACCACCTTGCCCAATGAGGTTGTGACTTCCTGATAACATTATATAAGTAGACACTCATGGAACATAAACTGTGAGACTAGCTTCATTCATTCAACACAGAATGTTCATCCATGTGAAAATAATATTTCTATTCCTAGAAAATCCCATGTATTTATATATTTTGATCCTGTCCATCCACCATCACCTCCTTCCAATTTCTCTAAGTGTCCTGTGTCCTCTCAACTGCAAGTCCTCTTTTTCTTTTTTATAGTTTTTATTTTGTTTTTAAGCATGTGTATGTGTGTATATGTATATGTGCACCTGAGTGCGAATTTCCATGAAGGCCACAAGCATTAGATCCTCTGGAACTGGAGTTACAGGTAGGTGTGAGCCACCTGATGTGGATGCTGAGCCCTGAACTTGGGTCCTCTGGGAGAATAGTGCTTGTTCTTAACCACTGAGCCATCTCTTCAGCCCCAACCATGGCTTCTTTTTCTATTGTTATTAAAAACCCTGAGTCCAATTAGTGCTGCCCGTGTGCACATGGGGATGGAGCCATCAATTGGACCAGCGGCAACCTATCATGTCCCTAAAGGTGAGTGATGTTCCCTACCTCAACAGTCTTCAGCTGCCAACGGTCCTCCTATAGGGAATAGGGCCTGGTCTCCCTACCTCACATCTATGCTGAAATGTTGACTGGCTTGATGCTGTGCAGGTCTGGAGCAGGTAAGCGCGCTGCTGTGAGCTGGTGTGCACAATAGCCGAGCTGTGTCCCGAAGTCAGCATTTGACAGCTCTCCTCCACGCCCATCACTTCCATTCTTTCATGACCTCTAGAGGGAGGTCGATGGTGATGACCTGTCCACAGCCGAACACTGGTGACACTTTGACCAGGGACGAGTCTCTGCATTTAACCATTACCCACTGCAAAAAAGAATCACCTGAGAAACCCTGTCTCGAAAAATCCAAAAAAAAAAAAAAAAAAATCACCTGTGACCAAAGCTGAGAGCAATACGAATCTAAAGGCACAAACATAAATGGATGCATTTGCGGAGCATTACCAGTTAGTAAAGTAGGTTACTCTCTTAGTAGCTTATGATCTCTTAGAACTTATGAGTTGCCTAGCCATGAGCTTTTAACCAGGTTTACAGTACCAGGCGTAACATCCTTCCTGTAGAACAGGTCTTCCTATCCGATCAGAAACCGTCATGCTACGATTGCACCATGGACGCATCTAGTTATATTAAGTCCATTGATATTTTTCTCCCCCAGCAGCCTCCATAGCACCTCTGGCACCATGTAATCTAGACAGCAAGGAAAGAGTTTCCTGATCAGTTTGAGGTTGATTCCTCTATGTCCTGTGTCCAAAGTGAGTGGTGTCTTCAGGGCTTTATCTACTGGCTCATTTTTATTACTGAGCAATAATGTATGGTGTTCAATGTTGTCTCAGTTAGGGTTACTATTGCTGTGACAAAACACTATGGACCAAAGAAACTTGGGGACAAATGGAGTTTATTTCACTCATAACAGTTCCATATCACAGTTCATCATCAACAGCAGTGAAGACAGGAACCCAAGCAGGGCAGGAACCTGGTGGCAGGAGCTGATGCAGAGTCCATGGAGGAGTGCCGCTCATTGGCTTGCTCTCCATGGCTTGCTCACCTTGGCTTTTAATAGAACCCAGGACCAGCAGCCCAGGGATGACACCATTCTCAATGGGCTGGGGCCTCCCCATGAATCACCAATTAAGAGAATGCCTACAGGCTTGCCTACAGGCTGATTTTATGAGACATTTTCTTAATTGAGGCTCCTACCTCTCTAATGACTCTAGCTCGTGTCTACTTGACATAAACTAGTCAGTATGTATATATATTAATTTGACAAATGAATGATTTGTTTTTCTTTTTCCTTCAGCATAATGGTACATGCTATACCTTCTTCCTTCCCTGCCCTGACCCCATCCCTAGACCTCTTTCTAGTTTGTTTTCCTAAATCACAACATTGATTGTATCCTTTTTTGGCTCAAAGAACCTACAGTGTTATATTAGTTACTTTTTTCATTGTTGTGATAAAATATCTACCAGGCAGCAACTTAAGCGGGGGGGGGGGGGGGGGGGGGGGGGGGGGGGCATGTTGGAAGAAGGATGAGGCAATGGATTAGTCTGTCTACAGGCAGGAAGCAGAGAGTGGACAGGAAGTGAACCCCAACTATAAAACCTCAAGGCAGGCTCCAGCAAGTCTCTGCCTCTTAAGTAAATATTCCACAGTTTTCTAAAACAGCACAGTTAGCCGGGGGCAAGTGTTCAGACACATGAGCCTAGGGGGATAATTCATATTCAAATACAACAAATGTTTTCCAAACGTCTGCTAAACTCAGTGTGTTGCCGGCTACAGAACCCTGGCCCCTTGACTTTCTTTGCCTGCCTCAGACCCTTTGCCTACTGGAGTGAACTGAGCAAAACAACTTGTTTCCTGTGTTTGCAGCTGCTCTGAGTACCAGACCCTCATGAGTTCCTAATGGCAGGGAAGTTAATTCTGATGGGTTTTACAGCTGGAAATCCCAAGAGCTGGGACATGGCTATCAGTTAAGGATCCCTATATAAGCTTCCCTGGCGCACAATAAAGTTGGCATTCTTGTTTCAAGGATGAACTGTGTCCTCATGTCTCTGTCTGTGTGTTTTTGTGTGTATGTTTGAAATCTCCAGCCTAGCTCCTGGCTCGCAAACGCTTATCATAGAGCGTAGACAAGGCGCTTTACATCAGTGTGTGTGCTCTACAAAGCCAGTAGCAGCACTCTCCAGCACTCTTTCCAGATCCTTGTCACACTCTGTTTCCTGCTCCACCTAGTCCCTTTGCCGCTTCCTCCCTAAACTGGCTCCTATGTCATTCTGCCTGGCACTCTCAAGAATGAAAACCTTAGCACTCTTCCTGCCCCAGGATACCAAGAAGACCACTGTGAAACATTCCTTTTGTTGTAGATGTCTGTCCCCAGGCTGTGAGTATGCCCCCCTAAGCAGGTAGCAAGCGCTACACCCAGGTAGTAGTCGGCTGGGAAACATGTCAGCTTTGCTAGGAGAAATCGACATGGTTCCCAGGGATTCTCCTGGACACCTTTCTTGGGATGAGAACACTACAAGGGAGGGTTCCATTTGCCCTTCAGCTCCTCATCCACTGGGGGTGGGGGGGGGGAACTTCCCAACCAACCTATTTTATCCAGTTACTGAACAGAGTTAAACTCTGGGAAAAGTTCTTTTGTGCCTGTCTTAGCAGTTCTGTGAGAGGGTTTTGAAACTTTTTAAGAACTTAATGATATGGTAATTTTTCAAGTAATTTTCCAATAAAGCAGAAAGAGCTCTGATAGCTGTCATCAATGTGTCACTTCCCTCCAGCAATGAAAGCCGAGAGGCACAATCAAATAACAGGAATAGTTTCCTAATGGAAACTCTGCAAGACAGGATAAAAAGGGGCCCTGTGGAACAGCCGCTTTTATTTGTTGGTAGAAACACCATTCTCCATATCAGACAACAAAATTTACTAACATGCTCTTTAGAACACAACTCTAAAATTAAACTATTGATTTGAGGACTGGAAAGATGGCTTAAACAGTTAATAGTACTGACTGCTGTCCCGGAGGACCTGGGGTTGATTTCCAGCACCTATATGGTGTTTCACAACAACTGCAATCTAGTTCCTTGGAGGTTTTCTTAGGGCCTCCAAAGGCTACATATATATTGTATACATGAACTTAAAAAGGAGTTCACGTGCACATGTGTGTGTGTGCACGCACACACACACACACACACACACTAAAGTAATAAGACAGCCAGACTTAAAAGAAGGATTTTGAGTGTTCTATTTTGCCTCTAAAAAGTATTTAACAGAAGAGGCATTGAATTCAGGCTTCCTTGTCCACCTCTCTAGATGGACCAGGAGATAGATCTATTGTGTTTTGAATATAAAATGTTTCCCCAAGCTGCAGTGTTTGAGTGTTTGGTCCCAGCTGGTGATACTGTTTGGGAGACTGTAGAACCTTTATGAGGTTAAAAGTCTGTCTTGATAGAGGAAGTCCACCAGGTTTTACAGCCTGAGCCCACTTCTCCCTGCTTTCTGTGTGTAGAGGCAACCTGCTGCTTCTGCCATATCTTTCCTCCTTGACGAATGTATCCCTTTGGATACAAAATTAGCCAAAATTAGTCCCTTCACCCCTAAGTTGCTTTTTCCTGGTCTATTCCATCAGAGTAACAGAAAAGTAACTAACACAACATTTAAATTATGCTTCCAAAAGTCCATTTAAACTGTAAAAAAAAATCCAAGTGACATGATTAGAGACAATTAATTCCACGTGGGACAAGTGTATGACGTCTGAAAAGCACACCCTGAAAGACTTAGGTCTACTCCCTTGAAGGTCCCAGATTCTTGTCAGGACCCTCAGCGGTCTCTGACTCTGGCTCACTCGCTCAGCGGTTATTCCCTGTACCTGTTCCAGTGGAGATTGCTGACTCTGGATATGGTGGCTGGCTCAGTCCTGATCTTTCAGTGTCTCAGGACTGGGTTGGCTCCTGGGACTGGATTTGCTCCTGGCTTTTCTCCTGGTGGAGCTTGTTCGCTCTCTGTCCTAGGTAGCTGGTTCTGTCCCACTCAGTTCTGGTGGAGATCACTGACTTTTTAGACCCTCTTTCATGACAGTCTATAGGCAGAAGTTTCTGTCCCACCAACAACCCCGAATAAACACACTGAGACAATATTACTTTTAAATGTTCGTCCAATAGCTCAGGCCTATTACTACCTAGGTCTTATATTTTAAGTTAACCCATATGCCTTCTTTACACTCTGCCACATGGCAGTACCTTTATTAGCATGGCACATTCATCTCCTGCTCCCTCTGTGTTTGGATAGTGACTTTTCTGACTCCACCCCTATTCATCCCATCATACTCAGTTTGGCTTTCGAGCCTAGCTTTATCTTTTCACCTGTTGGCTAGTCGGCTTGTTTATTGAACCAGTCATAGTGACCTATGCTCACACAGTGTGCAGAAGGATTATTCCAGAGTAACAGTCCTTAAATCTTGGTGGAGAGAGTATGGTATAGGTTTCCCATTTCAGGCTGAACACTATGGTAGTGGTTTCCTTCAGGACTGAAACATTCCATCTCCCAGCAAAAGCTCCTTAAGACAAAAAGTAAATGACCCAAAAATAGCAAAAATGTACTAGGCCTCTCCCTCCCAGAGAAATCAATAAAGGTTGCTGTCATTGTCAGACAAGTTAAGCTAAAAAAACAAAACAAAACAAAAAAACAACCCAAAAAACCACACAAACAAAAAAACACCCCCCCCCCCAAAAAAACAAAAAACAAAAACAAAAAAACAAAAAAACCTCTAGGACAAGTCTAGCTGCCTGGAAGAGGGTTAGACCAACTGAGGCACCTGGAAAGGACACTTTCCAACCTGTTGAGCTGCCTTCAGGCTGTGCCGTGTGCTCCAGGTTACCAGATTTTGTGAACTGTCACCCATGCTGGGGTGGGCTTTGCAATACAGCTGATCTTGAGTTATTTCTGCTCCTGTGAGTAACTCCATACTCCTGTAAGTAACCCAAATAAAACTCATTAGGTCACCAATGATTTTTGGTGATATCCGTATCTGGTCTGTCTTGGGCTCCCTCTGGGGTGAGTAGACTGTCCTGGGAAAAGCTTTGTCATATAATAGCACCCTGTGGTTGCTTATTCTCTGCACTTGATCAATTATGAGTTTTTGTGTTAACCACTGTCCACTGCAAAGAGAGACTCTGATCAGGTCTAATGTACAAGCCACCAACCAGTTCCCCAATTAGGACACAAAGACTTATTAGTTTTGAATACTCGGCCTAGTTTAGGCACATTTCTGGTTAGCTCTTTTAACTTAAATTAGCCTGTTTATCTTTATCTACCTATTGCCTCAGGGCTTATTACCTTCCTTACTTCTGTATATCTTATTTCTCTGCTTCTATACATCCATCTGTCTTCTTGCTCTGGGTATCTCCCTGGTTCTGTCCTTCTCTTGTTCTTTTTTTCTTTCTCAAGCCGAGTTTTCTCCACCTATTTATTCTTCCTGTCCTCCAGCCCCGCCTATCCTTTCTCCTGACTTGCTATTGGCCATTCAGCTTTTTATCAGACCAATCAGGTGCCTTAGGCAGGCAAGGTAAAACAGATGTGATAAATCTTTACGTAAATATTAAACAAAGTTCTTGATTTGGAATTCCTCCTTTAATTTGACTTTTAAAATACTCTTATAAAGCACACAAAAGCAAGCACCTGTACTATCACCTCAGTTATGGTCTTCAGCAGATTCATCAGGGGATTTTATTATCCCTAGTACACACACACACACACACACACACACACACAGAGAGAGAGAGAGAGAGAGAGAGAGAGAGAGAGAGAGAGAGTCGGGCTCACAGAACTGAGCACCCTGGTCAAGGTCCTGCAATATACTTGGGGCTTCTTCAGTCTTTTATCCCTTCCTAAACACACATATTCATTCAACCTTCCCAAGTTAACTGTGCAACCTAGGGGGAGTGTGTTTGATATGCTACAGCTCCTTAGCAACCACACAGCACACCAGACCATCCTACCCATACCATTTATCTGACCAATGATGGAGCTGCTGTGAGCTGCTGAACTTTCTGGAGTCCACACCCCAGGAGTAACACCACTGTTTTCCCTGTGGACTCCCGGTCTCCCCTGATCTCACCTCTTGCCTCTCACTCATCCCACTCTCTAGCTATCTATTATCCAGTTCTCTTGTTAGCTTTCCCTGAAACAGTCCTGAGCCCTTGCCCCTTCTGTGGATGGATTTCCTAGCCTCAAAGCTTTGAATTAGGAATGGTTCGTCCTGTGTTCCACACTGTGGTGCTCCTTCACGGGCCTGCCGTGCTCCATCTTCTCTGAGGATTGCATGCACTACATTGCAAATGAATCCGTGTTTCTGAAATTTGTAATTTTTCAAACAACGAGCAGATCAGCTCGCTTCTTTAAATTACGTTTTTCCCCAAGACATGTCTGGTTCCCTTAGCAATCTTAATAAAGTCTGACTTATTTGTAATTAAACCCAGAATTCAATTAACTAGTCTTTACATTTTTACCCTTGCAGTGCGCAGGGATAAGGATCCCATGGAGACTGAACCTGGGGCAGCTGCACAAGCCCCTGCATGCAGGTTCTGGTTTAGGCGACACTGAGTCAGAGATGGATTAACTCAGAAGAGACTTGAAGGAGGAAACAAAAGGCCCTTGTCATGTAATGAGTAACTGCCTCATCTCTGTTTGGCTGAACATGCAGTAACTCTAAAAATAAAACTTACTGTAGATTGTTCTTCTTTCTTTCATTTTAAAACCCAAACTCTTGAACTTGCCTTTTGCATTCCTGCATGAATTACTCTCACCATTATTTCAGACAGGTTGTCACTGCATAGCTCTAGCTAGCCTGGAACTCACAGACATCCACCTGCCTCTGTTGCCCAGTGCTGGCATTAAGTGCATGCACCACCACACAAGGCTTCTAGTGGTGGGACTGGAACACAAAATCTTTGACCTGCAATCTATCCTGCTTGCAAGACAGATGATCTGGGGTAATAGAGGTGCAGAACATGTGGGTATGCCAACCAATGAATATTCCCTGAATTTTTATAGTGAACTTTCCACTATTTCTATCATTAAGAATTTTTAAAAAATCAAGTAAATAGTTGTTAATCCTGATTACTGCATCTGATTTCAAGTATTGATCTGGGGGAGAAGTGCACCCCTTTATAAAAAATAAAAAAACAACGAAGAGTCCCCTTATGTAGAGCAGGCTAGTCTAAGTCACCCTGTAGCCCAGGCTAGCCTTAAATTTAAAAGATCTTTCCAACTCAGCCTTCCAAGTAGCTGGGATTATAGGCGTCTACTACTGTGCTTTGTATTTGTCTGGAACCTCCCTCCCTCTCTCCCTCCCTCCCTCCCTCCCTCCCTCCCTCCCTCCCTCCCTCCCTCCCTCCCTCCTTCCTCTCTCTACCAGTAAGTCACATCCCATTTCTATGAATATACTTAAATTTTTTTAACATTTAGTTATTTTATTTTACGTGTATAAGTATTTCATCTGCATGTATTTGCACCACATGGGTACCTGGTGTTTGTGGAGGTCAGAAGAGGACGATGGATCCCCCAAAAAGTTATGAATAAGTGTGAGCCACCACATGGGTGTTGGGAACCAAACCTCAGCCCTCTGCAAATCAACAGCGCTTTTAGGACTGAGCTAACTCCTCAGACCCTGGGAGCATACTTTTTCTTTCTTTTTGTGTGTGTGTGGGGGGGCGGCTCTGTGAGCTAGGGTCTCTCTACATAGCCCTGGCTGTTCTAGCACTCACTATGGAGACCAGGCTGGCCCAGACCTCTCAGAAATCCACTCTCTGCACCCCGAGTTATATTAAAGGCATGTGCTACAGTGACCAGCAGGGAACACGCTTTTGATGGAACATTCTTTCACTTTTTCTGCCTGCTGCTGCTGATTTGGAAGAACGGTACCTCTGTCCATACAATCTATCCTGGAAATAACTGAAGTCTGACCACAGACATCACTTCCTGCCCTCTGGAGATTCTAGACTACAGAAGTCATTCTCTCCAAAGTCAGAAGCTCATCTCCCCCACTGAAGGAACTAAAACCAAACCAGATCAAACCAAACAGCACACTTTTTATTTTGTAATAATTATAGAGACACAGGAAATCCCAAAGATAATATAGAAATGTCCTTTGCGCTGGACACCGTTTCCTCTTGGGAGGACCTTTATGTGTAAATCTATCACAGCCTTCATGCCCCTAGATCCTAACAGTGGGAAGCAGTTTATTCTAAGTGCAATTCCACTGCCCCTTCTGTTTCTCTATTTTGAAAACACGGAAATCCTTTTTTTTCTAACTTCTTGTGGTCGCCCTGAGTCACAGATGTTTGACAAGAAATCCAAGCCTGTTCTGCACTATAATTCTACTGTTTGGGAGAACATCAAGTGTCATTAATATACCGGAAGACCTCTCTTATCAGGTCAAGAACAACATACAGACATTCAGCTCTGTCTCTCCGATGGAAGTAACTTGACTAAAAAAACATAGACAAATGAAAACCCAAACCCACATCATTTTTCCAAGGTAGGAAGCAGAATTTTTCTAATTTATATAAATATGATTTCTCAAAAACATAGTAAGTGAATGATGGAGGAGTTACTTTCATTTAATAAAGAAACTGCCTTGGCCCATTTATAGGCCAGCCCTTAGGTGGGTGGAGTAAACAGATAGAATGCTGGGAGAAAGGAACAGAGTCAGTGAGTCGCCATGATTCTCCCACTCCAGACAGATGCAGGTTAAGATGTTTCCTGGTAAGCCAGCTTGTGGTACTACACAGAATATTAGAAATGGGTTAGATCAATATGTAAGAGCTAGCCAATAAGAGGTTAAAACTAATGGGCCAAGCAGTGTTTAAAAGAATACAGATTCCGGTGTAATTATTTCGGGGCATAAGCTAGCCATGCGGGCGGCTGGGTGCCGGGGACGCAACCCTGCCGCTCATATTACAACAAGTGAAAAACATATGAAAATGTACAGAAGCTGCCCTGAGAGCTAGGAAACATTTTCCAGAGTGAACATCAGGACCGTTAGAGTTCTCAAACACTCCTAAGCATTTCACAGATCTCAGATGGATCATCTCAAGTCACAAACTCACAGAATTTGCGACACAAGACATCCTAAGAATTATGCAGGCCAATCCCTTACTTTATGAAGGATTGCATCTCTAGGGAAGGGCTTGAGAAAAAGTGTTGGGTACATCGGGAAGCTGAGGCCAGATGCTCTGTGCACACAGCACACAGCAATGGGGGTGTATAGGTGCATAGCTCCAAACACACTTCATGGGCCATCTCTTTCATACTCTCTGTGTATACTTCTCTAATCCTTCCTAAACCAGTATATGTCATTTCCAGAATTCTGCCTTCCACTAGAGAGTCTATGGGTTTTTCTTTGGCATGCCAGTTTCCAAATAATGATATGGAGGGTTCTTATTAATTATGAATGCTTGGCTTTAGCTTCGGCTTTTCCCACGTGCCTTATAACTTAAGTTAACCCATTTCTATTCATCTGTGTTCTGACAAGTGGCTCTTTACATCTTCTACATCCTGTATGTCTCAATGGTGAAGCCACCTCTCTTCTTCCCAGAGTTCCTATCTTTGCCTGGAAGTCCTGCCTAACCTCTTCTGCCTTGCTATTGGCCATTCAGCTCTTTATTAAACCAATCAGGTACCTTGGGCAGGCAAGATAAAACAGCGACATATCTTCACACAGGGATAAAATATTCCATAACAAATTTCTCTCTTGTGTGACCATACATCTTAGCACATGGGTTCCCACTACTATTGGATGCTATTATCAGCTACAGAGAGGCATCTGCCTCACCTGCAAGGTCCCCAGAGACAAGAGATTTTGTAAAGAAGCAGACAAGCTGGGAAAGATGACATATACCTGAAATCCTAGCACTGAGGAGGTTAAAAAACCAAAAACAAAAATACGAGATCTAGGTCATCCTCAACTATACATCAAGTTCAAGGCCAACCTGAGTTACAGAGAGCCTACCAAAGGACCAAACAATACAAATGTTTAAGGAAATGAAATTTATTATTATAAGAAAATATTCATCAGTAAAACAATTTCTCAAATACCATACATTTACCATTCATCCTTTCCTTGCTGATTCTCTGCCCAATTTTCAGGTGGAGGAGAACTTAGTAACGTTTTGCTAAGTTTTGTACACACTCCTCTTCTTAGATGGTTACTGATACCAGACAAGACAAAATGCCTAATAATGCTCTTAGCAGCCTGAAACCGTGTGGGAGTTTGATAGAGAATGACCCCCATAGGCTCATAGGTTTGACTGCTTGGTACCCACTTGGTGGGACTGTTGGGGAAGGATGAGGGGATGTGGCCTTGTTGGAGGAGGTACCTCACAAGAAGTGTGTGAATTTGAGCTTTCAAAACCCCCACAATTCCCAGTTAGTCTCTCTCTCTCTCTCTCTCTCTCTCTCTCTCTCTCTCTCTCTCTCTCTCTCTCTCTCTCTCTCTGCCTTGTGGTTGTTCTCTCAACTTGCAAACTCTCCACGGCTGCTTCAGTGCGGTACCTGCCCACCTTTGCCCCACTTCCACCGTGATGGTCATGGCCTCACCCTCTAAAGCTAAGCAAGTCCCCATTTAATGCTTTCTTTTATAAGTTGCTTTGGTCATGGTCTCTTCACAGCGATAAAAAAATAACCAAGACAAAACTATACCTGCTTGCCTTACATGCACACCCCTTTCCAAACGATACACCTAGCATCCTGTAAGCCACCCAGGGCCCCCATCTGCATCGGGCTGTAGGCACAGCCCTCTCTGAACAAGGAATCAGTTCCTCCTCTCCTTAATGAGTTCAAAGCATTGTGCAGTTGGTTTTCCACCTTAAAACTGTAACATCCAGAGTTCTCGATCTGGCCTTTCCATTTACCAGCTGTTATTATTAACCTTAGAAGACTTTTTTTTCCCCTTTTTAATTTCTATTTACATTTTTTTGGACACAGGGCCTCCTGTAGCCCAGGCTCACCTCAACCTCACCACATAGCTGAGGATAACCTTGAACTTGTGACACACACACGTGCTGTGGAATATTATTTTAACTATGTAAAGGTGTGTCCCATTTGTTTCTGGGGCTTTTGCTAGTGAAGCCAAGACTGAGAATCACAGTGAAGTCCCAGAGTGGGGTATCTGAGTGGGTTGACTCCAGCCTCCCTCTGAAAGCATCAGGGGTTCCCTCTGAGTCAGGAGCACAGGCTGGGACAAATGCTGCTGTACCCCAGGCTGGTCCAGTAGGGAAAGACTAAGGCTCGATGTGTGTTTCAATCCATAAGTAGAGAGCGGTCTTACGCTATGACAGGTAAGCTTGTGTCTTCAGAAGAAGAAGGTTGAGGAGGTGGAGACTGTGTAAATGATGTCTGGCTTCACAAATAACCATGAAGCTCATTTAAAAACATCTTGGCACAAATCAAGCTGGAGAAATTGGACCTGTGGTTAGAAAACACATCTATTTAAAAACGGCTCTTTCTAAGGAAAATTTGAAAGACAGAAAAAGCTTTCATCCAAGCATGAGATACCTCATTATTTCAAAATCTAACCAAAGCTATTTTAAATAAGTCATTTAATGCCAACATGTGCCCACTCTGAATGCCTTTAGACTTGGAAAGCAAAATGCAGAATATTTAATAGCCCGGTTTCTACAGCATTTAACAAAGAAAGGCAACTGTTGACTACAAAGATGATGCTAACAGCTGAAGGAGGATCACCCAAACCATAATCTTAGTATTTCAACCGGCTTTGCTAGAGAAATCTCTGGTAACATAAGCACAAACATCCAATATTGCTCTTCAGTGGACCGTAGAAGAGCAACACAGATATAATTCTATGAATCTGAAAGATTTGCTTTCACTTTAATTTGAAAAGATTGATCCGAAAATAGCAGAAATTTTTTAGTGAAAATAAATGTACTATTTTGTTGTGGTGGTTTTTCTTTTCTTAAATTGAATCCTTTAGATTGGCTGTAGGCAAGTCTGTGGGGGAATTTCCTTGTTAGTGATGAATGTAGGAGGGCCAAGTACACCATGGGTGGTGTCACCCCTGGGTAAGTGATGTTGGGTTGTATAAAAAGAAAATATGGGTAAACCATGGAGAGCGAGCCAGTAAGCACCACTCCTCCATGGCTTCTGCCTCAGTGTCTGTTCTGACCTCCCTCAGTTAATACTATTTCAACTAAGAGGTACAGTATAAGCTGGGAAATGATGATGCTTGCAGTTAACCCTAGCACTCGAGAGGCAGAGGCAGGATCAGCCTGCTCCACACAGTAAGTTCCAAGACAATCAGGGCTATGCAGAGAGACCCTGCCTCAAAAATAAACAAACAAACAAACGAATAAATAAATGGCATAATATGCAATAACCTTTTAGTGGCTCTGTTCATCTATGTCCAAAACGTTTAAAACATTTTACTGTAAAAGTCATGCAAAGCTAAAATGGAGGTTCAGCAGGTAGGGTGCTTACAGCTAAGCCTAACGACTCAGGTTTGATCCCCAAGACCCATATGGTACGAAAGAAACTGCTTCTATCCAAGTGCTGAGATTAAAGGCATGTGCCATGATGTCTGGCATTTTCTGTGCTTTTTAACTGTGATAACATTAATAACTACTTTATTTGTTATCCTAATTTGCTTTTCCAGTGCAGTGATAAAGACTATGACCAAAAGCAAATTGGAAAAAGAAGGGTGTTGTGGGATTTGTATGCTGTGTGAAGAAGTGTTGCTGTGATTGGTGTAATAAAAAGCTGAATGGCCAATAGCTATGCAGAGAGATATAGGCAGGACTTCCTGGGAGAGACAGAATTCTGAGAAGGAGAAGGTGGAGTCGCCCGCCAGATGTGGAGGAAGCAGCATGGGCAGTATGGAATAATGAGCCATGTGACAGAACACAGATTAAAATAAATGGATTAATTTAAGTTATAAGAGCTAGTGGGAGAAGACTAAGCTAAGGCCAAGCTTTCATAATTAATAATAAGTCTTCATGTTGTCATTTGTGGGCTGGTGGCCCAAAAGAAAAGCCAGCTCCAGAAGGGCTTACTTCATCTCACAGTTTACAGTCCATCACTAAGGGAACTTAGACAGGAACCTGGAGGTAGAAACTGAAGACAACTGCCAAAGTTGTTGTCTGACCTCCATGGGTGCTGTGACATACACATCCTCACCCAGAACAAAATAAATAAGCAAGTACAATAAAATTTTTAATAAAAAATAAAGCCAGAGATGGTGGTATATGCCTAAACTTCTAGTACTTGAGAGGCGAAGACAGGAGAATTGAAATTTCAAGGCCAACCTGGGCTATGTAGTAAGTACAATGTCAGCCTATGTTACAAAAACAGTATATAGAAAAAAGTATAAATTATGAATTCAAAAGATAAATATACTGATTTTTCCTTCCACCTAGGTAAGAAGTTCCTGGTAACCAAAGTGTAAAGAGAAAAGAAGTGAAATAATTCTCATCCTAAGACTAATACTAGCAGTCTATTTCTGCACATGACCTTTCCTGAGAGTGGCTTCTAAAAGGAGGTAGAAGGAACACTTATTTTCTAATGTATATATGCTGGGGGAATTTACATATGAGCTTGCACGTGAATTTGCACACATTGTTCCTTCAGTGAGCATAATGTCAAACTATTTTCTATTTAATGAAATGTGGGTTCTGATCTAGGACTGCCTGACCCACAGTACTAAACCATTCCCATGTTTACAACTGCTTTGCATGGGCACGGTAACCTACAGATTACTAGACACCCCACTGCTTTTGGGATTGTGTCTTATGAAAGGTAGACATTGAAAACCTGAGTTAGTACATTTACATCTTGAGTACAGTGAAGAAAGCACAATTCAGTATGTTTCACCCACCCGATGTAACTCTGAAACCGAGACAGGATTCATCAAACAGCTCATTTAGGACTCTGAATGTCGCTGATGAAGACTGGAATTTGAGTCATCATTTGTTGCATGGCTTTTTCCAAGGAAAGAAAGCAGGGCAAAAACAGAACAGAGAAACAATTGCACCCCACAGCAGCTCTGTGAGTTAAATCAGCTAGGAGTCTTTCAAGCAAGGTGGGTGAAGGCTTGCTTATAGGAACAGGGAAGGCTGAGAAGAGAGCCCACCCCTGAGTGGACAACATCTCACAGAAGTTGCATCCCTTGGGGTCTCTGAACAACTCACAAGTGCCTCCACTGGAGCATCTCCTTTCCCTAGAAGATGTTTAGTGCTTGTGTTACTCAAGGAAATAAAGAGAGGAGCCTGTAAGTTTCTTGAACCTCCTGAGCCTTCTGAGTTTCTTGTGACTTCTGTGAATCTTGAGAGATGATGTTAACAGGAGTGTTTCAATACGGAGGAAACAGCCACATGCCTGGCAGTCACTACTGGATTTTTCCTTCCCCAATACCTGCTAACCTCATGATCAAAGCTTGCATCCTGATGTCAGCCAGGTCAGTTGTCTGTTTGTAATAGTCTTGGTTGTCAGTTTGATTATGTGTAGAATCAAATAAGACGCAGCAGCTGGGAATGCCTGTGAGAGATTTTCTTACCTGGGTCCTTTGAGGTAGGAAGTCCCACCTTAAATCTGGATTGCTCCTTCTGTGGGTAGCTGTCATAAAAGGATATAGAAGAAAACTTTTGTTTTTTGCCTGCTTGCCATCACTCTCACTGGCAAGTTCATCTATCCTGCTGATAAGGGAACCCTTTGCTAGCATTAGAATATCCGTCCTCAGGATTCCAATGTAGACTAAAGAATGCAATAGCTCTCTAGGAATTCACGGTCCTCTAGCACCAGATTGAGACTGCTAAAACATCTAGTCTTGTGTGGTGCGGGAGAATTGTCTGTATTCTGTCAATCATATTTTAAATAAATGCTGATTGGCCAGGCAGGAAGTATAGGTAGGAAAACCAGACAGGAAGTAGAGGTAGGGCGATGAGAACAGGAGAATTCTAGGAAGGAGGAAACCCATTCCTTCCACTCCTGCCCAGACCACTTAAGAAGCAGGATGTGACCTACCCCTCTGAGAAAGGTACCGAGCCATGTGGCTAACATAGATAAGAATAATGGGTTAATATAAGCTACAAGAGCTAATAAGTAGCCTAGAGCTAATGGGCCAATGAGTTTTACAACTTATGGAGATCTCTGTGTGATTTTCTTTGGGACTTTCCGGCTGTGGGGTGCCAGGTGGGACAGAAACCCCAACAAGCCTGCCTTTATGTTACATTTGTGGACTAAACAGCTACTGGATCCTTGGCCTTTCTCTCGGGAGATAGCCATTGTAGGACTATCCCAACCATAGCCTATAATCCGCTCTAACAGAATCCCCCCCCGCCCGTGTGTGTATGTGTGTGTGTGTGTACATGTATATGGTTTAAATGAGAATGCCTTCTATAGGTTCCTATGTTTGAGTACTTGGTTTCTAGTTGGTAAAATTGTTTGGGAAGATTAGGAGATATGGTTTTATTGGAGGAGGTATTTTACTATTCCTCTCTCTCTCTCTCTCTCTCTCTCTCTCTCTCTCTCTCTCTCTCTCTCTCTCTCTCTCTCCCTCTCTGCTTTCTGTTGTGGATTGGGATATAAGCTCTCAGCTACTGCTCCAGCACCATCCCTGCCTGTTTTCTGTCATGCTCACCAATGTGATTCTAACCCCTGGAACTAAACTGTAAGAAAGATAAACTCTTTCTTCTATAAGTTGCCTTGGTCATGGTGTCTCTTTATCATAATAGAAAAGTAACTAATGCATGTTGTGTGTGTGTGTTCATTTTGCTATCTGTCATCTATCTATCTATCTATCTATCTATCTATCTATCTATCTATCTATCTATCATCATCTATTTGGCTATCTACCTATCTATCAATATTCATTTTATCAATTCTGTTTTTTAGAGAATCCTGACTAACACACTACTCAAAGAAGAATATTCAACACTCTTCATGGGCTCTCAGAATAGCCCAGAGCCTTCTAACAAAATGTCAAAGCATAATCCAAAATAACAGCATTGGAATAACAGGCAAAATCTCAACTCTTGTAGAAAAAGACATTCAGCAAATGCCAACAGGAAAATGACACATACATTAGCTTTAACTGGTAAAGTCTTTACCACAGCTGCTACAAAGATGCCCTAAGAAGGAAGGGTAAACATTCTTGAAACAAAATTTTAAAAACCAGAGAGAAATGTTCAGTAAGGAGCTAGATAAGGTCTAGGGATGTGGCTCAGTTAGTACAGGGCTTGTCTGGCCTCACGAAGACCTGGGTTCGTGATCACCAGGATGGGATTAACCATAAGCGGTGGTGCACACCTACAATCCAAGCCCTTGGGAGGATGGGAAGTTCAAGGTCGTCTTCGTCTATGTATTGAGTTGGAAACTAACCTAGGCCACATGAGGAACCCAAAACACAAATGAAACCAAAACAAAAAACTATGATGAGATTTTAAATGAAGCAAATGAGATTTAAAAAGTGGAGGAGGGGGTGCTGAAGAGAGGACAAGAGCACTGGCTGTTCTTCCAGAGGCCTCGGGGTCGGTTTCCAGCACATGTCAGCTCACAAATGTCTGTATCTCCGATTTCAGGAGATCAAAAAAACCCTCACATAGACATACATGCAGACAAAACAACTCCGATTTTAGAAAGAAAAAAGTGGAAAAGGACGAATTGAACAAAATCCTATAAAGACAAATAAAAAAAGGTCACTATGTTCAAAGAGCTTCCGACCTAATGAAAAGAAGAAACTGAAAACTGTCACAATTCGTAAGAGAGCAAAGACCCACGTTAGCATTAGCAGACTAGAATCTGGGCACGGATGTCATCAAACTTGGAGCACCCACTAAAAACAAAAGTCACAACAATGTGTTAGGAAAGCCTGTGGCAGAGGGGCAAGAAGCAGAAGGTGGGAGTGGCCAACTCGGAGAGCCGAGGATCACCATAGCTCCACCACAGCACTGCGCTGGCCGCTAATGGCAGACACACAAAACCATGACAGCTCCATGGTTCTTGCAAGCACTGAAAGGCTGGGCTCCAGGATAGTGGAAGCTCTCTGGTCAGGCATGCACTAAGCAGCTGGGAGGGAACAGGAGAGGGCAAGTTACACTTGATTGATTTTTAAAGAGGCTTATTTTACTTATATGTGTTTGTGTGAGTGGGTGTGTGCGTGCGTTTGCAGCTGCCTGAGGATCCTCTGGAATTGGAATGGCAGGTGCTTGGGAGTTATATAGACTTGGACTTGATCTGCTAGGAACTGAACTCTGATCCTCAGCAAAAGCAGCAAACTCCTTAGCTGGTAGGGACATCACTCCAGCCCCTTGGCTGTTTGTTTTTAGTGGAGATTTTCCCTGAAGAGTTTGTCTTGGCCAGTACATAGTTACCACCCCATATCTGATCTTAAGACAAACTGCTTCTTCATCATGGACAACCAGGTATATATCAAAAGCCTGGGAGTTTCAGAGAAACAATAGAAAGACTGAAGACAGGGAGTCTTCATGTTTATTTCCCTATAGAAATAATAAAACAACACTGAATAAACAGCGATCGGGTACAAACCTGCAAAATGAAAGTTAGGCAAAGGAAAAGCGGAGGGCCAGTGGTCCAACTCCTGCAGAAAGAGGCCACACCTGTACCAGGCTTTTCTCTTTGGGGCCAACAACCAGCTCCCAAATCATGACACAGAGACTTATTATTAGTTATGAATACTTGGCTTGGATTGCTCTTTTCTTGCTAGCTCTTACGACTTAACCTGTTTTTCTTCATCTGCTTTTTGCCTCGGGCTTTTTTCCTTTTTGCTTTCTTGCTGTCTCTACATCTGGCTGGACTGGCATCTTCCTGGCTTCTGGCCTCAGGCATCTCCCTCATTCCGCCTCCTCTCTTCCCTCTTCTCTCTTGAGCCTAGATTTCTCCTATTTATTCTCTTCACCCACCAGCCCCGCCTATCCTTTCTCTGCCTAGCTATTAGTTGTTCAGGTCTTTATGAGATCAATTAGGCAGGCAAGGTGAAACAAACGCAAGGTCTTTACGTAATTAAACAGACGCGGCACAAACAAATGTAACACATCTTTGCCTAGTTAAATAATATTCCAAGACACGCACCAGGCCTGAGCTTAGCACTGAGATTCCTACAATGTCAGCTACTGTTCTGCCCTATGCCAACCCCTGGGTCCCGAGCTGCTTCTGTACCACACACTTCAGAACTCGAGGAGCAATGGTATTCCTCAAACCTGGAAGCCAGCCACATGGATTTGTCTAAGGCAGGGACATCAACACGCACTGAGTCTTTCCGGGCCCCCACCCGAGTACCAAGTCGGCCTCACCTGCTTCTTAGTTCCCAGCCCCACCTTAGTCTGTGTCCAAACTCAGCACTGCTGTGGCTTTCTATGGGGTTATATGGGAGATCCACACTCAGAGAAGATCACATCAGCTAGGACATCCCTCCGTGAGGGAAACAGAGCACAGTAGCAGGACACTAATTCCTATCTTGAGCCACATTGCCCTTGCCATTGTCTTTCTGATATTCTATTACTGGTGAATTGTCCACCTGCAAGGTCTCTCTCTGTCTTTTTTCCCTTCCTTCTTCCGGCTACACTTAGCTTACTAGTATATTCATTGAATGAATGTAGTGATAACTGACTCAGTGATGGCAGCCTTCAGTGTGGCCTTTGAAAAGACTGTTTTTGAAAAGACTCTGAACTTCAGTGAAGTTGTCTGATGAGGTGGTATATGCCACATTGCCACCTGAATACACATACTTAAACATAAGACATAAAAAAATGTCAGGCAGTGGTGGCGCACGCCTTTAATTCCTGCAGTTGGGAGGCAGAGGCAGGTGGGTCTCTGAGTTCAAGGTCAGCCTGGTCTACAGAGTGAGTTCCAGGACAGCCAGGGCTACACAGAGAAACCCTGTCTCCATAAACCAAAAAAAAAAAAAAAAAAGAATCATCTTAAAAAAAGAGGACATGAAGTTGGAGGACAAGCGGAGGTGAGGGTAGATCTAGGAGAACTGGGAATGAACACAATTAAAACACAAATCTGAAATTCTGCAGAATTAAACAAATTTTATTTTTAAAAAGTAAATACAAAGTAAACAGAATAACAAGATTAATTAGTAGAGTTTTTTTTAAAAAAAGGTTCAATTAGCCCCTTATCTCAAAATAATATAATCTACAATGTTGATATTTTTGTCAGATTTGAAATAACAAAGCAAAGATTCTTACACCCAAAAGATGTTTATTGCATGTATTAGTTTGTTTATGTGTGTGCACTTGTGCACCTCAGCATGTTTACAGCAGTCGTAGGACAACTTGCAATGACAACTTCCGAGAGTTCTCTCCTTCTACCCTGTGAGTGCCAGGACCGGATTCAGGTCGTCAGGTTGGAAATAGTGTATTTGCCTGCTGAGCTACCTCACAGGTTGAGCTATCTTGCTGGCCCAGCCACTTATTTTATTAAGTGTATAAAAAAATAAAATGGGGGGGGGGCTGGAGAGAGGGCTCAACAGTTAAGAACACTGATTGCTCTTCTAGAATACCTTGATCCAATTCCCAGCACCCACAGCGTGGCTCACAACCATCAGTAACTCCAATCAGAAAATTCAGTGCCCTCTTCCGGCATCCATAGGTACTGCACACCTGTGGTCCATAGGTACACATGGAGATAAAACACACAGAATAAGCATAAAGGATGAAGCTCACTTAGGTGGGTACCTGCCTAGCTCACATAAAATCCAAGGTTACCAGGTGTGATGTACACACCTGTCACTGAAAGACCTGGATAAATCCCTCTAGCAGAAAGAGTAGAGCCAAAAAAAATCTAGCAGGGAGAGAAGAACCAAAAATCTAGGTTAGCCAGTTCAGTGACTCTGTTCCGGGAACTAGCTGACCATAAAGTTAGATTATAATCTTGAGAATAATCTTGAGAAACGGAGTTATCCCCTTGTGATTATCACTGGTATTTTCGAAATTTTCCAATGATCACTGGTATTTTTGGAATTTTCCAATGACACCTTCCCTACCCCCTTTGGGCTATTGAGTTATAGTTTCTTCCCTTAAATACCCCTTCTCCCAGCTACTTGGGGTTGAACTCTCTACCCCTGTGTGGGAAATGAGTTTCAGCCCCTGTGCACTGGTTCCTGTCCTGTCAATAAACCTCGTGTGAGCGCAGCAAGGACTGTCTCTCGTGAGTTCCTGGAGGGTCGTGTTATCCCGAGACTTGAATGAGAGTCTCCCCACTCGGGGTCTTTCATCACCCCAGCATTCAGAAGGTGGAAACAGGACAAATGAGAGTATGGGCCATCCTCTGCTACATAGGAAGTTTAAGGCTAGCCTGGGACACAGGACACCCTATCTAAAATAAACAAAAATGAATTGCTAAGTGGTAGAAAGCTAAGGGTATGGAGACATGTAATAAAGCAAGCAATATAAAATGTTCAACAGACTAGGTATGATGAGCATGTAAGCAAGCATGAAGTTTTTCAAAATCAAGTTTTATGTATTTGTAATATTCATAACAAAATTCTGGTAATCACTTTCTGTTATTAGGTCCCTAGTCCACTTAATTACCCCGCTCTTCATGAGGGTTAACATCTCAGTGGCTTTATTCCTAATAAAATGCCTTGCTATGCTCAGGCCCTGTGGATCTGGTGGTTTGAAAGAAAAGAGCCCCCAACTGGAGGGGCACTGTTAGGAGGTGTGGCCTTGCTGGAGTAGGTGTGGCCTTGCTGGAGTAGGTGTGGCCTTGCTGGAGTAGGTGTGGCCTTGCTGGAGTAGGTGTGGCCTTGCTGGAGTAGGTGTGGTCTTGTTGGAGGAAGTGTGTCCCTGTGGAGCTGGGCTTTGAGGTCTCATATATGCTCAAGTCACACCCAATGTGACAGTTCACATCCTGGTGCCTGCAGGATCAAGATGTTGTTCCTTCTCCACACTCAATTCCTTCTCTAGTGCCATGTCTGCCTGCACGCCACCATGTCATGCCATGATGATAATGGACTAAACCTCTGAAACTGAAAGCTGTCTCTCCCCCAATGAAATGTTTTTCCTTTAGAAGAGTTGCCATGGTCATGGTGTCTCTTCACAGCAATAGAAACCCTAGCTAAGACACTGGGCCTTCACTCACTACTGGTAAATGAAAAACAGTTTTTGTTTTATGTTTGGTTTGTTTATTTCTACTCTTCCACCCTTATAATGAACCCTATTGGGAGTGTGTTGTCATGCAGCTCCGGGTTAACCAGGGACAGGTCTCAGACAATACAGCTGCATTGAAGGACAGTAACAGTGAGTTTGGGGGAAAGCAGAAACCAAACTTGGACTTGCTAGTGTTGTCCTTTTCAGAGGTCGGTGCCTTCATAATGGGGAATTTTTTGAAGCATGTAGCTCAGGTTGGCCTAGCTGAGGATGACCTTGAACTTGGGATCCTCTTTTCCCCAGTTTCTAAGTGTCATATCTACAAAGGTCTGAACCCAAGCCTTCCTGAGAGCTGTAGTAGATAACTTTTTCAAAATTTTGTTTACTTTATGATTTTTTAAGGGATGAGTGCTCTGTCTGCATGTATGCCTGAATGCCAGAAGAGGATAACAGATCCCATTATAGATGATTGTGAGCCACCATATGGTTGCTGGAATTGAACTCAGGGTAAGAGCAGCCTGTGCTCTTAACCAATGAGCCATCTCTCCAGCCCTGTCATAGATATTTTTAATCTCTGACTCAGAGATTAAAGTTATTGCTTGTATCAGATAGAACATTTTATGTCATGAAGGTGAGACTGAGTGAGAATTCCTCAAAATGCTAAGAAAAGCTTTCAGATCTGCTTGGGATCATATCCAGAGTCAAAAGTAGTGTTAAGGAAGATTTGAAAGGGAGGGGGGAGTTCATGATTTTGCTCTACAAAACCCAGCTCCTTCATAAAAATCATCTACAAGGAAAGAGAAATATACACATCTACAAGAATGGCAAGCCAAGGTGGACTCCATGGGGCTTGAAGTGGTTTGATCTCCATGTGAGCAGGTTGTGCTTTGCCCATAGGCATCAGACAGAAGCATATTCCTTGCTTTAACCAAAAGAAAAAAAGAAAAAAGAAAGAAAGAAAGAGAGAAAAAGAAAGAAAGAAAAAGAAAAGACAAACCAGTCAAGTAGGGATCAATGGACAACCTTTCCAAGAAATATCTTCAAAAGAATCATCACAAGACATCTCCACTGACCCCTCTACTGAAGAAGAATGTGTCCAAGATTAAGGTTGATTGTTTAGCCCAGAAAGGGAAGAAAGAACTCATGAAGGTGAGTCACTGCTAGCCCACAGCCAAGATGAAACATAACTGAGGAACAAATCTTTCATTGTCGCTGTTCTAAGAAATAAAAGGTATGGTCCATTTCCAGAAGTGCCTCAAGTCTATGCAGGCTCAGCTACAGGTGAACAGAAATCACAGGAGCCCTGCTAGAATCCATTGATCAACTTCCAGCCCCGGTTTCCCAATACCCTGACAAGGGCACGATAAACTCTAAAATAAACAAGGTGTAAATCTCAGAGACAAACCCCTGCACTCATCTTCGTTAGGAGACAGACAAACGTCCCTGTGCTTGGTCATCACGCTTGCTGTTCTGGGCTATCATCCAACTTTGCAAAGCCATAAAATAAACTGCTGCCTCGTGTTTGCTGTTCCGAGTCTCCAGTGCTCACATATGGGGTGAGAATCTTTGCTCTTCACACTGTATGGTTCTGAGATGAGGGGTTTGCTTGCTATTGTTGCATAACTGACCTCCGCTGACTGATACATACAGTATTTAGCAAAGCTAACGTGCACAGGTGTAGGAAGTCAAATAACAGTTTTATATGGCTATTGTTTATATTTTTGTGTGTTATATTTTTGTGATGAGAGGTAAAGTATCCAGCACTGAAAACAGTGTTATAAATTTAGAGAAGGCAAAGGTGACATGATTTTCTGTTTTTTTGTTTTCTTTTTGTTCTTCAAGACATGGTTTCTTTTTGTGGCCCTGGCTGTCCTGGAACTAGCTCTGTAGACCAGGCTAGCTTCGAACTCACAGAGATCCGCCTGCCTCTGCCTCCAAGAGCTGGGATTAAAGGTGTGTGCCACCATTGCCAGGTGATTTGCATTGTGTTTAACACCAAAAACTGTAAGCAAATTACTAAAATATGGTAGGTCAATAAAATGATAGTATAGAGAGTTTCAAGGCACACAAAGGGATCATAGTATACTGTTTCAAAATTAAAATTAGGGACCAGAGAGATAGCTCAGAGGTTAAGAGTACTTGCTACTTTTGTAGAGGACCTTGGTTCTGTTCCCAGCACCCACGTGGTGACTAGAGGACCTCTTCTGGCCTCCAGTGTGCAGTAGGCAAAAGAGGGGACTGGAGAGGTGATCCATCATTAAGAACGCTTGCTCTAAAAGTATGAGTACAGGCATTTGGATCCCAGGACCCTCATAACAAGGTGGGGGTCCATTTAAACACCCATAACCCTAGCTCTGAGGGGTAGAAGCAGAAGTGTTGTTGGAGCTTCTTGGTTTCCAGTTCAGCTGAGATGAAGCCCCAGGTTCAGGAAGAAACCCTGGTTCAGAGGAATAGCAAAGGATGGTGGAAGAGCACACCAGGTACCCTCTTCTGGGCTTTCATGCACACACAGGTGTACACGCCTGCACACAAATGCTCTTGCACTCACACAGACACATACATATACATGCTAAACAATTTTTTAAAAGGAAGAGAATGGTATTCAAGTAAAGGGCCCTAGGGAAAGGCCTGGTGATCTTGCTGAGGACGAAAAGAAGAGTGGGTGAAGGGATCTTTGTGAGGGAGATCGACAGGCTCTCTGGGCTGCAGCCTTCACTTATACCGCAGCAATTTAAGGTCTGCATATTGATTCTTGAAGTGAATGACTTTACCCATGCCTCCCTGTGAACCCCCAGATCCTGAATTTCTTGTAAACAACGTATTATGCTTGCAGCTGCTCTGAGCGAGACCCTCAGGAGTTCCTGATGGCAGGGGACGGCTTTCTGGTGGGTTTGGCTGGGGCGTGGCTACCAGTTAAGGATCCCTATATAAGCTGCCCTGGACACAATAAAGGGGGCATTACTGTTTCAAGGATGACACACTCTGTCTGTGTGTGTTTGTGTGTTTAAATCTCCAGGCCCTGGCCCGAGACTCGCTAATGGTCGTGTAGTGCAGACGCCGCAATGCAATAGTAGTACCGTTCTGTCACGTAGTACAGGCGGGCAGTACACCTCCCAAACACAAGCTTCCATTGCTATTAATGCTCATGTTTCTGCTCTGCTTTCTGGCCCTCTCTACACAGCCCCTCCCATCCTGCACACCCTTGACCTATGATCTGTTGTATGTGCCCCACCCTAGAGAATACAGAGCCTCCTACATCACAGGCATAGGGCTTCGCTGTGTCATGAGCTGCACACTATCCGCCTAGCATCTCATCCTTCAGACGGCTGCTGTTTCCTCACTCCCATTATGAGTGGTGTTACAGTGCATTGAGTGGTCCAAACTAGCATTCTGAGTGCATCCTGCAGTCCCTGTCTGCCTGCCAAGTCTCAGCTCTCTTTCCTTCAAGCCTCTCGGGGAATTGTCCCACCCCCACCCCATCTCTCTCTGTTCCAGTTTAGGCATCTTCATTTCTTCTCTGAACTATGGCACTGGTCCTCTTCTAGTTATGCCCTTTTCCATTTTCAATCCTCTATCTTTATTTTTTCTTTCTTGAGACAGGGTCTTACTTTGTAGCCCTGACTGGCCTGGAAATCACTATGTAGATCAGGCTAGCCTCAAACTCAGAGATCTGTCTACCTCTGCCTCCCAAGTGTTGGGACTAAAGATGTGTGACATCATGCCCAGCTAATCTTTGCCCTTTGATCAGTTTCCAAGGCTTTATTCGTGGCAAGTGCTCTATCCCCAAGCTGCATGCCCAGTCCCAGCATCTGCTTCTGAAAACACACCCTCACTGTACACACCCTCACTGTACACACCTCACTGTACACATCCTCACTGCACACACCCTCACTGTACACACCTCACTGTACACACCTCACTGTACACACCTCACTGTACACACCCTCACTGTATCACTTTACTGTACACATCTCACTGTACACACCTCACTGTACACACCTCACTGTACACATCTCACTGTACACACCCTCACTGTATCACTTTACTGTACACACCTCACTGTACACACCTCACTGTACACACCCTCACTGTACACATCTCACTGTACACACCCTCACTGTATCACTTTACTGTACACATCTCACTGTACACACCTCACTGTACACACCCTCACTGTACACACCCTCACTGTACACACCTCACAGTATCACTTCACTGTCTTAGATCCTTTGACGACTTCCCTGAGAGCTCAAGAAGAAGGAAAGGAAGGAGAGAAGGAAGGAACAAAGGAACCAATCAAGGGAGGGAAAGAAGGAGGGAGAAAAAGGAAAGGAAGAAAAAAAAAGGGGTCAGTGAGATTTCTCAGTAGATAACAGTACCTACTACCAAGCCTGATGACCTGAGTTTGATCCCTGGGTCCCATGCGGTGGAAGGGAGATCTGCTCCAAGTTGTTCTCTGACCTCTACATGTGAGCTGTGGCATGTATACATGCACACACAATAAATACACAATTACAAGTATGCTGTGGCATGTATGCGTGCACACACACAATAAATACACAATTACAAGTGTGCTGTGACATGTATGCTTGCATACACAATATATACACAATTAAAAGTGTGCTGTGACATGTATGCATGCACACACAGGTAATTAATTAATTAATTAATTAAAGCAGAATAAATCATTCTACCCATGGTGCGTAGACCCAGCTCTCCATCTCCAGGTCTCTAACCAACTTTCTTCTTCTGCCAGGCTGAGGCGGTCCACACACACATGAAATGGCTACGCTCCCTGGAGTACTTCATTAACATCTGTTTTCCCCTGCCTGGCGTGCTCTTTCCCATTTTCCTTCTGTTCTTGTTCTGCTTTCCTTGGGTTCCTAATTCCCCGCCACCCCAGCACAGCCAAGACGCCATCTTTGAGCCTGGATTCTGCGGGGCTCTAATATTTTTGTCCTCTCTCCTGTCTCGGCCACAGCCCTTAACCCAGCACTGGTGTTATTGATATGTCCTTGTGTCTTTCCCACAACCGTGTATGTTGCGGGGACCTCAGATCATGTCTCACTTACCCTGGGCTTGGCACGCAGTTGATGCCCAGAGATTGTTGTATTGCCTAAATGACCGCCCACGTGCTCTGGCTATTGGCAGGATATGGAGACTAAAAAAGATGAAGGAGCTTTGTTACTGGGTGGTTAGGAGGACTGAAGTACCGCAAACAGGAAGTAGAACTGCAAACAGGACATTTGAGAAGGCTGGTACTTATATTATCCCCAGTGAACCTTAACTGACAGGATCCCAATGGAAGACATGAATGCAGACATGTTCATGCTGTTTTTGATTTTGTTTTTCGAGACAGAGTTTCTCTGTTTAACAGTCCTGGCTGTCCCAGAACTCACTTGGTAGGCCAGGCTGGCCTTGAACCCACTGAGATCTGTTTGCTCCTGCCTCCCAAGTACTGGGATTAAAGGCATGCACTACCACCCTCCCAGCTAACAACAACAAAGGTTTCTCTGTCTCTCTCTCAGACAGGGTTTCTCTATGTAACAGTCCTGGCTGTTCTAGAACTCACTGTAGACCAGGCTGGCCTTGAGCTCAGAGATCCGCCCGCCTTTGCCTCCCAAGTGCTGGAATTAAAGGCGTGCGCCACTATGCCTGGCCGCAGACACGTTCTTGTGTGACCACAGCAGTCTGTCCTCACAGATCTGTGGCACCAAGGGAGATTTGTGGGCTCAGCTGAGTCAACACTGGTGGAGCAGCCAGGAGTGCGGTGCTGCCAGGATGACCTCCTCTTAGAGCTGTGTGACATAGGGACATAGGGGTTAAAAACAACAATTGAACCAGAGTTAATGAAAATTGAAACTGCTCCGACTGCAGCACGTCCTCCTATGGCTTTAGACTTGGTATCTTAATAGTTTACATATTTAATTAAAAGAAAAGGTAATGATAAAAACTGAAGCAGAAATAGAAATGACGGCTATATTACCTAGTTTCCCATCCCTGTGATGGTGTTCCTGAGACAATCTGCAAATAAAGAGAAGGAAAACGACTTTTGGGGGGGGGGGTTGGGATTTACTGAGATTTTAGTCCACGGCAGTGGCCTTGTGACTCTGATCTGTGGGGAGACACCATGTCTGTCTGCACACTGCCATGCTTTCCATTGTGATGATAGTGAACTGAACCTCTGAACTGGAAGCTAGCCCCAATGAAACGCTTCGCTGTGGTCATGGTGTCTCTTCACAGCAATAGAAACCCAAACTAAGACAGACCTTGCCTCAAAATAAATATAGGTGGTTGCTAAGGAACATTGGAGATTGTCCTCTGGCCCCACATGTGTATACACACACACACTCACACACATGTACATACACACATACACACACATAAACATACACACACTCACACATACACACACTCACACATATACACACACATACACACACACTCACACACACACACTCACACACACATTTACACACACTCACACACACATTTACACACACTCACACACACTCTTTAATGTTGACTCTGAATTGGAAGTATCAGTATGAGCTCGTGATTTTAAAAAGGTCCAGTAGTCTGTATTTTCTAGATTGGTCCACTGAAAAGTCCTAGCATAGCGACAGCACAGTTGTGGCCTGTAAGTGCCACTTCCCACTAAAGCTCCTTGGAGACATGAGTGGTTTTAGGTCTATAAACATAAACAGACAACACTGTGCGTCCCCAGTGAGGTCAGAAAGACGGCTACACCAAACCCAAGTCGTCATCATGGCCGCTGGCGAGGACGGAGAGCGACGCAAAAGCAACGAATGGGGGAGTTTGTAGCAAATGTGGGTGTTTAATGCTTTATTTATTCGCAAATTTCTTTAAATAATAAAGTTTATTTTGAAAAGCAACCACTCTTTAAAATCCGAACACCCGTTTGTTAGTTTAGAAGAAGTAAACCTACCAAACAAACTGGATATTTATATCTGCTTCATTGTCTGTGGACAGACCTAGGGAAGCTGAAGGCTGAAGTAGCTTGGTGCGCGCCAAGCCCAGGCACAGCTGCTGGGTGAGCTGTCGCTCCTGTGACACCTCCACACCAGGCCTCAGGGGACAGTTGCCACGGCAGAGGATGCTTGCACGGTCTCCCGTGATACCCACTCCGTTCACCGCAGGTTCTCCTTCCGCTGTGCGTTTCTGCTGGTCACCCGCCTTCACATCACAGCCTCTCTCTTTAGCTTTAAGACTAGACATCTCAGACAGCAAAAGATCAAATCTGTCTTCTCAGAAGTGCTAACTCACAACACTGCTACCCACATTCACATGAAAATACACTTAAAATGGAAGCCACCGAAATGGAAGAGCAGGTAAGCGAACCATCAGCGAGGGAAGAGATAGCAGGAAACCCCGGATCACTATGAGCCTTCTGCACCCTGCTGCACTTGTTTCTGTCACCAGCCTGGCTGCTTTGTAAGAGCTGAGTTTACAGGCCTGGCTCAGAAGTGAAGTGCCAACTGGATTCTGGCGAGGCACCCAGCCGTTAGCTTCAAGAGGTACATGTGTCCAGTACCAGCCAGATCCAGGCCAGAGTAGGGTCTCTCCCTCTTGGCCTCTTGTCTTACTTCCTGATGGACTGGTAAAAGCTGTGATGGAAATGCAAGAGACCTGCTACCTGAGCTGGGGAAAGATCTCCAGCACAAAGGCTAAGGAAGCCCTGTCAGAGTGGGTTTCCTCTTCAGTTCATTTAAAAAAAAAAAAAAAAAAAAAAAAAAAACTTTTTCTATTTCTTTCAGGCAAGAACTCTGTCTTAGTCAGGGTTTCTATTGGTGTGAAGAGACACCATGACGATTGGCAATTCTTACAAAGGAAAACATTTAATTGGGCTGGCTTGCGTTCAGAGGTTCAGTCCATTTTCATCATGGCAGGACGCATGGAGGTATGCAGGTAGACATGGTGCTGGAGAGGTAGCTGAGAGATCTACATTTTGATCCACAGGCAGCAGAAAAAGAGAGACTGGGCTTGGCTTGAGAATCTGAGACTTCAAAGCTCATCCCCAGTGACACACTTCCTCCAAAAAAGCCACACCTCCTCTAACAAGGCCATATCTCCTAATAGTGACACACCCTATGAACCTATGGGGGCCATTTTTCTTCAAACCACCACATTGCACCCCCTGCCCCCCCCATAGGTTTGCCATACCATAATGCAGAAATGCATTCAGTCCAAGGTCAAAAGTCCCCGTAGTTTATAATAGCCTCAACCCTGTTTAAAAGTTCAAAGTCTCTTCTAAGGTTCATGGCAATCTCTTGACTGTAATCTCCTGTAAAATCAAAATAAAAAGGCAGACAGATTACATACTTCCAACATACAACAGCACAGGACATACTTTACCATTCCAAAAGGGAGTCAGGGGAACATAGTGAGGAAATACTGGACCAAAGCAAAACCAAAATCCAGTTGGACAAATTCCAAACTCTGCATCTCCATGTCTGATGTCAAAGTGCTCTTCAGATCTCCAACTCCTTTCGGCTTTGTTGACTGCATACATTTCTCTCTCTTGGGCTGGTTCCACTCCCTGTTAGCAACTCTCCTTGGCAGGTCTCCCATGACTCTGTCATCTCCAACATCTTGACATCTCCAAGACAATCCAGGCTTCAACATCATAACTTCACACAATGACCTTCTTGCTGGGACACCCCTGACACATACCTGACCTCAGTGGCTTTCCTTAGTCTCGGAGGGAGATTCCATAACCCCTTTCCTAGATCTTTGACTCTAAAATCAGAATCACGTGGCCAAAGTTGTCAGGTTCTGCTGCTTCCTGGGTCTGGGTATGGCCCAAGTACATTTTCACAGTTTTCTGTTTTCAATGATTTCATTCACAACCTTAGCTCAGCTGTCCTGGAACTTGCTCTGTAGACTAGGTTGACCTTGGATTCTGAAATCCACCTGCCTCTGCTGCCCCGGGGCTAGGACTAAAGGCACGTACCACCACGCCTGCTCCTGAACTTCTCTTTAATTCCTCTTCACAAGTTGGAAGTTTAGTTATTTGCATGGAGGTCACACTCTCTTTATTCCATCCATTTATCTCCGTGAACACAGGATATAGTTCTTGTCTATGTTTACTCACGTGGCTTGGTACCTTTTCTCAGCGATGCATTCTCATCTTGCTTTCTCTGCATCTGGCTTGCAGTTGCATCTCTGCCTTCCCTCTTCCCAGGATCCTCCTAGTCTGGTCACCCACCTATATTTTCTCCCTGGATACTGGCCAATCAGCATTTTATTAAACCAATATGAGTGACAAATCTTTACAGTGTACAAAGGTATTATCCCACAGCATCTGCCTTAGCCTGCTGAGTGATGGGATTAAAAGTGTGTGTTTCCATTTCTGGCCTGTTTACTTCATTTCCCCCCTTCCTTCTTTCCTTCCTTCCTTCCTTCCTTCCTTCCTTCCTTCCTTCCTCCCTCCCTCCCTCCCTCCCTTCCTTCTTCCCTTCCTTCTTTTTTGAAAGAGTCTGATGTGGCCTAATATGACCTTGAACTTCTGCCTCAGCAGGTGTGCTAAGCCCTGATCACGTGGTGCTGGAGGTCAAGCCTAGGACTTTGTGCAAGTTAGGCAGCTCTCCAGCCACCGAGCCACATCCCCAACCCAGCTTTTGAAAATAAATTCTTTTAAGATGTATTTATGTATTTTATGCAGATGTGTGTTCTGCTTTATGCAGATGTGTGCTCTGCTTTCATGCACGCCAGAAGAGGGAATCAGATTCTATTACATACAGATGATTATGAGCCACCGTGAGGTTGCTGGGAATTGAACTCAGGACCTCTGGAAGAACAGTCAGTGCTCTTAACTGCTGAGCCATCTCTCCAGACCCTCCTTTATACAATTGAGAACTGGCCTCTCTGGAGAAAGGTCCTTAAAAACCAAGCGCCATGAGGCCATCTCTAAGGCAACCATTTCCACCTGGTGTCCTATTTGAATCTGCACACATTTTCCTTGCTGTTCACTAAAGTTACTGACAGGGCATGGCCCATGTGCCTCTCGTAAGAGCTTTGCACAGGCTGAAACCGAGTTATTTTTTATCTCTGCTACAGATGTTAGCCTGCGTTCCATTTTTAACTCTGACGTCACTGGTTGCCCAGGAGATAAGAATCTGGGCACCTAGAGAAGGGTGGCCCAGGGGCGGTGAATTTTGTTTCTTTGTTGTCCTGCTCATTCACAGCTTCCAACTCTATTGTCACGGAGGCAAGAGGGTACAACCGGTCCCTTCCTGGACGGCAGCATCTGGGCCAGCAGGGGTCCCGTTAGTGACCTGGTCTCTTCTCAAGCTCCACATACTCAAAGGAGCCAACTCAGGCCTCCCTGGCTGGGTCAAGTCTCACTGAGTATTCTCGGTGCCCCAGTTCATCCCAGGTTGCACTGTTCCCTGCTGTGATTTTCCATGTAGTCCAGTGCTCGGTTAAGATCTCTCTCTGTGTGGATAAAAGGGTAGGGACTGTCTGCCTTTGAAAGACCTGGATGCTAGTGTTTGAATACATGGTTTCCAGCTGGAGGCGCTGCTTTGGAAGGTTGGAGCCTTTCAGAGGTGGGGGAGCCTAGCTGGAGGAAGTGCGTCTCAGGGGGTGTGGCCTTGCCTGCTCTCAGGCTCTTGTCACCATGCCTTCACTCCCGGAAGAACTGTGCCCTCACACTGTCGCCAAAATAACCACCTGTTTGCTTGCATGCGTGCTTCCTCCTTTCTTCCCTCCTTTCTTCCTTTCTCCCTCCCTCCCTCCTCCTTTCCCGCTCCTTCCTTACAGTTGACTCTTATCAGTATTTGCTCACACAAATGAGAGCATAGCTAATAGAGTTTCCTTCCTAGAGTAGGCTCTTGCTATGGTTTGTCCCCCACAGGCTTCTGTTTAGATACTTAGTTCCTGGTCGCTGGTGTTGAGAGGTGGGGTCGGCTGGAGGAAGTGGATCACTGGGAACGCGCCTTTAAAGGTTACCTTGAGTCCCTAGTAGGACCCTCTCTCTGAAGTTGCTCTGCCCTGCCACCTTCCTGCCAAGATGGACCAACAGCACGCGAAAGCACCAGCTTTCTCTTTAAAGCTGTTCTCGAAGGGACTGGCAAGATACCTTAGTTGGTAAAGGCACCTGCTGCCACCAGGCTGACTCGATTCCATCCCTGGGACTCACGTGATAAAAGAGAAAGGACTTCCTCAAGTGGTCCTCGGACCTTCATACAAGCTGTGGCACGTGTGTTTCCCAACCCAAAATAGATATAAAGTATTATTTAAAAATAAAAAAAAACAAACAAAGGTTGTTCTGTCATGAATTTTGTCCCATTAGCAATGGCTACAGCACTGCTAATTACTGTTTAAAGTAATTGGGTCTGCACCATCGTCCAGGGAAAGGACCTTAGAAAACGGCTCCCTAATTTCCGCTCTGACCCCTTTTCACCTGGAAATGTTTACACAGCCTCAGGTATATAGGTAAGAAAGCAGTTGTCCAAATTTTCCTGGTTAGGGTTACTATTGCTTTGATGACACATAGTACAAGGGAACATCCATTTTGCAAATTCACTTTCATGTTTATAAATGATATATACTATGGAAATATTTTTAAATACTTTTTAATTTAATGCCAGTAGTTGTTTAATTTGTGTGCTCAATAGTTTTTTTTTTTTTTTTTTTTTTTTTTTTTTTTTTTGGTTTTTCGAGACAGGGTTTCTCTGTGGTTTTGGAGCCTGTCCTGGAACTAGCTCTTGTAGACCAGGCTGGTCTCGAACTCACAGAGATCCGCCTGCCTCTGCCTCCCAAGTGCTGGGATTAAAGGCGTGTGCCACCACCGCCCAGCCTGTGCTCAATAGTTTTATGTTAACTACAACCCACCTCAGGGATCACTGAGGAAGACAAGGCAGAACTGGCTGAGATAGAAATGTTCTAGAAATGTCATGCAGTTTCACCAACACGGCTGCCTAAAATGAGCTGTACAAGGAGGACACCAACAGACACGCTAATACGGAAATGGGAAGTTTATGAGCCCTCAACCTCAGACAAAGCACTACAGGCAACTAAGAAATGCTGAGAGCAGGAAACATAGTTTTCCCCAGGGAAGATCACGCCAATTGGTTATCCTATTTCCGTTAGCCCTGAGAGCATACACACAAGCAACATGATACAGACCGAGCAGGTTGTGCTTATGTATTTAAAAATCTACCTATCTATCTATATCATAACAATTAAGGAAGAAGAGGCTATGAATTTGAAAGACGGTAATGGGTGGGGGCATGAGGGGTGTTGAAGGGAGAAAAGGGAAGGGAGAAATGAAGGAATTATATTATAATTTCAAAAAATTTAGAAAAAGATTGTTGTGAATTCTGTGTTCTAATACCAAGCCTGGGTTCATTTTACTACATGTTAGGAATCTCAATTTAGGAGCATAGCATTTTTTAATGGTTTTTTTTTAACTTTATTTTATGTGCATTGGTGTGAAGGTGTCAGATCCCTTGGAACTAGATCTTCAGGCAGTTGTGAGCTGCCATGTGGGTGCTAGGAATTGAACCCGGATCCTCTGGAAGAACAGTCAATGCTCTTAACCACTGAGCCATCTCTCCAGCCCCAGCATTTTTAACTCTCTTTTTAATTATCATACAAAGTATTAAATGATTATCATTATGACTTTTGGGCTTATTTTAAGTTACACTTGCTGATACTTTCTCACTAAACTAATTTTTCTTTTCAGTAGTTAAAAGTGACAATTCGGAGTGTGGGAATTCTACAGGCACTTAAAGGATCTGCTTTGTCAGGCTAAAACCTTCATCACTGAGACTTTCAGCATTAAATTATGCCAATCAGGTAATTTCTCTTGCCCAGACAGACAAGACAGGATTTCTGGGTGTTGTGATTCCAGGAGCTTTTGCCTCCTTCTCTCTGTCTTCAATAATAAATTTTCTTTCTTTCTTTCTTTCTTTCTTTCTTTCTTTCTTTCTTTCTTTTTCTTTTTTACATTTTTTTATAAATTTATTAGATTTTTAAAAAAAAGCCAATCCAAGTTCCCACTCCCTCCCCTCTTCCCATTCCCTCCAACCCCCCACCCCCAATCTAATCCTCAGAGAGGGTAAGGCACATTGCCTTGTGGAAGGTTCATAGCCTATATCTAGGCTGAGCAAGGTATATATCCAAAGAGAACAGGATCCCAAAAAGCCAGTACATTCAGTAGAGATAAATCTCAGTGCTATTGACAGTGGCCCCTCAGTCTGCCCCAGCCACGCAACTGTCACCCACGTTCAGAGGGACTAGTTTGGTCCTATGCTTGTTCTGTTCCTTCCCAGTCCCGCTGGAGTGGGTGAGCTCCATCAGCTCAGGTAAACTGTCTCAGTGGGTGAAGCCATCATGGTCTTGACCTCCTTGCTCATATTCTCATTCCTTCCACTCTTCAACTGGACCTTGGGAGCTCAGTCCAGTGTTACAATGTGGGTCTCTGCCTCTGCTTCCATCAGTTGCTTGGTGAAGGCTCTATGGTTATATTTAAGATAATCATAAGTCTGACTACAGGGCAAGTCAAGATTGGGGGGCCCCCTCTCCTCTATTGCCTAGGGTCCTAGGTGGGGGTCATCCTTTTGGATTCCTGGGAATTTCTCTAGAGCCAGGTTTCTGCTAACCCTATAATGACTCCCTCAATCAAGATATCTATCTCCTTGCTCTCATCTCTGTCCTTCCTCCATCTCAACTATCCCATTCCCTCAAGTTCTCCTCTACCCTTCCCCCTCTACCCTCCTCTTCTTTCCCACCTTCCCCTCTCCCCCAACCTCATGTTCCCAACCCTTCCAGTCAATCCTGTCTGTTTCCAATTTCCAGGTGGGTCTATATATTTTTCTCTGGGTTCACCTTATTACTTAGCTTCTCTAGACTCAATGTCCTTTGTTTATAGCTAGTATCCACTTATGAGTGAGTACATACCATATTCGTCTTTCTGGGTCTGGGTTATCTCACTCAGGATAGTGTTTTCTAATTCCATCCATTTGCATGCAAAATTTAAGTTGTCATTGTTTTTTACTGCTGAGTAGTACTCTAATGTGTAAATGTGCCACATTTTCTTTATTCATTCTTTGGTTGAGGGGCATCTAGGTTGTTTCCAGGTTCTGGCTATTACAAATAATGCTGCTATAAACATAGTTGAACAAGTGCTTTTGTAGTATGATTGGGCATCTTTTGGCAATGATTGGACAATCCCAAGAGTGGTATTGCTGGATCCTGAGGAGTTGATTCCCAATTTTCTGAAAAACCGCCATACTGATTTCTAAAGAGGTTGTACAAGTTTGCATTCCCACCAGGAATGGATAAGTGTTCCCCTTACTCCACATTCTCTCCAGCATACGCTATTTTTAGTGTCTTTGATCTTAGCCATTCTGACAGATGTAAGATGGTATCTCAGAGTTGTTTTGATTTGCATTTTCCTGATAGCTAAGGATGTTGAACATTTCTTTAAGTACCTTTTGGCCATTTGAGATTTTTCTATAGAGAATTCTTTGTTTAGTTCAGTACCCCATTTTTAAATTGGGTTATTTAAAATTTTAGTGTCTAATTTCTTGAGTTCTTTATATATTTTGGAGATCAGTTTTTTTGCCTGATGTGGGGTTGGTAAAGATCTTTTCCCATTTAGTAGGTTGCCTTTTTGTCTTATTGACTGTGTCCTTTGCTTTACAGAAGCTTCTCAGTTTCAGAAGGTCCCATTTATTTGTTTCTCTCAGTGTCTGTGCTACTGGGGTTATATTTAGGAAGTGGTCTCCTATGCCCATGCATTAAAGACTACTTCCCACTTTCTCTTCTATCAGGTTCAATGTGGTCGGATTTATATTGACATCTTTAATCTATTTGAACTTGAGTTTGGTGTATGATGATAGATATGGATCTATTTTCTTTCTTCTAGATGTTGACATCCAGTTATGCCAGCATCATTTACTAAATATACTTTCTTTTTTCCATTGTATAATTTTAGCTTCTTTGTCAAAAATCAGGTGTTCATTGGTGTATGGATTAATATCCAGGTCTTTGATTCTATTCCATTGGTCCTCCTGTCTGTTTTTATGCCAATATCAGGCTGTTTTAGTACTGAAGTTCTGTAATAGAGCTTGATGTCAGGGATGGTGATGCCTCAGTAAGTTCCTGTATTGTATAGAATTGTTTTGGCTATTCTGGGTTTTTTGTTTTTCTGTATGAAGTTGATTATTGTTCTTTCAAGGTCTGTGAAGAATTGTGTTGGGATTTTGATGGGGGTTGCATTGAATCTATAGATTGCTTTTGGTAGGATTGCCATTTTTACTATTCAACAGCGAATTTTCAAACCTAGAGTTTTAGTAGATTCTCCTTCTCCACCCCTCCCCCACTCCTCTGTCCCCTAAATTCCCCTTGTACTGTTCCCTTTTCCACCTTCATGTCACAGGTATCCTTTTGCCCTCTCTTTATTTAACTGACATTTTCGCCCATTCGTACGTGTATGCATTACACGCTTGGATCTGCCTGGGAGAGAGAACATAGCTTCTGTTTTCTTTTCCTTTCGGCGTTTGAGTCACCTCATGTAGTATTACACTTTACAGATCCATTCATTTTCCTGGCAAATTTCATAATTTAATTTTTCTTACAGATGAATAAAATTCCTTTGCATTTATGTACCACATTTTCTTTATACATCCATCTGTTGCCAGGTTATTTAGGCTGGTTCGATTCCCTTGCTATTGTGGACAGAGCATCAATAAACACAGATACGTCTCTGTGCTAAGACATGGAGCCCTAGTCAGGTGGTGGTGGCACAAACCTTTAATCCCAACACTTGGGAGGCAGAGGCGGTGGTTCTCTGTGAGTTCAAGGCCAGCTTATGCACAGGAGTGGCGTAGCATGTTCATCTAGCAATTATATATTAATTTTTTGAAGACTCTCCATGCTGGTTTGCATAATGGCTGTAATAGATTGCCTCCCACCAGTCTCATTGCTGGTTCCTTTTCCCCCACTATCCTGACAACATTTGTTGTCAGATTTCTTGATGGATACCATTCTGATGGGGTAAGACAGTATCTCAGAGTAGTTTAAATTTTTTCGTGACTAGAGTTACCAGACATTTCTCTCTCTCTCTCTCTCTCTCCCCTCCCTCCCTCTCTCTCTAGTGTGTGTGTGTGTGTGTGTGTGTGTGTGTGTGTTGGGTCCCCTAGGAGCTGGATTTACAGGTGGTGGTTATGAGCTTCCTGATAGAGGTACCTGGAATTGAACTGAGGTCCTTTAGAAGAACAGTTCATGCCCTTAACTACTGAGAAATCCTTTCACTTCTCTTCTTCTTCTTCTTCTTCTTCTTCTTCTTCTTCTTCTTCTTCTTCTTCTTCTTCTTCTTCTTCTTCTTCTTCTTCTTCTTCTTCTTCTTCTTCTCCCTCCTCTCTCTCTCTCTCTCTCTCTCTCTCTCTCTCTCTCTCTCTCTCTCTCTCATTTCTCTATGTATCCCTGGCTGTCCTGAAACTTGCTTTGTAAGTCAAGCTGGCTTTGAACTCACTGCCACTGATTGCTGGGTGGAAAGATTAAAAGCTTGCTCCTCAAAGCTCAGCTGTTGAACAATTTTTAAATATTTCATTGGTCATTTGTGTTTCTTCTTTTAAGAACTGTATGCTCACTTTATTAGCCCATTTGTGGATTGGCAGTTGTGTGTGTTTATCTTTTGAAATTATCTGTAAGCTGTAGGTATTGGCAAAGGTTTTCTCCCATTCTGTAGGCTGTTTGAGCTGCTCATGGTTTCTTTTGCTGTGCAGAATGATTTTAGGTTCAGGTGATCCCATCTGTTGGTTTCGGGGCTGGTTCCTATTGAAGTTCTGTTCAGAAAATTCTTGCCCACATGAGGACATTGAAGATTAACCCCACACTTTCCTCTATCAGTTTCAATGTGTCAAGCTTGAAATGAGGTCTTCGATCCACTTTAATGGATTTGTTTGACTGAAGTTATTTATTTTGATTTTATATGCATTGGGGTTTTGCCTGTGTGTATGTCTGTGTGAGAGTGTCAGATTCCCTGGAAGTGGAGTTACACAGTTGTGAACTTTCCTGGTCCTCTGGCAGGGCAGCCTCTTAAAATGATTTCTAAACTACATTGTATGTGTGTGTCTGTGTATGTGTGTGTGTGCATGTATGGTACATGTACATGTGTTCATGAGCCTCAGCACTTATGTGGAGACCAGAGGATAATTTGCGGGAGTCAATTCTCTTCTCCCATCACGTGGGTCTCAAGGATTGAACTCAGGTCCTCAGGTTGGTGGTGAGTGAGCCATCTTGCTCTTACAGTAGAGTTCTTTGGAGAGTGACACTGGAATTTTTGTGGGGATTGCATTGAGTCTGTAGATTACTTTCAGTAAATAGCCATTTTTCACAATATTAATCTGGCCAGTGGAGGAGCATCTTTAAATCTTCTGGCTTCTTCTTTGGTTTCCTTTTTCATAGTCTGGAAATTTTTAATGCAGAGATCTTTCATTTCCTTGGTGTCTTAGTTACTTTTCGACTGTAAAACTGTCCCTGATCAGGTCAGCTTAGAAAGTGTTTGATTGGGGTTTCTGCTCTCAGAGTGTCAGAGTCCATGATGGCAGAGCAAAGGCATGGCTGGAGAAGCAACTGAGAGCTCACATCTTGATCCACACCATGAGTCAGAGGGGGGGTTGTGGAGGAGAGGCTGCAAATGGTACAAGTATTTTGAAGCCTCAGAGCCCACCCCAGTGACACACTTCCTCTAATAAGACCACACCTTCTAATCCTTCCCAAACAGTTCCACCAACTGGGAACTAAGTTCTCAAACATATGAGCCAATGGGGTCATCTCATTCAAACCACTATACTTGGTTTGGTTAGCTCTATTCCTAGGTTCGTTCTCTCTCTCTCTCTCTCTCTCTCTCTCTCTCTCTCTCTCTGGAGTTCTTGTGAAGGAGATATTTTTCCTAATGCCTTTCCCTCAAAGTTCATTGTCAGCATACATGAAGGCTACTGATTTTTGTGTATTGATTTAATATCCTGTAACTTTGATGAAAGTTTATTAGATCTAAGTGTTTTCTGGTTAGAGTCTAAAGGGTTTTTTAAATTATAGACATAAAACATGTTATCTACTATAAATAGGGATAAATTTTCCTTTCCTGTTTCTAACACTTTTATTTTTTTCTTTTATCGTAGTGCCATAGGTAAAACATCACCAACTCTTTCCCTAGTTTAGAGGAAATGCTCTCAGTTTCCCCTTATTTATTGTAATGCTGGCCATGGGATTGTTGTATATGGCCTTTATTATTTTGAGGTATGTTCCAACTATAGTTAATATCTTCAGGACTTTTATCAAGAAGTCATCTTGAATTTTGTTAGATGCCTTTCCAGCATCTGTATCTAGATTGTCATGTTTCTGTTCTTAAGCGTCTGTACATAATGTATTATATTTATTGAACCAACCATGGCTCTTCTGGGATGACGGCCACTTGGTTATGACAGGTGAATACTGATGCTGAAGACTTTTTCTCGGAGCACACAGGTTTTCAGAGAGAGCACTGCAGAGAAGTTAAGACCCTTGATGCTCAAGGTAGGATATATCTATGTCTTCCTACATAATTTACCCATTCGGTAAATTATTTTACATATCTATACTTTAGTTGCCTATGTGAAAACTGGGGAAAATCATAATAGTTCATACTGATTGTACTTTACGTTTCAGGTGGCATTGAGTACACAGTGAGCACTACATTGCATTAACAAGAGAGAGAAGTGGGGAAGAGGAAGTGGACTGGGAATGAGGCTCTGTATTAGACTGATTGACGGAAAACCTGGGTTTGGTCCCCAGTACTGTACAAACTGGGTATGATCACACACACATGTAATCTCAGCATTCACAAGGTGAAGGCAGGCAGATCTCTGTGAGTTCGAGGCCATGCTGGTCTACAAAGTGAGTTCTAGTACAGCCAGGACTGTTATACAGAGAAACTCTGTCTCAAAAAAAAGGGGGGGGGGCGCTAGTGGTATCTTCTTACTCATAAAGATCAGGGCTGCTCAGCAGAGCTGCTGAGGCATAGGAGGACCATGTCTTGTCCAACCCAGAAGCCGCATGCCTCATTCTGCCCAACTCTTGCAGATTAGCTGGCATTACCAGAGAAATGAGTTAGCTTATCTTAATTAAGTTTGAATTTAGGTTACTCTGAAGGACAGTCTGGAGTTAAAAATCACTGCAGTGGCCCCAAAATTCTGGGAACACTTCTAAACAGAGCATCATGGGGTTTAGAAAGTCATGAGATTCCTTTCCTTTTCATTCTGACCAGGATTCCCAGGCAGCCTGACATCAATTTGCTGTTCTATCAGGCAGTTGCCCAGGCTGGCCAGGCCCCAGGCTGCGCTTCAGTCAGCCCAGTACAAGTGAGTGCCTTCCTCTTTATTAGTTGTTTTAGAACCATGCACCATGAGTTTAAAAACAACAGGCTGAAGATAAATAAAACTTCCAAAGCCCTCACTTGAACTTTGCTTTGACCAGCTTTTGAATTTTAGATTCTTCGAAAATGTTTCAGACGCTCCATTTGGAACCTGACTTTTCCCCGTGCAGAACTATCTACCGCCATCTAAAAAGGCAACCCAAGAGAAAGGCAAGACCTTAACTGCTCGGTTTCCAAATTAAACCACAGTTTTAGCTAAAAATAGCTTGCCAGTGTTGAGAATCTTTCCCCTGAATTTAAATGGCTTCTTCTCTCCCAGAGGACAACACTCCCTGTGTTCTGAGGCAGGAGAGGACTCTTGGTAAGCCAGTCCCAAGCCTTCCCAGGATTCCAGTGTTTGCTGGGTTCAAAGGATAGTGAGGGGAACTGGCGATACTTTAGGTTCTGCACAAAAATATCAAGTAAAGTGAACATAAGCATAAGTGGTGTTTCTTAGTTGCAGTACATGTATGTGTGTGTCTGTGTGTGCAAATTCAACATTGTGTGGATAAATTCTGTGCATGCAAAAGAGGCTGAGACTTTTTCTTGACTGAGGCATGGTCTGAAATACATTTTATTTTCTTCTTTTTTCAACCATTTTGCCATTTTCTCTGCTAATATTTATCTTCACTTATTATAACTGAATAAGTGCATGTTTTTTTAAATTATTATTTAAAAAGCAATCCCTACTCTTTCTCCACATCTCCTGGATTCTGGGATGACTTTATATCTGGTGGTAAAGACCAAAAGATGAAAATAAGAGATGGTAAATCACAAGCTTGACATGCAGTAAAATTCACTTTTTAAGATGGTCTGTGCTCCATATATGCTCCTTTCAATAGTAAGGAAAGTAATAGGCATTTGTCACTTACAACAGTCTCTTTTAGAGCTTTTATTTGGTAGCACAAGCCTTTAATCCCAGCACTCAGGAGACAGAGGCAGGCACACTTCTGTGAGTTCAAGACCAGCCTCATCTACATAGGGAGACACTGCCTTAATAAATAAATATGTAAGAGAATGAATGAGTAAAGTCTCTGTTTTCATCTGCTTTATGAGCATGTGGTTTGAAGGATCAAAGAAGGACCAGCGAGGTAGCTCAGTCAGTAGAGTGCTTGTTACTGAAGAATGAGGACCTGAGTTTGATCCTCCACCCATTCACCCTATAACCCATATAAAAGCCCAGTACAGCTGTGCACACCTGTAGTCTCAGGGCAGTGAGGCAGAAGCAGGGATCCCTGGGGTTTGCTGGGCAGCCAGATGAGGCAATTGACTAGCTACAGGCTCCATGGGGGAATCCTATCTCAACAAGTAAGAGAGATTAGGAAAGACATTCAACATTGACTTCTGGACTAAATACACCACACACACACACACACACGCACACGCACACGCACACACACACAAAATGATGAAACAAGTTTACAAACCTTATTGTTATTGTTTTTAGGATGAGCACTTCTGCTTATGTCTTTACCGGTCCACCTCACAACTCTCCCCACCCCACCCCCTTGTCCACATGAACAATGCATTTTAAGGTTGACCAGTTGTCTTCATCTACCTCTTCTTGAAATCCAGGTGTTTTATTTTATATTTTTATTCTTTTTCAGACAGGATCCCATCTAGCTCAGACTTCCCCAGACTGGCTGAGGATGACATTTAATGTCTGATTCTTCTGTCTCTGTCTCCCATACTCTGGGATTACAGGCTCCCTACCACATCTCACTTGTACAGGGCTGTGGAAAGGAGCCAGGGCTTAGTGCATGCTCTGTAAGAACTCTGCCAGTGGAGCTACATCTCCAAACCTTAATGTTCTTTTCATTCAAGAAGTATGCGTCTTCCAGTCCCAACTCCCATTGCTCCAGCAGCCCCACTACTCAGAAAGCTGAGGCAGAAGAATCACTGGAGCTCACAAGTTTGGAGCCAGCTTGTGTAGGTGGAGCTTTCACGACCCAGCAGCCACTTCCCAAATAACTGACTCGGAGACTTAATATAAATTATAAATACTTGGCTGATAGCTCAAGCTTGTTACTAACTAGCTCTTACATTTAAAGTAACCCATATTTCTTATCTATGCTTTGCCCCATGGCTTGTGGCTTATATCATTTTCTATACATCCTGCTTTCTTAGCTGTTTGTTGGCATCTCCTCCAACTCAGCCCCTTCTCAGCCCATCGTTCTCAGTTTGTCTTTCCTGCCTACTTTATCCTGTTCAGTTATTGACCAGTCAGCTTGTTTATTAAACCAGTCACAGCAACATATATTCACACAGTGTAAAGAAATATTCCACAGCAAGCTTGGACCTATAGCAAGGCAGAACTTAGGTAGGCAGGGAAAGCTAGGCTGTGTGCTGGAAGAAAGAAGGGCAGAGTCAGGGAGAAGCCATGGATCCTCTGCCTGAGACAGATGCTGGGAACATTACCTGGTAAGCCACTGCCATGTGGCGATACACAGCTTAATAGAAATGGGTTAAATTAATATGTAAGAGTTAGTCAATAAGAAGCTAGAGCTAATGGGCCAAGCAGTGTTTTAATTAATATGGTTTCTGTGTGATTATTTCAGGTCTAAGCTAGCCAGGAACCAACAAGCGGCCTCTTACTACAAAACCCCCACAATGAAATGAGTTCCTTAAGACCATGTTTACAATGCATCCCTAGGGGTCCCCAGCATTGCTTGTGGTTTAATCATTGAACTCTGAAACCACCCTAGATTAGTTACTATTATCATCACCCACTGTGCAGAGGAGGAAACTGGGCAGGGAGGAGAAACAACTGTCACACAGATAAGATAAAAGCCACCACACTAAACTCAAAACTCAGCTGGGAATCCACTTAATCTCCTAGGACATTTGACCTTATTATTTAGCCACTAAGAGGAAGCAAAACCCTCTGGCCACTTGTAGTGCTTTTTATTTTTAGACCTAACTCACAATCTCAGTGGAAAATGAATTTTGTGATGACGTCTTAGCTACATGTGACGTCATGAGTATTTGGCCTCCAATTCTCTCCAGACTCCAGGTTCTCCGCCTCTTTCCTTTGGACTCCAATTGCATGTGTGGCCAAGCGTCCCTCACACAGTTATGGCAACAACAGTTTCTAGGTGAGAGAAAGCAAAGGCCACCTTGGATCCTGCTGCCACACCCCTCTCTTCCGGACATCTCTCATTCTCTCACTAACTCAATGTGTCTTTGGTATCTTTATTGAAGAAGTCAGAACCGTGTGCCTGGGCCAAGACTGTGGTTACACTCTAGAGTTATATAAACTCCAAAAAGCAGACTTCCTCTTTCTTGTCCATTAGGTATTTTGGTGATACTTTCAGTATTACATATAGAAGAGCCCCAAGAAACAGTTCTGAGCTGGAAGAGAAAAAAAGCCGGGCAGTGGTGGTTCATGTCTTTAATTTTGGGAGGCAGAGGTAGGTGGGGATTTCTGTGAGTTCAAAGTCAGCCTTGTTTACAGAGCGAGTTCCAGGACAGTCAGGGCTACACAGAGAAACTCTTATCTCGAAAAACAAAAAACAAAACAAAAGCAGTTTTCTGTTTGACTAGTATGGATGGACTTTATAGGTGCACAGGCTTAAGCAAGTCAGGAGCACAGCAAAGAGCTCTGCAAGATGGGGAAAGAAAGCTGACATTTAAGCACTGCTTTGGAAAAGGGGTCTTTAGCAGTGAAATAGTTAAAGGGAAGCGAGGCCTGGCTGCATCTGGAGGGAATGTTTATGCTGGGAGACAGGAAGTGTAAAGTCAATGACTTGCCCTGGCAGGAAGGGGGCCCAAAAGGAGGGGGAAGGAACAGGATGCCAGAGGAAAGATTCTTAGCTTTTCTCTGCCTGGAACGCTTTCTTTCACCATTGGAAGCAAGGTATTGGCCAGAGAACTTCTCCCATTGCTCCAGAAAAGCTTAAAATGAGCGCAGAGTGAAGCTAAAGTTGAGAGACACAGGCACTGTGCCCAGAACACTGTCAGAACCTTACCATTTGACTGGAGCAACACAAAAGTGGGAACTGGGATGGCCAGACGTCTAGGAACCCAGTTGGTAAAGTCTTCTTACATAATAACGATAAAAATACTTAACATTTATTTAACATTTTTACACAGGAGTGGCATGAGGTTTATAGCCACTATCGCGTGTGATTCTCAAGAACCATGTGAGGACAGTTGGAGCTTTACAAACTGTTCCTCTTTTTACAAACACATATATGGGCTTTGAAGGCTAAAGAGTTTGCCAAGGCAGACATTTAAATAGTTTTCTCATGCCAAAGTGCAATTTCAGAAAGTTAAAAATACAATATTTCTTTTTTTTTTTTTTTTAATTTTTTGAGACAGGGTTTCTCCGTAGCTTTTTGGTTCCTGTCCTGGAACTAGCTCTTCTAGACCAGGCTGGCCTTGAACTCACAGAGATCCGCCTGCCTCTGCCACCCGGGTGCTGGGATTAAAGGCGTGTGCCACCACCGCCCGGCTCACAATATTTCTTAAAGTGCACAGTAAATGACTTAAAATAAGTACTCAGAAATAATATTTGAGTTTTTCAGTTAGCATTGCTAATTGATGTATTTCTACCTAGACAGACCAATTGCACCACAAGTCTAAGTTTCATCTCGATACAAAGATTTTCAACATTATACATTCGACAAATATATATATATATATAATTTATTAGTGTATATGTGTTTATGACGTATGTTATGAACCACATAAAGGACGCGGAAGACGGAAAATGATTTTGGTCTGCTTGTCTTCACTCTCACTACCCTGCGCTGTGGCAGGATTTGAATCAATGCAGACTAAAGAGCAGCGGCTCTGCAGGAGTCTCCCAGGACTCTGGCACCAGATGAGGACTGCTGAGCGATATCCAGCCTGCTGAGCGGCACTACCAGATCCTCGTCCTCTCTGTCCTGAGTTGATCATTGTTGGATTACCTGGGCCACATTCTATATGGCAGTCTAATAAAACCCCTTTTAGTGTGTGTGTGTGTGTGTGTGTGTGTGCGTGCACACACATACTCCTTCTAAAAGTTCTGCTCCTTTAGAGAACCCTGCCTAATGCAGCTGCTAAGTTCATCTTGCGGCCCATTGCTTTGGAAGAGCATGGTCTGCAGAACACCCACGTGAGCCATGTGTACAGGAATCTTGGAGGAACACAGTTATAAGTGATTTTACTGTGAGTGGCATGAAGACAGAATGAGCCCTTCCAATCTACACTTTCCCACATTATTACTTACTGAGACTGTCGTCTCAGAGTTTAAAAACCAAACCACTTGGGACGGTTTCAATATGAAATTATCTCCCATAGGCCCACAGGTCATATACTTGGGACTCTGGCTCTATTTTGAAAGGTGATGGAAACTTCAGAAGGCAGAGCCTCACTAGAGGAAGCAGGTTGCTAGGGGGTAGTCCTGGATTCTTTTTTATTTCTGCTTTCTGTCTGTCATGAGGTGAGTGGCCCCTGCCCCAGGTTCTCATCCCCATGACTCCAGATCAACAGAGCCCTGAGCCCGTTAAACTGCAGTACTGGAACCTCAGGAACCATGAGTTAAGAGCATTCCGCCCCTCGAGCTGTTCAAGGCATGTGTTTGTCAGTCACACATACCTGAGCAACAGCTTCCGGGAACTTCTCATTCTGGGGGTGGCTAAGCAACATCTCTCCCCATTGCTCCTCATGAAATTCCTAAAGACAAGCAGAGGTTTTATTACACCTATGTTCACCTGGATGAGCCAAAGGGTTTCGGAGGCAATGCGTGAGGAGGACAGCCAAGACCGTGGGTGACCCGGGACCCTGCAGTGCGGATGATGACTTGCCTCTGGTTTTGGAGAGGGATTCCCCTTCCTGTAGTCTTTCCCAGTCAATATGTTGTAGCCTCTTTCTGACCGCGGGGCCATGTGCAAATGAGGGCAGAATTACCTACAACTTATTAGGAGGAGTGGGCAGAAACTCAGGCAAGGGTCCTATGACCCTCCTGCCCCTCCTACTGTGAGGGAATGTCAACAGGCAACATATCCAGCTGTGGTTATCTTTTGGAAGGAAGATAACTGAGCTCTGGAAGATGGTGGTTTGGCTAAGAGGATGTCCTGTATAACACAGCCCAGGAGTGTCATCTTTCATTCTATTACTGCAGAATTTCTGCTTTGGGAGGTTTTGGACACAGCTCAATGGGTAAAGAGCCTGTGCACAAGCATGAGAACCAGTTCACATATAGAAGCCACGTATGCACCTGCCATTTGTCACCCAAGCCCTGGGAGAGAGGAGGAGAAGGACACACGCAGATCCTCGGAGCTCACTGGCCAATCAGTCTAGTCAATCAGGGAGTGGTGTTCGGTGAGAGACTCTGTCTCAGAAAGATAAGGTAGACAGAAACCGAGAAAAGATGTTGACCTCTGACCTCCATAGACACGCATGCACACATAGGAGCACACACTCCTGTGCTTATCTGAGTGAATGCACAAAGCATGCATATACCTATACCACACACACAAATTACTACTTTTTAGCTTCTTCATCAGATCTCATAAAGTGTTGTTCTGAATGAGAATGGCTCCCATAGGATTATATATTCAAATGCTGGTTCCCGGTAAGTGGAACTGTTTAGGAAGGATTCGGAGGTGTGGCCTTGTTGGAGGAGGTACATCATTGTCTTAAGGTTTCAAAAGTCTATGCCAGGTCTATTGTCTTTCTATCTGCAATTTGTGAATAAGATGTGGGCTCTTAACTACTTCTCCAGCACCATGTCTGCCTGCCTGCTGCATGCTCCCCACCACGACGATAATGGACTAACCTTCTGAATCTGTAAGCAACCCCCCAATTGCACACTTTCCTTTATAAGTTTCCTGGATCATGGTATCTCTTTACAGCGATAGAACAGTAATTAAGACAGAGAATAGCCCAGTATTACATTCAAGGGTGCAAATGAGTTTCAATTTTATCCTTAAACAAATGAGTGGGTTTCTGTGCATGGAGTACTAGCCTCTTCCCGGGAGGCAGAAGTGCTGGAGCAAGAAAAGGAACAGGAGAGAACTAACCACACTTGGAAATAACCGCTGGGTTGGGTTCCCTTTTCAAATCTTCCGAACCTTCTTTATTGGATTTTGAATGTAAGAGGCACGCGCGTCTTGCTGAATCCTTCATTCATCACTTAGGTCAGTTAGCCAGTGATTAACTATCAGGAGAAGCCACTTTGGTGCAAGCCTGGAGCTGCCTAGGGCTACTCCTATACTCTGAAATGTCGGTCTCCGCATAGCCTGTGAAAGCCGGCGTGACACTCTAATAGCGATACAATCTGACTTACCCTAAGCTCTTGTCTGTCATGGGCATGTGAGCTCTGTGTTCAGCACTCTGAATCCTAGCAGTGACCAGCCCGAACCCCCTTGCTGGCTTTAATGCCGTCTTTGCACTTCTGCGGCTCACTCTACGTACCCACCTTTCTGAGCACTTGGTTCTGGCGGGCTGCCCCACCCCCCGGCCCCCAAGAGCGTCCACATTGCTAGTCTCAGAGCCCCCTCTGGCTCACTTTCCTCCTCCATTTTCGGCTTCCTCACCAGAGGAAAAGATGAGCCATGATGACATTTCTACACAGGCGAAAATGCTGAGAGGAGCTCCCAAAGCAGCCTGCGGGGTGATAATGAATGTGGAACCGAGGGGGATGAAGAGATGGCTCAGCAGTTACAGGCATGTTTGCTCTTCCAGAGGACCTGTAATTACAGTTCCAGGGGATCCAGTGTCTCTGGTTTCTGCAGGCTCCTGCATTCATGTGCCCATATAGACACATATGCATACACATAGTTTAAAAAAGCAAATAAACATTTTTTAAAAGAACATGTAACCTGCCAGGCGGTGGTGGTGCGCACCTTTAATCCCAGCACTCGGGAAGCAGAGGCAGGCAGATATCTGTGAGTTTGAGGCCAGCCTGGTCTACAAGAGCTAGTTCCAGGACAGGCTCCAAAGCTACAGAAAAACCCTGCCTTGAAAAAACAAACAAACAAACAAACAAACAACCCCCCCCCCCAAAGAACATGTAACCTTGGATAAGTTACATGACAATTCTTAACTTTTGTTCCTCAGGGACGTCACCAAGAGTTTGCTAATGCCAGAACAGACATAGATAAGAGTACAAAATAATGGGCACTTTAATCCCAGCACTCGAGAGGCAGAGGCAGGATCTGAGTTCAAGACCAGCCTGGGCTACAGAGTAAGTTCCAGGACAGCCAGAACTACATAGAAACCCTGTCTGGAAACAAAACAAACATTTTTTTTTTTAAAGTACACAATGTTAAGAACTTAAAAACTAAAAAGACGCCGTCAGAAATGGAATGTCTGAAGTGGCGGGGTGTCATTTAGTGTGCAGTGCTGGGGTGGCGGGATGTGAGTCAGGGGTGCAGTGTGGAGTGGAGGGGTGTTGGTCAGGGGTGCAGTGTGGAGTGAAGGGGTGTCAGTCAGGGATGCAGAGCTGGGGTGGCGGGTGTCAGTTAGGGGTGCAGAGCTGGAGTGGCAGGTGTCAGTCAGGGGTGCAGAGCTGGAGTGGCAGGTGTCAGTCAAGGGTGCAGTGTGGAGTGGCAGGTGTCAGTCAGGGGTGCAGAGCTGGAGAGGCCGGGTATCATTTAGTGGAGCAGTGCTTGCCCAGCAGGTGTGAGGCCCTGCAGTCCCCCGCGTGAGAAAAATGATGGTAATTTTTCTTGTTCATCCCGAAGATCTCATATGAACATCACAATTTAAAGCATGGTATAACTTTACAATTTCCACGCTCTTTAAGCGTTTCATCCTGTAAACATTCCAGATCTCCCGGAAAGCCCCAAATCTCTTAACTGTGGGCTTTTGCAAATTAAAAACAACTTTCCATGCTTTCTTGTTCTCAGAGGGAAGAACCAGGGCACAGCTACAGGAAGAGCAAAGCAAAATCAGCATCCAGGAGTGTAATAGAATCCTAGGCTCAGCGTCCAGCATCTGGGGCTTACAGTCTTTCGAGCTCCGAAGGGCTTGAGCAGATCCACTCTGGTTCTGCCACCTGCAGTGTGCACAGCCCATCTCATAGGCTCTGGCAGCTCCACTCCACAGCTACTGGCTTACTTGGTGGTCATCCGCCAAGAACTAGAGTCCGGGCAACTCTAATATGACGGGGTCTCCACTGCAATCGAGGCTGCCCCGTCACCAATGGCCTCTCCAGGCCTCTCCCAATGCCAAACCTCAGTTTCTCTACATGACCTCCCTCAATCCTAGGGTCTCCATTGCAGCAGGGGCTGCACCTTCGCCAACAGTCCATCTCTTAGGCTCTCTTCAGGGACTCTGACCCCACCTTATCGTGCCAAGCCTCAGCTGCTCTCAATGACCCCTTCATGCTTTCCTAAACAGTGCCACCTGCACTGGGTAGGAGGTAAGTACTGTGGGTGGCTTTCTGAGCTCTTTGGAGGAGCCTAGAAGATCACAAATGACTCCCGGAAGTCAGACACGGAGCTTTATGTTGTGAGACTTTGGTTCGACTTGATTGTGACTGTGACTTCTTGGAGCTCTTCCTTCTTGGAGTAAGAAAATATTTCACTTATTTTGACTTTGCAGGAGATCATGGTTGATGGAGTTTCGAGTTTGGAAGATATTTTGGAGTGTTAGATTTAGAATATTTTAAAGGCTTTGGCTATTTTAGAGGGCCTTAAACTTTGAAAGAGACTTTGGAAGTTTTAAAGAGATTTAACATTTAAAGTGTTTGAATTTGTAAAGACTATAACTTTTAAAAGTTGAGATGTTTTATATTATGATATTAATATTAATATGTGATCTTGGCAATGAACAAGAAAGGGAAGGTATGGTTTAACTATAATGTGTTTGTGTGTCGTGTTAATAAGGGGTCAATGCTACTAGCCCATTTATGTCCAGCCTGACACAAGCTAGAGTCACTGGGGAAGAGGGAACCTCAACTGAGAAAAGTGCTCCTACCAGATTGGCCTGGGGGAAATCCCACGGGGAATCTTCTTGATTGAGATAGATGTGGGAGGGCCAGGCTCACTGTGGGCAGCGCCACACCTGGGATGGTGGTCCTTGGTGGTGAAAGAAAGCAGACTGCTAAGCAAGCCATGAGAAGCAAGCCAGTAAGCTGCTCCCTTTTATGGCCTCCTGCCTCCAGGTTCCTGAGTTATTGCCCGGGCTTCCCTCAGTGATACACTTATAAGCTGTGAAGGGGGAGGGAGGGGCGGAGTTATTATTATTGTTGTTATTTTGGTTTTTTGAGACAGGATTTCTCTGTATAGCTTTGGAGCCTGTACCGGAACTCATTCTGTAGCCCAGGCTGGCCTTGAACTCACAGACATCTGTCTGCCTCTGACTCCCGAGTGCTAGGGAATAAGGGCTGCGCCACCACCACCTGGATCCAAGTTACTTTTTATCCCAACAAAAGGAACTTTAACTAAGACAGAGAGTCTTAAATATTATCAAATTCAGCTACCATCTAAGTGCAGTCCTGACACCCCGGGGCCACAGCTTTCGTGTATCAATCCTGAGGATACACATTCCAGGAGATTTCACCTCAGTTAGGTCTCATCTTAATCATGCTGTTTCAGCTCCAGCTGACCAACATCAATTGCCCTAGTGATGCATGGGCTTCATTTAAGTGCTGCTGGTGTCTTCCTAATCACAGCATCCTCTCAAACCCAAGCTGAACAGAAACCTTAGATTCTTACAATATCGCATGAACAGCCCCAACAGAGTTTTGAAGGACACTGAAACTTCATGAGCCAAGCGCTGCTCTCACCATCATCCAGTCTCCACACTGGTTGGGCTTCAAGTTCTAAGCCCTCCTAACCCAAAGCTCCACGTGCTTCTGCAGCCACTCTCCCCCTAAACAATACAGCTATGTCTATCACAGCACTAGTTGACTCTCTGGTACCAATTTCTGTTCAGACAGACAGACAGACAAGAAAGTAGGAGGAGAACTATCCAGAAAGAAGAAGAGAATCAACAAGAGAGAAGAGGTTAGATAGGGTAATGGGGTGAAATGTGACAATATATATACACCCACAAATATATATGAAAATATCATTATGAAATCTATTATTGTGTATAATTAACATATACTAACAGCAACTTTTTTAAATTCCCAAATAATTATGCCTGCACTGAACATATGCAATTTTTTGTTGTCATTACTTTCTAAACAGTTATTTTAACAACACTTTACATACCATATAAATATGTTAAGCATTTTAAGTAACTAGAGATGGTTTAAATGCGTGTAAGGGGATGTGAGAACCTTATGGTCAAATGCAACCATTCTCTACGGGGCACCCGAACCTTCGTTTCGGTAACTTCATTCAGTACTGGTACAGTCCTCTCATAGACACCCAGTGAGAGCTGGTTTCCTTTTTCAAAACAGGTAAGAGCCGGGTGGTGGTGGTGCACACCTTTAACCCCAGCACAGGGGAGGAAGAGGCAGGCGGATCTCTGTGAGTTCAAGGTCAGCCTGGTCTACAGAGTGAGTTCTAGGACAGGCTTCAAAGCTACACAGAGAAACCTTGTCTTGAAAAACACAAAACAAAACTACCAGATATGATTTTCCCCATGCCTGTCTTTAAGGTAATTAGGTCTTTCTATTGACTTTACCAAATAAATTTTTATGAACTCCATGTATTTCATGCATTTCCTTGGCGGGTGGTGAGGGTTAGTGAGTATAGAAAAGACTCTGCGTTGTTCTTGCCAAATCCAACCATGGAACACAGAGCTGCAGACACGGAGATGGGAGCTCATTCCTGCACTGTGAGGTCTGGGTTTCTGGGAATTTCATCAACCAGCATGTGTCGTGAATTTTAAATATTGTGTATCTGATTCCAAAAGAGGGAAAATAAGTATGTTGTCCTTTCTTGAAGTCTTGGCTCCGGTCATTACCCTGGCAACCCCTACAATCGGAAAGTGACGTCAAGAGGGAGGAACAGCAGTGCTGGGGGCTGCGTTCCCTGCATTCTAGATGACCCCACAGACTCACACGGTCTCCAGAGGCTGGAGAATGAGCACCCAGTGTTCTGTTTTATGGACATTTTTCATAAACTTCCCAAGGCCTTGGAAATCCAAAAAGCAGCTGAGTTTCAATGTTGACAGATGAGAATTGTTCATTTAATAGCTTAGGTGTTCTGTCCTGCACAACTGCCAAGGAATACCAGTAAGTCCTCAAATAGCTGAAAGCTTCCCTTTTTTCCCAAAAGTAGTTTTCTCCAACATTTTATTATGGAAAAACCTCAGACATAGCAAGCTGAAACAAGATTAATGTGGACAGTCATGTACTTATTGTCAGATTCTTTCATTATCAATATCTCTTAAAAATCTTACCTGGCCGGGCGGTGGTGGCGCACGCCTTTAATCCCAGCACTCGGGAGGCAGAGGCAGGCGGATCTCTGGGAGTTCGAGGCCAGCCTGGCAGCCTGGTCTACAGAGCTAGTTCCAGGACAGGTACCAAAGCTACAGAGAAACCCTGTCTCGAAAAACCAAAAAAAAAAAAAAAAATCTTACCTGATGTGTCTATCTGTCCATTTGTTCATGCATCCAATCATGCGTCTACCCATCATCCCATCCATTTCTTTATCCACCTGTCTTTCACCATCCTTCCATCATCCAATCATGCATTTATCTGTCCTTCCACTCACGTACCCATCCATCATCCATCCATCCATCATCCATCCATCATCCATCCATCCATCATCCATCCATTCATCATCCATCCATCATCCATCCATTCATCATCCATCCATCCATCATCCATCCATCATCCATCCATCATCATCATCTATCCATCCATCCATCCATCATCCATCCATCATCCATCCATCATCATCCATCATCCATCCATCATCCATCCATCTTCCATCCATCCATCCATCCATCCATCCATCCATCCATCCGTACATCCATTTTTCCATCCATCCACTTAAGCTCTCATTCATATAGAAATACTTCTGATTTTGACGCATTGCAAAATAAGTTTCCACCAAAATAAGTATGTCCCCCTTTGTAGTTTCAGCTTAATTACCATTAACTAGAATTCAATATTTCTTCTATATATGTGATATACACATATAAAAATGCAAAAATAAGGCCAGGCAGTGGTGGCGCATGCTTTTAATCCCAGCACTCGGGAGACAGAGGCAGGCGGATCTCTGTGAGTTTGAGGCCAGCCTGGTCTACAAAAGCTAGTTTCAGGACAGGTTCTAAAAAACTACAGCGAAACCCTGTCTTGAAAAACAAAACAAAACAAAAAGCAAAAATATTAAATATAAATTGCTGAGTTTTGACAAATGACTACATCTGTGTGATGATCACACTCCATCAAGGTTTAAGACTTGGGCTGGAGAGATGACTTGATGGTTACGGGTATTTGCTTCAGAAGACTCAAGTTCAGGTTCCAGCAGCCACATGGTAGCTCACAACTACCTGTAACCCAGGTTCCAGAAAATCTGATGTCCTCTTCAGGCCTCTCCAGGCACTGCAGAGACATGGTACACACACACACACACACACACACACACACACATAAAATATAGGTAGATCTTTTCTTCAAAAGGACACCAAATTTGTCATGCCTTGAACCTCATTACTCAGGAGGCAGCAGCAGGCCGATCTCTATGAGTTTGAGGCCAATCTGGTCTACACAGTAAGTTTTAGGCCTGCCAGGGCTATACAGTCTCAAAAATAAAAAGTAATAAAAAATAGAACTTTGTTACCACCTAAGATGAACCCCATCCCACTCAGTCCCCAGATAGTAGGTGTTGCAAAGGCAAATGTTTCCTTCCTCCCTTCTTCCCTTTCTCCTTACCTCCCTCCCTCCTGCAGTGAGGAGGGAGGACCTACTGATTCCTTAAAGGCCTCTTAACATCACTAAAATGGCCATCAGCTTTTAATATGTGTTTGGGAGGAGACAAACCACAGCATGGGCCCCTCTTAGTGGACCCTTTCCAGCAGCAACCACTCCTGATTAGATGAGACTGGAAAACATGGCTTCGCGACTCATCCCAGACAGAAGAGAAGTGAAGGAGAAAAGTTCAGTTCCACTGGGGCAGGGGAGTCAACAGAAGAGAAAAGACAGGAATGTGTGCTGTTCAGTGTCTAGTTCACAGCTCGGAGGAGAAGATCCAGCAAGCACTTCTCTTGAAGGCCCCAAGCTACCACATCCCTGGGCCCCCAGGACCTCTTGCCGCCCTGATCACCACTCCTGACCTTTCCTTCCCTCAGGAGCCAGGAGACTACTTTGCGACTTGACTTCCGGCACGTCTGGCTCAGATGATGCTGTGTATCACAGCCTCCGGAAATGAGGGGTGGGGCCAACTCAGCAGCTGAGTGTGTCCGCAGATATGTCAGATATGAGGGAAGAACAGAAGCAAGTGGAAGCCCTGGGGAACATGCACGGGGACACACGTGATCACGTTAGCTTTAACCTCTCTCATACCCTGGTCTGAGACCTTGGCCGAGGTTGGAACTAGGCTCTGTCCATAAGGACACTATACACAAGCAAGTATCCACTATATAATGGCAGCTCCATGAATCTTTTATGAGTAGACAGTTTTTAAAAAATGGTTTACTGTGAGCCGTCAAGATGACTCTGTGGATAAAGGTGCCTGCTGCCAAGACTTAAGTTTGATCCCTGGCACACACAGGATGGGAGGAGGAAACCTCACCAGTTGTCTTCTGTCCCCCACAGTAGTGTCATGTGATTCTCATCTCATATACACACACCCTCACATATGCATATAATGTAATAATAAAAAATGTAAAATAAAAATACAAATCTACTGTAATATAGCTATACTTCACCTTTTATACATGAAGGTCCTTTTCCAAACCTGACATCATTCCTTGAATTTCCCTATTGGTCCACATGGCCTGTTATGATTCTGGACAGTACATAAATGCTTGAGTGTGAATGTGATTTAAAAAGACAACAACAGTATCATATTAAGAAGATGACAAGATGGGCTGGAGAGATGGCTCAGTGGTTAAGAGCACTGACTGCTCTTCCAGAGGTCCTGAGTTCAATTCCCAGCAACCACATGGTGGCTCACAGCCATCTATAATGAGACCTGGCGCCCCCTTCTGGCTTGCGGGCACACATGGAAGGAATGCTGTACACATAATAAATAAATATTTTTTTTTTTAAAAAAAAGAAGATGACAAGATAAACGTGGAAATGAAAACCGTGGATTTAGGCTCCTTGGGCACTGAGCAGCTGAGAAAATGCGCCATCTCTCTGCACCTCACAACAGCGTTGTCTCTCAGTGTGATATCACTTATACACTAACGTCCTTGTGCATTCTCAGAAAGCGGCCTGCAGAGGCAACAAGTGAGCACAAAAGCCGCCTATGTCACAGTCTTCGCGGTAGGTCACTCGATTGATTTCTTCAGTGTTTACTCTCTTACATCAGCTTAGGTAAAACGGCTCCCTCTTCGGCAGAGTTTTATACTTTTGATATACATTTTGAAATGGGAATTTCTGTTTTCGTTTCTCTCTCTGGGGAGGTAGCTTGGGTGGTGGAGTGTGCGCCTGGCGTGCCTGAGGCCTTAGGTTACATTTCAGAACCTCATAAACCAGGTGTAGTGATACATGCCTGCATAATTGTACACTGGGAGGCGAAGGCAGGAGGGCCGGAAGTTCAAGATCATCCTTAACTGCATCTTGAGACCGGGGTCAGCCTGGGCTACATGAGATTGTCACAAGTGAAAGGTATTTAATCCAAGCAGCTGTCACACTCTGCACGTCTGCTAGGGTAAATCTACACACAGGCTCTTGAGTCTCAGCCTCAGTATCACATAGGGGTGCAGAGGAACAAGCAGAGGTACAAGGCCGTGGAGACGGAGGAAGCCACAGCCTATGACGGCCTTCGCTGACTGACTGAGGGCATGGGATGATTGGACATTCCTCACGAGGAATCTCAGTTGTTGATGACAGAAATCTAACCCAAAATAGAAAAAGGGAGATGGGAATTTTTGGTTTACAACTGCCGGGGGAAGGGGCGGGCCCCCAGTGGGCCCCCAGGGACTCTAGGAGGCAGGAAGTGAGAGCTGTTGGAATTCCCTGCCCTGAACTCTTTTTTGGAAAGCTGTGTTGGTTGAAAGGCTCAGGATTGCCCCAGGGTCCTACCAAGAGGACAGTCTGGAAAAGTCTGAAGAGGGACTCTGGACAGTCTGCTCTGCTCACCTGCTTGCTGCAGGGGTGAGGATCTCTCCCTGCAGCTCTCCCAGGAACAGGAGGGCAAGTTTGGGGCAGACAGGCTAGAGCCCAGCTGTCAGGCTCAGTCCAGCTGTTTGCTCTGGTGGAAAGGGTCCCGACCTGCTGAACTCCTCAACTATAAGTGACTTTGAACTTGGGCTGACACCCAACTGCGAGTGTCTCAAAAGGATTGGCATCTTCATTTAGGGGAGTTTGGCAGATAGGAAAAGTTTACTGTTTGTTTTTGTTTTTCTTTTTTGTTGTTGTTGGTTGTGTGGGTGTATGCATGTGTGTGGTGTGTTTTAGTTATTAAACTTCCCTTTTCCAAAATACCATGTGCGCCTGTCAGTGCCTCTCATGAAAACACAGGATATGAGTGCATTCAGAGACATCTGTAAGAACCCCAGTCCAGGTGCAGCCGTGCTATGGAGGATGGAGCCCAAACATCGGGTGGGAGGTGGGGGTGGGGTGGGCTAGTGTGTAAGAATCCTATCTGCCCACGGTCAAGATGCAGCCTTGCTGTTGAAGGCAGTCCAAACATCAAGGCAGAGGTTGGGAGGGGGTTCCAGAAGGAGAGCAAATATCAAACCCAAGTCAGAGTGCAAGAGAAATGTATTTTTCATCAAAATGAACAGATCTGAGCTGGAGATGGCTCCCGCTGGAGACGGCTCCCCGGGTAAACAGCTTGAAAGTTTTCACTGTGAGAGCATCAGCAAACGCCGGACGACCTGCAAGCCTCGCCCTGAGGGGCACAAAAGGAGGCTCACTGGCCAGCCAACTGAGTGAAACACTGGTCTCCAGCTCCAGTGAAAGACCCGGTCTCAAAATGTAAGGTAGAGGGCCTGAAAGACAGTTCAGGAGGATGGGCGCTTCCGACCAAGACTGAGTTAGATCCCAGGACCCACATGGTGCAGGCCTGTAAACTTTCTTCCGGCCTCTACCCTGGCACTGTCTGCACCATGTACTCGCCTTTGGGACACAACAAGCAGACAAACCAAACAACAAACAAGTGTAAATTTAAAATAAGCAGGAAAGTGATTAAAAACACCCAACACTGACTTCCAGTATCCACACACGCCTGGTCCTTTCCGGTTTTCTCGTACCCATGGTTCTTGGAGCCACGGGGTGAATGAAGAGTCCACGTCAAACGTGTGTGTGTGCTGCGATCGCTGCCCTTGCTGCAATCTCGTGATGCTGCGGTCAAGGGCAGCAACCACTGAAGTGGGTTTCTAGGCAGCTCACCCCATCATGTTGATGAAATGGACAGGAAATGAGGGGGAACAGAGACACTCCCTGCAGGTGTGGTGACTCAGGAGTGCCAGTGAGGAGCTGCCGAGCTCGAAGTCAACAAAAGGAACACGCGCTGGAGCAGAAGGGATTGAGCTGTATGCCCTATTTCCCTCAGAAAGAGATATCGCAAGGGCCGAACCCGTTCTGCCTGAGGCTGTGACTCCGTGGAGAGATGTGGTCTGTACACACGGATTTAAGGGCAGATTCACTCAGCGTCACTGGAGTCCAGGAAACTTGGACAAAGACATCTTCTCACAGGGGAAGATAGGGAAGACGGTACAGCGACAAAGGAGAAAGAAAGGCCTCCTGAGGATTGGAGCAAGCTGGGAGTCTGGGGTGGCCACCAGAAGCCGACCTAGCTGCTGGCAGAGTTGAGGAAAGAACCCCCTTTATTGACTTCCAGAGGAATGATATGTTTTCATTTCTTTTTTTCTCACTATTTTTTTATTTAAAAGTTTTTTTTTTTCATTTTACGTACCAAACACAGTTAACCCTCCCTCCCCTCCTGCTGCCCCTCTACGTTCCCCCCACCTAGTCCCCCATCTACTCCTCAGAAAGGGTAAGGCCTCCCTCCCATGGGTAATCTACAAAGTCTGGCATATCAAGTCGAGGCAGGACCAAGCTCCTCTTCTCTGTATCACGACTGAGCAAGTTATCCCTCCATAGGGAATGGGGCTCCAAAAAGCCAATTCATGCACTGGGGATAAATGCTCTGCTCCCACTGCCTGTGGTTCCACAGACTGCTGAAATCACAGGACCGTCACCCACATTCAGAGGGTCTAGTTTGGTCTTATGCATGTTCTTAGCTATCAGTCCAGAGTCAGTGAGCTCCCACCAGCTTGGGTCAGCTCTCCGAGGGTTTCCCCTTCATAATCATATAATTCCTCGTCCCTCTCTTTGACTAGACTGTGGTATCGCTGCATCTGCTTCCATCAGTTACTGGATGAAGGTTCTATGATGACAATTACAATAGTCATCAGTCTGATTACAGGGGAAGGCCAGTTCAGGCACCCTTTCCACTATTGCTAGGGGTCTTGGCTGGGGTCATCCTTGTGGATTCCTGGGAATTTCCCTAGCACCAGACTTCTTCCTAACCCTATAATGGTTCTCTCTATCAAGATATCTCTTTTCTTGCTCTCCCTCTCTGTCCCTTTCCCAACTCAACCATCCTACTACCTCCCCTTCCCTCTTCACTCCTCCTTCCCACTCCTAATTTACTCAGGAGATCTTATCTATTTCCCCTCCCCACAGACATCTATGCATGTGTCTCTTAGGATCCTCCTTGTTTCCTAGCTTCTCAGGGGTTGTGCATTGTAGCCTGGTTATCCTTTGCTTTATAGATAATATCCACTTATGAGTGAGTACATACTGTGTTTGACTTTCTGGGTCTGGGGTACCTCACTCAGGATGCTTTTTTCTAGTTCCATCAATTTGCCTGCAAATAAAGTAGCCTTGAACATATTGGCACAGAAGACCACTTCCTAAATATAGTACCAGTAATACAGACACTGAGAGTAACAATTAATAAATGGACCTCCTGAAACTGAGAAGATTCTGTACGGCAAATGGCACGGTAAATAAGACAAAACAAATGGGGAAAAGATGGGAAGTGATATTTTGTTTGTGTTTTCATAAATAAAGCTTGCCTGAAGATCAGAAGGCAGAGCTAAACCTCTAGAGACCAGGGGAGTGGTGGCACACACCTTTAATCCCAGGACTCGGGAGACAGAGGGATCTCTGTTAGTTCAAGGCCACCCTGGACAACATGAGATTGAATTTGTCTAAAAGAGAAACAGAGCTCACATAAAGGTGATCCCAGCACTTGGAATCCCACAACTTTAATCCCAGCACTAGGGAGATGGAGACAGCAGTGATACGGTTGGGCAGAGAGAGGAACATAAGGCAGGAGGAGGCAAGAGCTCAGTGCAGACTGAGGATTGTCCCTGTAGTCTGAGAATAGGATTGCTCCTTCAGTGTGAGCACTGGTACAGGTAAAAGTTCTCTCTAGTGGCTAGCCACACTGTTTCTCTGATCCTTCAACTTTCACCCCAATATCTGGCTCCAGGTTTACTTATTAAGATCAATTAGAACTCATGCTACAAAAAGATTCTTGCCAACCCCACATCTGACAGAGGGCTGATCTCCAAAATTTATATAAAGAACTCAAGAAACTAGGCATCAGAATACCAAATAATCTAATTTAAAAAATGGAGTACAGATATAAACAGAGAAGCCTCAACAGAAGAAACTCAAATGGCTGAAAGACATTTAAGGAATTGTTCAAAATCCGTAGCCATCAGGAAAATGCAAATCAAAATGACTCTGAGACACCATCTTACACCTGTCTGAATGGCTAAGATCAAAAGCACTGACGGCAGCTTATGCTGGAGAGGATGTGGAGTAAGGGGAACACTCCTCCACTGCTGGTGTGAGTTCAAACTTGTACAGCCACTTTGGAAATCAGTATGGTAGTTTCTCAGAAAATTGGGAATCAGTTTACCTCAAGAGGCAACAATACCACTCTTGGTCGTATACCCAAATGATGCTCAATCGTTATCACAGGACATTTGTCCATAGCAGCTTTATTTGTCATAGCCAGAACATGGAACCAACCTAGACTCCCCTCACCTCTCATTGGTTAGTAAAAAGCTGTCTGGCCTATAACTGTTCAGGAAGAAATTGGGTGGAGAGCCAGACTAGGGGGATTCTGTGAAGAAGGGTGGAGTCATGGGATTCTCGAGGAGGCAAGGAGAGAAGCAAAATGAATGTCATACTGAAAGAAGGTACTGCCATGTGGCAGAGCGTAGATAATATGGGCTACTTTAAAATGTAAGTTATCTATGAACAAGCCTGAGCTATTAGCCGGCTTTACTAATTATTAATAAGTCTCTGTGTGGTTATTTGGGAGAGGCTTCAGGGACACAGAGAAATCTGCGTTTAGGAAATCAACTAGGAACTCAAGCAGTGCAGGAACCTTGTGGCAGGAACCTTGAGGCAGGAACTGAAGCAGAGACTATGGAGAAATGCTGGTTACTGGCATGTTCCTCATCACTTGCTTAGCCTGCATTCTTAAACCACTTAGGACCACTTGCCGAGGTGTAGCCTCACCCACAGTGGGCGGGGACTGTCCGCACAGGCCAATCTGATAGACATTTTCTTAATTGGGGTTCCCTCTTCTCAGTAACTCTAGCTTGTGTCAAGTTGAAAACAAACAAACAATAACAACATAAGTAGCTAGGACAGCCAGGGTCCAGAACTGTGATCAGTCTTTTCAGTTGAAAGCCCCCATCTGCAGTCCTCTGTAAAGGCTCTCTCAGAATCCTGAGCCGGGCACATTGGAGCTGATCCTGGGGTCCTGGATCCCAGGCAAAGAAGTTTAGGCTAGATTCTGAGCAGTGCTGGGGTGGCTCTCTGAGCCATGAAACAGCTCCGTAACTCGATGCTGCTACTGACCCACACCAGTGTGGCCCAAGGGGTCACTTTGCAGCATCCATTGGTTAAATGCTGACCTTGCTCAGCCCGCACTCATCCTGTGATGTCTCACAGGAGCTGCAGCAAATGAACGAAGTTTTGAAATACTTCTGGGATACACAGAAGTTCAGGTTACCTCCCTGGTCTTTCTCAGTGCTTTTGCTGTCTCTCCAGAACCACATGGTTACCACTCAGCACACAACTGGGGTATTATGAAGGAACCCACCATTTCCAAATGCAACAATATATTATGCTCTTTTGTAATCTCTGGTATATTAGTGAAACGGTTAGCAGGGGTCTTCTTAGACTAACGGCAAACAAGCATGTGCTTCTGACCCAGTCTTGGTCGGTGTTCTATTGCTGTGAAGAGACACCATGACTACGGCAACTCTTATAAAAAAAACATTTAACTGAGGCTTGCTTACAGTTTCAGAGGTTTAGTTCCTTATCTTCAGGGTAGAGAACCTGGCGGCACACAGGCAGGCATGGATCCGAAGGCGGCAGGTAGACCCCATGGGCCTGGCTTGAGCACTGGAAACCCCAAAGCCCTCCCTCAGTGGCACACTTCGTCCAACAAGGCCACGCCTGTTCCGACAAGGCCACACCTCCTAAGTCCTGTCAAGTAGCTCCACTTCCTAACGATCAAACGTCCAAATACATGAGCCAATGGAGGTGATTTCTATTCTAGCCACCCCATGCCTGTGGTGAGAAGCCTAGATCCCAGATACCTGTTATCTCAGCAGGGCTTGCACAAAACGTCAGTAAACAAGATGGTGCTTTCTATGCCTCCACAAATATACATGTAACCACACAAAAATGTCTGTGCTGAAATTCACTTGCTTATTTTGTATATTTTGCAGAATGAAAAAAATTCTGGGCATACCTATTTTATTTTTTATTTTATTTTTTTTTATTTATTATGTATACAACATTCTGCCTCCATGTATGCCGGCACGCCAGAGGAGGGTGCCAAACCTCATTACAGATGATTGTGAGCCACCATGTGGTTGCCGGGAATTGAACTCAGGACCTCTGGAAGAGCAGCCAGTGCTCTTAACCTCTGAGCCATCTCTCCAGCCCCCTATTTTATTTTTTAAAAGATTCTTGTTTTTCTTTTTTTTTTTGACAGACACCTCCAAATTTGTTTCCTAGCGTGTGTGTCTGACACTTGTAGCTTTTTCAACAATGAATTTAATAAAGACTAAGGAAGAGATCTTTGAGGTTATGTAGTAACTGCTGCGCGCGGACAGGCTGGGCCTGGTGAGGACTGGCGTGGTACTACAAGGATAGAAGACCAGCGCCACCATGAGGTGAGGCTAGAAGTAGCACCTAGGAACACAGGAAATTCTTCATGCTTGGGTTCTAAGTACGAGGGCTTTTGAAAGTGCAATGCCTATTGCTTTGGACTCAGAGTTAGTCTCTGAGTGTCTTAGGGCTTTTACAGCTGTGAAGAGACACCATGACCACGGCAACTCTTATAGAGGAAAACATTGATTTGAGGTGGCGTCCTACAGTTCCAGAGGTTTAATCCATTACTACCATGGCGGGGAGCATGGGGGCTGGGAATATGGCGGCAGAAGTACAGGTAGACATGGTGCTGGCTACATTTTGATCAGAAAGCAGCAGTAAATGAACTCAAACACTGGGTGTTATCTTGGGCATAGAAAGCCTCAAAACTTGCTCCCACAGTTACTCTCTTTCTCCAACAAGGCCGTACCTACCTCGACTTCCACACCTTCTAATAGTGCCTGTTCCTTTGAGCTCACGAGGGCCGATTGCTACCACGCTGAGCATCAACTGTTGGGCCAGACGACTTTACTTACGCGGGACTCCACGCCTATTGCCTTTGGGTTGGTGTACCTAGTGTCCAGGTTTAGGAAGAAGTGCTCCAAGGATGAGTAGAGACAACTGGATTGTTTTCTTTTGCAGTTGTGAGGAATCCATCCCAGAACCCTGCACATGCTAGCAATGCACACCGGCATCGGGCTACTCCCCTATGCCACGCCCTTCCAGTTTTGATATGGTGTACCTGTGAGAAGTAAAGAAACAGCCAGTGTAGTCTTGAGTTGTTTTTGCTCTTTAATCTGACTAGTTATCAGTAACACCGACTAAGGACCAACGAAGACTGTAGACAGGAGGCTAAAGGGGAGAAAGAGTCATGCAGAAGCATCTCACAGATCTCAGATACTGTATCTATCATACAGAACAGTTGCTCGTGATCTGTAGAGCTCTCAGGTACTGTATCTACCATACAGAACAGTCTCTGGTGTTCTGTGGTGTACTGAGGATCAGGCCCCAGGATTTTTCTTTTTAATGTACTGTATAGTAGTTTTCTAATTCCTTTCCCTTTTTCTTTTTCTTTTTAATTGTTTCTTTCTTTGTTTATTTTTATTTATTTTTTGGTTTTCAAGACAGGGTTTTGTTGGGTGTTCTGTGTTGTGTGGGCCATTCAAAAAAGGAGAGTCACCCTAGAATGTAATTTTAGGTTCTCTGGAAGCAGGGAGGAACAATTTCTGTGAACTGAAACTCAAATCTCCACTCAGAAGCATATTCATTGATTGTACACAAAGGTTGTGCTTGGAGTACAGTAAGTTCCTCATACCAAAGCCCCTTTCATCTATCCTATATGTTCTCTGAAGGAAATCATCACACCCCTGCAACCTTAGTCCTTATTGTGTACTGTGTGCAGTACCCAGTAATTCAAGGTCTCCAAGTGTGCCTGGATAGTCTTGTGACCAGAGTCATGTAATGGATGGAAAACTTCCTCAGACAAACAACCCCATAAATCATAGAAAACAATCACTTGTTTCCACTATGATTTCTTCAAGGTATAGATACCTTCATATTAGTACAACCACTAATGCATTCTATTGCTACCCTAGATACAGTGAGAAACAACTTTTCTTTCTAACATTTACCCTAGATATAATGTCTCTACTAGATTCCTACTACAGGGTTTCTCTGTGTAGCCCTGACTGTCCTGTAATTCACTCTGTAGGTTAGGGTGGCCTTAAACGCAAAGATCTGCCTGCCTCTGCCTTCTGAGTGCTGGAGTTCAAAGCCTGAGCCACCACAGCCTGGCAGTTTTCTAATTTTTTAAAGACATATTTTATGTGTATAGATGTTCTGTCTGTGTGTATTTCTGTGTGCAGTGTCTGGGAAGGTCAGAAGAGGGTGTCAGATCTCCAGGAATCTGGAGTTAGATGATTGTGAACTGTCATGTGGATGCTGAAAATTGTACTCAGGTCTTTTGCAAGAGCAACAAGTGCTTCTAATCACTGAGTGAGTCACCTCTACAGCTCCAAGTTTCCTACCGGTTAAGAATTTAAATAAACACAAGCTACAGCGAGGCACTCAAGAGGCAGAGGGAGGTGAATCTCTGAGTTTGATGCCAGCCTGGTCTATAGAGTGAGTTCCAGGACAGCCAGGCCTACACATGTAGAAACACAGTCAAGAAACCCTGTCTCCAAAACCAAAACCCCAAAACCAAACAACCAGCCAAACACACACACACACACACACAAGCTGCCATACTGTATCATATCAAGGGAAGTAATGCTCTGATTACTGAGTTCTCTTAGGCTGCTTCTTAGTTTTTCCTTCTCAATAGATTTTTCTAGCAATTCAAAACTTCAGGGTCAATAATTTTTAGGGTTTCTTTATTTAATAATTCGCTGACGTGGCAGAGTGCTTAGCAAGCATTATGAGGCCCTAGATCTGATTCCCTGCACAGTGTGAAGCCAAGTATGGCGGTGCATACCTATAATACTGGAGGTGGAGGCAAGAGGATCAGAAATTCAAGGCCTTCTTCAACCACATAGTGAGTTCAAGACCAACCTGGATGTAAGATGTCTTGTCTCAGCCGGGCAGTGGTGACACACACCTTTAATCCTAGCACTCAGGAGACAGAGGCAGGCAGATCTCAGTGAGTTCAAGGCCAGCCAGGTCTACAGAGCAGAGTTCCGTGACAGACAAGACTATACTGAGAAACCTTGTCTGAAAAAACAAACAAACAAACAAACAAACAAACAAAGAGATCTTGTCTCAAAAATGAATTATCAAAGGATTAAATTGTACTTTCATGTATTTGACATGTTGCTAGTCCTAACAATCGGGCTAGTGTGAAGAAGTTAATTCAACATTCACCAAGTTGGTTCATTAAAAGAAGTCACTATTCCAGTGATAGATCAAGAGACAGCTGAACTGAAATTATAAATGAGTGATCCGCTTTCTCATTATCTTTTACTCTGTCAAAAACAACTAGGCACAGTTTCCCAGCATTTTTTCAAGCTGTCTTCTTTGCTCTGTTGTAAGTGTTACAACTCTGATATAAAGGTATCCTGACAGTTGGAAGCCAAAGAATATCTACAGCTTAGAAGGGAAGGTATCCGGGTAGAAGTGTTACAGCTCTGCCCAGCTCTGCTGCTACAGTGTAACACCTCTGCTCCAGCGAGGGAAAGTGTTACAGACTGATGTGGGAAGTCCTTCTCTGTGTGTGTGGTGCACACACACACACACACACACATGTATATAGAGAGAGCTTTTATTGGTTAATGAATAAAGAAGCTGTTGTCTTGGCCTGTGATAGAGTAGAGATAGGCGGGGAAAGCAAAACTGAATGCTGGGAGAAAGAAGGCAGAGTAGTGAGAAGTCATGTAGCCCGGCCAGAGACAGATGCCAGAACTTTACCCGGTAAACTGCAGCCTCATGGTGATACACAGATTAATGGAGATGGATTAATTTAAAATATACACTTTATTATTAGCCAGAAATACACTTAAGCTATTGGCCAAACAGTATTGCAAATAATATGGTTTCTGTGTGATTATTTCCGGGCTAAGTCGTGGGGAACAAACAAGCGGCTTCCTGCTACAGATCTGCTCCAGGTGAGCTCCACTCAGGTGAAGGTTGTACAGCTCTGCTCCAATCCTCTTGTTGTCGAAATAAAGTCGTGACAATAAGTCTCAGCTAAGAGATTTATTGGGAGTGGCTGCCTCTGCCAAGGTGGAAAAAGGCAGCCCCAAACTGAACAGACCCAGGGTTTATAGAGGGTTTCTTAGGGGCAGAGCTTTCCAGGGTGAAGACTTTCAGGGTAGGGATTGGTAAAAATCTCAAGTCCTGAGCTTGGGACAAGTTCAGAGATTGGTTGGATTTTGTGCTCAGGTATTGGTTATATTTCAAGTTCTGAGTTGGTTAGGGGCAAGGTGTGTTTCCTCGGCTCTGGTCTCAGGACCAAGGTGTTCTTTTACCTTTTTACCCTACTCTGAGGCTTCGGGTTCCCCTGGGTTATGTGTAGCAAGCGCAGGATGCCACCATCAGCCCTGCTGATCAGTTATAACTTCTGTTGAACTCTGGACCAATGGGACAAATAGTTCATCCTTCTTCAGCCCAAAAAGGTATATAATTCCAGTGTATATTCCCTGACATTCATGGGAGATGTTACAGATACTATTGATGAGGGATATCAATGTGTAAATCCATCAAACGTGTAAATGAGTGTAAATTAAATTGTAATGGTTTAAATGCTATTATAAACTAAAATGGTTAAATGCTATTATAAACTAAAAATAATGTCTTTTCAATATTTCATTATTGGAGCCATAGTACTTGTTTAGGGATGGGGGACAGGGTCTCACTATGCAGCCCTGACTGGCCTGGAACTCACTATGGAGACCAGGCTAACTTCAAACTCACAGAAATGCATCTGCCTCTGCCTCTCAAAATTTGGGATTAAAAATATGCGGTATCATACCTGACTTGGACTCACAGTCCCTCATTACTCATCAGCTTTCTTTAGTCAAACATGCAAACATCGAACTGGAAATAGAACTATTTTGGGGTGCTGATCTCCAGGGAGAACCGTGATCATCAGGACCACACCACACAGCACTCAGGCAAGCTGTGTTAGGTGTCTTATGCGTTGTCTGAGAAGTAAGCAAACCCTTCCAGTAGGTCACTTGGCAGTAAACATGCTTAATCTACAGCGTAAACAGGTACATAGCCTCAGTTACAGGTACTAGCTCAATAGTGATATTTTAAATTTATGTTTTATAAATAAAGCTTGCCTAAAAACCAGAAGGTAAAATTTTGCCACTAAGAGGCCAGACAGTGGTGTTACACACCTTTAATCCCAGGATTTGGGCAACAGAGGCTCTCTATGAGTTCAAAGTCACAAGGTCTGGGCTACACAAAATCAATGCGTAAACAGATTCAGGTGGTGGTAAAAGGCTCTCACCTTTAATCCCAGCACTAGAGAGGAATATAAATTGGAATGAGACAGAAACTAGCTCTCTCTCAGTTTGAGGGTTTCTTAGCTCTCTAGTGGCTTGGCTGCTTTGCTTTTCTGATCTTCAGGTTAAACTCTGGGTTTTTATTATTACATAGGTCTGCTGTCTGGGTTTTTATTACTACATAGGTCGGCTGTTAGAGAGCCAAAGCAGAGAATAATCTTGGCTGTGCTCTGATAAAACTGATCTTTAGGGGAGCTGTTTACTGACAGGTATCATAGCATTCTTAAAAAGTTTTTGAGTCACTTAAAATGTAATGATATACATGGTGGCACACACCTATGACTCCAGCACTCAAGAGGCAGAAGCAGGAGGATTACAGTTTGGAGACTCGCCTGGTTTACACAGTGAAACCTTGTTTGAAAAAACCCAAACCCGAGCCATCATTGTTAACTCACAGCTCGTAGGGTCAGGTGAACAGGAAAGTGTTATCTCCTGGCTGTATTTCCCATGCTGTGACAGTGACAGGTCAATTTCTGCCACCTTGCTGGCGCTGAGACGGATGGGGTTTTATTCAACCTTTCTAAGTTCATGAGTAGCCCCTACGTGCCTTAGACCCTTGACACTTTAATTTAAGCACTGCTTTTAGTTACAAAGGTACATGCAATCCTAATCTTTGAGCATTTGGAACGGCACTACAAGTTTGGGCATATTTATAGATCAAGCTGTTTGAAAAGACTGTGAAGAGGAAGTAATCCGGGGATGAAAAGTGTGTTCTGGACGACACTGGTGGAAATGGAGACTAAAAAAGTAGACACAGATTGGGGATATATTTAGAACTGGGTGCTTCCTTGAATGGCACTCCATTTTTGCTTGGTGAATGACTTTCACTGAATGAAAGAAACTGATGTCATGGATTTTTAAGTACTATCTGAATCTAGCTGGAATAATATACTATCTCTTATTATAGATAGCCATTTTTTAAAATGCTGGAATCTATTATATCTGATTTGCTGATTACTTCACAAATTGTAGCACACTTTTACTTTTCAAGTATAATGTTTGTTGAAGTTTATTCTAATTTTTAAAAAATCCGAATTTATCACAATCCAAGGCCAGGGATCTCGAGATGAGGTAACTCTAACTCATGTCCAGACTCCTAGCAGACACCCGCCTTTCTCCGCCTGAGTTCCCATTGGCTTCCGGGGCCAGCCACTCTCCAGGACTAGCGCGGTTGCCGGACCAATCGGACTCTGCAACTCCCAGTACCTTGTTAGCGCCCCCTCGAAGCCCCGCCCACTCCCCACGAAGCTCCTCCCATCGCCCGCCCACTCACTCCGCGCGCGAGGGACCCTCGCGCGAAGCAGCCCCACCCACTCTTCCATCCGCTTGTGGAAGCTCCGCCCATTCTGCCGCCCGCTCCCCGGGGCTCCGCCCACTTTACCCGCCCGCACAGCTCCGCCCCCTCCTGCCAGCACCCCTGCTCCTTCCCTTCTTCCGTCGCCTCTACCTCTCCCCGCCCCCACAGCTGCCTTTCATTGGCTAAAAAGGCAAAACCGCGCGAGGATGCAGCAGAGCCTCAGTCTGATTGGCTAGAGGCTAAGCCGGGCCCCTTGTCATTGGCTGATACGAGAGACCAGCAAGAGTGGCTGTGCAGCGGGCGTGCGGCCGCTGCTTTGTTGCCGGAGGGGGCGGCGTTGGAAGTTGCAGGCTTGCGGTGCCAGCGTTCGCGGGGAGTGGGGTCGCGGCCGCTGCTATCGTCCCCCCGGTAGTCTTTGGCCAGTCCCCGCCCGACAGCAGCCATGAGCGGTGGCGTATACGGCGGAGGTGAGTGAGCGCGGCGGCGCCTCGGGGCTTGCGGGCCGGAACGACCGGCCCGGGTCTCTGGCCGCTTCCGTTTCCCTCCGGTCCCCGGCGGGCCCTTCCGGTCTTCTGCCGGTCCTTCCGGTCCCCTTACGGGCTACGGCCTCCCCGTCCCTTCGGACCCGGAGCTCGCGCGCCGTGGGCTCCCGGAGACGGCCTCGGGGGAGGGTCTTGTCGCTTCTTGCACCCGGGGCTCCGGGACCGGCGGGCTCTGATGCCAGTCACCGGGCACTCAGGGTCCCTTGCCGTACTGGTTCCGCCGCGCGTTGGTCCCCGGCAGATCGCGGAGCTTCCGGGCCCTCGGGTTGGACACTGGGTGCGAGTCGTACCCGGTGTTGCGGCTGCTGCTCCCGACCCTGCAGCAGCTGCTACAGACTAGACCTCGCTGCTGGTGTGTCCCGTGCCTAGATGATCGGAGCGCTGAGGTACACGCTGCTGTTCCCCTCCAGCTGGGCAGGAGCCTTTTCTAGACTGGCGATAACGAAGTCAGGGCTCCCACGTATTTGTCTTTCCATGTGTAACTGTTTAAGGACGCTTCTCTGCGTGGACGCTGACAGGAGATGGGGCTGCTGTTCTCCGCGCTAATGAAGAAAGTATTGAAAAAGTTAAACAAGCCAAAAATTAAAAGATTTCCTTTGTAGGTTGGGAGCAAATAGTTTCTGGGATGAGGAAAAGGCATTTCAGAGCGGCCGTTTCTTTCTCTGCTATGTGCCGGTAGCATACACCCAATAGTATCGGCACACACACTACAGATTTGTCTGTATTGAGTCAATAGATCAATGTCCACTAGTCCACTGGCGTGTAGGATTTGTATGAGTGAACCGTAGCTGTTTCTCTAGAAACTGTTAAGGTTCATGTCTTTTCCCTGCCTGGAAGTGTGGCAGTAATAATTACAGTTAGCCAATATTTATTGTGCTGCTTGTTTGTCAGAACTATTCGAAGCATTTTTATGCGTTAAAACATTGAAGACATTTACTCATTATAGAATCCTATGAGATAGGAAATATTAAGTACAGTTTACAAATTAGGAAACCGAGGCAGAGACGTTATTAAACTACCCAGTCTATTGGTCCCTTTCCTGTTCCTGTGATTAAACAAAGTAACCAAGCCCCATGACCAGGGCAATTTCTAGAAGGAAAAAAGTGCTTCAGCTTAGTCCAGAGGGAGAGCAGTCCGTTATGGCAGGCATGGTGGTAGGAGCCAAAATCTGTGAACTCACGTACTCAAACTCAGGCACGAAACGGAGAAAGCAAACTGGCTAACCAGGAATGACTGGACTTTAAAACTCAAAGCCTGTCCCCAGTGACTCCTTGCTACATCAAGACTCACACCTAAATCTCCCTCCAAAAGATTTAGATTTAGCGACCAGATGTTCAAATATCAGAGCTGATAGGAGACAGTTTTCATTGAAACAATTGCACGTGTGTTTCCTTGTAAAATAGGAGTTGCTCTAAACTGGAGGTCTAAATAGCTATGGGGTTTCTCTTTGGGTGCCTCTTTGTAGCTAGCACTAAACTGGCTGTTGTGGTTTATGGCTTTAGCTACTAGCGTTGTAGAAGAGCTTCTCCTAAGGCCTTAGCAATTGAATGATGGTAAATAGGATTAGCGTTTTCAATGTTGGGGAAATGAACCCTTTGACAAATGAGCACTGAAAAACCAAATGCATTATTCTAGGATGCCTGCTGTTTGTGGTGAAGCACTTGGAAAATGTAAATGGAGCTTTTTCTCCGAATTTGACTGAAAAAGTTTGCCAGCTTTCTTACTCAGCATTAAACTATCTCCTAATATCTGGAATGTGTAACTTCAGTGAGACCTTCATTTAATGCTTTTTATTTGGCCTGTATAATTACACTTTTAAGGTCTGATTCTCTATGCTTTTCTCCAGTTTTCATGTTGTGCTGAAATTCTTGATTACGTGAAACATAATTTCTTAAAATTGATTAAATGGTCCTCTGATTTGCTGGGCAGTTAGTGTGCTTGTGTGTGCATTTGGTTTGTTGTCGTTGCTGCCATCTGCGCCCTTCCTGTGCCTGGATAAATGGCCTCCGTGGGCTGTCTCAGCCTCGGGTTTCAGCTTTGATTTGGTGGTGGTAGGGTAACCGTACTTCTCGCCCCTGCCTTGTTCTAGTGAAATTAAAAGCTGGTGCCCCCCACCCAAGTTAAAAGTGTTCAGTTCAGATGCTGGGTTCTGTCTCCCTGGAGGTTGGAGTCTGAGCAGGCAGCCAAAGCTCTGCAGCGTCACAGCCCCGGATGCTCTCCCCACAGTCTTCTCTCTTAGGTTCTGGTAATAGTTCCCTCTTGTTTCCCAGCTCGAATGATTGCCAGGGCAATGGACGCTCCCTTCTGTTTGTCCTGTTTTATTTTTTTTCTGTTTGTCCTTTTATGCTGTGACTATAGAGGTTTATAAACAGTCACTTTAGTAAGGGAACTTACTACCTGTTCATGTACTGTGTCTTTCCTGGTTAAACCTCTACTGATAAACAGTACATTACTTGCCATATTTTAATTAATTAAGTAAATCTTGGCGGTAATTTAAAACTAGGTTCAAGCCAGACACGGTAGCACATGGTTTTAATCCCAGCACTTGGGAGTCAGAGACAGGTAGATGGATCTTGGTGAGTTCCAGGACAACTAGAATGTCATAGAGAGATCCTGCTTCAAAGCAGCAGCAAAAACTAGGTTCTAGCATATGAATGTAATAAATGTTTGCAGAGTTTTAAATATTCTATTTTATATATATATGTCCTTAACTTTCGTAGGACACTTAGAAGTTAGAAGAGGTAATTTTCTCTCTCTCTCTGTCTTTCCTTTTGTTTGCTTTGTTGAGACAGAGTTTCTCTGTGTAGCCCTGACTGCCTGGAACTAGTTCTGTAGACACTCTAGGTGGCCTGGAACTCAGAGATCTGTTTTCCTCTACTTCTGCCTCCCTCAGTGAGATTAAAGTATGTGTGTGTAATTGTCTTTTAGTCTCTTCAGCAATTCTCTTTTAATCTCTTCAGATGAAGTTGGCGCCCTTGTTTTCGACATTGGATCATATACAGTGAGGGCTGGCTATGCTGGCGAGGACTGCCCCAAGGTAAGAGCAGCGATAAGAATTACTTAGATAGGCAAGAATCGTCTGTGCAAAATTAAATCCAAGCAGAAACTCAAAGCAAAAATGACAGTAGACATTAGGAACCCTACCAACCGCCATGAAAGCAGGTGATTCTTCATGCCGTGTTTAACTCTCTAGGTTGATTTCCCCACGGCCATTGGTGTGGTGTTGGAGAGAGATGATGGAAGCACCATGATGGAAATAGATGGTGACAAAGGCAAACAGGGCGGCCCCACCTACTACATAGACACCAATGCCCTCCGCGTGCCCAGGGAGAACATGGAAGCCATCTCACCACTCAAGAATGGCATGGGTATGAATTTGATTGTAAATAGTGTTCACGGTCCTTTTAGATATAAAACAGTAACTGATGGGTATCAGGTGTTGTTTGTTTTAATTCCACAAAGAAACATTTTGGGTACTGAGAATACAAAGGTGTGTAAGAAGTGTTCTTTTCCTTAAGCTTGGTCAGGAGAGTTTGGTGATGCACAGAAAACTGTATACCGTATCCTGGGTAAGAGCTGTGTAGGCGTGGTCAGGAAACATGGTAGAGAGGAGGCGAGAGTTCATGCTAGTTTCCACAAAGGAGGTAGCCTTCTGAGTGTGACCAGCTGCTTTTCCTTGTCCTCTTTCTCTTCTGATCACCCGCTTGGTCTGTAGCAAGAATTGTTAAGTGTCTATTAAGCACCCCATTTATATTTGGGGCAGATCGGAGGCCCACCTGGAAGAACCAAAAAGAGATTTTCTGTGTAGGAAATGGTAGCGGCCTTTTCTGTAAAGTAGATTCTGTATTCAGGCATTGATTTAGACGTCACAGAAACAGGCTCTCCGTCTTAGAAGATGCTCATTCGTTCATCACCAGCTAAGCTTTGGTTCAGACTGTGACATTTCTGTTCTAGTTGAAGAATGGGATAGTTTCCAGGCCATTCTGGATCATACTTATAAGATGCATGTCAAATCCGAAGCCAGCCTGCATCCTGTTCTCATGTCGGAAGCACCGGTGAGACCCACTGTCCTTTTTCTTCTTTTACTTCCCACTCACTTGAAGATTTTCTTTTCCTTTCTTTTTAAAAATGAATTCATTAATTTATCATGAGCACATACGTAGGTGCTCATGTGCCAGCACACATGTCAAAGTCAGATAACCTGAAGGCATAGTTCTCTCCACCATGTGGACCCCAGGGATCTAACGAGGGTTACCAGGCTTGGTGGCTGAAGCCTGCTGAGCCTTCTTGCTGGTCCTGCTTTTAAAGAGTCAACGAAATTCACATTTGGAATTTGGGGAAAGCTTAATTTTTATTATGATTAAAACATTTCAGCAAATGAAATAATTGGCTTTGTTTGTGAATACTAGTTACAAGAGGGATGTTTTAAAATTCATATTTAGGATTTTGGTTACCAGATTTAATATCTCATAATACTTTTGTTTTTAGAATCTTGATTTTCCTGTGATTTGAAAAGTCTTTATTTCTAGAACTCATAGCAGCTGACAGTTTTACCTGTTTAATAATAGAGTTTAGTTTATGATTTATTAAAAAAGGTAGTTTTTAACATTATTTCTTGCCAGTATGGCATGGAGTGGTCCGTGCTGTAATGACTGCACAGTGAATAATCGGGTCCCTCCCTCCTGCAGTGGAACACAAGGGCCAAGAGGGAGAAGCTGACAGAGCTGATGTTCGAGCACTACGGCATCCCCGCGTTCTTCCTGTGCAAGACTGCGGTTTTGACGGCGTATCCTCCCCGTGGGTTTCTCTGTCTGTGCACTCACTAGTGAGGAAGTGCTCCTCCTTCTAGCTTCTTACCCTGAGTAGTTTTAAACTTTTCCCTGTTCTTGACATATAGTCATTGTACATTGTACACAATCTCCTTCAAATATATTCTGTACCTGAACCATTTGTACCTGCCTTGGCTTCTTAGACTCCCCTGCCTGCTCTAATAGTCTCCCTTCTTTCCTTTTCCATTCTGCCTTCCAGGTGTGTGTGTGAGAGAGAGAGAGAGAGAGAGACAGAGAGAGACAAGAGAGAGAGTATGTGCGTGCACGTGTGTGTATGTACGTGCTCAAATGCATGTGTTTTTAATGTATCTGAAGAAATCTTAGACTTGTAAATTAACATTGAACATGCAGCATCTGCTTGTCTTGTCTCATGTAATTTGATCTCCAGTTTTCAAGCAAGCAAGCAGGATTATTTCATTCCTTGCAGCTAAACAAAGCTTGAGTGTGTGTAGACCACATTTTCTTCATGTTAATGGACACCTAGTCTGACTTTATGACCTGGCTGTTGCAAGTAGTTCTGTGATGAGCGCGGGCATGCAGGTTTCTCTCTATGTTGACTTAGTTCTTTTGGCATAGACCTAGTAGGTTTAAATGGAGACTAAGTAAATTTTTAATTTTTTGAGGACCTTCTTTACTGATTTTCATAGTGACTGAACTAATTTACATTACCACTAGCAATGAATTCTCCTTTCCCACACCCTCATCAGCCTCTGTTGTCTGTTCTTTTGCTGGTAACCATTTTGATTAGGGTGAAATGAAATCTCATTGTGGTTTTAATTTGTATTTTTGTGGTAGCTTTAAGGGTGTTGAGCATTTTCTCTGGTGTATTGGCTGTTGGTAATCCATCTTCAAGAGCTATGTATTCATTTCATTAGGCCATTATTGATTAGGTTGCTTGTCTTTGGTCTAGTGTTTTGAGTTAGGTATGTGTTCTAGATAGTAGTCCTTTGTCTGATGTGTAGCAGCAGAGTGCAGTTTCTGTAGGCTGTTGTGCCCTTCTGGACTCTCTGAAATCATTGTTTGTTGAGTCAGGATGGTTTTGTGTGTTCCTTCTCTTCTCTGCCATGAGACTGCTGAACTTAGTTATTTCTGCAGCCGCCCGCCATGTTCTCTTTCATCCTGTACTTCCTACTTGTCCCTACTCCACCTACATCCTCCCCAGGTTACTATTGGAGCCCTAGGATAGGTTGGGTGGACTCCCCTTTATCCTTCCAGACATCCCTGTTGTAGGAGGCTGCTAGTTAGTTGCTGGCTGCTCAGCCCCAAAATAACCACAGTGTAAATGATAATGTCTGTTTAAAGAACTGACTTACATTATCAGAGCCAGCTTTTTATAATCATCACTATCCTTGGCGCCTTGATGCTTTATTTTCCTCAATGCTTTAAACTAGATTTGCTAATGGTCGTTCTACTGGGCTGATTTTGGACAGTGGAGCCACCCACACCACAGCAATTCCAGTCCATGACGGCTATGTCCTTCAACAAGGTAACTACTTAATGAGTGCACGAGATGACTTTCCCTGTGAGGACACAGATAATGAAGACAGGCTAGGAATTCTGTTGGAGCCCTTTCATTCCCAAGACATATTTTAAATGAATGCATGACTATTCTTTGAAAGGATAGTTTGGTTAATTCTACTAAAAGAAACCTATTCATATGTAAATATATTCACAGTCCTAAGGAATTCATACTTTTGGCATCTTCAACCTTGTTTGATCTGATTCTCAGGCATTGTGAAATCCCCTCTTGCTGGAGACTTTATTACCATGCAGTGCAGAGAACTCTTCCAGGAGATGAACATAGAACTTATTCCTCCGTATATGATTGCATCAAAAGTAAGCAGCACGTGAAGTTTCTTAGTGAGACCTGCCTTCCACTTCTGCTACTGTCGTGAGTCTCTTAATTATCATGTGCTCTGGGTGTTCTCAGGAGGCTGTTCGGGAAGGTTCTCCAGCAAACTGGAAAAGAAAAGAGAAGTTGCCGCAGGTTACAAGGTCTTGGCACAATTACATGTGCAATGTAAGTAATCCGTATTGTCTTTACAAATAAAGTGCTGATTCTAAACTGTGTTTTTAATATCTGAAAACATAAGTAGTTTGGAGTGGGGAACACTTTTAATATTTTTGAAGCAGTCCCTACAGACTACTACTGCTTAGCAGTTTGAAGGCATGGAAGAGGTTTTTGGTTTTAGGGTAGAAACAAGCATACTATTTTATAGTTTTTGTTATTAAGATGCTTTTATTTATTTATTTATTTATTTTGGTTTTTCGAGACAGGGTTTCTCTGTGGTTTTGGAGCCTGTCCTGGAACTAGCTCTTGTAGACCAGGCTGGTCTTGAACTCACAGAGATCCGCCTACCTCTGCCTCCTGAGTGCTGGGATTAAAGGCGTGCGCCACCACTGCCCGGCATTAAGATGCTTTTAGCAAGGTAATGGTGGCACATCACAGGCAAATCTCTGTGAGTTCAAGACCAGCCTTGCCTATAGAGTGAGTTCCAAAACAGCCAGCACTACACAGAAAAACCTTGTCTCAAAAACCAAATAGAATAAAAAGGGGGGGAAAGATGCTTTTAGTTTGCATAGAACTTAGTTTATTTTAGGTATGATTTCTTCTCCAGCATTAATCAGACATGCAGAAGTATATCTCACTGCTTCAACAATGAGCCAGTGAGACTTTTTACTGAAACAGTGTCTGAATGTGTGGACCTATGTGGGGGAGAGGTTAGTACCTTTGCTGTTCCATAGGTACATACTAATTTCTAGCAAAAGGATATGAAAGACATAATTGACTAAGTGTATTTTGCGAGCATGTTGCACCCAGTGTTGTATGTGTTAGAACGTGTCCTAAGGATCCTGTGTTGACGTCAGACAGGGTTTTCCCATATCAGCCTGTAGGCTATGTTCATCTCACAGCAGTCACGAGAAATTTCTGTATGAGTGTGACGTGTTTGCATGTCACAAATGCAGGGGAGAAAATCTTTTAAAAATTCAAAGAATTTTTAAGGAAAAGAATGATGTTCTGAAGCTGGTTTAGTTTGGTGGGGCAGTGGTACAGGTTCTTGCTTGTTTTTAATCTTTTCATTATTTCATAAATAAAAATTATAATTGATATGTATTTCAATTGTGTAGTTACAACTATAGAAATGAATTAAATTTGTGCTATAAATTGTAAATCCCAGGTAACTGTTGATGCCGTCTTTGGTAGAGTTTCACTCTTGAAATGACTCACCCGAATGAAGCTGGTCTGCTGTCACGGAGCAGACTCACAGAGAGCAGGTCGCACAGCAGATCTCAACCTTGTTTCTTACCTTCTGTCCACAGTGCGTCATCCAGGATTTTCAAGCTTCAGTTCTTCAAGTGTCAGACTCCACCTACGACGAACAGTATGTTTTCTATGGGACTGACCGTCCTTCAGAAATAGGGCTCTTGTGGGTTTGGCCTAAAGACATAGAGTACATTCTGATACTCTGCTCTTAGGTGTTTGCTCTGACTTCACACAGATTGGTAACTCCTTATAGGTGGTTTATCATTTGAACAGCGTTGTTCTGCTTTCTGTGAAATGCTATTTGCTGTTTGCAGAGTGGCTGCGCAGATGCCAACTGTCCACTACGAATTCCCCAACGGTTACAACTGTGATTTTGGTGCAGAACGGCTAAAAATTCCTGAAGGATTATTTGACCCTTCCAATGTAAAGGTGTGAGGCCAGTTTCTCAAAATTTTATCTGACTTTCCTGAATTCATATAAATAGATACATACTTATGACCCTTTCATAAAAGATGCAGCTTTTCCTCTGTGGAGAATTTACAGGATCATAGCCTACATTAGACTAAATTCGACAATGGGGATTTCCCATGTGAATACTTGCACTCTTGTTCCAGGGATTATCCGGGAACACAATGCTGGGAGTCAGTCATGTCGTTACTACAAGTGTTGGAATGTGTGACATTGACATCAGACCGGTAAGTGCCAGGCTCCTGTTCCTGTCTTATGGCAGTGAAATGCCCCAGACGAGGTCTGCAGCTTTGAGTTTGATGATAACTATGTGTAACAAGATGGACACTGGGAAGGATTGTAGGACCAGCAATGCCCAGTGCTGCTGACACTCAGCTCAGCTCAGCTCCTGAATCGCACTCTCCTTTCTGTGAACGTGGTTTGTGGCTGCTGTCCTGGACGGAGTAGATTCCTAGAACATTTCCATCCTCACAGAGTTTCTTTGGACATTGCTGCTCCAGATTTCCTAAAATGTCGTAAATCAAAGTTCATATAAATTGGTTATTTCTCTTGACATCTGCTTGTATTATTCAGAAAGGTATTTTAAAGTATGTGACTTTTACATGGATTGTATTAGATAATTTTTGTATTTGTTCTGCTATGTCAGGTGTTAAACTATTGATATGCTATATTGACTTAATTATATACTATATTCATTTAGATTAGTTAGAATTTATTAAGCTCTAGATTTATTTCATAATCTCCTTAATCTACACCCACATCCTATCTAAAGTATGGTGTGAATAGATGTGAGTGTATACAACATATTCACATCTGAAGTGTGGTGTGAATAGATGTGAGTGTATACAACATATTCACAGAGGACCTTGAGTGGCCATGACCTAACAACCTCTACCACTTCTAAAACGGGGTGTTAGTACAGAATTTAAAAAATTATTTTTTGTGTGTTATATGTGGTGTCACATGTGTGTTATATATGACTGTCACATGGGTTCCAGAAGTCAAACTCATGTGTCCAAATGTGTGCAGAAGTACCTGTAATCCACTGAGCTGTTTTTCTCCTCCAAGTTTTGAAATTTTTTTTTTTTTTTTTTTGTGGAAGGTCACTTCAGGGCGGGCAGGGAATTAAATACATTTGCAAGAATGGGACTGTTTGTACTGAGATTGTTTTCTGTTTACTTAAAGTTAGCAGATGGGGCCAAATTTTTGTTTTTCTGTTTCAAAATTTAGGTGATTTAGATGCTTTGAGTAGGTTCTAAAACTAAGAAAATAGCCAATTAGAAGAGAAGGCTGACATTTACGTTTTGATAAATACATGCAAATTTGGAGTAAATATATCCCTATGAATATGAAGTTGTTTTACTTGGGAGGCTCAGCCTGTGTTCTAAAACAGTTGTAACATCCCTGTTACAAAGAGAAAGAGCAAAGAGTATCCTGCCGTGACTTCCAGATGACCAAAGATGAGGGCTAGTATAAAATGGACCTTTGGGCTGGCAAGATGGGTCAGTGTGTAAAGGTGCTTGCTACCAAAGCCTGATGACCTGAATTTGACCTCCAGAACCCACAGGCCGGAAGAAGAACCACTTCCCACAAGTGTCCTCTAATTGCACGCGCGTGTGCGCGCGCACACACACACACCCAGACACAAACCCAAATAAATGGGAAAACAATGAGGTTAGTAGCTGGGTCCAACTCCTAGCAACAAGCAGTACTATGGGGTTGTTAGAAACATTTGGAAATGATTGTTTCTCTTCTAGGGTCTCTACGGCAGTGTGATTGTAGCAGGAGGAAACACGCTAATACAGAGTTTCACCGACAGGCTAAATAGAGAGCTTTCTCAGAAAACTCCCCCAGTAAGTGCTTTTCTGTTCTTTGTGTTATTTAGTTATGTCCATTCTCACTGAGAGGAATTTAATAGATAATTGTGGGCCTTTACAGTATGAGTAATAGCTATTATAACCAAAATGTCCTACATTGGTTCCTCTTCTAGTACTTGAATCTATTTAATGTTTGTGTGTGCTGTGTGCACATGTGTGGGTGTATTCACCCTGTGTGTATGTCTGGAGACCACAGGTCAAATTAGTTATTTTCTATCTCTCCACCTTATTCACACACACACATCCACATATAGGTGTGCACACGTGAACATGCACTCCATATACTCACAGGGCACACGGTGGTCATTTTCAGGAGAGGAGAATCTGGAGAAGTAGTTCACAGCACATAATAATGCCAGGTATAATATGCTTAAAGGGTGTTGGGTGTGTCTGTAGAAAATGTCTGGCTTTGGCTGCTCGTGTTTTCCGTGTGCTGTATGTTTAGTTAGTGCTCTTTGGGTGTTGATGCACTGCCGTGGTTGACATCTGCCTTTAGCATACTGCATTGTGGGAGATGATGCTCTAGGGCCGTGGTTCTCAACCTTCCTAATGATGTGACCCTAACACAGTCCCTCATGTTGTGTTGACCCCCAACCATAAAATTATTTTTGTTGCTACTTCGTAACTGTAATCTTGCTACTGCTATGAATTGTAATATGAGTATTTGATATGAAGGCTGTCTGATGTGTGATCCCTGTAAAAGGGTCATTTGACCCCAAAGGGGTCTTGACCAGGTTGAGAATCACAACTAGTCAAGGGGAACAAGCAGTAGTTTTTCTGACCGTTGGATTTCATAGGATACCCACAAATATAACTATAGGAATGAATGGTCCAAGGTCTCTCAAAGAGTAATTTAGGAACTGCAGGTATGGTTCAGCCTCACCTGCATAAACTCAGTAGAGGAGTGAAGTTTCCAGAACCAACATTGAGAAGCTCACGCCTCCTGTAACTCCAGTTCCAGGACATCCAGTACCCTCTCTGGCCTCTTCAGGCAACTGTACTCATGTGAACATACCCTCACTCAGGCATACACATAATTACAGTAATAAAATGAGGGTTATTTTTTCTTTTTTAAGAGTAATTTAGATACTTTTGTCCTTAACAGACACTTGTACCGACACAGGTACAGGTGGTACTATGCTCTACTCCACCGCAGTTATTTCTCTGAAAATGCTCCACATATATGTGGTGTATGGCGCGTGTCTCGCATGGAAATTATCCCCAGAGGCAGATTTCTAGGGAGCGGGGGAAAGTCCCTTATTATAGAAAGTGAGATAAATACAGACTGAACCAGGCCTGGTGGTATAGCCACTGGGAGGCAGAAGCACGGCTACACCATGTTCAACACAGAAGCACTGAGTTATGGCTGTATCGCGTTCAGAACAGAAACACTGAGTTATGGTTATACCGCGTTCAGAACAGAAATACTAAGTTATGGCTATACTGCCTTCAGAACAGAAGCACTGAGTTATTAGTTTTTTGAGATGGGGCAAGCATTGTCCTATTGAAGTGCATGCTTGCTTAACTCAGCATTCTGCCCCCCGCCCCCATCAGCCTGAATGCTGGGGTTGCAGCTATGAGCTACCCTGCTGGGCAGAAGTACTGATTTGGAAGACAGGCAATGTAAATCTGTCACTTTGATGGGGAGAGTCGAGATGCAGGCACTCGGGGTGGTGGGGACTCAGCGAGAATGACATCTGGTGTGGCATCTTTTGAAGTGCGTGTGTGTATGAAGTTTTTGTTTTTATTGCCCTGTCAGTTTGTTATGTTTAACAGTTAAGGAGTTACACACACAAATTCTGCCTTTACATCTCTAAATGAGATGACAAAGTAACAGTGCCAGTGTTTAAAGGAGCATCGTAAGACATTTTTAGTGGAGCTGTTCAAGGGAAGGACTCCAAGCTCTACCTAATCTCTTCCTTCATTGCTGCGGAAGTGAAAAGGCACAGGGGAGTGACATGCTGAGGGCATTCAGACAAGCTATGGACAGTGAGTTAGAGCTCCGATTTCAGTTCAGTCCAGTTTTTCCTACCTGGCGAGGTGCCGCATGCCTGTATTTGCTCAGTTGAGTTACACAGTTCATTTTCTCACCTTGTATTCATTAAGACCTTTCCTGTGTCAACTATTAGCTTAGCTACCTGATACCATGTAAAGTTACTGGTTTCCCCTTTTTGTGTGTGTGTGTGTGTGTGCGTGTATGTGAGAGGGAGGGCTGTTGGTGGCTGTGCCCAGTGGAGGCCAGCTAGCTAGCCCTGGCTGTAGACCAGACTGGCCTGAAACTCAGAGATGTTCTTGTCAGTGTGTCCCAAGTGCTGGGATTAAGTGTTGGTGCCAGCATGGCCATGGAGGTTTCTCAGCACCCAAGTCCCAGGCTGGCTGTCGTGGCTGTTCTAATATCCCAATGCTTCCTCTGTTGTAGAGCATGCGGTTGAAACTGATTGCAAACAACACGACGGTGGAACGGAGGTTTAGTTCATGGATTGGAGGCTCCATTTTGGCATCTTTGGTAAGTAGACAAACTGCTTTATAAGAATAGAGTTGAGAGGGGGGTTGATTGATGTGCAGCAGTTTATGAAGAGAGTGTTAGTTATCATCTGAAAACACACCATCTTTTTACCTGTCAGGGCTCAATAATACTTTTAATATTTATTCTGTACTGATAAAAATCTGTTTGGCACTATTAGTAGCCTTCCATGATTCCCATTTTTTCCTAGAACAGCACTGTGGTTTTTCTGGTAATGGTTTATTTATGATAACATTGAGCCATATATAAGCAGAAATTTTCTTTACAAAATGATTTGATTTAAATATGCCATTAAATGCTAAATTTAATAATATAGTGAGAATTTCAGTGCTTCATTGACCTTTACATTTAAAACTGACAGATGGATGAATGGAGGACCTGGTGGGACTATCTGCTTAAATACATTGTGTATAATGACGTCCCCCCCTTTACCAACCTCAGGCTGGCCTCCAACCTGCAGTCTTCTTCCTCAGCCTCCAGAGTGCTGGGCTACAGGTGTGCACCGTCACACTTGACACCTTATGAGTGGACATTTGCCAGTCTACACAGACTCTCCCTGTTCAGGGAGGCAGCTGTAATACCTCTTTTGGCACTGGGCAGGCCTAGGTGTAGTGCATTTAGTTTAAGCCATTCCCTTTGGAAGTTTGGTTGTTACCCAAGTCCTGATGAGATTGTCAAGAGCTGGCTGTGGGCAGGGAGATGGCTGCTGGGTCTTGACGGAAGGCCACCGTGAGTCAGGAGATTGTGTCTCAGGCTAGACTAGAGCTTTCCCTTCTTCCTCCTAAGAGCTGAGATAACTGACGTGGGCCTAATGACTGCCTTAGGGCGCTTTGTCACGTTTTCTAAGCAGTCTCTGGCCGTCTTAGAGGAAGGTAGGAGGAATAGGGGACAGTAGTATTTTGGAGGAGGAATTTTAATAGTTCAGTAGTTGTTAAAAGCCGTGCCTTCTAATAAAGGGTGGGCATAATGGAATGTTGCTTTCTGTCTCACAGGGCACCTTTCAGCAGATGTGGATTTCCAAACAGGAGTATGAAGAAGGAGGGAAGCAGTGTGTAGAACGAAAATGCCCTTGAGGGCTCCACCCTGCCTGCCGCCACCTCATGTCTGTAGCTTTAGTACACTCAGGAAAAGACGACCATCTTTTGTAGAATGTTTATACATGTTTGCATATTTCAATGTCCACTTAAATTTTTTAAGGCTTTAACTGGCTCTATAAATTAAAATGAGTTTGTGCTTTCCTTGAAATGCACTTATTCTTATTACAGGCATTTTATAATTTTGTATGAATGTCTATTTTCTCTAAATATTTTGCTTTCAGTAAGTACTTTCCAGCTCTCCTGTGGGTTGGTGGAGTTACTTTTTACTGACTAGTAAAAGTCACTGCCTATGCTTTTTACCTTAGGCTTACAAAACTAAATAAAAATCACCACCCGTCCTAGAAGGGTTTTTGGATTCTTGTCTCTGTTGTGCCTTGCTATTGTCAGTACTGCTTTTCCACTGTTTTGATGACAGGAAGCAATCAACTGTTCCAGTGACAGTATCCATGTCCCTTTCATGCTTAAAAGAAATTATGTGTATGGGTATTTTATCCACATGTATGCTTGCACCATACTAGTGCCTGGTGCTTGTTGAAGCCGGGTGTTGGCTTCCACAACTGGAGCTTTAGATGGTTATAAGCCTTGTTTGTGCTGGGAATCGAATCTGGGTCCTGAGCAACTTGTGCTCTTAACCACTAAGCCATCTTTCCAGTCCTGTGCACCACCCCACTCCCCACCGGCCACTTTTTAACAGTAGTGGTGCAAACAGCATTCCCAAACCGGCTTTGGTTCTAGCATCATTCTGGCAGCTAGCATCAGATTTATACCAAGACTTCGGGTGTTATTAAGTCTGCTTAGATATCAGGATATGGGAACTGAACCTGAACTCTGCCTGGTTTTGATAGAAGCAGCAGTGCTTCTATGGTTAATTAACATGCCATGTTATCCACAAGAACAACTGATATCATTTTAACAAAAACATTTTATAAAGACATATTCACATTAGGACACAGGCAGCTTCAAGAATGAAATCGGACTTCTGGGTCTCATCTCACACAGAGTTTGACTTGTAGGTCTCATCTTGGACAGTACTTGACTTCTGGTCTTGAGAGAGGTGCGGGAACTTTGCCTGGAGAATTCTTTCTTTCTTTTTCTGTAAACTTTCCTTTCTTGCTTTAATGCGGGCTTGTTTCTCAATTCTCAGTCTAGAATAAAAATATAACAGCAACTTAGACAAAACCGCTCCCCCCATTTCTCAAAGCGTGCCCATGCCAACTATAGAAAAGCCAGTCATGCCAGCAGTTCTTGGCGTGTATAAATCAAGCTTTAACAGCGTCACTACAAATGCAAGATAGTGGAGGTCAAAGCACCTCAATACTGTGCCCGCAGAGACTGAAGGGAAGCGATGCAGCAGAGCTCTCCAGCCACCTGGCATCTTGACTAGGTCATGAGTATGGATAAACACCAGAGGCTGGGAATGAGCAAGGTGTTAGGGGACAGTAAAGTTCTCACTGATGAAGGTAGGTATTTTGGAGACACAGAGCTAGCGTATAGTTTTGAAACAATGTAATAAAAGCCTTGAAAAATCATGAAGCATAGTAGAGTAAGGGGCTATACTGGAGTAGACACTGAAGAAGGCAGATTCGAAACAGTGCAGGAAGAACTTGAAGGATGGATTGAACCCACAAGACTGGTACTGAAATAAGAGGTGGTTTTAGGGTCCCCACTGCACAGTGCACTCTTAAGTGATGATGCTGGGTATGCATGCCTTTAATCCCAGCAGGCAGATCTCTGTCCTAGAATGCACTGGTATGGCAGATGCCAGGGCTATACAGACCCAATCAAAGGAACAGAGGGAGCTGGTTCGGATAGGAAGGTAAAAAGTTCAAATTGATTCTAAAGTTTATTAAACATCTTAATGTAAGTCTCAAATAGCTGGTGAATAGGGATCAGCAGGTGGAGCCACTTGATCCTGATCCCCTGAACCCAGACTACAGAGAGAGCTGCTCCTGCAAGCTGTCCTCTTTCACACAGATCATACTAGGACAGTATGTATGTGCACAAACATGGGCAAACAAAATTAAGTTCCTTTTCCTTTTTCTCTGGGTTAAGTTTTGGGGTAGAAACATTAGTTTGCGAGGAACTTTGCTGAGAACAGAAAGTATCCCTAGCAGGTTTTATCTGCCAGTGGTCTTATACCCAGTCCTCCTGCCTCAGCCTCTTCAGTGCTGGGGCCCCAGGTGTACCCAGCTACAGGATGCTTCTGTACCGTGGGCACGTCACCTTTCATTTTGACACTGCCATCTTGCATCTCCCTGTCTCCCTTCTAAGTGCGGCTGGGGGTTAAACTGTCTTTTGTCTGCTTTTGGGGATGGATTCCATGTTGTAAGTAGCTTCAGAAGACCCTTGTCTAGTTCCTTAGGTATCAGCTGCTGGTGCTTGGGCAACTACAATCCTGGAACAGAAGCACCACGTTCTCTGTCTCATGTAAGCTCAGTGCAGAATCTGCCATGGGAAATGCAGCAGGGCATAATCTCAGGCTCATCCCTTTCCCATGGGCCCTGGAATAAGAGCTTGCAGTCCACATGGTGCAGTGGATTTCACTCTTATTTCAGACATACGGAAGTCATACAACTTCTAAAGGGATACACACCATTGGCACAGTGACTTCATGGAGGTTAGATATATGGCTTCAATTTTCTCTTTAAACTAGTGGGTTTTTTTTCTTTTTAAAGTAATGAAAATATATTACTTACATAATAGAAATCAAGGTGGAAAGAGCTGAGGGCATAAGCCACCTGGTGTAAGGGGCAGCTCTGTCAACAAGGATGCTGTGCTCACCTGACAAAGCGATCCACATAGGGCATCGCAAAGAACCGTTTCCTGTTGTATCTTTTATTGAGGTACCAAGGTATAGGCCACTGCTTGAATTTGTGCCTGCCAAAAAAGTGGTTACTGCTTTACACAAAATATTTCATACAGTTTTACTTACATTTTTCATTGTTTCCTAATTGGCCTCAAATAAATTAATCCAAATAAAAAATATTAGAAAATGGGTCCAGTAAAACAGCTAAACAAGAAGAAACTTGCGACTTGCGTTTAGTCCCTAGGACACGTGTGAACAGGGGCAGAGACCTCCACACATGCCACATATAAGCACATACAAGGACACACACAAATAGGTAAAGTAATCAATGTTTTTAGTTATTAGAAAATACAATTCAAATTCCTGCTGGAGATTTGTACAACAGACACAGGTACATCCCTTAATCCTTGGAAGAGTTTTTTGTTGTTTTGTTTTTTTTTCTTATTTAGTTTTTGTGAGATAGGGTTTCTCTGTGTAGCCCTGGCTGTCCTGGAACTCAGTCTAGACTAGGCTGGCCTTGAACTTTGAGGTCAGCCTGCCTCTGCTTCCCAAGTGTGGACCCACTGCCCAGCTCCTTGGAAGAGCTTTAAGAGAGGTTTTGGCAATTTCTTTTTCTGTGCTGGATGAGATGGTTCTTGACTGGACGGAATTTCACATCAAGTGAGAAGGTGCTGTGTGTAAGGTTCGGGGACTGTCTAGATACCTCAAGCCTCAACACTTGCTGACTCCCATTTAAGGTACTACATGGCCATGAGTTAGCTTATCCTGGATCCTCTGGGGTGTGTTAGCTTATACTGGCTCCTCAGAGTCAATGATGACAACCAGATCCTTCCCTGGAAAGAGGTATGCTGTTCACTACTTGGCTCAGGACTTATCCCAATGCCCGTTAAATAAGCAAACTGACCCTGCACTCAGAACTTTCAAGTCCCAGGTTCTTAGTGGGTAAGGTAGGCAGAGGAGTATCTGAAATTAGCTCTTTGAGTTTTATAATCCAAAGTTACATGTGTATAGGCAGATTTTTCTGCCAGAAGTATCCAACTTTTATGAAATTCTTGAAAGGACCCACAATTCACAAAGACAAGAACACACAGGGATGAGTTGTGTGGTCTAGAATTTAACAGACACAGAAAACTCAGTGCATAGTTTGTGTTCTAGGGGATGGGAACTTCTCTTCTTTACATACGATCTCTAAAATATCCAAAGGGAGGAATTTTTTTTTTTTTTTTTTTTTTTTTTTTTTGAGACAGGGTTTCTCTGTAGCTTTGTTGCCTGTCCTGGAACTCACTCTGTAACCAGACTGGCCTCAGACTCATAGAGACCCGCCTGCCTCTGCCTCCTGAGTGCTAGGATTAAAAGCCATGGACACCTAGCCACAGGGAGAAGTTTTAAAGGTACAGAGAGGGATACCAATTCAAGCAACGATCTCTACTCTTGGAAGTACAGTGTAATCATGTACCAGATAATTCGTCCGAAGATGTCCCTTCTCCAGGCACCAGGTCTTGCTTTCTCCTGGCCGGTCTGAAGAAGCCGCAGAGCATCCTCCCTCTCCTGGACAACTTTATCTAAGGCATCCATGGAATCAACAACCTGAGGTGACAGCAACACAGCCAACTTCAGCCATCCTCACCAAGACTGCATTCCAGAGCTCAAGATTTACAAAGCAGGCGATTTATGACATTTTATTTAGAAACTGCTCTTTCTAGTACTTTCAAGAAAGCCCTTTTGGCACAGGTGTGTGTGTGTGTGTGTGTGTGTGTGTGTGTATGCTCACGGGTGTCTACAGTATGACTTTCTGTAACATCTGAAGTTTTATCATTTCTTTTCTTAATAACTGGTTGCCATGTACCAGCTGTTTGGAGCAGACAGAGCTCTAATGCCGTTTGAATGCAGTAAGCTAATGAGACGTATAACTGCTACTGCCCTTTGTCAGAGCAAAAGATGCACCTGTCCCTGATGGACCACTGCGGTCCTCACGCTCAGCAGGTACCCTGGCCTGCTTGGTAACTCTAGTTCTCACAGGGAAGAATGTTAGGATTCATTAAGTTGCAAGAAGACACTTTTCTTCTTCTCCCCTCATATATCATATACTGACTGCAATTCCCCTCCCTCTTCTCCCAGTCTTTCTCCCCACTCTCCTCTCCCCTAGACCCACTCTTCCTCAGTTTCCCTCCAGAAAAGGGCAGGTCTTCCAGGGATATCAACCGAACATGGTACATCTCACTCTCAAATAACCGCTCAGAGTCTTAATATTCATTACAAATGCTCGGCTGATAACACAGGCCTGCTAACCACCTAACTCTCAACATTTCTTGTCTATGCTTTGCCAGGCTCATGGCGTGTTACCTCATTCTCTACATGTAGTGCTCTAGTGGCCTGGTGGCCAGCTGGCATCTCTCTGACTCTGCCCTTCTTCCATTCAGCATTGTCAGTCTGATTGTCTTGCCTAACTTTATCCTGCCTTGTTATAGGCCAATCGGCTTCTTTATTAGCCAATGAGAATAATACACATTCACAGTGTATAGAAGGATTATTTCACAGCATCTCCTCCTTTTGGTCTAATTAAAAAGAAAGGTTTTAATCTTAACATAGTAAAACTATATATAATAAAACAGTTATTAAGTAAGAATTACAGTTACAATATCTAGTCTATTTGTATTTAGCAAAATTAGAGAAAATACTATATTATCTATCTTATCTTGATGAGTTTAAAGTTTTATACCTAATTTGCTTTCACAATTAAGAAAAACTATAAGTTTAACTATTTAACTCTATCAAAGACTTCAGAAAGGAGTAATGTTACCCAATGACCTGGACAGTCACCCAAAGTTCCTATGTAACACCGGGGCATCCAACTCTGGTCTACAGACTTTCCTGTGAAGCAGGGAATTCTGAAGGACTGTCCTACCTTTTTGTAATGTGACCGCTGATGGCCTACAATGGAGCCAGGGCAGGCCTGAAGGGCCACCTGAACTCTACTGAGCTTGGCTATCCACAGCTGCTGAGTCTACAGAGTACCACACATTTACAACAACAGTGTGACTCAGCAACATGTTCACACCAATGGTGCGACTCCACTACATATTTACACCAATGGTGTGACTCAACTACACGTTTACACCAATGGTGTGACTCAGCACTACATGTTTACACCAATGGTGTGACTCAGCACTGCATGTTTATACAATGGTGTGACTCCACTACATGTTTACATCAATGGTGTGACTCAGCACTACACATTCACACCAATGGTGTGACTCAGCACTGCATGTTTATACCAACTGTATATCAACAGAGCCGCACTTCAATGTTCAAAGTTTTGACTTTGGAGCATTTTGGATTTCAGGCTAGGGATAATCAACTGATATCTCTAAATTAAAAACAAAAACAAACTAAACCAAAAAAAACCCCAAACTGGAAATACTACTGGCCCAAGTTTATCAAAAAGAACACTTATCAGTACATACCAAGCAGGTATACCTCACTCAAAGCAAGCCTCCTCCAAAGAGACTTTTTAGTTTATAAATTTTACTTGGCCAAGAATACAGCCCAGCTAATCTATCCACCTCACCATGAGAATCAAACAACCCCAACTAAAGGAACAGGCCATACTCTTCAAAAACAATCCTGTCGTGAAATATAAAGACTGAATCCCTGGATTAAGGGGATCACAAAAACAGAAAAGGCATGATCCGGGAATCTCTTGATGTAAATGATATTGTTAGGATGCTCTATATGAGGGAAATAAGACCTATGGATTATACGATCACATCAATGTTCATTTCCTGACTTTAAAAGTGTAAAATGATTATATACGAAATGGTATTTGGAAATGCATAATTATGTAGACAAAGGGGCATGAAATGGACTATTTACTTTCAAACAGTCAAGAAAAACGTTGTGTGGGGAGGTGGAGGGGGGGGACAGAATAACACACCGTGAATAGGAACACATGTAATCAGGGTGAAGGCTGCAAGAAGTCTTGGTACTGTCCATGCAACTCTCTGCACATCTAGTACTACATGAAATCAAGTTTGAAAACTCACAATCAAACTCAATTCTCATGAAGTCATGATATCCGAGAGTTTGTTTCTCCTGTCTGACTCCTGCAGGGACACCATGTCCTGCCCTCTGTGGGCAGTGTGGTGAGAACGCTGACTAACGGCGGTGATGGCGGGAAGGGAGGGAGGGGAGCTGAGGCAAGGCTCTGCACTGCAACAGCGACAAGGCTCAGCTCTGCTCGCACTGACTGCAGACGACAGAAAGATCATGTGCTGACCTTTAAACCAATCTGGGATGGGGGAGGGTAGTAAAACCACAGAAAAGCAAACACAACAAAAAACTGCACACTAAAAAATGGGTCAAGTTATTGGTGAATGGCCAAACTGGAGGTAGAATGTACAATGGGGCAGCTGGACACCAAGCTCAGCGCCATACCACATGGCTGCCATAGTTCAAGAGACTTACCACACGGGCTGGCAATTCTACTCCCAGGTAGCTGCTCAAGACAAACAAAATAAATACCCATCTGCAGGCTGGAAGCTGCCACTAAGAATAAGGAGACAGCAGGGGGACATGACACTGGCTGGGGGTACAGGGAGACAGCAGGGGGGCGACACTTGCTGGGGGGATGGGGAGACAGCAGGGGGCGTGGCACTTGCTGGGGGGTGGGAGAAAGCAGGGGGCGTGGCACTTGCTGGGGGGTGGGAGACGGCAGGGGGTGTGGCACTTGCTTGGGGGGGGGAGGTGGGGGAGTGGGGGTGATAAGCACTCTCAAGAGAAACTGCTGGGATGGCATATAAAGCTCTGTAAATTCACTAAAGAACCACACAGATAGAAGAAGGTTTGAATGTAAGAGCCATATACTCGTTCCTTTTAGCTTTACCCTGTCCAGGAGTCTTAGCTCCCAAAGCCTACCTTTTCTAACCGCTCTGGACTCGGCATTGGCAATCTCTGTCGCTTGGCCTCCTGCTCTAGAGTCAGAAGCATGTTTCTTTCCTTCAGAAGGACATACCTGTACCAAACACAAGCCATGATACTGTTCTATAGTGATTTCTTTACATCAAAATTAAAAGCCCCAAGTCTTTACTTACTGTGTATACAGTGTACTGCCTACATGTATGCCTGCAGGCCAGAAGACAGCACCAGATCTCATGATGGTTGCAACCTTTAGAGGAGCAGGCAGTGCTCTTAACCACTGAGCCATCTCCAGCCCAAAAGCTCCAAGTCTTGAAGTCCTTTGGAAACCTCACACAGGCAGCATCCCAAAGAGCTGCCTGCACCTTGTGAGGCATGCTGGAGGGTTAACGCACCAGTCATTGCCCGCCATTCCACAGGTGAGGAAGAGGACAAACATCTGCTGAGGGGCTAGTTCACACCGAGTGCTGAGCACTTCCAATCTTCACAGCCTTTGGAGTTGGCACTACTAAATCCTCTCTCTAATGAAGACAGCTCAGCACACTCAGGAATTACGATCATAGGTCACAAAGCAAAGTCTAGATTCCAATCTCAGATCCTCTGGATGAATTCTACCTCTAGCCTGCAATGCCATGTCAATGTGACTTACTGGGGAAGGGAGACGACATGTATCACAATAGTTAAGGGGGATATGCGACATCTCCTTGACAGCTAAGGACTGGAAAGAGCTTCCTAGAGACAAGATTTAAGATAGAAGGGGAGCCGGGCGGTGGTGGCGCACGCCTTTAATCCCAGCACTCGGGAGGCAGAGGCAGGCGGATCTTTGTGAGTTCGAGACCAGCCTGGTCTACAGAGCTAGTTCCAGGACAGGCTCCAAAGCCACAGAGAAACCCTGTCTCGAAAAAAAAACCAAAAAAAAAAAAAAAAAAAAATTAAAAAAAAAAAGAAAGAAAAAAAAAAAAAAAGAAAAAAAAAATAAGATAGAAGGGGACAAGCCAGCCAGACTCTAAAGCACTGACCTGGCTGAGCTGGGGAAAGGGGCTTTGTGAACACCCCAGTTTCAGAACTAAAGCAGTAACTGTGGAGGGCAGGGCGAGTGAGACATAGGAACCCAGAACTTTACACTAGGGTCTACAGTCCCGGGGGAGGGAATGACAGAGACACTGGCCTTAGCACAGCAAGTGCTGGGACAGTCCTAGGTTCACCTTTATCGACAGCTCATAACAGTGCTTTAACTAAAACTCATTTTCTATAATTAATAAGCACAGCATGAGCAGTTTTTTGTAAACACTATGTATGTAATTCTTTCAAATTGGGATAAAAAAATTAAATGTCTACCAGAATGCCCAACAGATAACAATCATGAGTGAAGTAGGCTGAGTAACAGCAGAAAGATGAGGAGCTGGGTAGGCATTGCTGCACTGACTGCTGGGTAGGCACTGTTGTGCACCGACTGCTGGGTAGGCACTGCTGTGCACTGACCGCTGGGTAGGTATTACTATGCACTGACTGCTGGGTAGGCACTGCTGTGCACTGACCGCTGGGTAGGTATTACTATGCACTGACCGCTGGGTAGGCACTGCTGTGCACTGACCGCTGGGTAGGCACTACTGTGCACTGACTGCTGGGTAGGTATTACTATGCACTGACCGCTGGGTAGGCACTGCTGTGCACTGACCGCTGGGTAGGTATTACTATGCACTGACCGCTGGGTAGGCACTGCTGTGCACTGACCACTGGGTAGGTATTACTATGCACTGACCGCTGGGTAGGCACTGCTGTGCACTGACCGCTGGGTAGGTATTACTATGCACTGACCGCTGGGTAGGCACTGCTGTGCACTGACCGCTGGGTAGGTATTACTATGCACTGACCGCTGGGTAGGTATTACTATGCACTGACCGCTGGGCAGGTATTACTATGCACTGACCGCTGGGTAGGCACTGCTGTGCACTGACCGCTGGGTAGGTATTACTATGCACTGACCGCTGGGTAGGCACTGCTGTACACTGACCGCTGGGTAGGCACTGCTGTACACTCACACGCATGCACGCACGCACACACACAGTTCATATGCTCACCCACTGCACCAGGAAACAAATCATTTTGTCCAATTGTTTATCACACAGGTGTAGTTTTGACCCCACTGTTAAACTGTAACATTTCAGCATGCACAACACCCACCAAAGTTTATGTAAGTCTTCATTACTTTTGTTCCTTAGCTGCTGGCAGGTCCATGAAGCTCCTATGAGAATGAGAAATGTGTAACATTAAATGATGCTTCTAGCTCTATGCCCCTGGCTGATTATCCACTCTCGAAATCTGTTTCTGTATCTGTAAAATACAGAACGGAATCATATTAACATGACTAGAATTCAATTAAGTAACATGAAAATATCAGCAACATGACAGGCAACAAACAGCATTCAAAGGCTGCTAATATTTGTGTCAAATGCATTCCATTCCTTAAATTATTTTTAATTATTCATTACAAATTATTTTTAATTATTATTAAAAAAGTGTCAACTAAAATAAACCCAAACCTCATATTAGTTAACATTTTCAAAGTACACTTCTTTTAAACATTCCACCAATCTGGTGAGGAAATATTTTTATTCAGTTATGAGAATGACCTTTAAAATCCAAAGTAAATTCTAACAAAAAATCCTAAACTGGATAATCCTAGGATGATGGAGGGCTCAATCAATTACTACAGACCATTCTAAATAGCTCACCAGATTTGACCTTTTCTTCCCCCCAGTTCTTTGGGTCATCAAAAAATTCTTCTAGTCCTTTCCTTGACAACGTAGTATGAAGTAATTTGCACTGCAGAAAAGATGTGACATGGTGTGTGTTCTTCTGCAACAAACTAAGGGGAAACCTGCAAGAGAACACAGTAAGTAATGGTTAGAGTTTATAATGTTCAGATTTTATAAGTAAGAAACATTTATTACAATGTCAAAAATTCTACCCAGTAATTGGGCCCCCAAAGTAGTAAACTTCTAAAATGTGTTAGAACGTACTTTTATTGTACAGATCGCTACCCTACAGTTTCAGGGACAACATATTTACACATTTTTTTAAATTTTATTTACTATTAATGTATGTGTGTGGGAGTACACACACTCATGTGCCAGGACACACATGTAGAGGTCAGTCCTCTTCCGCCTTGTTGAAGCTCTGGTTTCTGCAGCTTGGCTGAGTGTGCCAGGCCAGCAGGCATGAAAGCTCCCGGGTGCTTCCCTTTTCTCTGCCTCCTGTCTGGGCACAGGAATGCTGGGACGGCAGACGCAGACGGGTGCTGCTGCATGCAGCTTCTGCTGCATAGACCTCGGGGTCAAGCTGAGGTCAACATGCTTGAACCGCAAGCACTTTACCTCCTGAGTCATCTCGCTGCCCCCACAATTACATCTCAGAGTAACATTTTTAGGTGCTTCCTCCATTGTAGCAACTGAATCTATGAACAGATCAAAACCATTGCGAAAGTCAACTCTGCAACCTTAGAGAGGCACAAGGCTTTCTCCTTTAATCCAGTAATTCTGTATCTAGAGATTGTCAACATCAGGGAAGGGAACTTACAGACTAAGACAGCCACAAAGGAATTAAATGTGATATCAAAGAGCTGTTAATTACATAAACGTACAACTAGGGAATTGCTAATCGTCATACCACTGCATAAAAATCTTACGTAGTAATTTAGAAAATATGTTTCTAAAAATATTTAATGACCTGGTAAAATGACCTAAAAACAAAATAAATGTGAAATGTTTCTCAAGTGCTATCTTCTGAACCTAGGGTATTTATTTAATTCGACTCTGCTTTTGTGTCCTACCACTGAGCTACATCCCCAACTCTTGACTTGAATCTAATTATGATGAAATAATGGAGACATATTCTAAAAAAAAAAAAAAAAGAAAAACCCTAATCCTACCCAAAATGCCAGTAATCACGACAAAGGAAAACAGAAACATACTGGATTAATGGCAACTAGGTCAAAAAATGATCCTTCATTGGATCCTGAAGAAAAGAATGGAGACAAAGAAACAGAAAGAGAAAGAATGAAGAAGGGAATTATTAGTGCAGGTTTTTCTTGATTGTATGCTAACTAACAGCAGTGTATTCCTGAGGGTGATAACTGGGTCATACTTTGTAAGGAAATGTCCTTGATTCTACGTTTGAAGTTTGACTTCTGTCAAACAGTGCAGGAAAAGGAGTATAAACACAGTGATCTTGAAAACGTGACTAAATGCCAATGACTTGCTTACTCGGTGAAGGGACTCGGTTACTGTTTTACTCTAAGAACTTTGCTGTTGTTCTGGGGAAAATAATGGCAAACAAAGCATGTACACCTGCAAACTTAAAGAAGAAATGGCAATGTGTCATCTGGGAGCGCACAACTGCCTTTACCATTTTCAAATTCTTTGCTCTCTGAGTGGCAGGTATTTATTTTATTAAAAAACACATAACAACCACTTCATTAAACATTTAAGGTTTATGTATATGAATGTCTTCCTTCAGATGTGTGCACCATGGAGTGTGGCTGATGCCTTTGGGTCTCCAGTTAAAGATGAGCCACTGGCTGCTAGGAACCTAACTTGGGTCCTCTGCAAGTATAAGTTCTCTTAACCACTGAACAGCAAATTATTTTATTATCTCTCCAGCTCCAATTTTTTTTTCATTGTTAGGGGGAAAAAAAGACAATGAAAGACGAAACTATTCAAATTTGTCACCCTGATCAAGTTACAACTCTGCAAAATTTTTGAAAAGCTAATTTCCGAAGTTAGCGTTAATAATACCGAGCATAAAAGAGGCACGACAGCTGCGTGTAGAGCCGAACGATCTGAGGTACACCATGTATAAAACTCGGCTCATGTACGCAAATGTCCAAGACGAGCAAGCTGCCTGTTCTCACACTCGCAGAAACCCCTCACTTCTCTCGTCACCGTCACTTAGTACCTTCCGGACAATCTGGTCCGAAGTCGACGGTGCAGATCCGTTCGTCTCACACCCGGTGACGCCTTCCGTCCCAGCTCGACCCCTCGGAAGCGTCTGTCCCGACCCAGCCATCCGCAGCACAGAGCATCCGAACCCCCCAGGCCCGCGGCGCCCGAACGCCAAGGTGGGCGACTCCAAGGTCACGCCCTCGGCCAGAGCTGCGCACTCAGCAACAGGCACCCGAAGGCGGGCGGTCATCCTTCTTTCTTCACTTACCCGGGACGAGCAGGCGCCTGGGGACTTACTAGGGAACCCGCAGCCTTCAGGAACGCCGAGACTCTCCTACAAATACCCACTACCGTGGGCGCAGCCATGTTTCTAAAGCAGGCCCACTGTGCCGGTGCCCACAATGTCACTTCCGTTGTTGCGTGCAGACAAGTGAAGCAAACGCGAACAGGTTTTGCCCTTGCTAAACATGGCCGTCCTCACTGTTTCCACCTCCAACCCCTTATCCACCATAGTGCTTCTATCGGCCCTCTTCGAGCTCCCCACCTACGACGCCGTCACGTCTGCCCGCGAGCGCCCATAAGTGAAGCGAACAGGAACCGGCCGCTGCCCTTATTCAACATGGCCGCCGCTAGCTTTTGCCCTCACAGGTGGATTGTCCCTCCCGGCTCCCATTGCTCACCCCACTTCCTCCCCTGCCCGGAGTAGCCATGGCGGCCATGAGCCTGCTGCAGCGGGCTTCGGTCACCGCGCTGACAGCGCTGTCTGTCCGCCGTGCTGGCGCTAGACTCGGAGTCGGAAGCTTTCTCACACGGAGCTTTCCGAAAACTGTCGGTGGGTGCAGGCCTCGGCGACGCGGGTGAGAGGTGGGAGGGCTGTTTCCAGGTGACCTTGGGGACCTCCGAGCGGGGGCGCAGGGACGAAGTTGGCCTGGGGTTTCTAGACGAGGCTGAGGTTTCTAGACTGGCTGTGTGAGGGGCTGCAGCAGAAATCCGATGGCCTTGTTTTAGCGTGTGTGAAGCACGATGTCACTCACCGTGCCGGCTGCTGCTTACTTGCGGCCAGGCCAGAGAGGCGTGGAGCTGCCGTCCGCGTTTCCCAGGGCAACACTTATTTGTTATCGACGAGGTCTCGGCCAGTGAGACTGGAGGTCCGAACTTCCCACCCTAGTTCCCCAGTGCTGGGACTACAGGCTTGCGCTGCAGGCCGGGCTCACGGCCGAATCTGGATAGGTGGTACCTGCGACTGGTTCTAACCCGCAGGTAGACTGAAGTGAAGGCTGGGATGATGCTCATAGACACGGGTGTAGAAAGGCACCACCAGGTGACAGCTGCCTTAGGCACAATAGTAACTTCCCGTGGAGCTCACAACGTTTTAGAAGTCCACAAAAATATTTTTGTTTGTTTTTTAAAAGACTATAGTGTTAACGACTGTGTAAATGCTAAGTTGAGCCCAGATTGTGTCTGTTGTATGTTAATGCATCGGTAACTTTACTCTCTGGCAGTACTTCTCAACCTGTGGGTTACGACCTTTTTCACAGGGGTCTCCTGAGACATTGGAAAACACAGATATTTACATTACGATTAATAACAATAACAAAATTACAACTATTTTATATGGTTGGGGGTCACCACAACATGAGGAACTACCTTAAAAGGTCGCAGCGATTGGAAGGAGCCTAAGAGGACTAAAGAGCTCAGGGCTCAGGACAGTCATAGTGAGGGCCTAGGAACCTGACCTGGGTCCTTCTGCTTCCTAGAAGAGTAAGCATGGTTTTATTTAGTATTCGATCTGTTTTCTCTCTCTCCAAAGACTCTGAAAAGTAAATGCAATGTTATTCCCTCATTTTACAAAAGAGGAAACAAATTTAACTAATAGTAAAAATAATTTGCTGTTCTACTATGTTAGCAATAATGATGGCCAATATTTATCGTCTGTTAAGTGTTAGGCACCATTTTAAGTGTTAATTCATTTTATCCTCTTGGTCAGAGATATACTGTTTATTTGCCTTGTGCAGTACAGAGAAATGAAAATTTTACCCTAAAACCAAAGACATTCTCTCCAGTCTCTAAACATCTTGTGCCGTTTTACCCTTTCTCTCCCAAGTTAAGTGGCACCATTATGGAAGGAGGCAGTATGCATAGGAACCTTCTGGATTATGCTGGACAGGATCAGTGCTTTCAAAATTGCCAGCAGAAATTTAAGCTTAATGCAAACTCCATGTGCTAACACTACTTGATAAAATCTTTTTGCAAACCATTTTTTTCTTATTACAAATATCCTTAGATATCCAAGTGGAGAACCTTCAAAATCTCCCCCAAAGAGGGCTTGATGGAGTCTAGCTAAACTGAAGACTCCCAGGTTCCTCCTTCTGTACTATTCCCTACCCTTGTGGTCGATGATCTTTCTGATGAGAACAGGGAATGCCTAGTAGCTGCTCGTTCTGACCGTGGTTGTCTCACTGTATCGCTGCTTTCGTAGGCGTCCTGTGCCTTTGTCTCGTGAAAGTCTTCATCTCTTTCACCGTTTCCTTGAGAATAACAGAAAGGTTGTTAAGCCCCTCCTCCATCTTTTCTCTGGCACTAGACTGCCTTGATTGAAATCCTTGTTGCAGAATTTAGAACTCCGTGACCTTGAGTGCACACCTCTTGGTCCTGCTCTTCGTTCCTCATCTGGAAGATGATCATCGTAGACACTTTACAGAGCAGCTGTGAAAGGCGGAGTAGGAGACATTTCTGGCACCATGCGCCTGTACCCATGCATTAGTCTTTTCAAAACAAATTAGAAAGTATAGCATGACATTTGTCCTTTTATTTTATTTTATTTTATTTTATGTTCTTATTTCTTGGGTACTGCTGATGAAATACAAGCTTTTGCATATGCAAGTCAGCTGAGTTCTTTCCCCTGGGCTGCATCCGTAAGCCCTCTTTTTCCTTTCTCTTTGTAAGTGTTTGAGACAGAGCCTCACTAAGTTGCCCAGGCTGGTCTTGAATGCACTCTGCATTGCAGGCTGTCTGAATGAAGAAAAGTCAGACTTTTCTTTTCCCACTTGCCAGTTCCCAAATAACCGACACGGTGACTTATTAATTATAAAGGCTTGGCTGATAGCTTATGCTTGTTACTAACTAGCTCTTATAACTCAAATTAACTCTTTTATTTATCTATTTGCGGCCACATGGCTCATGGCTTGTTACCTCATTTGTACACATTCTGCTCCCTCTGCGTCTAGCTGCTGACTCTCAGACTCCACCCTTCTTCTTCCTAGATCCCTCCTAGTCTGACCCTCCCACCCAGTCTCTTCCTGCCCAGCTGTAGGCCAGTCAGCTCTTTATTAACCAGTGACAGTAATACATATTTACAGTGTACAAAGATTACTGCATACCATTGAACCTGTGATGCTCCTGCCCCAATCTTCCAAGTAGCTGGATTGAGCATCTGAGAGGTGTAATTCCAGTCTAAGGTCTTCCTGCCATTGAAGTTGTGTCCTTGAAGGGAATACTGGGGCATCAGCCCCTCCTTTTCCTTTCTCTGCTTCCTGGCCACTAGAAGATGAGAAGTTTGTGCTGCTATATACTCCCATCATGCTTTGCAACAGGCTCAACCAGCAAGACTTCCAGCTTACGAATGGGAAACTCTGAGGCCCTCTCCATTCTAAAGCTAATGCATCACGGATATTTTTCAAGTAGAGGAAAGCTGACCAACAGATATATGGACAAAGTACTGTGAACTAAGACAAGGGGTAGTAAAATGAAGATAATCATTTTAACAGGCAGAGTTGGCAGAAGTAGTGGGTGGGTTTTCTGGTGTCTGGATGTGGGACTTTTGGGAGACCTAGATGTTGAGAGAGTGGGACCGAAGGTGGTGAGGACCTAACTGGGGTGGAGGAGGACCTGGACACAAAGCTGAAGTGCCTATATGTGTGGAGGTCAGAGGGCAACTTGTGGGGATCAGTTCTTCCACTGTGTGGGATCGGATGACCAAACTCAGGTTATCAAGCTTGACTGCAGTGCCCTTCCCTTCTGAGCCACCTCACTAGCCCTTCTTAGAATTATCAATTTGTCATTAAGTGCTGAAAGACTGACAGGTATAAGGACGAGGACTTAGATTTTTAGACCAGATAATTAAAATGGTACTTTTATCTGAGAATCCAGAGAAAGACAATGAATGATCAGTTTTTGATTGTTTGAAATACAAGCAGAAAGTTGCTACATTGTCTTACTTAATCTTGACATCACTTATAGTCAGCAAACTCTAAATAGCTTTCCTGAGTGATTCACATATTTAAAACCATTTATTGGAGGGGACTGGAGAGATGGCTCTGTGGTTAATAGTGCTGATCTGCTAGAAGACTTGGGTTCAGTTCCCAGTACACACATTGCATATCTTACAATAGCCTTTAATTCTAGCTTCTGAGGGACCCTGTCTGGTGTTCTGTGTTGTGCAAGCCATTCAAAGAAGGATATTCACCCCAGAATGTAACTTCAGGCTCTCTGGCAGCAGGGAGGAACAGTTTCTGTGAACTGAACCTCAAACCTCCGTTCAGAATCATACTTATTGATTGTACACAAAGGTTGTGTTTGGGGTACAACAAGTTCCTCATACCAAAGCCCCTTAGATCTATTCTTTATGTTCTCTGAAGGAAATCCTCACACCCCTCAACCTTATTGTGTACTGTGTGTGGTACCCAGTAATTCAAGACATCCAAGTGTGCCTGGACAGTCTTGTGACCAGTGTCATGCAATGGATGGAAAACTTCCTCAGACAAACAACCCCATAAATCATAGGAAACAATCACTGTTCTCTACCATTATTTCTTCAAGGTCTAGGTACCTTAAACAGTCTACTGTCACCCTAAATACAATGAGAAACAGTTGTTACATCCTAAGGTTGACCCTAGGTACAATGAATGACTCCACTAGATTCCCACTACAGGACGCCATGTTTCTTACCTCCATAGGCAGCTGCATATACCCACCCACACCTAAAAAAAAACAATTTAAAAAATCATTTATTGAAGACTTAGTCCTGTAAGCTGTACTCGTTCTACTGTTTTCAGATGGCCCTCCCACTTCAGCAGAGACCTCAGGTGGTGGGAAGTTGACTACTCTCAAGCAGATTTCAGGACGGCTGGTGGGAGTAGCAGTCATCAGGTGTATTTAACCAAGTGTGATTGTTAAACAGTTGGGTAATCGTATTAAGAAAGAGAAAGCAGTTCACTTTGCTAACCTCATTAATATTCCTCTAATGCAGCCAGTCCAAGCTTTCTTCCGTTGTTCTTTTTTGGGGGCATGAAACATTGATACAGGTCTCACTCACCGGGTACCCCGGTTGGCTCGAACTTAGAACTCTCCTCCAGTCTCTGCCTCCTGAGTGCCCGTTGTTTGTTTTGTGTTTGCTATACAGCTATAATGATCGTTCACTGAAGCTGCATATAATTTAATCCTTTCTCTGTTCTCTGGTTGAAAGAGAAAGGTGGGTACTGGGAAAGTAGCCCAGAGGTCTCCACTAGATAGGCAGGCAGCAGGAAGGGTGAGACACGGGGCCTGGCTTGGGCTCTGAAGCTCCAGGGCCCGTTCCCAGTGACATTTCCTCCAAGGCCACTCCCTAAGCATTCAGATACGAATCTATGGGGGCCATTCTTGTTCAAGCCACCACACTGTCTGTACCCACTTAGGTCATTCACAGGAGTCTAGATCCTGGGGCTTTAGAGATCCTTTGCATGGATCGCATTTTTTTTTTAGGCTAACTATAGCCCTCTGTGTTCACTTACTTGTCAGCATTCACAGATCTAGCCAATTATGGTTTGAAATATTTAGAAAAATAAATTGCTCCTGTAACCCCTTTTCTTGTTATTATTCGCCTGACAATACAATGTAGCAATGGTTTACATGTCATTCACTGTACTCAGTATTATAAACCTAGAAATTAGAGGATATAGGAGAATGTGTGTGGGTTCTTGTGCCGATGCCATTTTATTTAAGGTTCTTAATCATCTGGAGATTTTCGTATCCATGGTATCCAGAACTAGTTCCTCATGGATGCTGACACCAAAGGACAGTTGTGCACATCCCTGGGCACATGGCATGTCAAAGGGAGCATGTCATCTGATGGAACAGCATCAGCTTCCTGCAGGATATGTTCTGTGGTCCTAAAAGGCGGGGGTGGGGGTGAGAGTGGGGGGGGCAGTTCTTGCCATTGAACACGAATAGAGGGTACCGTTCTTTCTTACATCTTACATCTTCTTAGTATCGCCATCTAGGAATTTCAGGTGGGTTCATTTTTGGGTTTCCTTTGCTGTGATGGGTGCAGTTGCTTCAGTGGGAATCTGAGCAGAAGCTTAGCCATCCCCTCTGAATAACAGTGGTCCTTCTGGGCTTGATGGCGTCTTGTCAGTCTCCATGGGACAAGAGCAGGGAAGGGATTCAGGAGCCACACTCCACCTCCACTTATCTCCAACAAGGCTGAAATCATTCCAGATCTTTGATTTGAGGAGGAGGATATTCTTTTTTTTTTTTTTTTTTTTTATGGTTTTTTTCGAGACAGGGTTTCTCTATAGTTTTGGTGCCCATCCCGGAACTAGCTCTTGTAGACCAGGCTGGCCTCGAACTCCCAGAGATCCACCTGCCTCTGCCTCCCGAGTGCTGGGATTAAAGGCGTGCGCCACCACCGCCCGTCTAGGAGGATATTCTTAAGTCAGAGATGACTTACAAATGGATTTTGTCATGATATGATGGATGGGGTATAGCTTGGTGGTAGAAATACCTGACTGGCATATGCAAGACCTGAGTTTAGTCTAACATGCACACACAACACACACACACACACACACGATAGAGTGTGTAGTCTAGTCTGTAATAATCAAGTTTCTGCTGGAGATTGGAGTAGACACTGCCAGTCCTGTCCGTCTGTGTTGCAGCAGCTTCCTGCCCTCCACGTTCTTGTGCTAGGAGGTGTTGTTCACCTTTGTCTTTTAGGCAGCTTTAGCATGTTCATTTATTGTCGGGAAGGCAGAGGTTAGCAATACGTTAGGAGCGTCTGCCTTTCCTGCCGGCTTCTAAGGTGCACTGAGACGATTGCTCGATGCTGCTACAGGAATTGAGCTGAGTACCAGCATGTGTGAAGACTGGGCTTCACCTGGTTACTGCTAGAAACAGAAGAAGATAGCAGCAGCAGCAGGGGCTGTCTTTGGGAGCAGCCAGTCAGCCTTTGCAGTGTGCCCTGCCCCCTCTGATGTGCACTCAAAGCACATTTACTCAGTGCCCAGGGTCTCCTCTGCCCACCCCCTGCACGAGCCCTGTTAAACAGTCTCACATTTCCAGCTCCTGTGCGGCACAGTGGGGACCATGGCAAGAGACTGTTTGTCATCAAGCCTACTTCATACTATGACAGTCGCTTCTTGAGGTTGCTGGTAAGTTGAAAATGTTCTTAACTACAGAATTTTGGGGGGGTTCCATTTCGGAGGCTTCTTTCATTTTAAAATCACTATTTTCCTTCGGGATGCTGAGATTGTGTAGTAAAGTCTTGATTTGCTGATACATTTTTAAAAGTTAATTAGAACCTTTTCAAAGCAAGGATTCATGTTGACTGCAGACCAAGTGCCAGCCATTCCTGCTGCTGGGGATGGGGTCTGAAGTCCCAAGTGTGTTTCCTCTTCAAGTATAAAAATAAATCTGCAAAAGACCCGCTGGAAGATTTCTAGTGAAGCACCTCTATTTTAGGATGTGATTTTTTATTTGAGTACTGATTTTTAAGGGAATATTCTTAATATAGCAGTAGCGCAAATAATCTCGCTTACTTAGAATGCTACTTGTGTGTATCTCATCGTCTTAAAGAAGTAACAACCAGAGGCTTAAAATGGAGGCTTGTTTGGACTCTCAGTGCCCCTGAAATGCTCACCCACAGACTCCAGCTGCCTGAGACTCCCCCTCCCCACTGCTCTCACTGTTTCTTCTTAGTCCTCTTTTTAAAAATTGACATAGGACCTTGTGTTATCCCAGACTGGCCTCAAACTTGCTATGTAGCCAAGACTGACTCAACTCCTGTTCCTCCTGCCTCTACCTCTTAGTGCTGGGTCCAGGTGTGTGCTGTCATGGGCATGAGTGTCTTCTTACCATGACCACTCCAGTGACATTCAGTGGCTGAATTGCTGCTGTTTCCGTACTTCGTCCCAATACAGAGAGAGTGTTTTTGGTTTTTTGTTTATTTGTTTGTTTGTTTTGGTTTTGGTTTTGTTTTGTTTTTTTTTTTTTTTTTTTTTTTGATTTTCGAGACTGGGTTTTTCTGTAGTTTTGGTACCTGTCCTGGAACTAGCTCTTGTAGACCAGGCTGGCCTCGAACTCACAGAGATCCGCCTGCCTCTGCCTCCCGAGTGCTGGGATTAAAGGCGTGCGCCACCACTGCCCAGCTCAGACATAGTGTTCTTTATTGCATTGCTTTAACCAAGATGTCAAAAGTCATTTCACATATATTGTATTGTACTAAATAGTTGTGTTTAAGAACTAAATCAGAGCTGGGCGGTGGTGGCGCACGCCTTTAATCCCAGCACTCGGGAGGCAGAGGCAGGCGGATCTCTGTGAGTTCGAGACCAGCCTGGTCTACAAGAGCTAGTTCCAGGACAGGCTCCAAAACCACAGAGAAACCCTGTCTCGAAAAACCAAAAAAAAAAAAAAAAAAAAAAAAGAACTAAATCAGAGAGAGGAAAGTAACAGAAATCAGTGATTCTGATTCCCAAATTGACATGTTTCTTTAGTAAGGATATTAAAGAAATTGAATGAGGATAATTTCAGTGTGAGAAGAAGGAAAGATCATGGGAAACTGTTTTCTTTTTCCTCATAGAAATTCTACCTTATGTTGACCGGGGTTCCAGTTCTGATTGGCATAACGCTGGTGAACGTATTTATTGGTAAGTACATCATCTGGGCTCACTCCACGAAATGATAACATTTGTAAACATATACACAAGTTTTTTTAAAAGGAAATTATGAACATTTCCATTAGTTACATTTATCACAGACAGTGTAAGGAAGGAAGGTTCATTTTGTCATGGTTTCAGAGAGACACTGGTCTGCCATGAGGTGGATGCTGGAGTGGGAAGGCACCAGGAAGCAAGGGAAGCTTGCTGGGACCAGGGCAGTCTTGACTTTAAAGATTGCTCTTAGTCACTAGTTCCCCTCTCCAGCTCTGGGAACTTTAAAATAGCACATGAGCCTGTGGGGACATTTCTCTTGTAAGGAGGCCACTTGTTTGTTTCCCAGCCACCTGGCAGCTCAGAACTGAAATAACCACACAGAAACCATATTATTTGTAATACTGTTTGGCCAATAGCTTAAGCTTATTTCTGGCTAACTCTTATATTTTAATTTAACCCATCTCTATTGATCTGTGTATCGCCACGTGGCTGTGGCTTATCAGGTAAAGTTCTGGCATCTGTCTCTGGTGGGGCTACGTGGCTTCTCCTGACACTGCCTTCCTTCTCCCAACATTCAGTTTAGTTTTCCCCACCTACCTCTGTTCTGCCCTGCTCTGCTATAGGCTCAAAGCAGTTTTTTATTAACCAGTGGTATTCACAGCATACAGAGGGGAATCCCTCATCACATTTCTACAGAGGAGGTGGCTTTTGAAGCCTCATCTTCCTTCTCCCTTGTCCTAGCCACTGTTTTATTGCTGTGAAGCAATACCATGACCACGGCCACACTTAGAAAAGAAACATTGAATTGACTTGCTTACAGTTTTGGAGGTTTAACCCATTATCATGGTGGGGACATGGGGGCATACATGCTGCTGGAGCAGTAGTTGAGAGAGCTACATCCTGATCCATAAGCAGAAAGAGAAGCTGCGTCTGGTGTGGACTTTTTAAACTTTAAAACCCAGCCTCCATGATACACTTCCTCTAACAAGGCCACACCTCCTTATCCTCCTAATCCTTTCAACAGTTCTGCTCCCTGGTGGTGAAGCATTCAAATAGGTGGTGTGGTGGAGGGCATTCTTATTCAAACCACTACATTTCCTTCTCCAGAGTCAGCCTCGACAAGCTGGATCAGGGAAATAGAGTAACAGTGGTGAAGAAAGTGAAAGAGACAGACAGACAGACAGACAGACAGACAGACAGACAGAGACAGGCACTGACTCATTGAGTCTCTAACATCGAATACACACCAAAGGTCTTCTGAGTAGTGTCTTAAAATGCTGAATTGTAGGAAGAGGCTGCTCTTTTGTTTTCGAGTTGTCCAGACCTGAAATAATCGCACAGAAACTGTATTAATTACAATACTGTCTGGACAATTGTTTAAGTGTATTTCTAGCTAGCTCTTATATCTTAAATTAACCCATTTCTATTAATCTGTGTATCGCCATGTGGTTGTGGCCTGCTGGTAAGGTTCCATCTGGCGTCTGTCTCCTGCAGCAGCTACATGGCATCTCTCTGACTCTGCCTTCTTTTCTCTTCTATCTCTTCTTGGAATTCCCGCCTTGCCCTATTCTGTGCTGCTATAGGCCCCAAAGGAGCTTCTTTGTTAACCAATGGTATTCACAGCATACAGAGGGGAACCCCACATCACTGAATTATTTTGAATCTTAGAATATTCTCTCTGGTAGATTTACAGAGGAGCAAAAAGTAAAAACAAACAGTGTGTCCTTTATTATGTCTCGTTATATAAGAACAAAATGGAAGGCTCTGCTGAGACGTTGGAGGTCCCGTCTTACACTTAGAAGATGGATAAAAGCTCCTCCCAAGGGGACTGATCTTCCCCATGAATTAGCACATTAGAGGAAGCAGCCCGTGGAACCATGAGAAGCTGGCTGCTGACTGCGTGAAGAGCTGGTGTGGAACTGGTGGCCGTCAGTGCTAACCTGGGGTCATCATCATTTTCTCTCACTAGGTGAAGCTGAACTTGCAGAAATCCCAGAAGGCTACATCCCAGAACACTGGGAGTATTACAAGGTTTGCATAGCTCTTTAGAATTCTTATTGGATAGCTTATTAATGTTGTGGTAAATGTCTTAATTAGGCAGTTATGATATAGGTTTTCAGTTTTTTTACATCAAGTAGATGGTGCATTTTAAACGTAAGAATTCTTTTTTAGATTTATTTTATATGATTGGGTGTTTTGCCTAAATATATGAATGTGCTCCACATGTGTGCTTGTTACCCGAGGGGTAACCCGGAGTTACTGATGGCTGTGAGCCACTATGTGTGCTTGGTACCTGAGGAGTACCCGGAGTTACTGATGGTTGTAAGCCACTATGTGTGCTTGTTACCCGAGGGGTAACCCGGAGTTACTGATGGCTGTGAGCCACTATGTGTGCTTTGTACCTGAGGGGTACCCGGAGTTACTGATGGCTGTGAGCCACTATGTGTGCTTGGTACCCGAGGGGTAACCTGGAGTTACTGATGGCTGTGAGCCACTGTGTGTGCTTGGTACCCGAGGAGTACCCGGAGTTACTGATGGCTGTGAGCCACTATGTGTTCTTGGTACCCAAGGGGTACCTGGAGTTACTGATGGCTGTGAGCCACTGTGTGCATGCTGGGAATTGAACTCAGATCCTCTGCAAGAGCAGCAAGTGATCTAAACTGTTGAGCCACTTTCCTAGCCCACAATATTTTTTAATTTTTTTGTAAGTAAAGATTCTTGGTACCTTTTCATTAAAAAATTATGTTAAGCCTTATAGGCTAAATTAAATCTGCTTATTTATGCAGTCTGGTGGAAAGATCTTTGCATTGGATCAGTAGCCTCTGGTCTGCCCCCTGCCCTGCTCTGCCCTTAAGCTGCAGTCCCAAGTACAGTGTGAAGGAAGCACATGGCTCAGAACTGAAGCAGACTGATCAAATGCTGTCACCTTGGTGCTTATCTCAGACGTGGGGCAAAAGAGTGTGAACCTAGTGGTGGACATGATTTAACACGTGTGAAAGTTGTTGACATAAACAGCAGTCAACCAGAAAAGCAGACTTCCTTCAGAAGGTAATTGATTCTAAACAAATTTTCCCTTAGCACCCAATATCAAGATGGATTGCCCGAACTTTCTATGATTGTCCTGAGAAGAATTATGAAAAAACCATGGCTATCCTCCAGATTGAGTCTGAAAAGGCTGAATTGAGGTAGGAGAAAGGGCTGGGAAGGATTACTAGATCATGAAGCTGGGGAGAAGGCGTGCCTTGTGGGAAGGAGTCCTGCGTTGGCCACTGGGGAGATGCTGGCTCATATTGAAAGGAATGTTCTCTCTCTCTCTCTCTCTCTCTCTCTCTCTCTCTCTCTCTCTCTGTCTCTGTCTCTGTCTCTCTCTGTCTCTCTGTCTCTCTGTCTCTCTGTCTCTCTCTCTCTGATAGTTATGGGTATATGTCTGTCTCTGTGTGTGTTTATCACGTGTGTGCAGACCCTGGGAGGCCACAAGAGGGCATCAGATCTTCTGGAGCTAGAGTTACAGGCCTTTGTGAGCCAGCAGATGTGAGGCAGCAGCTGTCTCTCCAGCCCTGGAAAGGACTCTTGAATAAGCTACTCTGTGCACACAGCACCCACTCCACATGTCATAGAAGTCATAGAAACTGCCCTGTAATACGGCGATTAGAAACTACCATATACAACCCTTTTGGGCCTGTCTCTAGAGGAAATGCTCATCTAATATTAGGTTACATCAGTGCAGTTGGCTCGCACCTCCAGGATCTGTTTCTGCCTCCTCAGCATTGGAATATGAGCCCAGATGATTTTACATAGGTTTTGAGATCGAAATCACATCCTTGCAAGGCCAGCTCTTTACTGACTGAGCCATTTCCTCAGCCTTGGGGGTTTTGTTATTTTGTTTTTTGGCTGTATCTTATTTTGTTTTGTTACTTAATTTTTTTTTATTTTTATAAGTACTTTCTACATGAGTACTATATTTGCATCATTTCTGGTCCCTTCAAACTCTCCCCCTCCCCTCCTCAAATTTTTGAACTCTCTCTTTAATTACGATAGTTACCCATTTGTTTAATTATATTTAGAAGAGTAGGGAAAAGAAGGATTGAATATAGTTGTTTGTAAAAAGTTAAGTAAGTAAGCTCTTCAGGTCACAGGCACAGAGTCTGTAATCTCATGGTTAGAAAGGTAGGTAATGCCTAGGAAGTGATTTTGCAGTTGCCCATTTCTGGTCATAAAAAGATTAATTTGTGTATTTTGGAGGGTCAAGGGTTGATAGTGAAGGGGTGGCCTCGGATGTATTGTAGGGAAGGCTTCTTGTGTAGTCCAGGTCACCCAGTTCAAGAAGGCTGAGTTTGACGCTGAGTTGAGGATGTTTTTCTTGGCTCTGATTTTCCCCTTCTGATTTAACAACTGAATGTCACATGTAGGCCACTCAGATGCTGGTGAGAGAGACTCCAGTTCCTTTGGAGAAGTTGCCTTTCCTAACAGTGATAGCAGAGACAGCAGGCCTTCCATGAGGGGGGCATATCACCCACAGCACAGGACTCTCACATTGGTAGGCATTCTGGGAAGACAGACAAGCATTGTCACATGGGGCCTGTGGGGAGCCCTGATTGGTGTAAGTGAGGCTTTTGCTGTAGACGTGACATGGGCAAAGTCAGGAGTGCCTGACTTGGTAGAGGTGTAGTGGATGTCTGCCAGACTCTCACGTGTACAATGAGTGATTAAATCTGTAGCTGGGATTGTTGGACCATTTTCTTTTTTATTAATTTTCTAGTGTATAAAATAATGGCTTCCCTGATGGCATCTTCATAAACACATTTCATTGTATGTTAATCATCTTCGTCTCCCATTTACCTTCTCTTATCTGCTCTCTTTCCTGTTGATCTCTTCCTGTCCTCCTTCCTCCCTCCTTCCTCCCTCCCACGGGCCCCATGCTGCCCCCAATAGTTTTCCATCTGCCTTGATATCCTGTGTATATCTGCATAATCTGTATACATCAGTGTGTATGAAGTCTGGATTCCACCTAGGAATCCAAACACAGTATGCTCATCTGGCTTTGCCATTTAACACGATGATCTCCAGCTTCCTGGGTTTTTCTGCATATGGCACGATTGCATTTTTCTTTGTGACTGAATAGAACTCCATTGTGCACATGCGCCACATTCATCTGTCGATGGGCCGCTAGGCTGCTTCCATATCTCGGCTGTTGTGGACAGGAGCATGGATGGTCAGCTGTGTGTAACTGTGTGCTGTGGCGGTTCTGTTTTGTTTTGTGAGCCTTGTGCTGACTGCAGTAGTGGCTGCACCTGCCTGTGTCCATGCTCACGCTCACTCTTCCTATTCCCTTTGTTTCAGGTTAAAGGAGCAGGAAGTTCGAAGACTGATGCGGTCCAGGGGTGACGGGCCCTGGTTTCAGTACCCAACCCTTGAGAAGGAATTCATTGATCATTCTCCAAAAGCAACTCCTGACAACTGATCCATTTGTCTAAGAACAGCATGTTCTTTCTAGTAGAAAGAAATGAATAAATATTCTGTATTTTTGCTCTGGTGCACACCGCCTTCCTTGGATGTTTCTTCATGTGGTTCAGGTGTTGTATTCCATGTGGGCTTTTCAGCTTCATCTGTTGAGATTTATGGGATGGTAATAAGAACTGGAGATCCGGGGCACTGTTGTCTGGCAAGTGGAGTGCAGCTGTCCTGGGAATGTTCAGGACCTGCAGTTGTCTGTGTACTGCACTGCAGATGGTGGTTATTCAGGACTACATGGATTTTAACTTTCGTGAGAAATACTGGACCAACCGCATAAAAATGTTAGAGTCACAATAAACAGACTTTAGCAGACTAGTCTTACAGTGTGTGATGTGACATCTTGCTTTGTTTTGGAGGTGTAGACCACTCTTTTTAGAACCACAGACGCAGATGCACACGACCACAGTCACTAGACTTTCTTAGTGCTCTGTTCTGTAAATGCTGCACACGCGAAGCCCTGGGTGTGGTCTCCAGAACTCATGAGGTGTGAGTGAGCACTGTGCAGGGCTGTGGTCACCAAGCCTTCCCTGCCTGCTGACCATGGCACTGAAGCTCTTCCTCTTTCCAGAATCGCCATGTCGAGTCCTCTTCTGTTTCACAGGCGAGGAGCAGAGACTTCAGACATGCTCAACGTTTCCTTTTTCCTTCCCAGGGTTTTTATCTTTACACTCAGGACATGCTCTCTTTGCATCTGTCGTCATTCTTCATGACAGTGAAGTGAACTCGGATTGTGTAGTCAGGTTCTCCAGGTGCTGTCCTTGGCCAATAGGAAGCTGTTTTACTACCTACGTGAGCAGAGGAGCTGAAAAGTCCTAGGCCCACTTGCCCTGCTGCCTGCACCAAGGTCTTCTGGTGTGCTTGTAGTTCCTTGTTTCCCCAGAAGAGGTGGCCACACCCCATCACCCCAAAGTTTGGTTGTGTGGATTCTCTATGCTGTCAGATTACCATCTCACACTGGCCCCGCACATGCAAACCATTTTGTAGGAGAAATAGGAAAGAAGGGGCAGGCCCTTGACATGTGGGATCTAGAGGCATAACCATCACCATCATTCTTTCATACAACGCATCCTGACCTCAGTTTCTCCTCCCTCCACTCCTCTCAGCCCTGCCTCCCAACCTCAGCAGATTTCATTTTGCCATCCTACTAATATTATGAGGAGTATGTCATTCCTTATTTTCTACTAATATAAGGAAAGCTTGGCGCAGGAAGAATAAAATCCTATTAGAAGTAGCTGTCACTAAGTCTACTATGTAACAAATAGGAACTCACCATATTTTAACTTCTTAACAACCATGCTTACACAATACACACGCCATTATTCTCACTTAAATATATGATAATGGGCTTTGAAAAGTTGAATAAGTCACATAAGATAAAAGTTATATCCTTTGGAGGATATAAAAATTATTCTTTTGGGGTGTTTTTTTGGTGGTAGTACTGGAGAACAAACCAGGGCTTCATGTGTGCTAGGCCAGCACTCTGTCACCTTCCCAAATCCTTAGCCCTACATCAACCTTCTAAAAGTATTCTAAAACTAAGAACATGCTGGAGACTGAGGACATGGCTCAGAGGAAGTGTGTGTTCAGCCTACTGAAGACCCTGGGTTCACACACCAGCCGTAGGAAGGAAGCACCTCTCTGCACCTGGAACATATCTGTCTTGTACTTTGTCACCACAATGGAAAACTGGATAACTGTGACCAAGACCAACTTACATTCAAACTAATATGGTGTTTATACAAAGGGAGAGATGTTAAATGGACAGCAATACCAGGCACTTTCAGGTTCTACAAAAGCTGTGACTCATAGGGGCTGATTGCTGATGCCACCCTGGTCTACAAAGTAAGTTCCAGGACAGCCAGGATTACACAAAGATCTCAACCCTGTCTCAAACAAACAAACAACCAAAAAAAAAAAAAAAAAAAAAAAGAAAAAGAAAAAAGGGGTGTGTGGGGAACTGATGAAAAGTGATGAACAAATTTTGAACTGGCAAATTTAATAATGAGGTTAAATCTATGATAAAAAGATGATTTTAAGGTAATTATTGTCACTCATTGTCTTAGGTTTTTTATTGCTGTGAAAAGACACCATAACCATGGCAACTCTTACAAATAAAACATTTAATTGAGGTGGTGGCTTATAGTTTAAGAGGTTCAGTCCATTATTATGGTGGGGAGCATTCAGGCAGATGTGGTACTGAAAATGGTGTGTGCTTTTGAACCCTTAAATCTCACCCCAGGGGCACATCTTCTTCAATAAGCCCACACCTCCTACTCCCTCCCAAACAGTTCCACCAACTGGGGACCAAACATTCAGCCAAAAGAGCCTGGGGAGCCATTATCATCCAAACCACCACACACAGTTCATAGTGGATGACTTGAATACCCTATTCTTGCCAATAGATAGGCCACCCAGGCAAACTAAACAGAGAAATGCTGGAGTCAAGTAATATAACTCAAATGAATCTAGCAGACTTGTACAGAACATTCTGCCCAAACACTACAGAATATACATTATTCTCAGCAACTCATGGGACTTTCTCCAAATTTGGCCACTTATTAGGACACAAAACAAATCTCAATAGATAAAAGAAAATTGAAATAACATCCTTCATTCTATCTGACCACCATGGATTAAAGCTGGATATGAACATAAACAGAAAGTATACAAACCCATGGAAGCTGACCAATTCACTACTGAATGAAAATTGGGTCAAGAAGGAAAATTCAGTCTTTTAAGAACTGAATGGAAATGAAAACGCATCATACCCTAACCTGCGGAACACAGTGGAAGCAGTTCTAAGAGTTGAGTTCAGAGTGCTACATGCTACATTAAAAAACTCTGGAGAAATCTTATATTAACATATTATATATATATATATATATATATATATATATATATATTATATTAACACACTCAGAAGCCCTAGAAAAACAAGGAGAAACCATGGCCAAGAAGAAGAGATGGGAAGAAATAATCAACTGTGAGGCTGAAATCAATGAAATAGAAACAAAGAACAATACAAAGAATTAGTGGAATTAAGAGCTGATTCTTTGAAAAAAAATCAACAAGGTTGGTAAATCTTAAACCAAATTAACCAAAATATATAGAAAGAAGATTCAGATTAATAAAATTACAGGTTATAGCGGAAACAATTCAACGAAAACCAAGAAAATTCAGAGAATCATAAGGACATACTTAAAAATTTGTATTCTACTAAACTTGGAAACCTAAAAAAAGGATGAATTTTGTGATAAATACAACCTACCAAAATTAAATGAGGATGAAAAAAACAATTTAAACAAACCTATAACCTCCTATTGAAATAAAAGCAGTAATTAAAAGTCTCCCAACCAAAACACACACACACACACACACACACACACACACAAAACCTAAACAAACAAAAAAACCAAAAAAAGTCCAAGGCTAGGTGGATTCAGTACAGAATTCTTCCATACCTTCAAAGGAGAATTAATTTCAATACTCCTCAAATTATTTCACAAAGTCAAAACGGGAGGAACATTGCTTAATTCTTTTAATGAGGCCACAATTGCCCAGATACCTAAACCACACAAGGATCCAAAAAAAAAAAAAAAAGACCAATTTCTGCTGTGGTACAATGGTCTTTTATCCTGTCACTTGTGTTATTTTTAATAAAATGCTGATTGGCCAGTCGCTAGGCAGGAAGTACAGGTGGGGCAACCAGGCAGGAAGTAGAGGTGTAGTAAACATGCAGTCTGCCTAAAACTTTGACCTTACTAGAGACATACGCTAGAGTATAGTCAGTCTTAATTGGGAGAGGTCTTCTCATGACAGAAACAACTTTTAATAAATGTGTAATTACAGAATCAGCCTTTTCATAACTCAAAGCAGTTGGCCATTGAAACCCTGAATATGTATCTAGGGTATGGTGAACAGACTTTAAATTTCCAAACTCTACAAAATGAAACACATCCATTTGCCAAATTTTATTTCTTTGGGTACCTTTTGGGTTGATTTCTGCAGGTAATGGATTTCGGTTATACAAGGAACATGTAGGACATTTCCTTTTAATTTACTTGTCTTGTTGCCAAGTGACAGGAAACTCTTTCTTCAAACCTTTTCTATAAACAGGGTTTTTTTCTCTGAAATTCTGAAGCTTCTAACACATTTCTTGCAAATAGCTGATCAATTATTTTTAAAACACTATCTGGTGCTAGAGGGCCTGGTAGACCCGTATGGGATCTGATATGAGTTATATACTATTGTGGGATATTTGATCATATTGTGACACCCCAAAACTGTGTTTATAAAGTTAACCTTGAATGTGGGGCAGAGCTAGTGACTAACTGACACGAATTAGCTATAGAGAAGCCAAGAACATGGATAGGTAAGACACATAGGCAGGAGAAGGGAGGGGATTAGAGATCTCATAGTCTCTTCGATCTGAGACTTGTGGAGACAGAGGCACTTGCTGGATCTCCAACAAAATCTCAGAAGGTCAGTTGGCCACTCCTCCTCCGCTTCTTTGATCTATCAGGTTTTTACCCCAATATTTGACTCCCGAGTCTTTATGGACACAGAACAACTTAGATAATAGAACATGCTCCCGGTGGCTTCTCTACCGCCACCCCAAGCCCTCCCTGCAGGTCACAGGCTTTTCCCTTCATGGTGTCCCTGTGTCTGCCCCTGGGTGTTGTGGGAGCTGTGGGCTGCATTCCTGCCACCCCAGCTCCTGGTCGCCTGGCTAGCTTATGCCCCAAAATAACGACACACAAACTCTATTCATTTAAACACTGCTTGGCCCATTTCTATTCATGTGTGTAGCACCCCAAGGTGCGCTTACCGGGAAGATTCTAGCCTACATCCATCCTGGGTCGGAGCTTCATCGCATCTATCCCAGGGAGCAGAGCTATCGAGTCTGAGCTCACTTCTTCTTCCTCCCAGCATTCTGTTCTGTTTACTCCACCCACCTATGTTCTAACCTATGAGGGCCAAACAGTTTCTTTATTTTTTAACCAATGACCTTCCTCCATCACCTGGGCACACCTACTGCACAACATCCCTTCACACTACAACACCTGCTCAGGCTTGTCCTGCCACTTGTCCTCCACATGTGCACAAAGGATACTTGATTTCTGCATGCTCCTGCAGATCTGCAGCTGCCCACTGGGGGCGTGGTCGTCTAGGTGGTGCTGCACCCACTCACATACATGCCCTCACCTCTTGCCATGACCCTGCCTCCTGCACCCCCAGGAGCCTCTTACACAGCCCTGAGCACTGCTGCCCAGACAGCTTCACTGTCGCTGTCTCCTCTGCTGCTGACACACTGGAAAGCCAGCAGGACTGGTAAGACATCTGGGAAGCCCTCCTTAAGGAGGGAGTTAAGTAATACTGCATGTTTCTTACATTAAGAGGGGAATATCAAAATGCAGGGAAGTGGGACTCTGTATTGTGCCACTTTGGATGACTTGAAAATGGAAAAAATAATGAAGGGCTAATGGACTTTGCTGGGATGCATTGAAATAATGTCGATTATAATTATAATTGGTAATTCATACTTTATTCTGAAAAAGTGGTTTAATTACTGTGCCAAATATGAAAAATTGACTGATAAGAAACAAACCTTAGAAAGACTTATAATTGAAAAGGTATAATGACCTACTAATGAAAATAAGAAGAATATTCAGACATAGAGAAAGTTAGACAAGAACCTACTGCACCACTGCATGGCAAAACTGAAGAGGGGAGACCCAAGGTTATTAGGAAACCAACCTTAGTTTGTCCAGTTACTACAGAAGAACAACCATCAGATGAGAGACACCCCCAAGGTTATGCAGAAGTTCACTGGAATCCTATAGAAATGTTAGATTTGAAGGAAGTGATCATTTCCCATGGTATGTTGATGGAGGTAGGTCTTGTATTAATCTGTTGCTTTCATTGGTTAATTAATAAAGAAACTGCCTAGGCCCATTTGATAGGCCAACCCTTAGGTGGGTGGAGTAAACAGAACAGCATGCTGGGAGAAAGAAGCCGAGTTAGGGAGTTGCCATGATTCTCCCACCGGACACAGACGCAGGTTAAGATCCTCCCTGGTAAGCTACCAGCTTGTGGTGCTACACAAAATATTAGAAATGGGTTAGATCAATATGTAAGAGCTAGCCAATAAGAGACTGGAGCTAATGGGCCAAACAGTGTTTAAAAGAATATAGTTTCCGTGTGATTATTTTGGGTAAAGCTAGCCGGGTGGCGGGACGCAGCCCGCCGCTCCTATTACAACAGTATGTATTTAATCTATGTGAAAGAGATATTAAATTCATGGGCAACTCAGGACAGAATTATCCTCCGAGACTGGGAAGATCTGGGAACAGCAATATTGGAAGCTCATCCTCAGTTACAATGGTGAACATGGTGGAAAGACGATGTTAGGACCAATGAAATAGGGTGAGTTATTGATATTTCTCTAGACCAGTTACTATGTGTGTGAAGGCCAGCATGCTGAATTGCAAAGGCAGCTTGAATTTGATGATCACACCTTGGGCACACTGTCCTTTAGCAGCTTTAAATGCTTGGGACAAGGTTGAAGATTCCTGATTCTTCAGGAAAGATATCTGAGTCACTTACTAACATTATACAAGACCCCAAAGAAGCCCTCACAGATTTTTTTTTTGCAAAGATTAACTTCAGCTGTAAATAAAATAGCATCAGATCCAGAAGTCAGACAAATATTATTTGAATTTGTGACTTTTGAAAACTCAGAATGCAAAAGGGTGATTTGGTCTTTCAAGGCAAGATCAGCACCAGTAGATGAATAGACAACAGATACAACTGATATTGAATCTCATGAATATGATACTACTTTGATAAAAGAAGTAATTTCTAAAAGTTTTTTCCATTTTTTATTGATATTTATTGGGCTCTACATTTTTCTCTGCTCCCCTCCCTGCCCCTCCCCTCTCCTTTCAATCCTCCCCCAAGGTGCCCATGTTCCCAATTTACTCAGGAGATCTTGTCTTTTTCTACTTTCTATTTCCCATGTAGATTAGATCTATGTAAGTCTCTCTTAGTGTCCTCATTGCTGTCTAAGTTCTCTGGGATTGTGGTTTGTAGGCTGACTTTCTTTGCTTTATGTTTAAAAACAACCTATGAGTGAGTACATGTGATAATTGTCTTTCTGTGTCTGGGTTACCTCACTCAAAATAATGTTTTCTAGCTCCATCCATTTTCCTGCAAAATTCAAGACGTCATTTTTTTCTGCTGTGTAGTACTCCATTGTGTAAATGTACCACATTTTCCTTATCCATTCTTTGATCGAGGGGCATTTAGGTTGTTTCCAGGTTCTGGCTATGATAAACAAAGTTGCTATGAACATAGTTGAGCACATGTCCTTGTGGCACGATTGAGCATCCTTTGGACGTATACCCGAAAGTGGTATTACTGGGTCTTGAGGAAGGTTGTTTCCTAATTTTCTATTTGTCTTTTCCTCAGTTTCTTTAAGGGAATTTCTCATTTCATCTTTAAGAATTTCAAACATTCTCTTGAAGTTATTTTTTAGGTCATTTTCTTCTGGTTCATCCATATTTGGTTATTCATTCAGGTCTTGCTGTTGTAGAGTCTTTAGGCTTTACTAGTGTTGTGTTGCTCTTTGTGGTGTAGCATGTGATCTTACCTTTTCTATTCTTCTTTTCCTCTAATAGGTGTGGTTGGGGCTGTCTGAGATTCTGTTGAATAATCTTCTAGGTGCCAGTGAATCCAAAGCTCAGATGGTTGTTCCTCGTGGTCCAGTCAGTGCCATGGTTCTAGTTACCCTATTGGTTACTTGGTATTCCTGGAAGTAGCTCAACACTCCTGTGCTTTGCTCTACTCCCTTGGAGTTTGCTGTCTCAGGCCTACTTTGGCCTAGGTTACCAGCTTTGCCCCTCCTGCAGAAGTCCCTGGTTTGGAGTTGGACTCTGGGTCAGGTTGCTGGCTCAATCCCGGTCCACCAGTGTCCCAGGACTGGGTTGGCTTCCCGGACTGGATTTGCTCCTGGCTTCTGCTGTTCCAGGTGCAGGTTGTCTCCTCGGCCCTCTCTGACCTAGGAGTCTCCTTCAGAACCACTCCTGCGGAGTTCCTTGTCTCAGGGCAAATGAGGCCTAGGTTACGGGCTTTTACCTGTATCTGTAAATCCTGGTCTGGATTCCTTCCTGCAGAAGTCCCTGGGTTGGAGTTGGACCTGGAAAGGTTTCTGGCTCTGCTCTACTGCCTCGGAGGTCCCCGGCTCGGGTGCACCCACAGCTGCAGAGGACCTGCTTACTCCCTCAGAGATCCCAGACTCACGCTCTGACCTGCAGAGGTTCCAGGTTCCTACCTATTCCCTTTGATGTCCCAGACCAATGCCTGAACCCACAGAGATCCTGACTCCGGCCTATTCCCCCTGCGGACCCAGACTCATGCCTGGCCCTGCTGAGATGTCTGGTTCCTGCCTATTCCCTCAGAAGTCCCAGGTTCACTCACACCCAGACTGGCAGAGGTCCTGGCTCAGGCCTAGTTCCTGGTAGGTCCTAGACTCACTCCCAGACCCACTGGGGTCTTGGCTTAGTTCACTCCCTTGAAGATCCCAGATCACATCTGGACCCTCAGCAGTTTCTGGCTCTGGCTCACTCGCTCATTGGTTATTCCCCTGTATCTGTTCCCATGGAGATTGCTGACTCTGGATCTGGTAACTGGCTCAATCCTGATCCTCCAGTGTCCCAGGACTGGGTGGCTCCTGGGCCTGGATTTGCTCCTGGCTACTGCTCCTGATGGAGCTTGTTCACTCTCTGTCCTAGGTAACTGGTTCTGTTCCATTCCGGTTCTGGTGTAGATCGCTGACTCTGAGTCAGGTCACTAGCTCAATCCTGGTCGGCCAGTGTCCCTGGGTTGGCTTCCGGGTCTGGATTTGCTCCTGACTTCTGCTCCCAGTGAAGCTTGCTTCCTCTAAAAGTTTTAAGAAAAATCAAAGTGTCAGATATTTTAATCGTGATAAGCAAGGTCATCTGAAAAGGGATTGTAGGTAAGGCTTTCCTAGAAACAATATTTCTTATAGAGATAATCCAAACAGAAGGCTTTAGCATTCAGGAGTATGCAGAAGGTATGGCAAAGGCCAGTATTGGACTAATGAGTGCAAATCAACAAGGGACAGTCAAGATAACCCTTTGTCATTGGAAAAAAACCATAGGGACCCTTATGCAGGCCCCAATGTCAATTTGTTTCAATTGTTCCACATTGGAGAAACTCATCCACAGAGCAATTAAAAGGTAAATGCCTTTTGTTTAAAACCATACTACTCTTGATATGATCAAGGACAGAACAGCTAGATAAAGAAAAACATTCCAGAGAGACCAAAAATCAAATATTTTGGAAAACTGCTATAAATAATCAGAGACCAAAACTAAAAATACAAATAAATGGCATTGAAATCGAAGGTTTGGTAGATACAGATGTAACAATACTTTCATCAAAAATCTTGGCATCCAAATTGGCCTCTTCAGTACCTAGGGACTGGAATTTTATCTCAGGTAAACAAAGTACAACATGGGGTTGAGTGTATAAAGTAAGAAATACAGATAGAAAAATTAAAACCATATATAGCTAACATAGACATGAATTTATGGAGATGTGACTTGTTGCAGCAATGGAAAACACAGGTTGATGTTCCTCCAATCTCAGAAGTAAACTATAAAACAAAGAGTACTTCTGAGAAAAATATTAAAAGATATTATCAAGAACAATCATAGACTACTCACATTGTTCATAAGCAGGACACAAAAACTGTTGTTCTTTCAAAGGTACCAACAGACTTACTTTTTAAAATGGTAACTGACAGACCTGTGTGGGAGCAACAGTGATATTTGACTGTTGTGGAATATTTTGATTGCACACTGATGCTCTGAAGACTGCCAATAAAGTTTGCTTTGAATCAGAGGATGGAGCTAGCTACTAGCTGACCAAAATTAGAGATCAGAGGAAGGGCAGGGCATAGAGAGAGTCTTGGCCCTTTTTGAACTGAGTAATGAGAGAAAGAGTAAGTCACTGATTGCTTCTCTGATTCTTCAGGTTCTTACCCTACTATCTGACTTCCAAGTTTCTATTGATAAAGAATAAATAGATAAATGCTTTATCTAGTGTTCAACTCCGGGCATGAAATCATGAGGTAGCTGCTTGCCCCAGGCTTTGTAGCAACTGGAGCTGCCTGCCACTGTGACTGGCTTTTCTTCCCTCTCCCCAAGCCCTCTGAGTGAGCCTAGGATTTTTCTGTTGTGGCCTCTCTACAACAGCCTCCAGTTGCCATCCATTCTCGACCCCAAACTCCACAGGTCCCAAATTTCTCAGGTGCCTGGGCTCCAAACACCACTGGCATTAGCCACCCACCACAGGATGGCTCTGCCTTCAGTCAGCCCTGTGCCCTTCCCAAAACATATGATTTTCCCACATGTTCCCCTGTGTTCACGTTTCAGGCAGGTGGCTCCCTTTCCCCATGGGTTGCAGGCTTTCCCTGGACTCCCTCTTCAGGCTACTGCCACCAGGTCAGCCACCTCAATATCTGCTCAGGCTTTTATTGTTTCTGCATCCACCACACACTCTCAGTCCCCACTGCGTGTGAGCAGTTGCAGCTGCAGCTGCCCTTGCCAGGCTGTGCATCACCTGTGTTCTCTGGTCAGCTGAGCTATGAAGCCACAGTCAGCCTTATCCTTCAATGTCATCATCAACAGATCTGGTGAGACACCTGGAAATTCTTAAGGGTGAAATTAGTTTTTAAAAAAGTTTCCCCCAACATTAAAAAGGGAGACAATATTATGATGCAGGGAGTTAGGTCTCTGTATAGTTCCACAATGGATGGTTTAAAAATGGAACAATTAAATGAAGGGTTAATCAACTCAGCTGGAATCGATATAATAGTGAGTTTTATCAGTTCGGTAATTCGTGTTTTATTCTTTAAAATATTATTTGATTTTGGTGCTAAATATGAGGCATTGACTGGTAGGATACAATCCTTAGAAAGACCTACTAATGAAACAAAAAAAAAATTCACACACAGACAGAGGAGTTTAGAGCAGAGCCATCTGCACCACTGAATTATGAAACTGAAGAGGAGTGACACAAGGTCATTAGAAACTCAACCTTAATTTATCCAGTTACCACTCAAGAATGACCACCAGGCTGGGTGGTGGAGGAGCTGTGATGACATATACCTTTAATCCCAGCACTTGGGAAGCAGAGTTGGGCAGATCTCTGAGTTTGAGGCCAGCTGGTCTACAGAGTGAGTTCTGGTGCTGTTACATGGAGAAACTCTGTCTTGAAAACCAAAACCAAAACCAACCAAAAACAAAAAAGAATGACCACCAGATGATAGGCACCTATGAAGCTATTCATAAGTTAACTGGGATCCTATAGAAATATTAGATTTGAAGAGATTTTAAAGGAAGCAACAGTTTCATATGGCATGAATTCACCTTTTGTAAAGCAGATGTTAAATGCACGGGTGTGGAGGCCCAAAAATGTGAGCCTATTTCAATCTCGTCTGATGGTCAGAGAGTTTGGAGGTTGCTCAAAACTGTTGACAACAAGTGATTTACACATCCTCAATCAGGATATGGTTACTTAGTTCTTTTGTCATTAAGATGACGCATATAGGTAGATCCATTCCATCCTGAAGGATAGTCAGGATATGCAAGCACACTTTTGTTCCTTCTTTTTTCTTTTTCTTTTTTTTTATGTTATGTCATATTGACAAAGCTATCCATCACACTTATGCAATCACATTAATAACAATACCAAATATAAAAGGATTAAACAAATTAAAAGCAAAAGTGGTTATTGAGAACTTATAAAGATACAACTATAACCTCTCTTCTGTAGATACACATTACAGAAATACAAGTAAGCTGAAAGTTTAGGGATATGCTATATAAACAACTATAAAATAAACAAAGTGGGGTTAGAGTAATAATCAAAATGAAATTTTCATGAATATACATATGTAGAAAAGCCAACTGTATAATGCAGTGTCAAGTTATTTAAGAAAATAAAACAATTACAAATTCATATGGGTGTAACAACGAATTCTAATAGCGTGAGGCAAGACTGAAATAACTGAAAAGACAATCAAGTAATTCAACAGTGACAGGCAGGTTTGTTGCCATGAGGCATGTAACTAAGAGGAAGTCTTCAGGTCTCTGGAGCTATGGTTACAGGTGGTGCTGAGCCACCTGACTTGGGTCATGGGAACAGCATCAGGTCCTCTGGGAGAGTCGCATGCACTTTTACGGCTGAGCCCTTTCTACAGAAACATTCAAATTATTGTCCTTGTTTCAACTGAAGAGATAGGCATTATTGTCAGTCTGCTTGGATGGCTTGATCCCTCTACCCACACCCTACCCTCAGAATATACCATGAGGCCCTATACTGTCTCTACAAATATTACATGTTTTAGTTGGATCACAGAATACTCATTTATAATAACAGCTGCTTTTAATTTATTTCCATATGCACAGTTCTACTTTAATGTTTACTAGAGATGAAAAACGTATCTTAGTCACTAAATGTAATATGAGGTTACCTGGGGAATGGCTGTCTTCAAGATACTTGGTCTAGAGTGGCTTCACTGCCTAAACAACCGAATGCTAATGACTTGATGCCTCAAGGTCTTAAAGCAATGAACTGTTCAAGTTGTCCTTTGTATCATGTTAAAGCAGTCTTTTGTTGCCTTCTTCCCCCTTTTGTATTGGTATATAAAAGCACATGAAAAATTAAATGCAGGGATTTCAGTATTCACTGGAAGTCATTCCCAATACTATTCTATGGTTTCTGTTTTATTATTTTTCACATGTCTTTATATTCTTTAATTATATTTCTAAACCCCCACAACCCTACCCTGGCAAGAGGTGTTTTTGTTGAGTCTGGCCTGACACATGGACCACTGGAAACAGAGCTGAGAACTTACATCTTGATCTGCAAGTAGGAGGTGAACAGACCTAACTTGGAATGGTGTCTGCCCCTAGTGACACACCTTCAACAGGGCCACACCTCCTAATCCTTCTCAATCAGGGGACCAAATCTTCAAACACATTAGCCCGGAGGAGGGTTATTCTCATTCAAATCACCATACTACACTCCATAGATTCATGACCACATCATAAGGCAAAATATATTTAGTTCAAGTTCAAATTAGTCTTGATGCTGTTTCAAAGTCCAAAGCCAAAACCTCTTCTGAGCTTCAAGGTAATCTCTTCATTGTAACCCCCTGTAAAATCAGAATGTGAATTACATACTTACAACATACAATGGCCCAGAATGTATATTACCATTCAAAAGGGAGGAACAGGTCATAATGAGGAAACACTGGACCAAAGTGAGTTCAAATCACAGCAGAATAAACTCCAAGTCTTGTAGCTCCACGTCTGATGTCAAGGCTTTAGATGACTCCCCTCACTGTTTGCATCTCTCCTTGGCAAATATCTCATGGCTCTGGTATCTCTAACATCATGGGGTCTTCAGCTCAATCCAAGCTTCACTTTCACAGCTTCAGACAATGTTCTGGCCTCATGGCCTCCACATAGAGACTCCCTCCCCTGGATGTGTCTGGCACCAGCGTCCTCTCATGGCCTCCACATAGAGACTTCCTCCCCTGGATGTGTCTGGCACCAGCTGTTCTTCTTAACCTTGGATAAGGATTCCACAATTGCTTTGCTTGAGTTTCCCTCATGACTCTAAGCTAAAACCATGTGGACAAGGATGCTAAGTTAGGCTGCCCACTTGGGCAGGAGTCTGGTCCCAATGGTTTACATTTGCAGCAGGTTTCTGTTGTTGCTTTGTGGGAGCAGATGATTCTTTGGACTTTTTGCTTTCACAAGTTGAATGCTTAGCTGGGTGGGTCATGTCTACTCAGTACAAGTCAGATCTCATCTTGGTCTTTTTTTTTTTTTTTTTTTTTTTATATATCTTTTTCAGCCCATGCCTTGGCTCTAACACTGAATTTCCTGGCCTGGTGATCTTTTTCTTGTCATATTGTAGGCTTGTGTAAGTATGATTAATAACCATCATGTGACAGAGTCAATATCAGGCTGTCATGAAATCTTTACAAAAGAAATAATTCAATTTAGCCTCAGGGAAATTTGTAAGACAGAGCAAAAAGCAGGCACATTCTTTGCCAAAATATTATAAGAATGGTTTCTAGTCCAGTTGCTAATTATTCCCCCCCTAAAAGCCCTTGAGCTGGGCCTCTGCAGCTTACTTTGCTTTCAGCACTACTGTCTTTCAGACTCCTAGGAAGATGTAACAGTTACAACATCCAACCACTTTTCTAGTTCAAAATCCTTAAGTCTTCCACTTTCCCCTCAAAACAAACAAAAAAACCCCACAATCCATCCTTTCACAGCAATAGCTCACTCCCTGGTACAAATTCCTGTCTTAGTTACTTTTTATTGCTGTAACAAAAGATCATGAGCAAGGAAACTTATGAAAAGAAGCATTTAATTGTTTCAGAGGATGAGCATCCATGATAATGGACCAAAAGGCATGGTAGTATGAACAATTGAGAGCTCACATCTTGTTCCACAAGCAAAAGGAAGAGGGATCACACTGGAAATGGTGAGAGTCTTTTGAAACCTCAAAACCATGCTTTCTACTTCTTCTCAAACAGTTCCACCACCTTGTCTCAAGTAAAGAGGGATAGAATGCAGTTTATAGGAAAAGAGAAAGAGGAATAATGGACCAAAAAGGTTAATTATGAGAGAAGACAGGAGGGCTAGGTGAAAGAGGGAATATGAATATGGATTACAAATGCTAAGAAACCACATGGAGGGGCTAGGGAGATGGCTCAGTGGTTAAGAACATTGGCTCCTCTTCCAGAGCACCTGGGGTCGATTCTGGGCATCCACATGGCACCTCACAACTGTCTGAAATCCCAGTTTCAGGGGATCCAACACCCTCATGCAGACACACACGCAGCCAAACACCAATGCACGGAAAATAAAAATCAATCAGAAAGAGTTGATTTGGGGCGGTGGTGGCAGCGCCTTTAACCCAAGCACTCGGGAGGCAGAGGCAGGTGGATCCCTGGGTTTGAATCCAGCCTGGTTTCTACAAAGTGAGTTCCAGGACAGTCAGGGATACACAGAAAAATCCTGTCTAGAAAAATAAAAAAACAAATAAACAAAAATATGGAAACTATAAGTATGGCCCCCGTAGACACATGTGTTTGAATGCTTAGCCCAGAGGGAATGGCATTATTAGATGTATGACCTTGTTGGAGGAGGTGTGGCTTGTTGGAGGAGGTGTGGCCCTAGAGGGTGGACTTTGAGGTCTCTGAAGCTCAAGTCAGTTTACTTCTTGCTGCCTGCAGATCAAGATTCCTTCCCCTGCACCATGTCTGCCTGCATGCTGCCATGCTTCCCACCATGATGATAATGGACTGAACCTCTGAAGCTGTAAGCCAGCCCCAGTTAAAAGTTTTCCATTATAAGAGTTCTCATGGTCATGGTGTCTCTTCACAGCAATAGAAACCCTAAGACAGAAACCTACTATGATAGACGCTTCCTAAAATACATACATAAAAGGAGTTTAAATGGATTTACCATATAACAGGGGACAATGACTTTCCCAGACACCACAGGCTATCAAATAAAATAACTCAGTGCCTTGTATTGGGTACCTCCTTTTCAGTCATTGGTCAGTGAGTTCACATAATCCCTCTGCCCCCACAAAAACTTCACAGCTATTGCCATTGCTCTTGGTAACCCTGCAGAACTTAATGGTAAGGCTTTAATGCTGAAGATGCTACATACTTGATTCATAGGACATAGAGATCAAGCTGGTACTGACCATGAATTCCCTTCCTTACTAGCTAGCTTTCACAGTGCTAGAAGGCTCTTTGTATTCTACCGGGGGGGGGGATATATAATCAATAGTCTTACCCAGATTTGAACCCCATGAGCTTCAGTAATAACTGTCCTTACTAGATATTCCCACTGGTAGAATAGTGACATAAATGTTACAGGAGTGGCCAATCCCTTTTGGATTGGATTTAAGGTCTGATCCACAGTATGAAACTCATGCTTTGTTCTATTAACCAGGCCAAAACCTCATGGCTGGCTCTGTCATAGGGTTTAGCCCAATACTATCATCCTTCTAAATGGACAAAGTAATGAACTGCCTTCTGAGTTCTCCCTCAGACCCATAGATTAGGGCATCTGTCAACCCTCTCAGATTACTTGTAGTAGACGGCAACTAATACAAAGATCCATGGCTGTTTAATATTCCGAGAATATGAGAATATGCTCTACTCAGCTCTAGCAGGACTTTTAATTACACCTGTCCTGTGTTTTTGCCAACTAGACAGGAACTTGAGTCAACTCTGAAGAGGAACTGCAATGGAAAACCAGTTTTCATCAGATTGACCTGTGGGCAAGCTCGTGGGGCGTTTTCTAGATTGATGATTGATTAAGTAGGTCCAGCCCATTGTGGGTGGTGCCACTTCTGGGCCTGTGGTCCTGCTGTATGTAAGAAACCAAACTGAACAAGTCAGGAGGAACAAGCCAGTAAGCAGTGTTCTTTCATGTCTCCTGCTCCAGCTCCTGCTTCCAGGGTCCTTCCCCGATTTCCCTCAGTGATGGGCAATCTAATGAAATTGTAAGTTAAACAAATCCTTTTCTTTCCAAATTGATCTTAGTCAGTATTTTTTAAAGATTTATTTATTTATTATCTATACAGTGTTCTGCTTGTACGTCAAAAGAGGGCACCAGATCTCATTACAGATGGTTGCAAGCAACCATGTGGCTGCTGGAAATTGAACTCAAGACCTTTGGAAGAGCAGACAGTGCTCTTAACCTCTGAGCCATCTCTCCAGCCCTAGTTAGTATGTTTTTAGCACAGCAATAGAAGCCTAATTAAGACAACACTCAATTCCCCAAGTATCAAAGAACTCTGACTAAAATTCTCCAAACACATGGTCCGGTCTGTCACATCAACACTCCACTATGCAGAGAGTTTGGTGGTTTTAGTAAGAATAACCTCCACAGGTGCATATGTCTGAACACTTGGTTCCCAGCTGGTGAAACTGTTTGGGAAGGATTAGGAAGTGTGGCCTTTGTTGGAGGAGGTGTGTCACTGTGGATGGACTTTCAGGTTTCAAAAGACTCATGCCAGTCTCAGTATGCTTCTCTAGGGCTCCTACTTGCGGATCAAGAGGTGAGTTATTAGCTTAAGAGTTATCAACTGTGCTGATGATGGCTTTGCTTCACCATTATGAACTCTAACTCTTTGGAACAGTAAGCCAAATTAAATGCTTTCTTTCATAAGTTGCCTTGGCCATGACGTTTTCTCACAGCAATTGAAAAATAACTAAGTACCAGGAGTGGGGTACTGCTATTAAAGGGTGAACTATTTGGTGTCTCTCTCTCTCTTTGAATGTGGAAAACCTTGAGACTTTGGATTAGAAAAGTGGTTGAATTTTGTAAGCAGAGCTTAATGGAACATTCTAGAAGCTTAGGAGACAGTTGTGGAGAGAGCAATGTGGACTGTGGAGGTGTAGTTCAAGAGGGTTCAGAGGGAAACAATATTTACTGGGTTAGAGACCATTCTTGTTATATTTTGGCAAATATGGCAGCTTATGCCCTTGTCCTAAGAATATTCCCAAAGTTAACTAAAAGTAATGAATTAGTTTCTTTGGTAGATAAGATTTCAAGACAGTGCAATATTGACTCTGTGGTTCTTAGTAATCACTTTTATACAGGTCTACAATGAAAAAAAAAAAACAAGTAGGTAAAAAAAAATTAAGCAAATATACAGCTTGAATAGAAAAAAATCTCCAGGAATTTTAATGTTGGAGTCAAGGCCTGTGCTGAAAGAGATGCAAAAATTAAAGAAAGACTTGATCAAAATGAGACAAGGGGAAGGGTAGCCCAGGACAAGACCCCATGCAGCAGAGATTCTAACGTGAAAAAGAAAAGGACTAAGGAATTCTCTGCCCCTAAAACTAACAAAAAATAAAAGCTGCTGTAAATTTGGTTCAAGGGGGCCAGGCTCCATCTCAAGAGGGCAGCTGGATTGGGCCATGTTGCCCATGTGGTTCTGGCTCGAGAGACAGGAAGAGAACATAAAGAGGTGATAGAATCTTTCCCTGGGGAGAGCCTCTGAGGCCAGGCATGCGGCATGGGTCTTCCTGAGAGACCATGCCTGAGGCTGTGAAAGGGAAGCCTGGATTGAGTTGGAGACCCCACAATGTTAGTGGTGACAGAGATGTGGGCTGTCTGACAAGGAATTCAGCACTCAGTGGGTGAAGTCAGTCCAAGAGGGAGAAACGTGTTGCAGGCGGGAAAGCCAGAAGGGGCAAGCCATTTGAGTCCTCTGCCATCAGCCATGAAACTGCAGGATTTGGAGTTGGCCCTGTTGGGTTTCAGATTTGCTTTGCTTCCTTTCCTCACTATGTCCCGATTCCTCCCTTTGGAATATCAAAGCATATTCTGTGCCATTGTATGTTGGAAATATGTAATTTTTTCTTTTCTTTTACAGGCAGTTACAATTAAGAGACTGCCTTGAGTCTCAGAAGAAAGTTTGGACTTTTAAACTGTGTTAAGACTGAAAGGCTATAAGACTTTGGAAGTTGGACTAAATGCACTTTGTATTATGACATGGCCATGTGGCTATGGGGGATAGGAGGTGGAAGGTGGTGGTTTGAATGGAATTTTGTCTGTAGCACAAATTCTACTTGGTCTTATTAATAAAAACTCAGAGTCAGTTTTCAGGGATGAAAGCTGAAAGGTCAGAGAAGCAAAGCAGCCAATCACTAGAGAATTCTTACCTCTACCAATACTCAAACCAAAGGGGAGATCCTGTCCATATGAAATCCTCAGACTGACTGCTGTACCTACAAAACCTCAGATTGCTTGCTCAGATTGAATCCTCAGACAGAGATTTTAGCTCCTGTCTCCTCCCTCCTTCTTCTTTTTTTTTTTTTTTTTTTTTTTTTGGTTTTTCGAGACAGGGTTTCTCTGTGGTTTTGGAGCCTGTCCTGGAACTAGCTCTGTAGACCAGGCTGGTCTCGAACTCACAGAGATCCACCTGCCTCTGCCTCCCAAGTGCTGGGATTAAAGGCGTGTGCCACCACCGCCCGGCCCTCCTCCCTCTTTCTATTCCTCTCTCCACACAGCCATATCCCTTCCTTCTCCACCTCCCTCGTGCTGTGACTAAAGGTCTGTGATTCCCAAGTACTGGGTTTAACGGTGTGAGCCACCTTGCTCTAATTATCTGGTTTTCACGCTTTAGCTCATGATGAACCTGATTGGAAGACTCTCCTTCAGTCAGTCCCCTCTCCTAAATGCTGCTGTCCTCACATTTCCAGAAACTCTAGCAGACATACTATGCCTTATTCATCACACAATAGCACACGCTTTAGAGGGCATGTTTCATTTGTGCACCTGCCCTCCTAGCTAGATTTCAAGATACTTGAGACCATTTTAAAATATTTGTACCACAGGGACTGCACATTGTTTCTCAGAAAATAAAAACATTAAAAACTTCAATTCTGGAGGCGTTGCTGGATAAGAAGCATTTGTAAGGCACTAGCAGCTGGGTCTTGTGCGGGAAGAGGAACAGGCAGCAGCTTGAGGCCAGCTGTTAGGTGCTTGACATTTACTATCCTCAACAGGTTTTCAAGGCATTGCTATTTATTGTCTTGTTTGTTTATAATGGCCTCATTTCTCTTTTGATGAATGACTCCTTCCCTATCATAGGTCTGGCTCAGTATATTCTGAGGCTTGGCCAATAGATTGTTTTCTAAAAACCTGGATCTTGGGTTGACTGTCTGAAGAGGGAAGGCATTGCGTCAGCTCATGGGCATGTCCAGAAGGAAAGCTTCCTCCCCTTCCAGTTTTCTGAGACAGGGTTTCTCTGTGCAACAGCCCTGGCTGTCCTGGAACTCACTTTCTAGACAAGGTTGGCCTCAAACTCACAGAGATTCACCTGCCTCTGCTTCCTGAGTGTTAGTATTAAAGGCGTGTGCCACCATGCCCAACCAAAGGGAAGCCTCTAAAGTAGATGAGTGTCTAGCTACAGGGCCTTTGGTGATGGAGTCACTCTTCACCCTTCCACTGACCTCTTCCTGTTGATTATTCAAAGCTAGATTCTAGCATTTACCATGGTGGGTCCCTGGTTGGTTTCAGAGAACAAGGGGCAAGGGTTCAGGAAGGGTGTTTGAATACTTTTCAGTTCTGAGTCAATGGAAGGCACGGACTTCCACTTCAATTTCTAATTGACAACTTGCAGACCACAGTGCTCAGATGGGAAGCCAGTCAAGTTAGCAACTGTGTTGTTTGAGGCTGTATGCCAGAGCCACAGGCATCCATCCAATATCCTAGGCAAACAGCGGAGGGGAACTGTGCTCTTTCAAAAGATGTTAGGTAATTTAATGCAAGGGTCAACATCCTCAAGTCTTTAGAATTTTCAAAGAATAGGATGAACGTATTGTCTATATGAACATGAAAAAAAGAATTCATTTCAACCCAGATGTGGTGGCAAATACCTATAATCCTAGTATTCAGGAAGCTGAGGTAGGAGGAGGCACCTGTGAAGAGAGAAAGTGTGTGTGTGTGTGTGTGTGTGAGAGAGAGAGAGAGAGAGAGATAGAGAGAGAGAGAGAGAGAGAGAGAGAGAGAGAGAGATATGAGTTTCCTTTGTGTCTATGGCATATGAGAAGAGTACCATGTGTCCTTCTAACTAAAACAGAGACATCTAGGACTGTGCAGGGACTGGAAGATGTCCGATTATGAAGTTCTTCCAAACAAGCAGCACTTTTCTTCTGTAATGAGTCCAGAATGTCACTCCTGGAGCTAGCTAGCATTTCCCCCATTGGCCAGCACTTCTGTGTTCTCTGCTGATCATCATTTTATGTACAATTCAGCATGGAAAAAGATCCAGCAGTTATCCTGAAAATCACAGGGAACAACTCATTTTACCAAATGGGCTGTGATCATAGGGCTAGATCTTGAAAATGTTTGACATAGGAACACAAGCTCTAAGTTTAAGTCCAGCAAATTTGATTGATCCTGATGTCCTTACAGATGGCCTCAGCATGCGCTAGGATTCTGGTGCAGGCCTTCGATGCCCAGTGCAGAGCCTGGACCAATTGTTGGCTCAGGCTACATGGTGACAAGGGCTAGAAATCTCTTGGCATGGCAGAGGAGCAGGGACTCAAGAGAGAACTGCTGAGTTCAGCCCATCCAGTATGTTTCCTGCAGGGCCTGGAGTCTTTTTGAGTCCATTTACTAATTGCTTCCCCTGGTTTAGAATGCTAATGACAGGAGTTCCTGGTGCAGCAGAAGCTCTTATGCCTGTGGTGTTGACATCCTAGGTGGCAGCGACTCTGCCAGAAGCAAATCCAGCGTGCTTATCACATCAGGCAGAGATCAAAGTGTGAGAAACAGATTTCGGAGGTGACTAATTCACACAGATCTGACTGTGCTCATTCATGGGTGCACAAGACTGAAGGCAGTGGGCACTCCACAAATCTGTCACAGTCGACTCTCACCAACTCCAGGGTCAGCAATAGTGGCCCGAGGCAAGCCACATGGGAGTTAGTGGTCATATCTATGTGGATATTGGAAGTCCCAGAGCTCCTTGATGGAAGAGGAGGCCAGGCTCCTGGAAGGAAGGAGGTACAATATCGTTGCATACAGATACTGTGGACATTTCCCCACTTTTCTCTGCAGCCAATCCCCAAGAAGCTGTGTTTTAGGTCTTTTAGAGAACATTGGAAATTGGCTTTGAGCAAAACTAGAGCATGTTTGGATGCCTATCCTTTCTGCCAGGAGCAGTTTATTGGGGGCTAGCACACCTCTTATTGGGCCCAGCAGGACCCTCAGTTCACCTTGCAGGTAGTACCGAAGTTTCTGGAGGCATCATTGGAATCCATTGTTCAGAGTCTCCACACTGGATCCCTGACCTATGGAGAAATACCTTAGTGGAAAGGACCAAGTAGATGAGCTGGTAGTCCCTTTCTCTAAGGCACAACAACAGTCATGAAAACTGCAATCCTGGAATTTGCAGCACTACTAAAGACCAAGAAGTGGACGAGGTTGTTCTTACCATGCCCCTGATCTATCTTTGGCTTTGGACTGGAAAACTATGGGAATAGCCAATGGCCAAACAACAGTGAATACTGTGGTGATCTCAGTCTAGTTGGTATTTCAGAGATCTCCCTGAGGCAAGTTAAAACATCTCTTGCAGTTGGGTTGCAGTTGCTGGTTTTCCATGATGCTAAGTAAACCCGAAGATATGACCTACTCCCTCACTACAGGTCATGTCAATTATCTGATTCTGAGTCTTCAGTGACCTTGACCAGGGTTTGACAAACTTATTCTGTAAAGGGTATATATATATATATATATATATATATATATATATATATATATATATATATTCTATCTATCTATCATCTATCTATCTATCTATCTATCTATCTATCTATCTATCTATCTATCTATCTATCTATCTATCTATCTATCTATCATCTTTAATGGTAACTATGTATCTTACGGCTCTTTAGACCATAATGTATCTGGTGTGTCTAGTCAACATCGCTATTGAAGCAGGAATGCAGCCTCAGCTCTAACAAAGGCAGGCTGCAGTGTTGTGAAATATTAATTTAAGATGTGCGACATTCATTTATGCTCTGGAATACTTTTTTAATGATGCAAAGATGTGTTACATTTGGTTAAATCAAATTAACCTGGGTTCAGGAGGTTAAGTCAGCAGCTAGCTGACAGGGAGTGATAGGGAGGAACCATGTGTAGCTAGGGTTCTTAAGTGGGGACTGAGCAGAAGGGCGCCTGGTTTTTTGGGGGAGACTCGAGCTAGGGGAGAAGGTTAGTTACTTGCTATTCAGCCTCTCTGAGCGAACAGAATTTCACCTGAAGTTTTGAATCCTGAGTTCTATGGAGGGATAGATGCAGATAAAGTTTCCTTTAGAGGCAGTAATAGAACTGTTGTAAGGGGGAACAGAATTCCTGCCGGGCTATGGCCAGTGTAGCTGATTTGCTACTGGTAGCTGTGGAGCTGCAATTGCCGATTAGGGCAGCAGTTACTTAAGGGGCCTGCTACCCCACTCCCAAATAATCACGCATAGACACTTTTTCTTACTTATGAATGCCCGGTCTTAGCTTGGCTTATTTTAGCCAGCTTTTCTTAATTTAAATCATTCTATCTACCTGTTGCCTCTGAGCTTTTATTTTTCTCTATTCTATTTACCCTTCTTTACTTCTTACTCCGTCTCTTGCTGTGTAGCTGGATGGCTGGCCCCTGATGTTCTCTTCTCCTTCCTTTTCTTGCTCCTTGATTCCCTTCCCAGATTTCTCCTTCTATTTATTCTCTGCCTGACAGCCCCTACTGTCCTTTTCCTGCCTTGCTATTAGCTGTCCAGCTCTCTATTAGACCAATCAGGTGTTTTAGAAAGGCAAAGTAACACAGAGTCACAGAACCAAACAAATGCAACATAAAAGAATGCAACACATCTTTGCATCATTAACAAATATTCCACGGGGCACAGGAGAACACTTCCTACGTATAACCCCAGCAGCACAAACACTAAGGACATCATTGAATAAATGGGACCTCCTGAGACTGAGAAGCTTCTGTAAAGCAAAGGACACTGTCACTAAGACAGAAAGGCAACCCACTGACTGGGAGAAGATCTTCACCAACCCCGCAACTGACAAAGGTCTGATATCCAAAATATATAAAGAACTCAAGAAATTAGACCGTAAAAGGTTAATCAATCCAATTATAAAATGGGGCACTGAGCTGAACAGAGACTTTTCAACAGAAGAAGTTCAAATGGCCAAAAGACACTTAAGATCATGCTCAACTTCCTTAGCAATCAGGGAAATGCAAATCAAGACAACATTAAGATACCATCTTACACCTGTCAGAATGGCTAAAATCAAAAACACCAATGATAGCCTCTGCTGGAGAGGTTGTGGAGAAAGGGGCACTCTCATCCATTGCTGGTGGGAATGCAAACTTGTGCAACCACTTTGGAAAGCAGTGTGGCGGTTTCTCAGGAAAGTCGGGTTCAACCTACCTCTCGACCCAGCAATACCACTATTGGGAATATACCCAAGAGATGCCCTAACATACAACAAAAGTATATGCTCAACTATGTTCATAGCAGCATTGTTTGTAATAGCCAGAACCTGGAAACAACCTAGATGCCCTTCAATGGAAGAATGGATGAAGAAAGTATGGAATATATACATATTAGAGTACTACTCAGCAGTAAAAAACAATGACTTCTTGAATTTTGCATACAAATGGACGGAAATTGAAAACACTATCCTGAGTGAGTTAAGCCAGACCCAAAAAGAGGAACATGGGATGTACTCACTCATATTTGGTTTCTAGCCATAAATAAAGGATATTGAGACTATAATTCGTGATTCTAGAGAAGCTAAATAAGAAGGTGAACCCAAAGAAAAACATATAAGCATCCTCCTGAATATTAACCTTCATCAGGCGATGAAAGAAGACAGAGACAGAGACCAACATTGGAGCACTGGACTGAAGTCTCACGATCCAAAGGAGGAGCAGAAGGAGAGAGAGCACGAGCAAGGAACTCAGGACCGTGAGGGGTGCACCCACACACTGAGGCAATGGGAATGTTCTATCGGGAACTCTCCAAGGCCAGCTGCCCAGGGTCTGAAAAAGCATGGGACAAAACCGGTCTCGCTGAACATAACGGACAATGAGGACTACTGAGAACTGAAGAACAATGGCAATGGGTTCTTGATCCTATTGCACGTAATGGCTTTGTGGGAGCCTAGGTAGTTTGGATGCTCACCTTACTAGACCTGGATGGAGGTGGGTGGTCCTTGGACCTCCCACAGGGCAGGGAAACCTGCTTGCTCTTTGGGCTGAGGAGGGAGGAAGACTTGATTCGGGGAGGGGGGGGAATGGGAGGTGGTGGTGGGGAAGAGGCAGAAATCTTTAATAATTAAATAAATTAATTAATTAATAAAAAAGAAAAAAAACAAATATTCCACAGCATAAACAAATGTAACACATAGTCAACTAATATTCCACAGCACTGCAGCCTACCTAGTCCTGATTAGATTACAATTAAGCTGCAGAGGGCATAATGCTAATCCCTACAGTGATGATAATGTGCAGATGGGACCCAGGACAGAATATGGTAGGTACCCTGAGGCAGAGGGTGAGAGATCTATTCCAAAAAAATCACAGAACATATCATCGGGTGAAATTCTGGGGAGGGTTTAGTAACTATTGGTTATCTTTGTGTCCTTGTGACCATGACATGTCAGGACATGTGATCTGACAGAAACAGCTGAAGCTGGAAGGGGAGGAAGGATTTATTTTGTCTTATGGTTTCAAAGGGTCCAGTTCATCATGGTGATGGTGGCCTGGTGGGACAACTTAGTTGACATGATGGTGGCCAGGAAGAAGAGAAAAGGGGAGGTTGGTGCTCAACTGCCTCCCCACACAGTACATGTATGTTTGGGGGGTGTGACAGTCCCTGGGGAGTGCTGCTGTCCATATTCAGATAAATCTTTCCCCTCAGTGAATCCTTTCTGAAAATGTCCTTCTGGATATTCTCAGAAATGAGCCTCATTGATCTAGTCTAGGTGATCTTCAATCCAAAAAGCATAGCCCAGTGGCTCGCTGGCTCATGCCCATAGTCTCAGCCCTTGAGGCAAAGTGGATGGATGAGGACTGCCGAGTTCAAAACTAGCCTGAGCAATAGAGTGAGCCCTGCTCTCAAAAAAAAAAAAAAAAAAAAAAAAAATCAAGCAAAACCAAAACCAGAACAGGCATGCAGGCAAGCTGAGAATGAAGGCTGAACGTCAGAATAATCTAGAAAGAGAAGCTTAAGTTTTTCATCTTTGCTTCCTGCCCCCGAGAATGAGGCATAATCCCCAGTGAGCTTCTTGTCATAGGTAAAGACCTTGCTTTGACCAACTTGCTGGACTCTGAAACACAGCACTGGAGGCATGGCTGGTGTTTATGGCTGTGCTCATGGTGGTTTCTCCACAACCTGGGAAGATGAGTTTTCCTACCTGGCGGTGGGCGTCAGAAAGATGGTGTTGTAATTGTCTTGAGGGATGATCTGCCCATTGAGGTGAGTATTCTGTGAGCCAGGCTTCTGAAGGATTGTGGGAAGCACTACACATCACATAGTCACCGCGTCTTCTGGAGAGACTCTGATGTTGAGAACTAGCTCAGAGTTGCTCCTTCTGACAAAGCCTACCGTCTAGTCAGACAGTTGTCTGTGGATCTAACAGCAGAAACTGGATTACTTTTATATGTGTGGTGAAAGAGGAACTTAATAGCCAGCAGAGGAAAGGTTGACACGATCAATAATACTGTACAAAAATGAACACTTCCCTCGGATTCATAAAAAATAGATGCCATGCTGGCTAGTGTTTGTCAGCTTGACACGAACTAGAGTCTCCTGGGGCGAGAAAACATCAGTTGAGAGATTGCCTCCATCCGATCAGCCTGCAGGCAACTTTGTGGGGGCATCTTCTTGATTAATAATTGACGTGGGAGTGTCCAGCCCAATGTGGGTAATACCATCCCTGGATAGGTGTCTCTGGGCTGTACAAGAAAGCACACTGAGCAAACCATGGCACAGTGTCACAAGACTTTTCTTGGGGATACACTACATACACATCTACTCACCCTAGATAGCATGCTCAGTATAGACCAAATCGCGGATACCACCAAAGCCCAACTTGATGAACCAATGAGTTTTATTGGGTTAATTACAGGGATATGGGTGATGAGTTACTTGCAGGAGGGGAAATGACTCAAAGATAGCTGCACCATCAAAGCCTACCCCAGCATGTGTGACAGCTTGTGAAGTTGGGAACCTGGAACACACTTCACAGCCTGCAGGCAGCTCAAGAGTTTGGACAGTGCCCTCTCCGAGTGACTCGGGTGTTCTTCTCTCCCTTTCACTGAAAATAGTTTTTTTTTTCCATACAGTTTATCCTGATGTGAGTTACCCCTCCCTCTTCTCCTCTCCTTTCTTCTCCCCTCCTCCCTCCCTTCTGGATCTACTCCCTTTGTGTCTCTCATCAGAAAAGGATCAGGCATTTAAGAGATAGCAACCAAATATGCCAAAATAGAATATAATAAGATGAGGCAAAACCCATCACATCAAGTCTGGACAAGGCAACCCCACAGAAGGAAAAGAGTCCTAAAGACAGGCACAAGAATCAGAGACACACTCATTCTTATGCTCAGGCTTCCCTTAAAATCACTGAACTGAAAGCTATAAAATGTATGAGAGGAACTGGTACAGGTCCATGCAGGCCCTGTGCTTGCCGCTTCGGTCTCTGTGAGTTCGTATGCGCCTTGTTTAGTTGATCCAGAAGGCCTTGGTTTTTTTTTTTTTTTTTTGTGTTCTCCATCCCCTCTGAGTCTTATGCTCTTTCTGCCTCCTCTTCCACTTGACACCCTGAGATCTGAGGGAACAAATTTGCTGGAGATATCCCATTTAGACTTTCTCTTCACATAATGTCCTGTGTGGGTCTCTGCACCTGCTTCTATCTGCTGCCCGAGAAAGCCTCTCTGATGGTGATTGAATAACACACTGTTCTGAGCTATGAGTATAGCAGAATACTGAAAGACCCTCGGGGAGGACCTTCCCTCAGGAGGAGACCCCTGAACCCAGTAACAGTCTGAGACCACTGGCTGCAATGGCAAGAGGTTTTATTGAGCAGTGCACAGGTACCTGTGGGTGTCAGAGTCTCTTTGGAAGACTTGTGCGCCCCCAGGCTGGGTAGGGGGTCTTTTATATGGAAACGGGCAGGCGGAACAGGCATATAGAAGCAAAGGCATGGATACAGGAATCCTATTGGTCAATTCGAATGAGGAGATGGGTCAATTTGGGGACAAGTTCCTCGGGGACACGTAGATCTGATAATAATAGCTGACTTGGCCCTATCTAGGGCACATGTAGTTTTTCCCAGGACTGTTCGTTCCCCTCCTAGGCCTGGTGTCTGACCACAGATACCCTGTTTGACCGCCTAGGAGTGCTGACTTTACCTTGAACTTACATCTATTTGTGTGAAAGCTTTGCAAAATGGCATTACAGCAGCTAAGCTGGGGTCTTTCAATACCATTAGGTGACTCAGACGTTCTAAATCTATTGCAGGCAGCTTTGCTGGTCTCTGCTTCTTCCAGGCAGCGGGTCTGGTCTAAGAGTCTTTGCAGTTTAGCTTGTCCAAGAGTGACTTTTGGTAGCCTTTATTGTTTACTCTCGGAAGGGCGTGAATCTGATCAGTTTCAGGGGCTTCCTGGTGCTACTTCGAGTTGTTTGACTTAAAGCTTAATAAGCTTCCCTGAAGAATGTTTCCGTCTCAGAGAAGGGAGCTATGGAATACATGGGCAACAAGCTAGTGAAGAGCATTCTTTCCTGGCCTCTGCTTCAGCTCCTGCCTTGGCTTCCATAGACGATGGACTGTCACTCTCTGTGTTTTCTAGCCCACTAAGTCCATTTAGTGCAGCCTGCTGGAATGCTGCCTGATCCCACTGGCTTGATCTTGTACATGTCTTGTGTGGGCACCTACAGTTGCAGTGTGTTTGTGAGTGAGATGACTCAGTCATTCCCAGAAGACAGTCTTTCCTAGAACTCCTCTCCACTCCTGGCTCTTCCGTTCTGCTTCCTTTTCCTTGATGTTGTTGATGGGGCTGAGCATACAGCAGTCATTTATTCGAGCCAAGTTTTGAGTCTGTATTAACTACCGCTTAGTGCAGAAAGAAGTTTCTCTGACCAAGGTTGAGAACCGTACTACTGATATAAATAGAAATATTTAGAAGGCAGTTTGACAACTTGTCCATTTAGCAAAACAACATTAATAGGTTTCCTGCTGGGACTTATGACTTCCTGAGTTCATGTGTTTTTGACTATGTTTATAGTATCAGTCATCAATACTCTCCTGAGGAGCAGGCCTCAAATTTGATTAGAGAGTGGTTGGTTACCCCAATAATACTCATGCCACTTTCGCACCAGTGACCACGTCTTGTTTGGCAGGTTGGTATTGTGGCATTCAGTATTCACTGCTGGTTAAACCATTGATACCTTTTCTACTTCAGTGGCTTGCATAGCATCTTCCAGCACTAAGAAAGTTAGCGAGCAAGAGTGACGCATTTTCAGGTCTCTTTCAGCTTGATTTTTCCATGTTCTGCAGCCAAGGGCGCTGCATCTTCAGCACTAAAGTCCAACTCTCTAGTTATGGTGGGCAATCAACAACAATCATATCCAGCTTTCTTTTTCATGTGGGCACTGGGTATTTGAACTCAGGTCTTCATATTTGCATAGCAAGTGCTGTTACTTTTATTCTTAAAATATCCGCGGAGCAGAGACGGTTGTGGGTCCCTGCAAGATCCCTGGGCGGTTTAAGAACAGCGGCCCATCCCGGGCGGGCGTCCCCGCCACGCGGGCAGGGGAGAGCCAAGAGGCTGCATTTCCCAACAGCAGGTGGGCGCCCATGCCGCCGGGAGAGCTGAGTGGCGGGTAAATGGCACATCGACACAGAAAATAGGCGTAAACGTTTATTAAGGGGGGGGGGGAGAGAAAGAGAGAGAAAGAGAGAAGGAGAAGAGAAAAGAGAGAGAGAGAGACAAAGATACGTGTGCACACCAGAAGGAGAGAGCAGGAAGAGAGAAAGAGTTTTCAGATGAGGCGAGTGGTCAGAGGTCGCTGGGAGTGGGTGTGGACCAAAGGAACAACATTACCCACCGGGTCATCTCCCTGGTCCCTGGATAATCTATGTAAGCTTCATGACTTTGTAGAATTCTCTCAAGGAGAAAACCATAATTTATTTATTTATTTATTTATTTTTTTTATCAGAGCCTATTGTTTTGCAATTAACAAATGGCACTTCTCATGGAGGTTACCCGCCGAACCAGAGATCTCATAGTTCACCCTATACAAGTCTCATCCGAAGTGGCTCTTTTGGAATCACTGACATTACTGTCAAACCTCCAAGGTCAAGAGCTATTTCATTAATTGAAATAATTATTATATCTTTTTTACTCTGTAGATTCCCTCAATTTTCCCCTTTGGCATTAGTCATTATAACTAATGTTCATATGGCCTTTGATGTAACCTCTGTTAGTTCGTGGAATAACATTTGTGCAGCAGTGAATTTTACCAAAGATGCACAAGACTGGCTGCCACTAAGATGAGTCAGTCATTCGTCAGGACTTACTGAAGGCCCTGAATAGGACTGTTGTGGGTAGTCAACATTGCACACACACAGAGCTCACAGACTGAGACATGGAACCCATGCCGAAAGAGCAACTGTCATAATCCCAGCACTCGGGAGGCAGAAGTAGGCGATCTCTGTGAGTTCGAGGCCAGCCTGGTCTATTATAGTTAGTTTCAGGACAGGCACCAAAGCAACACAGAGAAACCCTGTTTCAAAAAAGAAAAAAAAAAGGAGTTTCTGATGACAGACAGCAACGGTTCTTGCGTTTGTTGGCATTTATTTTCATGCGCTCAAAAGCAGGATCAAATGCAGGGCTTTGCATATGTTAAATAAGCATTCTCCACCACTGAGATGCTGTAATTTATTATCATTTAAAATTATGTACACGTTCAAATGTTCTCTCACACTTGTGTGCATGCAGGATGCCCGTGAAGGTGAGAAGGAGTGTTGGGACCCTCTGGAGCTGGAGTTACAAGAGATTGTGAACCTTCTGGGAACTGAACATGGGTCCCCTACAAGAGCAGTGTACTTTCTTACCTGCTAAGTCCATGGATATCAATTGTAAAGATGGATCTCTGAGAGTTGTTGAAGCTGTTAGAAAGGACTTCGTGGAAAAGCAACTGCATTTGAAAGGGCTGAGATTAACTGGGCGGTGGTGGCATATGCCTTTAATCCCAGCACTCTGGAGGCAGAGACAGGTGGATTTCTGTGAGTTTGAGGCCAGCTTGCTCTACAGAGTGAGTTCCAGAACAGGCTCCAAGCTACAGAGAAACTGTGTCTTAAAAAACCAGAAAAGAAGAAGAAAAGGAGGAACAGGAAGAGGGGAAGGAGGAACAGGAAGAGGGGAAGGAGGAACAGGAAGAGGAAGGAGAAGGAGGAAGAAGAGGAAGGAGGAGGAGGAGGAGGAGAAGGAGGAGGAGGAGGAGAAGGAGGAGGAGGAGGAGGAGGAGGAGGAGGAGGAGGAGGAGAAGAAGAAGAAGAAGAAGAAGAAGAAGAAGAAGAAGAAGAAGAAGAAGAAGAAGAAGAAGAGGCTGTAATAGATATGAGAGGAGAGAATGTTCAACTAAAGCTGGTGCCCCTTCATCTCTCTTTATGGAACACTTGATATCTTCAGAAATATGGTAGTGAGGTGGACTTTGAAGGGCAGGGGAGGGGCCCCAGAATGCTACCTGTTTAGCTGAGCTCTGATAGGATATCATGGGAAAAGCTGGGCCAAAGGACAATGACCTGTGACCATAGTCCTTTGATGTGGCAAAAAGTGAGTCTGAAATGTTGAGACATTGGATTTGTCAGAAGTTAAGTATTTATTTGTCATTGCTTCTTCAATCTGCTTGTTGATTGAGGGCTATGTGCAGAGAAATAAAGCAGTCCAGTTATGAGCTCATATCTAGGATTTAAAAAACTAAGTTTAAGGTTTGCAGTAATTGAACCAGATGTTTCTCCTATGTCTGTCTGTCTTTCTTTCCTTCTCTCTCTTTCCTTCCCTCCCTCCCTCCCTTCCTTTTGTATGGACTGAGTGTGTTGCACAGGCTGGTCTTGAACTCATGGATCCAGACATCCTCTTCTCTTAGCCTCCCAAGTAGATGGGACTACATGCACGTGCCACTGTCTCCAGTATCCCAGCCAGCGGGATACAAACTGGGATCTCTGAAAAACCTAGGGGAGAGGAATGAAGGAGACAAGAGACACGAAAAATGACGGCAAGACAGGATTTCTGAGCAAGCCGTCCCGTTTATTCCCTCTCAGAGGCTGTTATATAGCAAAATGACAAAGAAGTGGGGGGGGGGGGAAGGGTGTCAGGAAACTCAGATCTGCTGGAATTCAGGTCCCGGAGACATCCCTAGCTGATAAATAATACTGAGGGTCTGTTATTGTTGACTAACAAAGGAAAATGCTACCTGATTCCAGAGTCTGGTGCCTGCAGGTTTTTGCTAGGAGATAAGATGTCAGGTTGATTTCCTAGACCCTGCAGAGAGAATAGAGGTAAATATTTTTCTTAACTTGTGAGCTTAAGATGGCTGTAACCAAATTGCAGATCTCAAAATACAGGTCTTTGCTTCCGGCACGTCTGCCCTTTTTAAGTATCAGAATGAGGCGAGTTAAAAGTCATCTGGTAGACGAGCGGGCATTAACCAGGGTGTGTGTCGGGGGGAACAGAGGCCCGATCCTCCCATGTTTAATTGGTGAGGGAAAGTTCTTTCCAACTTGGTGGAAGAGTTTTCTTTTCAGAGTTTCAGATGTCTTTTTGGGGAGGAGAAGGTCTAGGTTTTTATATCAATACCTCTGGACATCAACCTCTATGTAATCAGGCGTGTTCCTCAGGAGACCCAGAGACAGAATGCATGGTCTTCTCCCTGCAGTTTGTCTAGCACCCCTTCTGCTGGTGCCCATGTCTGTCGTGGACAGGCACACATATCTCTGGGTTTTATGTGGCTCCTATAGGAGACTCGCTCTCAAGGGGCTTCTTCTAGCCCTCGATCAGCCAGATCAAGCCGGTGATAATGGATCTGAATGGGCTTGGATGCCACCTGTTAGTAAATAAACTTAGTGAGCCTATTAAGGGCCCACGGTTCAAAAGCCATCAATAATAAAAATTCTAAAAGGGGTCCCAAAAGGGAAGGTAAGAGGGTGGTGACCCAGGGGAAACTATCCCTCCTCTTGCTCTCTCTGTTTTCTATGCTCTAATCCTTTTGTGACCTTAGCAAAACTGTCTCTAACTATCCCAGTGCGATCAGTATAGAAACAAAATTTCTCTTTTAGGGCAGTGCAAAGAGATTAAAAATCTAAAATTCTTAACATATGCATTAAACTCAAACATTTTACAGGGTGTGTCAAACTTTCTTCAACATCCATAAGCAGTTACAAATATCATTAGGTCAATTCCAGACCTTGTTATTGACAGACATTGTTATCAAACACCACCAGTTCCAGCCACCGTCAAACCCCAGTCTGCTCCCTTCTTTTTTTTTTTTTTTTTTTTTTTTTTTTTTTTTTTTTTGGTTTTTCGAGACAGGGTTTCTCTATAGCTTTGGAGCCTGTCCTGGAATAAGTGAAGAGGGGTTAGTATTTTAATCAAAATGAGTTCTGTGTCCCAAAGATTAAAACAGATGCTTAGTCTGCATATTAGCTCCAAAGCAAACAGAATTCAAACTGCAGAAAATTGTAGTCGTCATGGTCAGGTCATCTCAGCAGGGCATCTGTGTCTGCTCCCTGGTCTGGAAGCAGCTCAGCATTTGTGCTTCAGGGCAGGTGGGATCCTGGGTGAGGTGCGTTGGATTCAGCTACCCGAAGCACATCTTGGCAATTATCTCAGCCGGGTTTCTTTGTCTGGACTCTCTGGAGGCAGAATGACACCCTGTAGAGTGGTGCAGCAGGTCCTGCTATCAGGCACTCCTCTCCATGGGGGCAGGGAAGACTGGATCAAGGATTCCTCTCCAATTGTTTCTGGAACTCCTTTATGGGGTGTTTACAGCTATGACATCATCAGGTCCAGCTTTATTTTCTTTTTGTGGAAAAAAGCACAAACATATCCTTGACCCCAAATATATATAGGTCGGGTCTTTTCATAATGCATTGCAAGGTCTTTTTACCTTGCCTTAGTAAAGGTCACCTTGGTGTCATCATGTCAGATCTGTTTGCATCAGGATCTGTTTGCAACTTTTATAAGTTGCTTTCAAGGAGCCTTGGTATGCTCCACAATTTCTTTTTATTATTAACCATATATGCAGTTCTTCCATTGGAAGAGCTGTTTGTAAAACTTAGTATAAAATCCTTTAAGGACTTTTTAGCTATAACATTAGCAAAATATAGTTGTGTGAATTGTAGCAATGATCATCTGGGAAAAGATTATTATTCTGGCCTTTGAATTGAGCAAACACAATTGTCCAAGAATTACTATTTTAAAATTATTAATTAGTCTATTGCTTAGTATAAGAAACATTGATCATAGTCAATATTTTGTCAAACCATCTCCCAGATTTCATCCTGCTCTTTTGTACCAGACAAGCTACTGGTTTAAATTAAGATTTTAATATCTTAACTGACAAAACTGGGAAGGTGTAGCCATAAAAAGCATTTTGCTTTTTTCATAAAACTGTTGTAGAATAAGTTTGTACTTAATACATGCACTCGCCATAGCTGAATCATAATTAATATACTGTACTTGTACATTATTGTATACTTTACCTGTTGCTCTGTACTTTACCTGCTTGAGTACCTGTTAGGCAGCTTCTTTAAGCTTTCTATTGGAAATTGGCTCATTGTTTTTTGTAAGAATTTTACCTATTGGCTCAATATCTCCCATAAGAATATTATAACTAGGGCTTTAACCATTGTATATCTAATTAAAAGTTTGTAAGCTATCCTCCTCTTAAGTCGCAAGTCTGCCTAGCTGATAGGAAAATGGAAAAAGGACGCATTTTAACTAATGACGCTGGCCTCATTAGACATCAACATGTAGAAGAATGAAAAGAGACCCACATCCATCTCCATGTACAAAACTCAAGTTTAAATGAGTCAAAGGCCTCAGCATATAAAAATTACATTGAACCTCACAGAGAAAAAATTAGAAGTACACGTTGCCACATCTTAAACATAGCCTCAGTGGCATAAACGTTGAGAGAAACAATAAATTAGATCTCCCGAATTGAGAAGCTTTGGAATAACAAGACATACTATCAACCTATAGAATGGAAAAGATTTTTACTTATCATAAACCCACTCCAAAAACATATGAAGAACTCAGGAAATTAGTCATCAAAAAAATAATCCAATAAAAAGATATGTTACAGAGCTAAACTGAAAACTCTCAACAAATGAACTTAAAATGACTGAGAGACACTCAAAAAATGCTCAAGCATAACATCCTTTAACCATCAGAGAAATGCAAATCAAAACTCTGAGATTTCATCTTATCCTTGTAAAAATGACCAAGATTAAAAATTACTGCTAACAAGTTATGCTTAAGAAAATGTGGGTAAAGAGAAAACTCCATTGCTGGAAGTGCAAACTGACACAGCTGCTTTTGGATCATACATAATATGACTATTTTTTAAAATTAGGCAACCTTTTACCTTAAAACTCAGCAGTACCCCTTTTGGGCCTAAATACAAAAGTTGTTCAACCATACCATAAGGACATGTGCTCAGCTATGTTTTCAGAAGAATTACTTTATCATAGCCAGAATCTGAAAACAACCCAAAATGTACCTCTTTTACACCTAGGATAAATGAGACATCATCCTTTTAAATAGCCATGAATACCATAAAATATTTTGGAGTGACTCTAAGCAAGCAGGACTGAAGGATGGGTCCCTGAAAAACCTAGGGGTGAGGAATGAAGGAGACAAGAGACATGAGAAATGATGGCAAGTCAGGATTTCTGATCAAGCTGTCTCTTTTATGCCCTCTCAGAGGCTGTTATATAGCAAAACGACAAAGGGGGGAAGGGAAGGGTGTCAGAAAACTCAGGTCTGCTGGAATTCAGGTCCAGAGACATCCCTAGCTGATAAGTAAATACTGAGGGTCTATGATTGTTGACTAACAAAGGAAAATGCTAACTGATTCCGAAGCCTGGTGCCTGCAGGTCTCTGCTAGGAGATAAGATGCCAGGTTGATTTCCTAGACCCTGCAGAGAGAATAGAGGTAAATATTTTTCTTAACTTGTGAATTTAAGATGGCTGTAACCAAAATGCAGATCTTAAAATACAGGTCTTGACTTCCTGCACTCCAGCCTTAAAATGTCTCGACGAGGACATTTTCTTAATTCAGTAAAGTCTCTTTTGCCCTGGTTTTGTCTTCATAATGTTTTAGTTGGACAACACTTGTGACCTTGTTGGAGACAAACTGAAAGCAGAAACAAAATCTTATGACAACTTACAAACAGAGCCACTTAAATCTGTCTTTTTAGTTTATCAAAGATGGGTTTGTTTAACTGACTTAGGTTTCTTCCTTTTCAAATTTTGGTTTTCATGTTTGGCTTTTCAAGACAGGGTTTCTTTGTGTAACAGCCTTGGCTGTCCTGGAACTTACTCTGTAGACCATGCTGGCTTCAAACTTGAACTCACAGAGATCCTCCTGCCTCTGCCTCCCAAATCCTGGAATTAGAGGTGTGTGCCACTATGCCTGGTCATATTTAACTGACTTTCATGACAAGAATTGCATGTTAACCAAGATACAGTAAAAATATTAAGACAATGTCCATAATGATCATTTTAAGATTTGCATGCTTGAGTAGTTGTACATAGTTTAATTATCTCTCAGTGTTTAGTTGATGTCCATTTTCCTCTGTTGTGGTTAGAGCTGTCATCTGGGATGCTAGTGCCTTTTGCTATGCACATAGGTTTTACATCTGTCCTGTATATGATATTTTCCTGCACATAAATGAATATGCTTCTATGCTTGCATACTTGGCACAAACTCATTAGCTCTCTGGAAGGCCATAGATGGGGACTGAAGTGGTCACAGTCCCCAGACTAGTCACTTCTGCTGTGGGAAGTCTCTTTGACTTTGGAGTGTTATGCAAATACCACTTCCTGCAATTTGTTTTGTTTTGAGATGGGTTCTCTTTGTTGCTCAGGCTAACCTGGAACTCACTGTGTAGACAATGCTGGCCTTGAATTTTTGATATCTTCTGCTTCCAAGCAATTACAGGTGTGCAACACTACTTACTTATTGTCCATCATTTCAATCTCTGTTGTTATATGAAAAAGGGTTGGTGTACACTGTAGTGATACAGCAATGGCCTCCAACTTCTGTTACTGGCTATTGAACCTAAGATGTTTTTATAATTGAATTTTAGTTAATTTTTTATCTCTCTCTCTCTCTCTCTCTCTCTCTCTCTCTCTCTCTCTCTCTCTCTCTCTCTCTCTCTCTATGTAGAGAGGTCAGAACACAGCTTTACAGAGTCAGTTCTCTGTTTCTACCTTCATGTGGGTTCCGGGGATTGACCTCAGGTCACTAGGCTTAAACAGCATTCACCTTTACCTGTTGAGCCATTTCATGAGGTCTGATTTTAGTTAGTGATACATGTATCTAATAAGATGCTGAAACTGGGTATGGGGCAATGGTAAGTTCAAGGCCATCCTGGACAACTTAGCTAGACCTTGTCTCAGTATATAGTTTTAAAAGGAGCTGGGGATGTAGCTTAGTGGTATTAGTGTGACTAATAGCAACAGGCTCTTGGGGTTAATCTCAGTGTCACAGACAAGCAAAGGGAAACAAAACCATTAGAACCATATAGAAAAGCACAGGGTGGTAAACGCATTCCATGTGACGGCAGGCTTTCTGCTCCTCTCCACCATCTTGACAATTACATAGCCTGCACATTTTCTAAGAGATATTTGGGGACCAAAAGGTATGCACACAAGTGTGTACAGGAACGGGCAGAGCAGACAGGAAGGAAGGCTCAGCAGGACACACGTGCCTGGCTTTCCCACACCGAACTGCATTTTGTTTCCATCAGTGTTGTGACTGACGACAGTGCGGAGTGACTTCATTGTTTTCAGGGGTACTTTACATTACTACTTCCTATTGATGGGTCTTTTTTTTGTTCCCAGTCCCCTGTTAGAAACAGTGCTCCAACAAGTAGCCTACCCTGATTGAATTTAAATGTGGCATAAATGCTACACAGGAGACTGCTGGGAAAATAGTAGATGCATATAAAATTAACATAAGTGTTGTTAAATTTCCTTCCAGAAAAGCCAGACTTGATGGCACAAGCCTGAAATCCCAGCTTTAGGGGACCAAGTGGGGATGATGGGTTAGGCTGAGGCAGGAGGATCACCAGGAGTTCAAGATCAGCTTGGGATACAAACTGAGAGTCTGTTTCAAACAACAACAAAAATAAAAGCAAAAATACCTTTCAGGTGTTTGCAACATTTGTTCCCAACAACATGTACGACAGCATTTCTCAAACCCGGACTAATTTGATAAATCTTTAATCAGCTGCAAACATAAGAAACAAATCTCACTGATTTGCATTCAATCCATTATTGAACTTCATGCTTTGGACATTTTAAATCAAGTTTCTCTCTGTAACCAATTTGTGAACAGATCCAGATCCTACTGGATAGCGAGGAAGTCAAGAGATGTACCTAATTCTTTGTTCCGAAGCAATATGGGGAAGGGACGTTCAGGACCGTCCTGTCTGGATTTGCTGCTTCTGGGTACGGTGGCGTGCTATGTTCTGATTGTACGTTAGTATGCTGCATGAAGTTAGCGAACCTCAAAGAAGTAGGACTAGTGCTATAAGAATGGAACTAAACCACACTGTAGGCTGGCTCTATTGGCACATTATTAAGACCCTCCCCCATTCATTATTTTATTTTGAAGAGTCCACAAGCAAGTGCAGGACTAAGTACTTTTGCGTATATATCCTCAAATCAGGCCACCGAATGTTCAACAGGGGACCTTGAATCATGCAGGAGATATTGTAAAGCCAGGAAAAAAAAAAGACACACTTATCCTGAAAGGGGAGGGAGGATCCCGACGGTGCCTCCCCTTGCAACATATAAGAAAACCCTGCATTATCGCAAGAAAATAATATATACCTCTCCCCTTCTCTAGGCCCTCTTGGATCCTAGAGTCTTTTATAGAGCGTTGCATGTTAAAAAGTGAGAAGCGGGGAAGAGCACGAGAGCGAGGCAACACTCGAGTCCCACCCACCCCTTTCCGATGGAGGGGGAGGTCGCGCTGCGCACCGCTTTTTGTGTGGGATTCCCCGGACCTGGTCCTGGACAGCTGGAGATTGCATCCCCGAGGTGCTGACTACGGCGGGCTGGGCTCCGTGCTCGGGGACCCCGGGACCTCCCCGGCTCCGATTCCAGTGTCCCCACCCGCTCGGCATCCCCCTCCCCGGCGCTGCGGCTGGCGCGCGCCCCGCCTGACGCTGCAGCTGGGCCGGCGACTCGCCATTGGATTAAAAATAGCAGCTCCCGCCCGCTCGCCCGCCCGCCCGGGCAAGGGCCGTATCTCCTCAGCTGGAGCCGAGCCTCAGCCGGATCGGACCTCCAGCCCGCACGGCAGCAGCTCCCGGGTCCCGCTCTTCCGCTGCGCTGCGCTCCTTCCCAGGCCCGCTGCGCTCCGCGGCCATGCAGCGCCGGGGCGCCCTGTTCAGCGTGCCGAGCGGCGGCAGGAAGATGGCTGCAGGGGACCTGGGCGAGCTGCTGGTACCGCACATGCCCACGATCCGCGTGCCCAGGTCGGGGGACCGTGTCTACAAGAACGAGTGCGCCTTCTCCTACGACTCCCCGGTAAGGAAGATCCCTGGCGTGGTCGCGCAGCCGGCGGCCTAGGAACTGGGTGACGCGCGGGGCAGGGGACCAGATGAACTGCGGGCCGGGAACCTCGATCTCCTCCTGCTGCTTCTCCTGGCCCAGGGTTTGGCTCCCCAGCACCAAGCGGAGCCTCCCCGGGCTGCGGCGGCCGAAGACAAAGTCCTCTAGGGCCTTTGCTCTGCTAGCTTGCGGCTGGGCTGCCAGGGCCCCGGGCCATCAGCATCCCGCCCACAACTCCAGCACCGAGAAAGGCCAGAAAGAGTTAGTCCAGGGTTCCGAGCTGCTTTCCCGGGTGACAGAGGGCGGGGACGTGGTAGGTGAGAGTTCCCTAGCCCGCGGCGCGCACAGCTAGCCTCTCTAATCTCGAGTCTCTCTTTTCCTTGCCCAGGGTTTCCCACTGCGGGACAATGCTGATGGCCTCTGAGCTCGCCTCCTCCTACTTCCCACTTCCATCCTATTCCTTTCTGGCCATTGTCAGGTCCGGGTGGTCCACTTGGGCCACAGAAATAAGGGGCCTGTCGCTAGCTTATGATGGCTCCCTAAGCCTTTCTCAAATCCTCCCCTTCCAAGTGAGTCACTGGACTGACGTGAGCTATCTGAATTATTAAAAGTTCACTCCCGAATCGTGACCCCGCAGGAGGAGGGGAAGTTAAAAGGCATCCTGGTCTTCCACCGGGGAGCCTGGTAGAGGTTTCCAACCCGGTGGGTTGTGAGCTTGTGTGAAAGCTTGCGAAGCAGAAGCAGGGTGAAATGCCCCTCTCAGTAGTCAAAATGGGCTTCAAAGTGACTCAGCTGTCTGGCGGCTATCTGCCTTTTTGAGGACCAGGCTATTTTTATCCCTCCACTTTGGATCTCATATGTCACCCAGCAGGTCTTGGGGCATCGCGAGGTGCATGGGTTGGAGGGAGAGGCAGGTTTCACAGAAGTTGTACAACATGTTATTCTTAGAATATAGTTATTGGGGGGAGGACCCCCCAAATGAGTGGTAAAATTTCAGAAATTCCCCTCCCCCCTTTAACCTGTGGATTGATTTGGGGGGTGGTGGTGAGCCTCATTTTGTTTGGTATACACTGGAGTTCTGGGTGGTGAGCATTAATTTGTTTGGTATACATTGGTGTTCTGGCGTTATTATCTCTTCTAGGATTATTTCATTTTTGTATTGTGCTGTTTTAGACGATTTGGATACAAATTACAAATAATTGACAAATTTGTTAATTGTTTATTTTCATATCTTTTAAAAAAGACCCAGGTAGAGTGGAGTGAAAGATTACATTTAATAGCATATTCTGACCATATTACTCACAGTGACGTCATTGCATCCTGTTACCTCCAACGTTCTTGGAGAGATCGTTTTCAGGTTGTGTGGACCCTGTGGGGTAGGTTATATTAAAAACCCCCGAAGAGTGGAGCATGGCTAGCGTCTGGCTTAGACAGAAGGTGGCCTAACTTTTCAGGACCCGTAAAATGGCTTTCTCCACGGTGGACTGGTTGCTCTGCTCATAGACTTTTACTGTGGGGTAGATGTGAGAAGTTAGTCAATTGTTGTCACTGGTTTCCACAGATGGGAAGGAACTGGAGCTTTCTGTGTGCTAGACAGCGCTCTAGAAGTTTCTTGTCGGTGTGAGCGATGATTTCATGCGTGTTGCCGTGGTTCCGTGGGAGGGGGGACTGGGTCCTTTTACAGGCTATGATTCATCTTATTTCGTTATATGTATTTCAGGGAAGATGACGAGGGCTTATAACTTGATAATTTAGAGCAGGGTGCCTGGTACTGTGATGTCTTCCGTGTGGTGCTTTAACAGTTCACTGAGAATCCAGTGTGTTTTGAGCACTTGACTTTACCAGCTCACCAATGTGATAAACACAGTTGGGTGATGCCAAATATGCAGAATTTTCATTCATAAGTGTTGTGAGGCTTCGAGAGAAAGGTCAAAACCGTTACATTGGGGTGGGGGTGAGGGAGGACATCTTCCTTTGGGATAATTTTGAAAAGGAGAGTTGAGACAGAAGACAAAGGAGGTGGACATTCCAAGCAAGGGGCAAACACACAAACTTTTCCTTTTTGTTTGCCTGTAGTGCACTGGAAATCGAAACGACTGATTTGGCCAAGTGTGATAGTTTTCTGGTTGCTGAGATAAAATCCCTGACGAGAGCAGCCGCTGAGAGGCAGGATTTACGTTGGCTCACTGTGCAGTGTGAGTTAGACAGATGGCACGGTGGTGCAGCTGGGGCTGCTCAAGGAAGCAGAAAGCTCAGGCCAACTTGAGAAGCAGCCATAGTAACCCCCCCCCCCCCCCCGTGACCCGTGGCTCTAGGCAGACTGTACCAAAGGTTCTGCCACCCCATCCCAGTACCACCCCCTGGGAAGAGGGGAGTCACGTCATGGCATCAAGTAAGATGTGACTTCAGAATCAAGACGGGAGGGGAACGAGGGCCTTGGATCCTGAAAAAGTACTTTATATCTATCATCTATCTATCTATCTATCTATCTATCTATCTATCTATCTATCTATCTATCTATCTATCTATCTGACTTTTGTGCTGGGTTTGAACTCAGGGCTTTATACATGCTAACCTCATACTCTATACTGATCTTGGTTTTAGGTTCTTATACATGTTAGACAAGTATTCTGCCAGTGAGTCATATCCCTAGTTTTCTTTTTCTGATTTGAAATAGGGTCTCACTGAGTGGCCGAGACAACTTACTTGCACTTCCTCTGAACCCCAGGCTGACTCTGAACTTGGGATTTTTCCACCCCAATCTCCTAACTAGCTGGTATCACAGGTCTGTGCCATCAACCCGTGCTTAGAAAGCTATTTTCACGTTGATTTTTAAAAGAAAGTATTTAGTTGATTAATTAGTGTGTGTTTCTGTCTGGTGTCTGTGTTTTGTGTGTTTGTGTGTGTTTATGTGTGCATGTTTGTGTGATGCACACACATGAGCCATGACTTGCTTGTTGAGGTCAGAGGACAACATGCCAGCAAAAATGGAGTCTGTTTTCTCTTTCCATCACTTGAGTTTTGGGGATTGAATTTAACTGCTCAGGTTTAGTGGCAAGCACCTTTGTGTGCTGAACCATTTCGCTGGCTTGTGAAAAGCTACTTTTAGTAACATGATTTCATGTGTGTTATGGCTTGAATATGAAATACCCCTTGTAGGTTCATATGTTAGGTTATTTCCCAGCTTAGGATATTGCTACTTTGGGAGATTCTGTAAACTTCAGGACAGTAGATCTAGCAGAGGAAGAGAGTTAATGGGGAATGGGTCTTTGGTTGGTGGCCTTGTTGGTCCCTTCCTGGCTCTCTGCTCCTGCCTGCCAGGAGGAAGGAAGCACCTCTACCCTTGTCACACCTATACCACTGTGGTGTCTCTGCCCAAGTGCGTGAGGCCACATGACCATGAGCGAGGTAAATAGTGATCCCTCCACTCCAGTTGAATACAGTGATGTAAAGTAGGTATTTTACAGAGGGGATGGAAGAAGACAGTGATTACAAGTGTTTGTGTAATGGATGTAGCAGGCCCTAGGCACAGTTATGAGAACTTTGCAGGCTGTAGTGTGTTGGACAGTGTGAAACTCACTTTTATGCTCCTCATCTCCTTCCTTCCCGCGAGAGGAGGGCGTCTCAGCCTGTAGGTCTTGAACCCCACAGGCTGCATATCAGATCTCCTGCAAATCAGATATTTACATTACGATTCGTAACAGTAGCAAAAATTTCAGTTATGAAATAGCAACGAAAATAACTTTTTGGTTGGGGGTCACCATCTTATGGGGACCTGCATTAAAGGGCTACAGCACCAGGAAGGGTGAGGACCGCTGCTTCAGAGTTCAGTAGAGACAGGTGCTAAAGACACGTTTGTCCCCTTCCCCACTTTGGCTTTGCCCAGATCTGGCCTCTGGCTCTCAGTGTGTTCAGCTCACCTCTCCTTGACTTGGTTCATCTACGAAGTCTGTGATGTCCTTCCTGGCGGAGCTGGGTGTCAGCTATTGAGATGAACGTTTCAAGAGGTGAAGGCAGGGATTGTGTTGGCCCCCATCTAGTTACTTCCTCCAGGGATCCAGCGTGAGTCTCTAGGGGCAGCTGTTCTCCATGCGTGTACTTGGTTCTCTTCTGTTTGTAGCTCTAGTGAGGCCAGTCTGTGGCTTTTCACTCTGCAGCATGCATTTCCTTGTCCAATATTGCCTTCCCTGGTGGTCTTTGATCAAGGCTCTTTCTCTCCTATTCCTGGCTCCATCTGGCCCCTGGTGCCTATGCTGGATATAGTCTGTGTTGTATCCAGGCTCCTGCACTTAGGTGTCGTCTCTTCCATTCTGCCTTTCTTTCAGTTTATTTTATTCCTTTAATTCTTATTTTTGAATTATTTACAAGATGTGAAGTCTTGGACGGAGCAGGGCGTTCAGTTCAGGGCACACCACTCTCCTCTGATGCAGAGCCAGCCTCTCCTCTGGCCCTTATTGTCTACCTATCTTTTGTTGTCTTACCCATCTTTTTGTTGCTATGACAAAATCCATGACAAAGCCACTGCTTTGGCTGATGGTTGAGGGTGCAGTCCATTCTGGCAGGGAATTCATGGTGATAGGAGTTCAAGGAAGCTAGTCACCTTGCATCCACAGGCGGGAAACAGGGAAGTGAATGCTGGTTTGCTTTTCTCATTTTTATTCAGTTCAGGACCCCAGCCCATGGGATAGTGTCTCTAACCCATCCTAGAAACCCCCTCAGCGACATGGCCAGAGGTTTGTCTCCTGGGTGACTGTCAAGCTAACAGTCAATGTCAACCATCACACTGGCCTTTTCTTGGCTCGCTGAAAACCAGGAGGCTGAGAGAAGGCTTAGAACAGGCAGCTCCTGCTGGAAAGCTGTCTCAGGGAAGGCAAAGGGACAGTGACAGGAGGAAGGACAGCCCTGGCTTCTGGAGCCTGCAGCTGGCAACAAGTCCCCGGGAGGGGAAGCCTGGAATGCACCCCCAGCCTTCTTCTGGACGGGCAGCAGAGGGAGAGAGTATTTATCTTCTACTCCCAGCCCCATCCCCCTGCTGGGAGAGTGTTGATTCAGGACACACCCTCACTTTCCAGCTCAGCTCAGCATTTGTTCTGGAAGGCCCCTTCAGTGCCTGAGGCTTCCAGGAGCAGCAGCAGCCAAGAAGAGCCATTCAGCAGCTCACAGGTCGCCATGTGCACCCAGGGGACCAGAGAAGCAGAGGACTGTCCCGGAACCTCTTAGTTCCCTTCCAGGAGTAGGACTGTTTGCAAAGAACCTTCTCTCCCATTTCCCAAGTTTCTTAGATGGTGACATCATGGCTGGTTGCCTGTCTTCCCGGGAGTCATAAAATCCTAGCGGAGAAGGGCCTGATAGTCACAGCTGACTGACTTAGCCAGCCAGGGAGGTTTGAGAGCACATCTGCTTGTGGGAACCTTCATGTTAGGGGTTTGGTAGATCTCCCTGAACATGTCCGCCATGTGTCACTGACACACCTGCAGCAGCACCTCACATGGGCTTAACCTGTGCTCCCAGGTGACAGCACCATCATACCCCGGAACTGTTAGAAATGGGGTTTCTTGCATCCCAGCCCAGATCTCCTGAAACAAACGGCACAGGAGGCTGGCTATTTGTGTTTTAGACACAGTCTCCTAAGGATTGGGGAGATGGCTCACTCAGTGAAATACTCGTCATGTAAGTGTGCGAACTTGAGATTGGATCCCCAGACCTCATGTAAAAAGCTGGGCATGGTGGTGAGTGCTGTAATCCCAGTGCTGAGGAGACAGGAGGATCCCTGGGGCTCGCTGGCCAGCCAGTCTAGCTGAATTGTCCAGCTCCAGGCTTAATGAGAGACTTTGCCTCAAAAGATAGGGTAAGGAACAATTGAGGACGACATCTAACATTAACCTTTAGTCTCCCTGTGCATATAATGCACACATACCCCCATGCACAAACACGTGAATACACATACATACACACATGGATGTATTCCCCCATACACAAACACATGAACACACATATACACACATGGATGTATACCCCTATACACAAACACGTGAACACACATACATACACACATGGATGTATACCCCATACACAAACACGTGAACACAAACATACACACATGGCTGTACACCCACATACACGAACACAGGCGCACATACATATATGCACATATACTGGCACACAAACACGTACTCCCTCTGCTTTTGTGAATTGTTCCACTGCAAACATAGCATCTCTTTCTCCAAACACCCCACTCTGCCAGTCACTAGATCTGGGGTAGCCTCCTCTCTCCCTTACATGCCAATGCTCAAGCGTCCACTCTTGCTAGGCCCTTTTAGAAGCTTCTTAACCAATGACTTTCCCTCTAATCTCACACTCTGTCCTCTGGAACCTTTCTAGAATGCCTGTTTGATATTATTTCCTGCCCAGAACTGCCCAGTGCTGCTGTTCAGATGACAACATTTCAGCTTCTCTGTTGTAGAATATTATTTTAAGATGTGTTACTTTTGTTTATGCTATGAGACATTTGTTTAATGATTAAACAATGATATGTTGAATTTTTTATGTTGCATTTGTTTAACTCTGTGAAGCTGTGTTATTTTGCCTGTCTAAAACACCTGATTGGTCTCAGAAAGAGCTGGACAGCCAATAGCCAGGCAGGAGAAAGGATAGGCAGGGCTGCCAAGCAGAGAAAATAAATAGAAGGAAGAATCTGTAGAGAGAGAGAGAGAGAGATCAAGAAGCAAGAGAAGGAGGAGGAGGACTCCAGTTGCCAGTCACCCAGCTACACAGCCAGCTACGGAGTAAGAGGTAAAGAAAGGTATACAGAATAGAGAAGGGAAAAGCCCAGAGGTAAAAGATAGATGGGATAATTTGAGAAAAGCTGGCAAGAAACAAGCCAAGCTAAGGCTGGGCATTCTTAGAAAAAGAATAAACCTCTGTGTGATTTATTTGGGAGCCGGGTGGCAGGCTCCCCCAAAAGAGCCAAAAGAATAATAAAAGCCCCAACTACATACTTTACTTTGCTGACCCACCTGTCTAATGCTTGCTCCCGACGCCTGTCTGGTCTCAGGAGCTCCACACCTTACCCGTCTACCTGGCTCTGACGTTCTCCCCAGGGTGGCCACAGTCATGCCTTAGAGCTGGCTCAGCTGTTGACTGTGAGAAACCCTGCCCGCCCACTCAGTTAGGTAGGCTCTACTCTGTTTCTTTCTCCTCTGCTTTCATTTGTTTTTAAGCACCTTTTTTTTCACTGTGGGATGCAGATTGTTCAAAAAGGAAAAGAGCAGAAAAGTGAAAATTACACTGTTTGTAAGCCTGTGTTACTAAGCCTGAACCTTTTCTGATGGCTTGTCTCTTTCAAACCCTGTACTTATATTTTGGAATAAAAATATTACTCCAAATATTCAGTGTGGTATTTTAATTTCACTATGTTATTGCTGAAGTCCTAAATTTGATGCTTGAGATGCCAGGGAATGGTGTCTTGGGTGTTTTGTGCACTGTGCCTCTAAGTGCCCCAGGAGCTTTGTAGAATGGACCGCATGACATCCCCCAGAGAGGATGAGAGGCCTGATCTCTCTGGATGCCACCAGGACTGTGCTGCCATCTGTGTTTAGAAGTGTGCGATTGACCCGAGACCCCTTGTCTGTTTGCACAGTGACTGCCTGGATGAGAGCCGAGACATCAGGACAGTAGCAGAGACACAAATATGATGGATTTGTGCATGCCCAGTACTGGCCTGAGACAGTGCCTGGGTGCAGGAGACTGTGTATTTCCAGTGATGAGAAGCAAAAACTTGGGGTTCAGCAGTGCATAGAGTGCTTGCTCAGCATGTACACAGCTCTTGTCTGTCCCCAGAAACGCATGAAACCAGGGTAATAGTGCAAGCCTGTCATCCTAGCCTAAGAGAGATGGAGCCAAGAGGATCAGGAGTTCAAGATCATCCTCCAGTAGCTAGTGAGTTCAAGGCCACCCTGGACTACATGAAACCCCAATCCCCCCACACCTCCATTTTGTTTTGTGTCACTGAGTCAGTGTCACGTCTTATGTAGACCCCCACCATTCAGCCTGCACTGGGGTAGGTGACAGAGGAGACAGAGGCGTATGGGCAAGAAGAAAGTGACAGATCTCTGTGCCTTCTACTTGAATGTGTCTGTTATGGCACCAATAAGCATTGGGGACATCCTCTTGTGTCCTAGGGGTACAATAACTGGCAGAAGGGAGATCGTTACTGTCGCTACCCTCTTTCACAGGTAAAGAAACAGTCAGAGAGGGCTCATTCAGAGTCTGGGGTGTAACAGGTGTGATGTAAGCTCTGATGTATTATGTGATTGGAACCCTCCTGGACGGGGATGGGATCATCATGAAGGCATGAGGCCTTTCACGTGTTTGAGTCAGAAAACTGTCTTCAGGAAGAGTAGGTCAGTGGGGAGACTGGGCAGCAGGACTGATCACTATTCCAGGGACTAGAGAGAGGATCATGGTCTTGATCAGTTTCGATCTGGTGGAGATCTGGCGGTGGTGACAAATACCTGTGATCCCAGCACGTGGGAGGTGGAGGCAGGAGGACCAAGAGTTCAGGCCCAGCCTTGGTTTCGTTGGCAAGTTCAAGGATAGCCTGGGCTATATAAGACCCTGTCTGCAAACAGATTAGTTTGGATGGACAGGCTTCTTAGGAGCGAGGGGGTAGAGAGAGGCTGGAGGCCAGGTGGTTGCTCTTCTAGAAGAGGAATGGAGACTAGGGGCATGGTGGGGAGTTGGAAACCTGGAGCAAAGGGTCCCAATAGACAGTTGCTTTTGCCCTAGAGGATCCATTCGTGGACAATGGTCATGGGGATGGAACTTGGGGGGGTGGGCCATGAGGAAGGTGAGACAGGATATACAAGTGTATTGGGACTTTGTCCTGGCTGGGAAGTTAGGAACAGGAGGGACCTCCAAGGCCTGGGATCCGGGAATGTGGTGGTCTGAGAACTCTGGATTTGTGAGGGGCTGGGAACGTCTTCTGTGTCCCTGGGAGCCTCCTCTGTGTCCCTGGGGGCCACCTCTGTGTACCTGGGAACCTCCTCTGTGTCCCTGGGAGTCACCTCTGTGTTCCTGGGTGTCACCTCCGTGTGCCTGGGACTCACCTCTGTGTCCCTGGGTGTCACCTCTGTGTGCCTGGGAATCATCTCTGTGTGCCTGGGAACCTCCTCTGTGTGCCTGGGAGTCACCTCTGTGTCCCTGGGAACCACCTCTATGTCCCTGGTAGCCACCTCTGTGTCCCTGAGAGCCATCTCTGTGTCCCTGGGAATCATCTCTGTGTGCCTGGGAGTCATCTCTGTGTGTATTCCTGGAATCTTTGGAGGAAGCAGTGCCTGCTATATCCTTCCTGCCTTTCCTCTGACTAATTCCAGTTCAGGTACCCTCAGGCAGGAGCCTGGGTTAGTATTTCCTCCAGACACATGAACAGGCTATATCACAAGCTGTTCTGGGCAGAATACATGTGACTTCACACCACCGTGGAGTAGATTCGTAGTGTGTACTTAAGGAGAAATGCCTTAAAAGACACTTGTAAGTGGCTGCAATTGTGCAGACTTTCTCCTCAAGAAGTCAGATGTCGGTTTCTGTGCCCTGGCTGATTCTTTGGGTGTGACTGTGGAGGAGGGGTGACCAGGACATAGGCGTCCCTGTTCCCAGCAGTTCTTCGAAACAGGATTGGCGGTCTGCTGACGGGGTGTGGGGGGGTAGGCCAGAACATTGGATGGCCAGGAGGAAAGAGAAGGTAAGAACAGGAATGTGGGGTTGAGAGTATAAAAGCAAGGTGAAGCTAATTCTTGAATTGTATTTTGGGGGCAAAACTGAATAGGGTAGGGCTGAATAGTTCATGTGCATGGCTACTTGTAGTTCACTGTATGGGATAACGGGTCTCCAGCCTGAGACTTTGTGAGTGCGAATTTTCTCTCCAGGGCCCCCGTTTGGTTTCAGAAACAGCAGATGAGAACGGTAAGCCTCAGGATTCCCAACCCTTCGGGTGGTTCAGCAGCGTCTTCCAGCCTAGTCCTCGAGGTCGTGGAAACTGTTCTGGGTAGGGTGAGTTTAGCTAGAAGCGGCCTCTTTACAGGGAGTCAGCCACCCTTTGACATCTGAGAAGGGCACACCTCTCCTCTCTCTACAGGAAAGCCTGGCCGAGTGCCTGGCCCAGGCCCCTCACTCTAGTTGGGTGGCTGGCCCTGCCTCTTCTGCCTCGAGCGCAGCAGCCTGGAAGGAAAAGCTGCTCTTTTTTTTGCATGCTCTGGCAGCCACTGCGGTGCTTGCTGACAGCCGCCCACCCGACTCCTGCCAATAGAATGACATCTGCTTCTCAGAAATACTAGTCAGCCTTGTGGGGCAGGCTGGCCTGGTTCAGTCTAGCCCCTACTCCTTAATAGCCATGTGACCTTAGCAGGGGCTTCATTTCTGGATGTCTAGGGGAGGTTAGGGGTCCCCAGCCTAGGACATGTGTAATCCTGCTGCCTGTTGAACATGTCTCTCTGCTGTTCTGTGTAGTGACTGTCTTAGTCAATCGTTCAGTCGCTGTGAAGAGACGCCAGGACCATGGCAAGTCTTATAAAAGAAAACATTTAATTGGAGCTGGCTTACAGTTTCAGAGGTTTAGTCCATTATTGCCATGATGGGCACACAGGCAGATTTGGTGCTGGAGAAGTTGAGAGTTCTGCATCCTGCTCCGTAGGCATCGGGAAGAGAGAGACACTGGACCTGGTATGAGTTTTTGAAACCTCAAAGCCTACTGCCATTGACATACCTACCCCCAAAAGGCCACACCCACACTCACTCCTATAAGGCCACACCTCTTTATCCTGTCAAATAGTGCCATTCCCTAAACCTTCCAATATACGAGCCTATGGGGGCCACTCTTATTCAAACTAGCACAGTATCCATGATCTTTGGTCTGTGTTTCTTGTGTGTGTGTCCTCTGAGAAGAGAATGACGCTGCTCTCACAAGAGCTTCTCTTGGGGTTGACCAGTGGTTCTCAGCCCGTGAGTTGCAACCCCTCTGGGGGTTGAACAACCCTCTCACAGAGGTCACCTAAGACCATCTGCATATCAGATATTACATTACAATTCATAATAGTAGCAAAATTACACTTATGAAGTAGCAATGAAAATAATTTTGTGGTTGTGGGAAGGGTCACCACAACATGAGGAACTGTGTTAAGAGGTCATAGCATTAGGAAGATTGACAACCACTGGGCTTGACAAACAGGCATTGGTTCTCGGTGATCCTGTGAGATGTTGGGCTCACTGTGAGAATTATGGACCTTAGGATTTGCTGACTTTTTGAGTGAATCCCCATGTAATACTTCTCATACTTGTATCATCTTATCAAGAAAGGCTTTTATGGGCTTGCCTGGGAACCCACTCCTCACATTCACAGAGTCTAATCAGGGTAGAGAGTTGCATCCTGAACCCATCTCATTTAAAGAATAAAATTAGGGTCTTGAGAGTGGTTCAGTTGGTAAAAGTGCTTGCCTCAAAGCAATGAGGCCTGAGTCTGAGCCTCCCAGTTCATGTTGAAGAAAAGCTGGGTATGGGCTATAGAGAGCTCAGTGGGTGAAGTCTAAGTACTGAGTTTGGATCCCAGCACCCATGTTAAGGTTGAGTAAGGCTGTGCAGTGCAGAGAGGACGGAGAGAGGCAGATCCCTGGGGCTCACTAGCTAGCCAGCCTGGCCTACTTGGTAAGTTCCAGGACAATGAGACTGCCTCAAGAGAAAAAGGCGGAGGGTGCCTGAGGAGCAACACCTGGGGCTGACCTCTGGTTTCCACATGCATGTCTATGCATGCAAATGTGCTCATACAAACACGAACATATACAAAGAATAATAAAATTAGCTAAGACGTTAGTGAAAATGAGATTATGAAATTTGCAGGTAAATTGATAAGGCTGGAGACAACCATTCTAAATGAGGTAACCCATTGTCCCAGAAAGACAAATGTTACATGTCTTTTCTCATGTCTGGACATTAACTTTGAATTTTCAGATATGTGCGTTTTATTTAGAATACCCGTAGAGGTCAGGAATTTAGTAAGGGGCTTTGGGGGCGAGGCGATTTTAATGGGGGAGGAGATAGGCTGGAGTAGAATAAAGGCTTAAGATTGAGTAAAGGAACAGGAAAGCTTGCAGTGGGGTAGGGGCTGCAAGGTCAGGGTGTCCAACCCTAATTTCTATCCATTTTAAATCAAGAAACAAATCTAAGTTCCTGAGGAACAAGCAGAAAATGCCAAGAGGGCTGAGGAGATAGCACACTCAAAGACCTGAGTTTGAACCCCAGTGTACAAAAGCCAAGTGTGCTGTCATGTACTTAATCCCCAGCACTGAGAAAACAAAGACAAGTGCATTCCTGGAGCTTGATGATCAGTCAGCCTAGTTGGCGAGTTCAGCCCATGAGAGATCCTTTCTCAATAAAACAAGGAAAACTGTGCCTGAAGATGGCATCCAAGGTTGACCTCTGACCTTCACATGCATGTGTACACACATGCACAGGCACCCCACTGGTGCACTGCACTTGCCCATTTGTACACACATGTACAGGCACTCCACCCTTGTGCTTGCCCATGTGTACATCCATGCACAGGCACCCCACCTGTGCCCTTGCACACGTGTATATACATGCACAGGCACCCCACCTGCTCACTTGCACATGTGTACATACATGCACAGGCACCCCACCGGTGCCCTTGCACACGTGTATATACATGCACAGGTACCCCACCTGTGCACTTGCCCATGTGTACATACATGCACAGGCACCCCACCTGCTCACTTGCACATGTGTACATACATGCACAGGCACCCCACCTGTGCCCTTGTACACGTGTATATACATGCACAGGCACCCTACCTGTGCACTTGCCCATGTGTACATACATGCACAGGCACCCCACCTGCTCACTTGCACATGTGTACATGCATGCACAGACACCCCCATCTATACACCTGTACATGTGTACATACATGCATTGAGCCCACTCAGACAAAATAATATCTAATATATATATATATAAAACATATATATAAAATGATCCTACAATGTCCCTCCATCACATGAAGAAAATGTCACATATTAGAAATGTATGTTGTATATGTTACAATGTTTTATACACACACATACACGTACATACATACATACTCAGTTTTGTTTTTAACTTTGTCTTGGAGGTAGGGTCTTCCTGTGTTTCCAAGGCAAACTTCAGCCTCCTGAGTTCTGGAATTAGACACACACATACATACTCAGTTTTTTTTGAGACAGGGTTTCTCTGTAGCTTTGGAGCCTGTCCTGGAACTAGCTCTTGTAGACCAGGCTGGTATGGAACTCAGAGATCCGCCTGCCTCTGCCTCCCGAGTGCTGGGATTAAAGGTGTGCGCCACCACCGCCCGGCTACTCAGTTTTGTTTTTAACTTTGTCTTGGAGGTAGGGTCTTCCTGTGTTTTCAAAACAAACTTCAGCCTCCTGAGTTCTGGAATTATAGGTGTGTGCCACCATGTTTGCTGGTTCCATTTTCTTTGCAGGAAAATCACCACATGCGTGTTCCCTCAGTATGTGCTCTCAAGTCTGCTTTAATGGCTGCCGTTTGAAGGATGGGTTGTGCATGGTACTTCATCTCATGATTCTAGACAGCTAATTGTAGTTCTTTTTTCCTCGACTTTTATTTTGAAGTCAGTGTTCCAGAAGACACTGTGCCCTTGTCCCTTTTGTCTTCCTACTATAATAGCATGTGGGTCAGTCTCCATCCTGGCTGTGGCCCTGTGCTGATGCTGGCTCCCTGTGCCATGCTCGTTATGGTAGTGACCTCTTGTTTTCCACAGGAGATGCTGGAAGTGTCCCAAACTTCCTGAGTTGTCATCTCTCACAGGCACTTTCTGCTTTCCTGCCTCCAAGAGAACACCCGTATAAACAGAGTTCTCTGAGCACCTGCTGATCGACAGTGTGGAATATTTTTATTTGCAATGACTGTTGACTCATTCACACGTGTCTTGGAGACACGTGACCTTGACCTTTGTTGGGGAATCTTCTGTCATTGTTTTAAATGGCAGACAATGTAGAAGAAGTCACTTTGTCCTTGACGGTGCTTATGAAGAGCATGTAGGGTAGGTAATATGTCAAAATTAATGAATAAATGGCCACGGAAAGGTCACACACATTGAAAAGTATTGCATGAACTTTTGACACCGCTGTGTGGGAGAAGTTGTAATTCATCACAGAGCTCTGAGCAGTCCTCTGTGTGTGTGTGTGTGTGTGTAGTGTGTGTGTGTAAGAACAGTTGGAAGGTAAATTATTTCCACCCAAGGTTACAGTTGTTTGTCCCATATAAATGGCAGCAGTGGGAAAGGGAAGGGGGACAGTCACCCATCCAGAAGACAGAGCGGCCCTTTGACTGTGGAGCCCTCTCACATGCCTGGAATGGCCTTTCCTTCCGGAGCTTGTGATAATGTGAAGAGTTAATATTTCATGTTTTAAACATTGAATACCAAAATGCTTAGTGTGGCGGTGCACACCTGGAACCCCAGAGGCTGAGGAAGAAGAACATGTAGCTGAGTTATATGATTGGTTTAGGGACAACTTGGGTTACACAGTGAGACTTTGTTTCTAATGACAAACCTCATCTCCCTGGAAAGCCTAGCAACTGGTTATGCCATGTTCTGTTGGTATCCCTGGGAGGCCTCTCTACTCAGGAAGGAAAGGAAGGAAACCAAGGAGCAGTGGATCTGGGGGAGAGAGGAGGTGCCGGGTGGGGCGGGGGGGGGGGTACGACTGCAGTTGGGATGCAATGTATGAGAGAAGAATAAAAAAGTTAAAGAAGTTTCTTATTGAGTTGAACCTCAGTGTTGAAGCCTTGTGATTGTGTCAGCTTGCCTTTTGTGGGGATGCAGATTTTGTTCATACTTTGCATCTTTCTGCCTACTGCATGATCTCTGCATTCCCTGCAGTCCCCGCAGTGTATTTTAGCAACACACCTTTATTATCTGTGTGTGTGCGTGTGCGTGTGTGTGCATGACACAGTGCATGTGTGGAGGTTGTAGGACGACCTCCGGTGTCTATTCTCACTTTCCACCTTGCTTGAGGCAGGGTCTCTCTTTCGATGTTCACTGCCGCTTATGCCAGAGGTGTGGCCTGAGAGCATCCGTGGCTCCTCCTGCCTCTGCCTTCCATCTTCCTGGAGATGTACTGAGATTGCAGGTGGATGCTACTGCCCCAGTTCTCATGTGGGTAAGGGGGATCTGAATTCGAGCCCTCGTGCTTTCTTGGGAAGTGCTTTACCCGCTGGGTCAGCCCCCAGTTTGGCCCTTGCTTTTGAAGTGTTTCTGTGTTCTGCTCTCGAAGGTATTCTTCCGTTTACAGCTCATTCACCAGATGTAGTTGGCTTGAAGGTGGGGGTGGAGGTGGATGCTCCTCCGGGTTTCCTTGGTGGTAGATCTAGAGGAGAGGGGCTAGCTAATGAGGAGGAGAGGGTGGGAGCTAGGAGCTCTCATCAGCTTGTCTCTGCACCTGCTTGCTTTGCTACACGTGGATGGGGAACGTCATCAGCCTCAGTGCGTCGTCAATTTTGAAAGAAGCTGTTCGGAGCGCATGCTATTGAGGGCTGACTCTGAAAAATGGTCTGACTGGATCTCTTATATATTTTTTGAGATAGTGTCCTAGGGTTTCGGACGTTGGGATAAAACACTGTGACCAAAAGTATGTGGAGGGGGAAAGGGTTTTTCATCTTACACTTCCACACCATAGACTGTCACCGAGAGAAGTCAGGAAAGAAACGCAAGGCAGGCACCTGGAGGCAGGAACTGAAGCAGAGGCCATGGAGTGCTGCTTACTGACTTGGTCCTCAGGACCTGTCCAGCTTGCCATCTTACACAAGTCAGGACCAAATGCACAGGGATGGCATCACCCACAATGGGTCATTAATCAAGAAAATGCCCCAAAGACTTGCCTACAGGCAATCTGGATGGAGGTATTTTCCCCAGTTAAAGTTCCTCTTTCCCAGATTACTCTAACTTGTGCCAAATTTGACAAAAGAAAACCAACCAGCAAATTATTGACCCCTTGTCAATTTGACACACAAACACATTGCTATTAAATCATGACTTTTCCTTTCTTATTCCCAAAACATCATCAGTATGACAATATAAAACACTCCAAGTTTTAAGTCTAACAGTCTTTAAATTTTTAATGCTTAAAAGTCTAAAGTCTTTTTTAAAAATATTCAAGATCTTTCTAAAAATCCAGTTTCTACAACTCTAAAAGTCTCTCTTCTCTAAAATTACCAAGTTTTTCTAAAATATCCAAGGTCTCATAATTGTGAATTTCTGTACGATCAAAATAAATATTTTCTTATCCCAAAAGAGAATAAACAGAACATAGTCATGAACCAAAGCCATCAAACCGAAGCCATCAAACCGAAGTCTGCCAGTGTGAAGCTCAGTGTCTGACATCTGGGACTCACGATCTTCTGGACTCCAGAGGCTTGAGTAGCTGCAGGTCTCAGGCTCTGCCATCCACAGCACACACGCATGTCTCACAGTTTCCGGCAGGCTCCACACCACAGCTGCTGCTGTTCTTAGTGGTCCTCTCGTGGTCCTCGTGTCTCCAAAGTGCTGGTGTTTCCACGGCACCTGAGATGCCTCTCCTGGCCTCTCTTCAGGGTTTCTGGACTGCCACGTGGTGCCAAGCCTCAGCTTCTCTCTATGGCCACTCCAATCCTGGGGCTTCTGCTGCACTGGAGGCTTCTTTCACCGGTGTCCTCTCCTAGCCTCGCACAGTGCCAAGCCTCAGCTGCTCTACGCGCCTTCAAACACAAGTGCCTACTGGGAGACTCTTACATAGTACCAAGAGCAGCTGCCAGCAGGGGGCACATCCTGAGTTCCTCTGGACCACAACTCCTGTGTGCTGACCTGAAGAAACATGTCACCGAAGATGTCTCCTCAGTGTTGCAGGTCTCTTGTTACCCATAGCTGATTCTCCAGTCCCTCCTGACTAGTACTGATTATCCCAGCAAAGAACCAGTTTTGTGGTTCTGGTCTCCTGTTAACCACGGCTGATTGATTGTTCAGCCTCAGATGACTCAGGACCACAGATCTTGAGTCTTAAAATACTGAATGAGCCTGATAAAGCCTTTAAGAGACTCTCCGACCTCCTTCTGAAACATCACCATTGAGGACTTGGTCACTAGCGATACTCCTAGCCCCTTATATGCACATCATACAGTGGCTTTTTCTAGCATAGAATTCCCAAGTCTTCCCATGATCCTTCCCGAAACACATGATCTGGTCTTTCGCAACAATGCCTTATGCCTTGGTACTAATATCTGTCTCGATTATGGTTTCTGTTGCTGTGATAAAACATGATGACCGAAAGCAACTTGGGGCAGGGAGGGTTTGTTTCATCTTATACTTCCGCATCATGGTCCATCCCCGAGGGAGCTTAGGGAAGAAACTCAAAGCAGGAACTGAAGCAGAGGCTGTGGAGGAGTGCTGCTTACTGGCTTGGTCCTCATGGCTTGCTCAGCAGGCTTTTCTAGTCATTCGAGTCAGGACCACATGCCCAGGAGTGGTACCACTCAAAATGTGCTGGGCCTCCCACATCAATCAGGCAATACGTATATTGATCGCCTACAGGTAATCTGGATGAAGGGATTTCCTCAAAGGAGGTTCCTCTTTACAGATAAGTCTAGCTTATGTCAAGTTGACAAAAACCCAGCCCGGACAGAGGGAGTATCACTTTGTAACTCAGGCTGACCCGAAGCAGACTGTAGTGGACTGTCTTAAACTCATGGCTATTCCCCTATTTAAGCTTCCTGAGTGCTGGGATTAGAGATGTGAGACACTGCCTAGCTAGGACCAGTATTTAGACAATTAATGAAGGAAGAGGGATGAGAGCGTGGATCATTAGATCGGACTGCCTCTTGATTCTTTGCTGGGCAGCTTTGAGACAGCTTTCTGTTCTGGTGTGTCCTGAACTCTGCACCTATTCACAAGCTTCCTGTGAAGTACCTTCACAGGAGCAGAGAAGCCACTGCTTGTTCCCGAGGCCAGTCTTGTGTGTCGGATGAAAGATGCCCGGATGTTTATAACAGTCGCCATCCTCTCTCTCTCTCTCTCTCTCTCTCTCTCTCTCTCTCTCTCTCTCTCTCTCTCTCTCTCTCTCTCTCTCCTAGAGCTGTTCTGTTTGATTATGGACTTTGGGACAATGCCACACATGCCTAGAGATGGACGCCAAGTGATTGGTGTATTCATCTCTATCAAATGCACTAGAAAGTGAAAAACAAACACCAAACTATTAGATGGGCATTGCGGAGCCCATCTTATCAAAGAATTGGCCTGGCTATTACTTTGAATTTGCATTGCGGAGCAGCTGGATATTTGTCTTTAGGAAAATGTTATTATATAGCATTTTCCTTCTTTTATTTGTCCGTTTCTCTGTTCTCTCATTATTTGCCTTCATTTCCTCTCTGACTGAGGAATATTTCTTGGTTCTAACCTGCATGGCTGTGCTAATTGCTTCCTCTCCCTTCTGCTGATTTTCCCCGAGTATAAAAGGACTACACTGGCAGGAGAATTACCTCACAACAGCAGATAGCCAACATTTATGTAATGCTTTGTGGCATAGGAAGCTCTTTGGTGTGTATTTCTCCTTTTCTACTTAGGCAGTCTTATGAGGTGGGAGTTACCAAAGCCTTGTTTCCAGAGAGCATGGAGTCCACCCGGTTCCTGTCACTCCCGTCAGGCTGCAGAACCGGCTTGTTCATGACCTCTATGACAAATTCCATGTGTCACTTACCCCCCGCCCCATATCTTATGGTTTAGGTTCTTTAATTGAATTCACATTTATTTTATGGAAGTGATTTTTTCCTGTTCATGATATGGTACTTGATTTAATAAATCAATGACCATTATAGATATATTTATATGTATCTATCTATTGAGTGCAGCTATGCTAGAAAACACGTTTATTTAAAAGAAAAACATCTGAAGGCTTCTCTAATGTATTGGTCAGGGGAATGTTATCTTTAAAGGATTTTTCTTTTTTTCTTTCCTCCTTCCCTTCCTTTGCTCTCACTCTGTGGCCCAGTCTAGCTTCGAACTCGCCATCCTCCTGACTCTCCTTAGAGCTGGGTTTACAGGTGCACTTCACCACACTGATGTCAGTATAAGGAATCTTGATACGTGTTGGCTGACAAGTATTTTCCTTTTGTATTTTTCCTGAATTATTTCCCATGCATGAGTACTTTGCTGCATGCATGCCTCTGTACCTATTCCATCTTTTCTCGTTTTCTTTGGAAGGGTGAGACTAACGGTGGTCTATCAGGATCCTTCTCCTGTGAAGAAAGGCTGGGCAATTTTATAAACTAATTATTCAGAGAGTCATATTAGGTAAAGTGAGAGAAAAAAAATATGAACTTGAGATAGAAAGTCAAGTACCTTGGACGTGAACATCCACCCTGACTTCATTCTAATGGAATCATTTGATGTGTTTTGAAATGTGGCAAGGGGAGATGAAAGGAGAAACAGATTGAAATCTAACTCTGAAAGTGCCAGGATGTATATACTTGGGAAAATGACTCGGATTAGTGCTTTAAACTATGAAATGGAACTATTAATAAATATCTTGAAGTGGCTAGCAGAAACAGCTATTCCATATTCTCTTGGACAACATAGCAGACATGTCTGTTAGTCTTTCTGTCGCTGTGACAAACACCTGAGAAAAAGTTTAATAAAGGAAGGATTTATTCTGGCTTATGATTTCAGAGTCTCAGCCCACGGTTGGCCACATTGCTGCCGTTTCTGGTGAGGCAGGATGTGGTGGTGGGAGGTGTGTGTGTCAGAACAGAGTTGCTCACCTCACTGCATCTGGGAAGCAGAGAGAGAATGACTATATTATAGGCCTTCTCCTCTTTTATTCCATCTAAACCTGGCCTGTTGGCTTCTATAACCATGAGAAGGGCAGGTCTCTTGCTGAGTGACTTCTCCTGGAGACTCGGATGAACTCAGGAGCTCCACTCAAACTGAACATTGAGATGCAATTCATGGCGCGCTGCAATGCTTAGCTCCTTCCTACCTCCCTACCCGTGCCCTATGGGAAATGTCAGACACACGTTCCTAGGGCCTGCAGTATCTCACCTGGGGTGACAGTAACCTGCATCCAGTAAGCACAGTGCCCTACAGGGGTGGATGGGGAACCACTGAGGGTCCAGCAGACACCTCCAAGAGTCACTATAGCCCTTTGCTGAGGTTGACCCTCATCGTTTACCTTCCTTCCTCTTCCTGTCTCTGTCTTGATGACTTGGCCAGGTGTCCTTGGTAACTCTGTACCCTGTCTCTTTCTTCTAGAACTCTGAAGGTGGACTCTATGTATGCATGAATACGTTTTTGGCCTTTGGAAGGGAACACGTTGAAAGACATTTTCGAAAAACTGGACAGAGCGTATACATGCACCTGAAAAGGCACATGCGAGAGGTGAGACGGCTGTCTGGAGAGTTCCTGCATGCCCCACACAGGGGATGACCATACCCTCAGAACCCTGCGTTCTCTTTGATGACAGGAAACCATAGCAGTTTGTAGACACTCAGGTTCCCTACCGCCCCAGTGCTTACCTTAACCGGTATTATTTTTCTTCTTCTAGGCCACTTGTTGGAGTTAAGAAGCTGTGTATTTTATTGACTGGAAAAAGTAATTTTAAGTTTAAAATATGAAAAAGTACAGACCTAATGCATCGCAATGTTTTCCTGAAGAAAAACTTTCTTGAAAGTCTACATCCCTTTGTCTCTTTAGAAAAATATATTTTTTCTTTATTCTTGAGAATGTTATATAGTTATACTATAAAACATGATCATAGCCACCCCATTTATTTTTCCATCATACACTCCAAGTTGTCTCCAACATGTCCCCTCCCATAACTTGTGTTCTATCTCTTTTGATAGCTCACTGAGTCTGATTAGTGACACCCATATGTGCACGGTGTGGGACTGTCCTCTGGAGCATGGAAAAGGTACCAGCGGTCACACGTTCAGAAAAGAGTAATAGTTCCTCTACAGAAGCTGTCAACTGCTGCTCACACGTCAGCAAGCAGTGGGGCCTGGCGAGCGCATCCTTCGCCTCCGCTGGGACTTTGACCAGCTTGCTCTTGTGAAGGTCTTGTGCACACCATCACTGCTGTGTGAGCCAATGATGGCAATACCCTGTCAAGTCAGAGCCCTGCTTCCCAATCTCCAGCTCTGACAGTCTTCTCCTCTTCTCCCATCTTCCCTTGGCCTTGTGGAGATGGGGTCTCTTGTTCTCAGCACTTTGGCTGGTCATGGGTCTCAGCATTGGCTGGTTGCCCACTTCAGGAAGAAGTTTCTATGACTACGGTTGAAAGTAGTCTAGGTCTGTGTATAGACATAAATATTAGGAACAATGACAACATGACCATTTAGCAAAATAGTAATAGGGCCTATGACGTCCCGTAGCTGTAGGGTTACAGAATCAGGCATAAATTCTCTCCTGTAGAGCAGACCTCAAATCCAACCAGAAGGCAATTAGTTTCCCTGTAATTGTCATGCCACGAGTAGGTACATCTTCCCTGTCAGGTGGATAGTCCCTCATGCGGGGTCAATAAGACCAATAGTTTTTTTGATTTCTCTGAAGCTTGCCCAGGAACTGTGAAATCTAGCCAGTGGGGAGGATAATTTTTGCTTTGTATAATTTTTCTATGTTCTTTAGCAAGATTGTGTGGTGTATTCAGCAATAGGGCTTTACCATGCATTTATGGTGTTGACCAAGGGCCATGGCAATAGCCTGTGCTGTTTTGGACACCTCTGGGGGCTCTTGACCCTGCGTTTACTAACTAACCCATGTCTTCTAGGGGTGGCGTTGTCCTCTGATGTACAGTAATTCTGTTTGAACCCCCTTTTTAGTTGTATTTTGAAGTTAGCTTACTAACTAGTGGGTTTCCATATAAGGCTTTTTCACACATCCTCAGTTTTGGTTAAACCCACCCTATGTCTGGGATTATAGCTGTGTGCTCCAAGGCCAGTTTATGTAGAGTATCGGATTAACCTCAGTGTTTTGTGCATTCCAGGCAAACCTCTACAATGGAGCTACATTCCCAGTTCTCTCTGGAGCCCTCATTCCTCCAAAGTGACCGTCACTCATTCTCATCATCATTTTCATGCATAGCGTTATATCTTAGCTGCATTTCTGTGTGGATAGTATGTAGTATGATCACGTGCTTTAAAGACATGGATGCATGTCACCACACTCTCATCTACGATTGGGCATAGCATCTCACCACTCATTGTTGCTCTGGAAGCTAGCTGGGCTGAGATGCCTGTGGGTTTTTTTACAGCATAGTATTACAGAAAATACTAAATATCTGTTAATATGTAAATTTCTCCTCGGATAATCTGTAAGTTCCTTTCTTCTCCTAATGCTGAATATTTGGATTGCTTCTGTTCTTTGCCACAATAAACAACACCGCAGTGAACATTTTAACATATTTTCTGCAGAAATCCTTATACAGATATTTCTGTAAGAAACTTACCTAATGATCCCACTGGCCTGTGGGTGCCAACCTTCATTTTTGGCAGGAGAAGGCTAATTCTCCCCAGGATGCTTGTGCCAGTGTGTCTTCCTGTCTAAGTGGTAAGGAATGAATGTCTCTCTGTCCACACCCTTACCATTCCTTGACTGGACTTCCAATCTTTGCCAGTCTAATGGTTGTGAAGTGCCGTAAAAATATTAGGCATTTCATTCTGTGATTGAATATTTTCTTGCGTTTTTATCACCCATTTAGAAAAATTATGATTCTCATTGAATGTTTTCTTTTTTTTCTTTCTTTATTTTTTTTTTGAAAAAAAATTTTCAGCCTCCTCCCCGCCTCCCATTTCCCTCCTCCTCCTCCCGCCCCTCTCCTCCTCCCCCCACTCCTCTTCTCCTCCCTCTCCAGTCCGAAGAGCAGTCAGGGTTCCCTGCCCTGTGCAAAGTCCAAGGTCCTCCCCCCTCCATCCAGGTCTAGGAAGGTAAACATCCAAAATGGCTAGGCTCCCACAAAGCCAGAACATGAAGTAGGATCAAAACCCCGTGCCATTGTCCTTGGCCTCTCATCAGCTCTCATTGTCCGCCATGTTCAGAAAGTCCGGTTTTATCCCATGCTTTTTCAGTCACAGTCCAGCTGGCCTTGGTGAGCTCCCAATAGATTAGCCCCACTGTCTCAGTGGGTGGGTGCACCCCTCATGGTCCTGACTTCCTTGCTCATGTTCTCCCTCCTTCTGCTCCTCAATGGGACCTTGGGAGCTCAGTCCGGTGCTCCAGTGTGGGTCTCTGTCTCTATCTCCATCCATCGCTAGATGAAGGTTCTATGGTGATATGCAAGATATTCATCAGTATGGCTATAGGATAGGTTCATTTCAGGTTCCCTATCCTCAGGTGCCCAAGGAACTAACTGGGGACATTGCCCTGGGCACCTGGTAGCCACTCCAGGTTCAAGTCTCTTGCCAACCCTTAGGTGGCTCCCTTATCTAAGATATGTGCTTCCCTGCTCCCCTATCCAACCTTCCTTTATCCCCAATCATCCCATATCCCCAAGATCCCCCCATCCTCTCTTTCTCACTTTTCTCTCCCCATCTCTCCTTACCCCCATCCCACCCCACCCCCAAGATTCCAATTTTTTGCCCAGCAATCTTGTCTACTTCCCATAGCCAGGAGGATAACTATATGTTTTTCCTTGGGTTTACCGTCTTATTTAGCTTCTTTAGGATCACAAATTATAGACTCAGTGGTCCCTATCCATTTCTTGGTGACTTTTCTGAGTCACTGTTCTGTTGCCATGGAAAGAGCTTAGATCTGATCCATACAAGGCAGAGACAGTGTGAGAAGCTGCCCTGTGCCCAGTGGTCCACCTCCTAATCTTTCCAAAAACAGTTCCATAGGGCCAGACATTCAAAAATATCAGCCTGTGATGGCTGTTATCATTCAGGCTGCCACTGTGTGTCTATGCGTGTGTGTGTGTGTGTGTGTGTGTGTAGACCACAGGGGTGTGTGGGCATGTGCATGTGCGTGTGCGTGTATATGTTCATGTGTGTGCGTGTGTGTAGACCACAGGTGTGTGTGTGTGTGTGTGTGTGTGTGTGTGTGTAGACCACAGGGGTGTGTGGGCATGTGCGTGTGCGTGTATATGTTCATGTGTGTGCGTGTGTGTAGACCACAGGTGTGTGTGTGTGTACGTGCACGCGCGTGTGTGGATCAGAGGACAACCTTTGAAAGTCAGTTTTCTTTCTCTACCATGTGTTTCTGGACTCAAACTCAGGTCATTAGACATGTACACCAAGCGCTTCTACCCACAGAGCCATCTCTGGCCTCTTACCTTTTGTTACCACTTCTTTTAAACCATAACTTTTTTACCTTTTTAGTTTTCCAACCTTACATTTTGTTACCACTTTTATTTTATTGCATATTTATTTGCTTGTTGAGATTGGTATTTTTCAAATATCATCTTAGATAGTTTTAATAGTTTATAAACCATTTTGGTGTCTTCTAAGTAGTCGGTTCTGATTTGAGTTTTACTTAATTTCCCATGTCACCCTACCTGATATGCTGAGAAGTCACAGTTTCAAAGATGAGCTTTGACGTCATTTGATTTTGTCCTGATATGACTTACATGTTTCTTCTGTTGGGATCCTGGATAATGTAAACTTTATCCTATAAAGTTCATGTCATTTCACATCTTAGTGTAAAGTGATGAAGTTAAAATGGAGGCCCAGAGAGTCTGCTTTCTCTGGGTCAGAGAGCTGGTGGTGGCATTGCGGACTGCCAGTACCCTCGTTTGTGTAATTCTGCATCTAAGCGTTTAAGTTAGAAATTCCACTCTTCGGTAGCAGCCTCTCCTCAGTTTTGCCCTTTGGCTCGTGTGTTCCTATTTTGATCTGCTGTTCTCTGGGCTCCAGGCCTTTAGCCTGACACTTGCTAAGCTTGCCTCTTATGACTCATGAGTTAAAGCACTGTCTCCACAACAGTCTCCTGAGCTGACCTTTGTCTTTAACAATGCCCCAGATGTTATCCAGTTGATGCATTGAAGCTTCCGTGCGCAAACGCTGGCTCTTCCCCTACTGTGAGGTTTGGGATGATACTAGTCCATTTTGTATTACTGTCAGGAGGCAGACTAGCTTTATAAGGAAATGAGATTTACTTACCCTATTGTTTGGGGTCTGAAAACCCTAAAAGCATTGTACAGGTCCTGATAAGAGGCCCACGGAGGGCTCACAGGTGGCAGAGTGTGTGTATGAGGAAGTGACATGAAACAGAACACCAGAGAGGTTGAAATTCCTTAAGTCCTTCTGAGGATGGACCCTGATATTCCAATTTGCCTCATTTTTAAAGTTCTCACCATCATCCAATACCATGCAAAGGACCAATCATAACTCATGAGCCTCTGAGGCGGGTGTGTGTGTGTGTAGTGTGTTAGGAGATACAATGTCTTGAAACTTGGCAGTTTCTTAGTACCAAAGTCCCGGCTTCACGCTCTTGTTAGGTCTCCTCACTTGCTGTGTCCTCTCCTGTTCCCCTGAGTGGCTGCTGAGCATTGGCTGCTTCGTCAGGTCTTAGCAGAGCGATGGGTCATTGTGTTTAGACCTGGACTCTCCAGAGTCTCTGCAGAGATCCATGGCCGCACCCGTGGGACTTACTTCTCACCTTCTGGAAGCTGCCTGTGGTTTTTGCCCCTTTCCCCCTCACCCCAACAGAAACAACATTCACTTGTCTTTGTGCTCCCAATTCTCCCTGCTTTGGGGAAATCACTCTGGTTAATTCTGCTTTCTTTTCCCTGGCTTCTTTTCTCCAATCTTTCGATAGAACAGTACACAGAACAGCCTGTTTCCTTTCTATCCTGCTGTAGTTGGGTTCTGATCTTCAACTGAAGCATTTAAAAAACTTTTCTCTTTTCCCAGTCACCTCCGTGTCTCCCTTCAGGACTGAGGGCCTAAGACTACATCTGACTGAGTGACACTGCTGGTCACCAGAAGTGCCTGGCTTGTCAGGGAGAGCTGGGTGGCCGTTCTGAGATTATTTACACTCTAGGGAGATTTGAGAGTGTTTCTTGCCCTTCTTTCTTTGGCATCATTCTTTCTTGTCTTCTCTCTTTTCTGGCCATCTTTTAAGCTCATGCCCTTCCATCACTCAGTCATTAGTTACCTGCCTTTCCTCCGCTGCCATTTGGCCAGCCAGCCCACCTTCTTTCTCAGAAGATGCTCATCTTCATGGGTTCTCTATGTCCTTGTTTTGCTGTTCTAAGTGTACGCTTCCAAGGGAATAGCTTCCTGGAACTGGATTGGACCATCCAAGTCTGACCTTGGATTTTTTTTCAGGATTTCATAGGCCTCCCAGGTTCGGCATGCCATACTACACACGATAGCCTTTCTGTCAGCACTGTCCTTTCTTGTGAATTTTAGAAAGCCAGATTTTTTTTTTTTTTTTTTTTTTTTTTGGTTTTCTTTTAGGTCTTGTTACCTGAACTTCCCACCCAGCTCTGAAGTCCACTCTGCCTCCACCAACCCCGTTGTCATGGCTTATGCTCTGTGTTCCTCTAGGTACCTCCATGGTAAGCTTATCCTGTAGCTTGCTGGTTCATCTTCCTTCTTTGAAATGTATGGCTCTCACTCCTGGACTGTGCACTCCCTGTGATCTTTTTAAACATATGCACTGTTACCTGTGCCTTCAGCCCAAAGTCCCAAGCCCTGTAGTGTCGTTACAAGATGCTCATGACTGGGCCCCATGACCTTTTCAACCTTTTCTTTCTGCACCAAATTTGTATTCTCTACATAGCTATTGCTGGAATGTACCATGAGTTAGTGCCCATGTTCTTGTGTTCTCTACATGTATGTGTGTGTTTCTCTACTTCTATCCTTCCTTCTCTTTTTCCTGTTGTCGTCTCTGCAGTTAAAAATATCCCTTCATCTACCCATGCATTATTCCATTTATCGATCCATCCATCTGCCCATTTGCCCAGCTTCCATTTATCTGTCTGTCTCTGTCTCTTTACTAATCCAGCCACCCAAATACCTACCCACCCTCCGGTCCGTCTGTCCATTCATCCACCCACCCATCTGTCTGCTTTACCACCACTCACCTACCCATCTGCCCATCCATACATCCTTTGCACCCATCCTTCTGTCTGTCTATCCACCCATGTACCCATGTACCCACCCGCCCACATATCCACCCATCTGTCTATCTATCCATCAGTTTATCCATTCATCTACTGATCCTTCCGATACTAAGTACTTTCTATATTTGAGGACCAATATTCTTACATGATCAGTCCTGATCATACCTCTACCTCCAGATAAACCAAGCATCTCCACTAATTGTATGGTTTCTTAGACTTTTCTTAGCACTTCTCAAAACCTATCCTGCCTTCTGCCTGCACTCAGGTACCTCCTGTGCTGGTGAGCTCTTCCGGAGAAGAACCCTGTCTTTGCTCAGTTTGCTCTCACAAACAGAGCCTGACAACAGACACAGCACTGTTTGCTAAGGGAAGAGTTTTAGTGCTTGAACCCTGTCCTAGGAGCAGAGCAAAGGTCCTTAGTTAGTAGGAAGTCCCATTGTTCTCTCCCTCCAGGGGATGCTTCTAATCTTGAACCTACATCAGGAAGAGACACAATTGCCAGCCAGGGTCCGTGTAGATTGCCACATTTGTAGACCATCTTTTTCAATTTCCTCTTCTATCATGCCGAAATAGAGATGGAAGAACACCACAGCAGTCTACAGACAAGTGACCCCCTGGCCATGTGAAGTGAATCTTTGGTCCAGGTTTTGCTTTTGCTATAGCTCACTTTGTTTATTTACTTATTTTGAGGAAGGTGACTGGTGGGGAGGAGACAGAGGTTCTGGAATCATGGAAGAGAGGGGTTTTTTCTTTTCCTTTTTCTTTCTTTTTCCCCTCGAGACAGGGTTTTTCTGTAGCTTTAGAGCCTGTCCTGGAATTTGTTCTGTAGAGCAGGCTGGCCTCGAACTCACAGAGATCCACCAGCCTCTGCCTCCCTAGTGCTGGGATTAAAGGCGTGCGCCACCACCGCCTGACCAGGAGAGGGATTCTAGAACAGAAGACAGTCAGGTGGCATTCGAGTGTGGAGAGCCATGTTTTTGAGCTGAGTGTTTTGAGATTGCTATGAAGGGAACTGTAAATCCATGGTAGAAGCTATTAAAACAATATGATATTACAAAGATGAGTTGGCTTTCAGTATCAAATAATGAAAGGTGGGGAAGTAGACTTAGGACTCCTAAGACAAGTAAGGAGGAAAAAACAGAAATACTGAGTGCACAGCATGGCTGACTCATGTGACGGTGCAGAAAGGAATGGGGTGGACCCTGCATGTAACGGATCTGTGTTCTCTAACAGTCAGAAGATGTATGGTATGAAAGTAGATGGTGAAAGGAAATTGATACAATCATATTTGCTGGAACTGTCCAGTTATTTGATGGGAACTCACTCACTGCTGCTGAGGACTCCCTCCAATGGTGGCAGACATGCAATGCTTGACATGGGGTAGCTTGCCTGTGGGTGCCCCTCCTCAGATGAACAGAATATCAACAGTTAATAAGTCTTTGAACAGTTAGTGTTGAGCATACCCAGGGCCAAGGACCGAAAATCCTTGTGTAGGCAAGGGGACAGGTAGCTCACATCTGTCTTTAGCTTAGACTCCAGGTCTCCCAAGAGGGAGCACTGACCACCAAAGTTCAAGAATTGGCTTCATCTCTGTCTCTGGCTTGAACTTCCTTTTCCAAGAGGGATTCCTGTAGAACTCAGTGAAAATAATCCACAGGGTCAAGAGAATGGTCCTCCATCCGTCCGCAAGGATCGAGGTCCAGTTTCCTCTTGGCTTTAACTGGGGACCTGTGGACCACACAGTTTGTTAGCAGACTGTTTCATGGGCTGTGTTGTAATGATCTGTTGTTTTCTTTTCAGAAGGTAAGAGCAGCGTCTGCTGGAGCACTACCCAAAAGGAGGAATTCAAAGTTATTTTTAGGTAAAACAGTTACCAATCATGTGCATGCTATATTCTGTCTTTCTGTTTTGTTGTTTCTAGGGGCAGGGATGGGGATGCCGGGTTAAACACTATCTCTATTTGCCATTTCCCTAGCAGAAAAGAGTACTTAGAGCATGGGTTCGGATCCCAGGCATTGAAGCAGTTTTGACAGCTAGAGAGGAATTATAGTCCGCTTTTGGTTGCTTTCTGTGTGCCTCCTGTCTGTGTCTCTCTTTCTGTGTCTTGTTCTGTCCCTCACTATCTCTGTCTCTGTGTTGCCCTCTCCTCATCCTGTTCCATGTAGTTCAGTGGTTGAGTCTATTGCTCTCTACCTTATTTTTGGGGACAGGGTCTCTCATTGAACCTGGATCTCAGCAATTCAGTTAGATTGACTGTCAACTAGCCCCAGGACCCCTCATGTCTCTGCCTCCCACACAGGGATTATAACCACCTACACCTACACACAAATAAACGTACACACTGGGACATCCCAAAGGTATTAGCTATGGGGTTAGCTTACTAATTTTTAGCACCCATCTAGTTCTTGCCTGCAACAATGATTGGTAGTGTTGTTTGATGTTCTTGGTTAAGAAGAACTAGTCTTGCTTATGCAAATGATTGCTGATTTCTAAATCACATAACTAGCGTAAGATTTGTAAAAACATCTGAACACATTATTGTATACATGTGGATAAGTGTATGCATGCATGCATACCTCTATATTTGTGTATGTATATATATATATGTATATATGTATGTATGTATGTGCACTTATGTGGATGTAGGTACGTGTGTGTGTGTATGTATAATACACACACATGCACATATTTGACTGAAACCTGGCAGTGTCTAGGAGAACATACTACAGATTGCTTACAGTAGTAGCTCTTTTCTTAGGCTAAGAAGGGCCTGATTCTGGTTTTTTTTTTTTTTTTTTGCTTATCCTTATTTAAATTTTTTGTTTGTTGAAGCGATAATCTTGCTACGTGGCCCAGGCTGGCCTGGAATTCCTCCGCTCTTCCCGTCTCAGCCTCTTTAAGTAGTGGGACCACTGTGCGCATCACCACATTCCGCTAGCTTTTCTCTGCCACTGTAATGAAAAGAGACTGAGAGATGGGGGTGGCTCAGTTGGTCCTGTGGCCTGCCGTGCCCACACGAGAGCTTGAGTTTGGATCCTCAGCAACCACAACTACATAAATATCAGCATAAATATCAGGTGTGGTAGCACATGCATGCAGGGAGCGCAGAGAGGGTGGCTGATCCCTGGAGCACATTGTCCAGCCAGCCTAGCTGTTCCATTTCCCCCTCCCCCCGCCTCCCCAAATAAGGTTGAGAGTGATCAAGAAAGACACTCGATGTCAACCCCTGGCTTTCACCTTACATGTGCAAACATGTATGTTCACACACACGTGTGATGTACAGACACATAAACATACAATCACCACACACACAAAGAACAGACACATGAACTCTTTGAGAAGGGAAGCCATTGAAGCAGCCGTGAAACTAGCTGTGCTTCTACGCTTGGTCCTCAGCACTGTGTGCCACCCAGGGTGTCTTCCCTCCAGCTCCCCAGCTGTGGTTTTCTTCAGGAGAATCACCTCAAGATTCTTTGGAGTAGCTTTGCTTCACTGGCGACCTTCTCATTGGCTCAGCCCCACCTACCAATCAGACAGACCAAGCCCCCGGAGAATAGCCTAGAATGAGCTCCCGGGCTGAAAGGGTCAGGCGCATGGCCGTGCTTGAGTGATTCGTCTCCCAAGCGCCTGCGCTGTTATCTAGAAAGTGACTTTTTGTGAGTTAAAAGACCTCAGCAATGGATGTAGAAATCATTGCACAATTTGACCCTGTTGTTACTGTAGTTTCAGTTTCTTGAGACTCTCAAACTCACCGTAGTGGAGGCTGACCATGAGCTTCCTCTTCTACCACCTCCTTCACCTAAGTGTTAGGTTACTGGTGTGTGCCACCGTGGCCAGCTTTTTACATGCAAACAAAACATTTTCTATGCTTCCATGAAGGAGTTAGCTGACTTCTTTGCTTTCAACGACGGCTGTTGTAAGATGTTGAGGTTTTATTTTTCTAGCGATTGTTTTGATTGCCAAGGTTATTATCAAGGACCGGTTTTAGAAATGAAGGGGAAGGCAGCCTCGGAGGCCTCGCTGCTGCCTACGGCTGCATTTCAGTGGAACCTTTGCTACAAGCCGCTGTCTGCGCTTCCTCAGCAGCCCAGCATCTCAGGAAACGGAAGGCTTCTCCGCAGCTCACAGAGCACTGGATAGTTCCGTTCTTGTGCGGACCCAATGCAAGCATTCACAGCTGCTGCCAGTGTGTGATTGCAGTGGCTGTGCCGTGCCCAAAAGATGGCACTTCATAGCTCTTCTCTCTTCTTGCTCTTGTGTTCTTATCGCTTCGTCTTCTGCAGTGTTCCCCGAGCTCTGGTGAATATGGTGTAAATGTCTTGTTTAGGGCTGAGCTGTCCTCTGTATTTTCATTTCTATGTGTAGCCATGAATCTCTGCATCTTCACCATTCACCGAGAGTAGCCTTTGTCTATGGGTCTACACACACGTATTTAATAGTCAGCTTGTCTGTGTCAGGTTAGCTAAACAATAATATTCAGCTCCCCTGTATGGCCTATGGTATGCCTAACCATGCATGTGATATATATGGTTAGGCATATCATATACATATTTTAAACCAACTTTATAGGATCAGGCAAGGAGTCCCTCCTGTGGAATAGTCCTCTAATAGTCAGGTAGTGGTTAGTTACCTGTGTGACAGTAATACCCCTTTTGATGTTTTTGCTTGTCGAGAACAGCATCTTGGCATCCTGAAGCATCTTTAACAGATGTTGGTGTTCTGTGTAGTATGTGCTGTCAAAGAGGCTTCAGGTCACCAATACATGGGGGCTAGGATGAGGGAGGCAGATAATGCCTGTTCCCTTTCTCTGAGCTTAACTACATGTGAAGTCCCTGTCTTCTCCACACTCAGGAGACGTAGATGAGCCCTATATGACACCGTGATCTTTCTGAAGCTACGTCTGCTTTGCTTCAGAGTCGGACCGCCCTGGGGTGTGTGTGTGCGGAGGCTCCTCGTGTTATTTGTTAGGGATTTAGAGAAGGTGTTGAGAAGCATGGAGGTGTAGGCAGTCACCCATGGTGGCTCTAGAGCATCGTAGATCTGACCTGGGCTTCCTGAAGACCTTGTTCCGTGGAATCTACTTAACAGTCCAGAACTTGCCCAGAGTTAGATGCCTAGTAAATGCTAGCAGGCTTTTTTTTCCTTCATTTTATTCATTCAGGTCAGATAATATTTGAAGTAGCATTAAGTGAATGTGTTCTCTATAGGAAAGAAATAGGTAATACCTTGTGTGTATGGAGTCTATTCACAAAAGCCTGAGATTTATTCTCTGTTCCTTCAAACTGCTGCGTGTATAATATGTTCATAGTAGAGCAGCTTGGAGTGGAGCAGCTCATCTGAAACCTTGGCTTCCTGCAAACTTCCTTCATTTGCAGTGTTTGTGCATGGGAATGATGCAGAGCTGCCTTTGCCTTGAGAGTCCCCTGCTATTGTTTTCATTGTGATGCAGAATAAATGTTTCCATACTTCTGCTATAGTACTGAGCTATGTTTCTGATTGAACATTTTTGTTATAGATGGTAGAGCCTCAATCATTCATGACACAGTGTCTTAGTGACGGTTTCTATTGCTGTCAAGAGGCACCATGACCACAGCAATTCACAAAGGAAAACATTTCATTGGGTGGCTACAGCTCAGAGGTTTATTCCATTATTATCATGGTAGGACATGGTGCATGTAAGCAGACGTGGTGCTGGAGAAGGAGCTGAGAATTCTATATCTTGATCTGCAGGCAACAGGAAGTGAGCTGAGACATTGGGTGTGGCCTGAGCATATATGAGACCTCAAAGCTGGCTTCCACAGTGACACATTTCCTCCAATAAGGCCACACCCAGTCCAACAAGGACACCTTCTGATAGTACTATTCCCTTTGGGGGCATTTTCTTTCAAACCCCCACAGATAGGCTACAGTCAGAGGCAGGTACACTATTTTTTTTTTAAATGTGTATGAAGCAAAGGAATTTTGTGTTTTATCTTAGGTCCCAACATTTGCAAATATTTGAAAAGAAAGAGAAGACAAAAGAATCTGGAATTTTGTACACTTCTGGTCTCTTTTGTTTGAATTATTCCCTTTATGTTTCTTGTATTGTTTCATAAACTGCCGGTCTCCACCTTGTTAAGTTAGTAATCTCTGGTCACGTTGGCGGTCATTATTTTGGTGTTTCTGAATCTTAGGATTTAGAGTCTTTTATTATGTTTGGGTTATGTTTTGCTGTGTCTTATATTTTACTTAAAAGGGCCCTGCTTTTGAGAGTGAAAAGCAGAGCTACGCATGAAAGTAGGCAAACGTTGATAGGATTTAGATACTTGGTTCTCAGACGCCTGCTGTCACCCAGTCATTCTCTTCTGGCCACTGAGTCTGTTTGTTTGTGTGACTCTGCGTGTGAATGGAACATCACTTGACTTTTTTGTCACCATAGTCCCAAACATATAAACACAAACATGACCTGGGCCACTGACATCCCTGTGAGGGCAAGGCTGCGCTGTCCATGTAAATATTATGACCAAACATCTCCTTGGGCAGTCACCTTACCTTTACCAGAGAGGAGCCAAGCACAGAGGGTGGCCCGGCAGAGGGTTGGCCAGAAGCCTGTTGTACTTACAGAGAATTCGCTAGGCCCTAGGACAACAGGACTGCTCACATAATGGGTTCCTTCTGTCTTTAGAGATTTCAACCACTGTTCGAGGTGGGAGAACAGAGAGAAGAAGAGGCAATGAGGGAGATGGGGTGGATTTCTAAACAACAGCCACTGCTTACTGGAGACCTACCTTGTGCTGGGTCTCTTCTCTGCCACGTCTCATCTCTCTCCTCTGTAAGAGGAGTGCTTCCCTTTCCACGCTGAACATGATGGAAGTGCAAAGGTTAGAGTCTGTGACTTGTTTAAAGTTACAGTAAATGTGTGGACCAGCATCAAAGTCAGCTTCACCACTCTCAGGGTGCTTCTGGACAGGGGAAATGGCTCAGTTAATAAAGGGCTTGCTCTACAAGCCCGGAGACCCAGATTGGTCCCCAGACCCCGCCATCCCCATGGGTGTGGTGATATATGCTTGTAATCCTGGGAAGGCCGAAACAGGCAGATTTCTCGGGCTCACTGGTCAGCTGATCTCACTGAATCAGTGAGCTTCATGCTAGTGAGAGACCTTCTCTCAAAATACAAGATAGATGACTCCTGAGGAATGATACCTTCACACACACACACACACACAGACACAGACACACACAGACACACAGAGAAAGAGATACAGACACACGCAGGCATGTGCACATACACAATTTGTTTCCTTGGTTCTGATGAAATTATGGCCCTAAACTCTTAGTGGAAACATCTGTTTCTTTAAAGCCTATACATTTGGTTTTTAGCATGTATGCCCATTCTGTGAGGCTTTATGATGTGACCCAGTCATTGATAAAAAAATATGCACCTTTTAGGAAAGATGGCAGGGTCTGTGTCTTCTGGTGTGGGGCAGCAGGATGGTCCTTTCTGTCAGGGTTGGATCCTGTGTGTTAAGCCTGTGGATTCCCTATGAGGGTCGCACTGGTTCAGACCTCCCTTTCCTCACTTCTTTTCTTTGTTTTTATTCTCTCCTCAGATCTGGATATGGATGATGATTTAAATAGTGATGATTATGAATATGAAGACGAAGCCAAACTTGTTATATTCCCAGACCACTATGAAATAGCCCTTCCAAACATCGAGGAGTTGCCAGCCCTGGTCAGTGAGCCTACACATGGCTGTGTGTTTTGTGAGTGTGTGTGTGTACATGTGGCTTTATGTCAAGTGTGTGAGTGTGCACGTGGCTGTGTGTCAAGTATGTGTGTGCGAGTGTGCACATGACTGTGTCAAGTTGTGTGAGTGTGCATGTAGCTCTATGTCAGGTGTGTGTGTTTGAGCGTGCACTTGGCTGTGTGTCAAATGTGTGTTTGAGTGTGCACATGACTATATGTCCTCTGTGTGTGTGTATGTGTGTGGTGGGGTGGGGAAGGCCGGTCCAGAAGAAGAGGATAAAATGGAGCAAAAGCTGGGTGTGGGGGGCACATGATTGTGATCCCAGCACTAAGGATGCTGAGGCAGGAGAATTGTGACATTGAGGCTAGCCTGGGCTAAATAGTTCAAGGCCACTCAGGGCCTCATAATGAGACCTGTCTCAAAAAACAAAGCAAAATAGAACCCCCAAATAAATAAATAAAAACAGTGTGAACAGGAGCATCTGTCTCCTCTGAGGTCTCACAGAGTGGCCTTTCCTTATTGCTGCCCGACCCCCATCTCTGTTGGGTTTTCTTTGCCCATGGGGCTGGGCTCCTCTAGGCTGGGCTGGCTCTTGTGTCTGTTGCTGGGATTGTCAAAGACTGCAGTCACAGCTGCTGGGACAGCTGGAGAGGGACTGTTTTGGTTGGAGGTGGCGGTGTGTTTGTCAGGTTTTCACGCTGCCTTTCCGTGTAAGATTTTGTTTGAAGACTGGAAGAGTTTGCCTGCTGGGACAGCAGCAGCAGCACAGTTATAAAAAGAACCAACTGCTCTCACAGCCTGGCCTGGGGAGCATGGGGAAGACACACACTCACCTCAGCTTTGCTCCTTCGAGAACCAAGATGACTCAGATTTTTGGCAGTGAGCTCACCCTACCCCCGCTCCCTTCCTTTTTCTTGCATCTTCTCGGAGTCAGTTTCAGGGAAAGGTCTTGCTTTTCCTGGAGAAACCGGGTGCTGGGCTGGTGGCGGGGTGGGGAAGCTGCCTATTGCATTTGATTCTAGAGTCCTCAGATAGGTCACAGGACTGCTGTGGCCCATGATGTCCTTCTTGCTTCTCCCTCGCTTCCTGTGTGGCTTCCAACACTCTGTCCACCTTCTGAACGAATACCTCTGTTTCCTATAGCTTGGTTCCAGAGGGCAGTGGGGCAAGGTGGGTTAATTTAGACATGCCAGTTCATTTCCCCCCTTAGGACTCTGCCAGAGCCAAAGCCAGACCTGGGGGTCCCAGAACCTTCTAATGGACCCTAACCAGCATGAACTATCTGCTCAGTTACTCCTGATGTTTGTATTTAGCTTTTCTGTGTTCAGAGGGACTAGGTTTCTAACATAACCTATTTTCTTCTGATCTATCACATAGCTAAATTTAAGACCGTAGAAGTCAGAGCGCCGTGCATCTGTTGGCTGCAGCCCTCCCACTTACTAAATGTAAGGCATCCTTTTCCATATGAGGTGTTCAGTGAGGCTTGTGGAAATGAAATTATTGTTGCTTTCTCGGATTTCCCGTGTTGACTCATGGCTGTTACCAGGAATAAAATACATTAGTGGATAAAATGGTCTTGACCTGAAGTGCACCAACGCTTGCGTCTCTAAGGCTGAAAGCGCTTTTATTTTTATTTTATGTGCATTGGTGTTTTGCCTGCATGTATGTATGAAGGTGTCAGATCCCCTGGAACTGGAGTTACATAGTTGTGAGCTTCCATGTGCGTTCTGGGGATTGAACTGGAGTCCTTAACTCCGAGCCATCTCTTCAACTCCAACGCTGAGAGTTTTTATTGCTCCAGCTCAATATAATCCTGGTTTTACTGTGGGAAGGAAAGCAAAGAAGCATATTGTGATTATGTGAAGGTTTCTGTGTGAAAAATGTAAATATGAAGAAAAAGCTTCAAACCAGGCCCAGTGAGTGATGCTTGTAATCCAGCACCAGGGAGCTGAAACAGGAGGATGGCTAGGAGTTCAGTACTGCAGAGTAAGAGCCTGTCTCAAACAAACAAAAACAAACAAACAAACAAGCAACGAAAACCAAACCAAAATAAAACAAAAAAACCCACCAAACCAAACCAAAACTCAAAAGACAAACAAAGACCCATTCCCCATACACTACTGTTGAAACATTCTTGTATTCAGAGAGTAAACTGAAAGATGTAAGGACACGCCCTACAAATCCCAAGCCAGCACGATTCATCAAAATCTTTAGTAACAGTCTTTGAGGATACTTTAAAATGAAAATTTGGATAAAATGTCTTTTTAAGAAACGGTTTCAAAAATGAAAAACGAAAGAACTCTGAAATCAAGCTACTTGAGAAGAAACCTCAACGCCGGTTTGCAACCCTGGTACTAGTCGTGGACTTTAGCTACACCCAAGAGTTTAGTCCGTTTTTAGTATTTGAGGACTTCCTTTTGAACTTTTACATAAAAAGAAAATGCTTACGTCTCTTGGGTGTGTCACCATCTGTGGTGACACAGATGAGCATTTTGAGTTACTCTGAGTCCCATCAGAGAGGCAGATGACCTCTGAGTGGATGGGCTCACAGTGGGGACCCCAGAGTCTGGCATCTGGAGCTCCGATAGTGAGGTGTTTGTCCTGCTCAACAGCTCTGGGTGGAGCAGGCTGCCCCGAGCTTGCTGATTGCCACAGTGGACCCCATCATAGCTGACTCCAGCCCAACCATGAGGTCCCTGGGTGTGCTGGAAGAAAGACTACTGTTTGAAATTTGCCACACTCAGCTAACACAGATGTTAGAACATCAGGAGTGTAGACAGAAGTGACTGAAAGTAACAGTCAAGCAACGAGGAAGGACCGGAGCTTGAATACGTGGCCTCTCAAGGGTAATTATTGTGAGGTAATTAATTTTAAGAATGATTGTGTTTAGCAGGTGTCTAGCAAAATTTCTTAATTTTGCCTTTCCGTTCCTAATTACTTGATATATAAAAACATAATCTTAGGGCTAGGGTGTGGCTCGCTGGCAGAGTGTTGATTGCACTGTGCAATGGCCTTTTCTTTTGTTCTGCTCTGAGACAGGTCCATGCCCCATAGCCTAGGCTGTGTGCCATCTCAGTCCTCATGACTCCTGGCTTGTGTTCTGGGATTCAGATCTATCCTCTCCAACACGTGACATCTTACTGATGAAAGCATCCAGAATCCTTTGTGATGTATGAAAATGCGCTGTGTTTGGGTACCCAGAGTTACCTGACATGGCCAACCTTTTTATCTCTGGCTTGATCCCCTCCCTAACTCGAGGTACCCACCAGACTACTAAACTTAATGGGACTAACTTTGTAATGTTCCATGCGTGAGTGAGAACACGTGGTACCCATCTTTCTGTGCCTGGCTGATTTCACTCAACATAATGGTCTTCAGTTTTATCTGTGCTGTTGCAAATGGTGGGATACACAGCGTTCTGTTGTGTGTAGGCCTCATGCTGTCTCCAGCCAGCAGTTGATGACACTTAGTGTGTCCTCTTTTCTTGCCTGTTGTGACCAGCACTGTGACAAATATAGGGACCATACTGAATTTCTTAAAATTGAACAACCAATTCTCAGGGGCTGGTTTGAGCCAGTTCCAGGGAAGCACTGGATTTGAGGCCTCTGAGAGTAGAGGTGGAGTCCAGGTCTCCTCACTTCAATCCAGCATCAACTCAAGGGGAATGGACTCGGTGTAGGTATAGGATCATCAGCCTGACCTCAGCCATGACCCATGAAAAGGATGATTTTGGAAGACGCTAGGCCGGAGTTTTATGGCAGCCCCAGGGACCTGAGGAAATTTTGTTGGCTGTCGCCTGAAAAGAAATTCAAAGAAAAGAAGTTTTATCTGACTCTTGAATGTCAAAAGCCCTGTCAGTGATGTGTGTGTGGTGTGTGTGGGAAGTGCCTAGCAGGGTGGAGCATGACCCAGGCAGCTGCTGCTGGGGGCGGGAAGCTGCATTGAGGATATTGGCTGCCGGGGTGCGGTGCTAAGGCTGTCAGGTCCAGGCATGGACTCTGCCAGGTGGTGGGAGATGCACTGTGATGATTGACAGCATGGCTCACGGTAGGGTGTATATATGACGGATGAGTAGGGGTGCCCATGTTGAAGGTCTAACTATCCACGCATACCTGTGCTCACAGGACTAAGCTTTCTGAGACCCCAAAGAATGTGATTGGCCTTTTTCACTCTGCATACATTTTCCAGAATTCACACTGCATCTTATATTGGAGTCCTGTTTCTTTTTATTACCAAATAAATTTCCGTTTTGGTTTTTCATTCTATTGATCATTGCTAGGCATTTGGGCAGCTTTCGTTTTGTAACCAAAACAGCTTTGTAACAGCTCTGTCTTACTCTGTCCTCTTGTCACTACATTTTCCTGTCCCCTGGATGTATCTCCAGCTGTTCATCTGCTGCATCCTGCGGCCACCGTTTGATCATTGGAAGAATGGCTGGACTGTTTTCAAAGTGGCTATGCTGTGACTTTCCAGCAGAACTTACGTTTTACACGAGCTAGGGATTAGCTTGCAGCCTTAGACGCGCGTGTTGAGAGAAAGCAGAGGGCCCCCAGTGGGCGCCACACATCTGCTTGTGAGTGGACCCATGGAGCACAGAGACACCCAGACATGTCCTCTGCCAGCCTCACGTCTGTGTCAGACTAAGAAGAGCTGGGCTGTGTGCGTTCCGTTCAAGTGCCCTTGACCCCGTACCGCGTGAGTTGAGGATATTGGATATCTTGGTACATTAGGAGGAAACACAGCCCTCGGGCAGATTCTGGGCGTTCCTCTTCATAACTTGCTCCCTCACCCTTTTCACCCCACTTGCTAAGTGATAGGGATTATTCCGTGTGAATGCTAAGCTTGAGCTGATGAGTGGAATTTTCTTCCGTGTTCTCATGTCATCGGCAGTACCCCAAGCTCCATGCCTGGGTCAAACCTAGGTAGATTGGGGGAAATGGACCTCACTGTGGTGATTGAATTTCCACAGTGAGGCTGCTGCATTTCTAAATAAGCTTCTGTGTTTGCTTCTGGAAGCTGAGTTTTCAGTACCTGGCTTTGTCTCCTAGGTAACGATCGCTTGTGATGCAGTGCTTAGCTCAAAGTCGCCCTACAGGAAGCAGGACCCCGACACGTGGGAAAATGAACTGCCGGTATCGAAGTACGCCAACAACCTCGCCCAGCTGGACAACGGGGTCAGGGTTCCTCCCAGGTGAGAGTCTGCCAGCGAAATGGAACTTTAGCCGCCCCCCCCCCAAACTGGTCAAAGCAACTACTGATTTTCTACCTTTTCTCTGAATTAGCAGTATTATGTTTTCAGAGCAGATGCCTTTTAAAACAAGTCCAATAAAAACTAAAAATTGTTAATAGAAACAAGTCAGGCTCTGAAAGACAAAATCCATTTTTCTCTCATATATGTACTTAGATTTAAAGCTATTTAAGTGTTTACATACATATACACATATGTACATATATGTTGTGTATGTACAGGTCATGAAACTTGGAAGGGGATCATGATGGCAGGAAGAGGTCTTAAGTGATAGAGTAGAAGAGGACAATGGAACACATATGATATGAAAACACAGGGGGAGAAGTGTGGGCATGGGGGCTGTGGAGGAAGACTTGTGAGAGCTGCGATGACCCACATGAGTATCCTAATGAGACCCACCATTTTGTATGCTAACTTTAAAAATCATTCTACAAAAGAAAGAAAAAAGAAACAACATAGATAAAAACTTCTTTCTGGATATTCCTGGACCTTTGCAGCCAGTGCCGGGCTGTCAGGCCTAAGCCTAAGCCCAGGCCCTGTCCTGCAGCGAGGCTGGTGTTTGCACACCCGTGCAGCTCTGCACAGGGACCTTGCGGTTGGCAACACCGCCTCCGCAGTGTGGGGGATGGTCGGACATGCCAGTTGAAGCCGTTGTCCTCTGGGACCTCACGCTGGCGGTAGAGGGGTGGATCAACACTCAGTCTCCTGCTGCCTTGGGGAAGACTTAGCCCCTACAGTTTCTCATTAGGCCTGGGCTCCAAGTCTCTGTGGTGGTCACTTGGTGATAAATCTTGTGCTGGCTTCTACTCTTTCTTTTCTTCCCCATTCTGCTGGGATCAGCTGCACACATCCAGATCTATGTGTCAGAGTTCATTCTAGGGGATCTGACTTGAAACAATGCTAGGTTGTCTCCAGGAGGCAGTAGGCCAGATGCTCTTTGGGATGCAGGAATATCCCTGAAGGCAGATCTTCTCCGAGGGAAAGAGCAGATGGTGCTTAGGAATATGTCCAGTTTCAGTGACCTGTGACCACACTGCTGTCTATTGTAGTTTTGGAGAAGTCACATCACTTCTGGGCCTCCTTTCCTCCCTCTGTAGAAAGAAGGATGGTGACACTAACCCTGAGCAGAATTTTCTAGAATTAGATGGACTTTCTGCTAGTTATGTGACCCGTAACTGACATTTAGCATTCGGTTTGGGTCACTTACTTTCTTAATTTAGAATTGGGATAGGTATGTCAGTCATCTTTTATAGCAAATGCCTGAGCTAGATCAGCCGTTAATGGAGGAGCGTTGGCCTTCGCTAGTGGTTTTGGAGGCATCACTCATGGTTAGCTGGCTCATGGCATCACTTGTGGTTGCTTTTAGTCAGTGATGGTACAGGTACCGTGGGGAACCTGTTCTGGGATGTTTAGCTCACGGTGGGATGAAAGGAGAGAGAAGAGGGGTCCCGAGCTCTAATGTTTGGATGAAAGGAGAGAGAAGAGGGGGTCCTGAGCTCTAATGTTCCCTTTGAAAGTGTTTCCCAGTGGGTGCTGAAGAGGTGGCTCAGCGGTTAAGAGCACTTGCTGCTCTTGTAGAGGGCCCAGGTTTGGTTCCCAGAACCCACATGGAAACTTAAAACTGTCTGTAACTCCAGTTCTAGGGGATCCTGTGCCCTCTTCTGTCTTCCACTGGCACCGCGCACATACACAGTGCACTTGCATACATGCAGGCAAAACACCTGTACACATAATAAAAGTAAATAAAACTTAAAAATAAAAAGTACACTCAATCCAACTTTCTCTTCAGCTATACTTCTTTAAAAAGTCTTATCAAGGTATATTAATTATACATAATAATGTTTATTTTATTAATAACCAACAATAATTTAATGTTTATTTTAATGATGTTTAATTTTTAATGCATAATAAGGTTTCATGTTTCATTATTGTTTTAGTTAGTTCTTTTTCTGTGGTAAAACACCATGACCAAAAGTGGCTTGTGGAAGAAAGGGTTTATTTCAGCTTATCCTTCCAGTTAACAGTTCACTGAGGAAAGTCAGGGCAGGAACCCAAGCAAGGCTGGAACCTGGATGCGGTAAGGGAGCAGAGACCATGGGGGATGCTGCTTACTGGCTTGCTCCTCAAGTCTTGTCCAGCCTCCTTTCTTATACACTCCAGGACCAGGGATAGTACCACCTGCAGTGAGTTAGGCCCTCCCACATCAGACATTAATCAAGAAAACACCTTCCATGTTTGCCCGCAGACCAATGTATGGAGGCATTTTTTTTTTTTTTTTTGTTTTGTTTTGTTTTTCGAGACAGGGTTTCTCTGTGGTTTTGGAGCCTGTCCTGGAACTAGCTCTTGTAGACCAGGCTGGCCTCGAACTCCCAGAGATCCGCCTGCCTCTGCCTCCCAAGTGCTGGGATTAAAGGCGTGCGCCACCACTGCCTGGCTGGAGGCATTTTTTTTTTTAACTGAAGTTCTCTCTTCCAATAAAACTGTGTCAGTTGACATAAAGACTAGCTACACGGTTATGATGTCTTCATACATGTGTGTAACACATATGTGTAACTGGTTTGCTCATGTTCACTCCTGTATCTCTCTCTCACCCTCCTACCATTCCTGCGGATCCCCCTCCTCTTCTAGACCAGTCCCTTCTGCTTTAATTCCTTCTCTTTTGGGACTCCATGAGTTTAATCAAGGCTGTTTAGAGGATCATGGGTGAAGGGTTATTTATGGAAGCGAGGGAACCTCACCAATGAGTACGCCACTGAAGAAAACGGCTTTCCATTCCCGAGCAACCAATAATTGCTTATAAGTTCTCAGGGCGGGGCAGGCCTCACAAACACCTTCCTACCGAATGCGGGAATGGGTCCAATCTTGTCACAGCCACTATGACGTCAAAAGTGCATCGGCTGTGTCATGCCCAGTGGACCGTGTCCCACAACGCTGCACCTCTCATCCTTTTGCAGTTTCTGAGCCCTAGAGGGGGTGAGGTAGAAGTCCCAGGTATGGCCGAGCATCCAACAGTCCCTTGTTTTCAGCATGTGGGCTGGTTTTTAGTCTCCATAGTCCCTGCTGCCCTCTGCAACGAGAAGCCTCTTTGACCAGAGCTGACTGTACCGATATCCCCAGGCATAAATACCTAGACAGCTGTTTCACAGGTACATCATGTTCGCTCCCAAACTATGCTGGTCTTCCTGGAATAGGCCCAAGTTGGACTATTGCATAGTTTTAACCCACATCAGTTTTACCATGTATGGGTAATGCTTTGTAAATGTCTTGCACATGGGATCCTCCATGTTTGTACCCTGTTCAGGAGCCACTGTCCAGCAAGTGGCAGTCTGGAGGACATGGCCTCTTTCTTGCCTTTGTAAAATGTGCCAGTTTTCTAAAGAGCCATGCGGGAGGCACTGGATGGATGGTCCCTTGCTCTGGATGGGGAGCAGTAATATCCTGGGGTGAGAACCCAGGGAAGTGCTGCCAGTAGGAGGCGCTATTCATTTTTAGTCAGTGTTTTCCTGATGTGCTAGCTCTTCTGACCGGTCTCTCTCGTGACTTTTCAGCGGCTGGAAGTGTGCCCGATGCGACCTGCGGGAAAACCTCTGGCTGAATCTGACCGACGGCTCTGTTCTGTGTGGGAAGTGGTTTTTCGACAGCGCAGGGGGCAATGGCCATGCTCTGGAACATTTCAGAGACATGGGCTATCCTCTGGCTGTGAAGCTGGGCACCATCACGCCTGATGGGGCAGGTGAGTGTGACTTTGTATGACTGGTGTCTCACATTAATCAGCCCAGGCCTGAGACCGGGGTTTTGCCTCTTATTAATTGTGGTATGAGCACTTGAGATTCCTCATCTTGGGACATTGATGGAGCTTTTCTTGTGTTTATTCATCAGTTTAAAGCATTTAGCCCAGTGACACGCAGGAAGATGTGAGTAACAATAGCACTGTTGTTATCTCATGGCCACGGGACCCAAGCAGGAAATAGATCTAGGAAGAGGATGGGCATAGCTACTCCTCTATTAAGATGGCAGGAGGCAACCCTAGAATTCATTGTGGACATTTTAGTACCATTTAGGGAAAAATGACATTATGAGAAACCAGTGGGATTGGAGAGGTATGTGGCTCAGTGGTAAAGATGCTGCTACCAAGCCCGACAGCTTGATTATGGAACAGTTTGATTCCCGGGACTCGCATGGTGGAAGGAGAGACAACTCCCACATGTTGTTCTCTGATCTCCATATGTTTTCTGTGCCACGCAAGTGCGTGTGCGTATGTGCACACGAATGCATGTGTACACGCACACAAACTAGATATAGATAGATGATATATAGGTAGGTAGATAGATAGGAAGAAATGTGAAAATAAATCAGACAAGTGAAGTTTCCTGTGCTATGAGCCCCAGCAATGATGATTCTCATATCTTCAGAGGGTTCAGCTTGCTGCATGCACAACCAGCCATGCTTTCTCTCTGCTCTCAAGCCATCTTCTGTACCTTTCAACCACATCTGTGCACCTCATTCATTCCTCCCGCCATTTTGCGATGGAAAAGGGAAGTAATACCAGGTCAAGACACAACACTGAACAGTGGTCACGAGGACCTGTCTTCTTGTTGTCATGGAAACAATTTTTGATCTCATATCTAGAGCAGCCCCCAACCCTAGTGTCTCCATCTCTTCAACTTTGGTGTCTGTTCCTTCTCTGCTTTAAGTTGTGATGATGACCGTAGAAGACTAAAGACACCCATCTTCTCTCTTTCCTCTTGTAATGACCTGTGATGGACTTAGCCTGCCTCAGAGTTGATTGGTCAAAGTCTTCCTATTCAGGGTTGGTCTTCAGGTCTCACCATTGTTCTCCTATGAGCTTAGTTTCCGTTCATTTTACAGTTGAGAGCTAGCAGTTAGGTCTTGTTAGGATTCTTTGGTTTCACGTTTTGAAGAATTTTGCTGCTTTCAGATTTCATGGAATTATTATTATTATTGGTGTTTTGAGATAGTCTCACTGTACATCTGGAAGCCCTCAGATTCACTGTGTAGTTTAGGCTGGCCTCAGACTTGCCATTCTCATCAAGGAATTACTTGAACTCATTAAAGATAAGTGCTTGCAAGGGTGTGAGTTGCAGGTGCGAAACATTTTCCAGCCAAGCGAATGCTTTGTAAATCAAGTCTCATTCTGAGCATTCTGGGATTTAAAGAGGAATTCAGGCTCTGCACTGGAGGTCAGCACTGCAAGAATACTGACAGGTGATGGCCAGCACTAACAGTGCTGCTTGATGGGTAATGAAGACCCAATAATGGGGGTACCTGATGCAGAAAGCCATTTCTGTGTCATTTTGGGGGTTACAGAAAGGTTTGCAGTGCAGGAATTCATGATGGCTTGGATGAGAAATGTCTCCCGTAGGATCATGAATGGAAACACTTGTCCTCTGATGCTGGCACTGTTTTCCGGGAGGTTATGGAACTTTTAGAACATGAAGTCTTGCGAGAGGAAGTATGTCATTGGCGGTGGGCTTTGAGAGTTTATATAGCCTTGCAGGCCACTCTTAGCTTCTCCTTTTAGGCTGAGGTGTGATCTCTCGGTTTTCTGGTCTGCACACCTGTTGCCACATCTCCCCACCATTATAGATTAGCCCTCTGGAACCATAAGTCCAAATAAACTCTTCCTTCTATAAGTTGTCTTGGTCATGGTATTTTGTCATTACTAATTAAAGCAATTACTACAAGAAGAGAACATTGCAGTTTAGATTTTCCTATGTTCTGTGCCATCTTGGGCAGTGTTTTATAGAGCCATGTCTTAGGACTGCGATGAAACACCATGACCAAAAGCACATTGTTTATCATTGAAGGAAGTCAGAACAGGAACTCAAAACAGTACAGGAACCTGGAGGCAGGAGCTGATTCAGAGGCCATGGAGGGGTGCTGTTTACTGGCTTGCTTCTCATGGCCTACTTAGCCTGTTTTCTAATTGAACCCAGGACCACCAGCCCAGGGATGACACCATTTGTGAAAATGTCCGAAAGACTTGCCTGCAGCCTGATCTTATGCAGGCATTTTCTCAACTGAGGTTTCTTCCTCTCTGAGGACTCGAGCTTGCGTCAAGTTGACATAAAACTAGTCAGTAAGGAGCAGTGTGTAAGAAACCCAGTTCTCAAGACAGCCTGACTGTGATGGTTTCTCTCATCAATTTGACAAGCCATAAAATCACCTATGACATGCTTGTGAAGGGTGTCCCCTAAATGGGACCACCCTATGGGTTCCAAAGCACAGAACAGGGAGAAACAGGTTGAGCAGCAGGGTTCATCCCTGTCTGCTTCCTGACTGTGGATGCCACGTGACCAGCTGCCTCACAGTCCTGCCTCCATGACTCCCTCACCCGAATGGAACAGTCCCCTCAAACTGTGAGTTAAACCCTTTCTTCCTTAAGCCACCTTTGTCAGATGTTCATCACAGTATTGACCAAGGGGGCTAATACACTGCCAGCTTCGCCTGTCTGCAAATGTGGGGATTTACAATTCTCATACGTAGCGGAGATCCCGCAGAGCATCGCATCTGCCCTGGATTCCGGAGTGTTAGCGCCTAGGCTTTGAACTGCCTTTTGTGATGTTACCTTTATTACCGATACCGTTTGTTTGAGGTGTTTGAATCTCATCTGAGTTCTTCCTGAAGGGTTCAAGGCCTATGCAAAACTTAGCTATGAGAGGACTTGGAAAATCGAGACTGAGAATTGCTTGGGCATTTGGTTCCTTCATGCGACTCCAGATTAGAGGTGTTGGTGTCCAGAAATTGCTAAGGCTAGGGTGTAAATTGTACAACAACAGAAAAGGCCGTTTGTGAAGCAATGGGCAGTCAGTTCACCAGAAACTGGCACCCCTGCTGCTCTGCTAAGTTCAAATCCACCCTGGAGTGACCCTAATTCTTCCTTGGCCCTGTGTAAAACAGAACACAGACACTAATAGTTTGAAGTAAGGCTTATGCCTCATTTGTCTTTGGATTCTATACAAAATCTTAAGCACATTAGGTAAATAAGTATTTAAATAATTAGCTTCTATTTAAGTGGGTCTGTCATAAATAACACAGGTTAATTCTTTTTTCCTATGTATCTTTACATTTATTAGTGTGTGTGTTCATGTGTCCAGATACAATGTGTATATGTGTACATGTGTGTTGAGACCAGAGGACATCCTTGAGTGCGGTACTTTAGGCTCCATTGGCCCCTTTTGGACCTGGAGCATGCTGATTGGGCCAGGCTACTGGCCAGTGATCTCAGCCATCTGCCTACTTCTCCTCTTCATTGCTGGGTTACAACTCCGTGCCACCATGTTTGGCTTTCTTACATGCGTTTGAGGATCAAACTCAGCTCCTTATGCTGGCTAGGGCATCTTCCCAGCCCCAAGTTTCTCTATTTAAGTTGTCATCATTTCAGTCACAGTAAAGTTGTCACTAGAGTGACATCATTTCTCGCACCCCTTCCAACAAATCCTGGATTTGTTGTGTAATGAGTCTTTCTCTGTCCTACCAGCCAGCTCCCAAATCATAACAAGGAGACTTTAATTATAAAAGCTTGGCCTTAGCTTAGACTTGTTTTTAACTATCTCTTATAACTTGAATTAACCAATTTCTATTAATCTGTGTTCTGTCGTGTACTGCCCATCCTGCTTTCTTTGTTTGGGTCTCCTCAAGTCTCTGACTTTCTTCTTCCCAGAGTCCTCTTTGTGCCCGGAAGTCCTGCCTAACCTCTTCCTAGCTATTGGCCATTCATTATTTTGTTACACCAATCACAGCAATACATTTTCACACAGTGTACAAATCTCCCACAACTTTTGGGTGTTATTAAAACCTTTACTGATCTGTCATTTAACTTGAATTTGCTTTTCTATTGAGGTTGAACAGTTTTCATTATATTCTTCATTTGAGTTTTTTTTTTTTTTATCCTTACAAACCTTGAACTCCTGATGATCCTGCCTCTAAATTTGAGTGTTGGGATTATAAGCATATATCACGCATGTAACTTTTCATTATATTCTTGGCTATTTGTGTTGTTTTTTTTCTGAAAAATTTTTGACTATCCTTTTTTTCCTTTAAGATACATAATATAATATATTTATAAACATTATTATATCATATTCCATTATATATCATATATTACTTGATGTAATATAGCCCAGGCTGGTCATGAACTCACTCTGTAACCCAGGAAGCCCTGAACTTGTGATCCTCTTAAGTCTACCATTATAGAAATAGACTGCCACATGTCGCATCCAAGGTCTTTTCTGTCAGCACCTGTGCAGGTATTTTTATTAGGTGTTATGGACTCCTCCTATTTTTATCTGTTGTAGCTATTGTTAAGGTGAAGAGCTTTGAGGGCTGGTCTTACAAGACAGCGGGGGTCACTGGGATACATGCTCTCAAGTCTTTCATGGAGAGTCCAAACCTGGGTAGTGCAGCCAGGTGCTTGTGTGCTGTACGGGAGACTTTCTGAATTCATACTTTGGGAAAAGGATCGGCCTTGCTTTCTTGTGTTTATTGTATGGCAGCAGTTCTCAACCTGTGGGCTGTGAGCTCCTTGGGGGCTTGAAAGATCCTTTTACAGGGGTCGTCTAAGACCATCCGGCAACAGATATTACATTACAGTTCATAACAGTATCACAATTGCAGTTGTGAAGTAGCAGTGAAATAATTTTATGGTTGGGGGGTCACCACAGTATGAGGAACTGTATTAAAGGGTCACAGCGTCGGGAAGTTTGAGAACCACTGCTGTATGGTGTTGGTTTCCATAAAGTCTCTGTTCGGTCTCACACTTATTTCCTGTTTGTGGGTTGCAGCAATGCTTGCTCCCTTACATCTTTTTAATAGGTGGTTTTCTCTTACATCTTTTTATATAGATGGTTAGCTGCAACTTTCTACTGCTTTACAAGCCAAATCAATTCCTAGCAATGTAAGTTTCCTTCAGGGTTCAGTCATGAGCCTTTAGGATGTTGTGGCGTGGAGGACAGGGTGCCTCCTATATGGGGTATGGGATACACTGTGAGGCAGGTAGTTCTGCTGGGGGCGGGGCGACTGAAGAATGGTTTTCTCAACTCAGTAGATCCCTCAGGCTAGTTTGTGAAGAAGACTAAGTCTCAAAGTCAGGACATCTGTTTCTTTTAGGTTATAATGAGAACCACTACTGCAAATCTGTGGGCTGTTTATGTCAACTCAACCAGTACATTCTTTCCCTGTGGGAGCCGAATTATATTTAGCAGATTGCTTGGTGGACATGGAATCTAAGGTTGTGCATTCAAATATCCAGCGGTATCCTGGTCTGCCCACCCTGGTTCCTTTCCCTGTGACATTGTACCTGCTCAATGAGACCCTCTTCATTCTTAAGACCTCTGCTTAGAATTTTGTTTTCCCAAGAATCCCTGACCTGGCCAGGCTAGGCCAAAGATGATGGCACATTTCATAAGAATGGACCCCGTATCCAGTTCCACTCTGGGTCCCCATGGGTACAACACAAACAAAACAAGAACTAGATTACCACACAAACAAACCAAGCTCTCCTGTGTGGGAGGAGCCAGGGGAGTTCTTCTTAGGAAGGGAGTAAGGTGACCTGGAGGTGGGAGAGGGTTGTATCAGTCTCCTCACGCACGGCACGCAGCTTGTTTACCTGGCTCTTCTGTACTGGGATTACTTCACACGGATGGTCCAGATGCCCAAGTCACTGGGTGTGCCAGCTGCATGGCTCCCCTCACTTTGGCCTTCCCTCTCTGGCTTTTTTCATCCCTGACCTGGACATAAGCTCCCTTCTGTTTCTCACGGCCTGCAGAGTTGGCATCAAGGCTTGCATTACTTCATATCATCGTTATCCCGGCTTGTCCTCTTCTCATGAGCCGGCAGCACTGCGTGCTGTTTCCCAGTGGAGCCTTCACAAAACCTTGTGGCAGTTAGGTTAGTGGAGGTAACCGGAGATAATGGAGCCTGGACACCATCTTCTTGACCTCTAACCCCACCCTCTTTTATAGCTCCCTGGGCATAGTAGTCGCTTGGTAAGGATTTGTGCAATGAACAAATCGAGGAATGATGTTCCTTATTTGTACTAATTGATGTCTTAGTCTCAGCAGGCCTCCTCTCCTGACTCCGGTGTAGGCTTTGCAATGTCCTGGGGATGGCCACGCGTTGTGGGTGCATTCATTCTGTGTTTATTTTTCTAGTGCAGTTGCTAGCTCTGCGTCTCATTTCTCTTTCCTGCGGATGGTAGGTGGCCTGTGGACACAGGTAGCTCTCGATGAGAGGTGTGGCTCTGTGGACCAGCATGCATTTTCTCAGCCTTTCATTGTTCTCCCTGGTGGCTGACAGTGTCTCTGCGTTTCTCTCAAGCTGGGGGCCCAAATCCTTGGTTGTTCCTTCCCGAGAAGCACGAGAGCTTACTTAAGGTTAAGAACATGGGCCACACACATAGACCTTCTCAAAGATGGTGTCTGTGGTCCTTCTCCACAGTCTAGCCTTACTTCCGAGACTGTTTGGGACATTAGTCTTTAAATTCACAAGAGCAAGGGCCCTGCTTATCTTTCCCAACATTGTACCTTCATATCTCTGAGTATTTTGTATTCAAGTGTGCTTGTTGACTATAATGAATGAGTGAGTTAATCAATGTGGCTGAACAAGTTTGACAAGAGGTCTGTGAATCCTAAGAACATACTACGTAAGATAATTGTTTTAAGTTGTGGAAATTATAAACTTAAAACCAAAACAAAACAGAGTCTCACATAACCTGAGCTGGCCTCAAACTTCCTATGTAGCTAAGGATGACTTTGAATTCCTGATGCCTCTTTCTACTGCTTCCCCCCAAATGCTGTGATTATAGGTATGTGTCGCTAGGACTGGTTTATTCAGTGCTGGGGAATGAACTTAAGACTTTGTGCAGGCTGGATAAGCATGCTACCAACTGAGAGACACCTCCAGCCCATGTGTGTATTTTTCAATTAAAATACTACAATCAATATGAGAAAATGGAATGGAAAAGTCAAATAAATCTTTCTATTCAGATGACACATGAATATTATTTTGCTTATTTCTTGCAGATCCCTTTCTTGCTTCACACCTCAGTTCCAGTGTCCATTTCTGCAACCAGCCTGCTCCTTCACTCTCTTTTGAACTTACTTTATAACATGCTTCTCACCTGCATGGGGCATTCCTACTCTAGCCTTCTCCTTTATCTTTTGTGTGGATTGAAACCTCTGGCTTATCATCATTGAACTGGAACCTGGAGAGTCACCAACCAGCTGATACTGGGTGCTGTCTCGACTGTCCCAGGAGCCTCTCCCTGGATTTTATCCCTGTGGCTTCTGGATCAGGTTCTAGGTCACGGCAGGGTGTGTGGAAGCATCCTGATCAGCCACAGTTATATGCTGTGATAGTTCCAAGATAGTTTTGCTAGCTGAACTGGGAGATTACGTGAGTTTTCCAATGAAAACACAGAAGGCAGCACCATATCTGAACGCACTATGTGCCGCTTGTATAACATCGCCATTGCCACAGGAGGAGCAAGTTCATTGTCAGTTTCTGCTATTGAACTCCCTAAATTGTTTTTGTTATTGGCATAAGAAATGACTATCATGTTTGATCACATCATGTGGCATCTTTAGACATTTAGTCACCTAAGGTAGGAAATGGTATTTTCTTAATGTAAGAAAACTTAGTAGGTGAAGAACAGTTGGGAGCAGTGTGTGTGATTTCTGCTTATTTCAGGGTCCCAGGCATTGTCACTGGGGAGCGAATCTAGGAGTGTCTTTATCTTCTGAGAGCTATGACTTAAGCCTTCAAAACTGTCTCGCCATTGAAGAGAGCAGAGCAGAGGTTCCATAGGGCTCATTCTTACATCTGCAAGTGTTTGGGATTTCTCTAGCTCTTCTCACTCACTGATTAAAAATATTAATGTTGGGCTGGAGAGGTGGCTCAGGGGCTAAGAGCATTGCCTGCTCTTCCAAAGGTCCTGAGTTCAATTCCCGGCAACCACATGGTGGCTCACAACCATCTGGAATGAGGTCTGGTGCCCTCTTCTGGCCTGCAGACATACAGACAGAATATTGTATACATAATAAATAAATAAATATTTAAAAAAATATTAATGTTTGCTTTAAATTGTTAGTTCAGAAAGCATTTAAAAACTTTAGCCTTTTGGAAACTTGTTGTTTTTACCTCTTCTCTAGAACCCTTTGCTTCCTTCGTGGGTCTTTAACACTCTTCCTCGACTTCCGTCTTTGTGATCAAGTCTTCCTAGGTGAACCTTTTGCCTTTCATATAGAGGCAGTCTCTGTTGCATCTCAGGATCCATAGGCCCCTAGTCTCTGGAAACTGCCTTCACTGAGTTGGGGATTTCATTGTTTGATTTTGCTTTTGGGAACACTTGAATGATAGTAAAGCAGGCTCCAGTGAAGGCTGCTACCATAATATAAAGTGTAGGAGAGAAATCTCTACAACGACCAGTCTATCTGTGGCAGGAAAGCCAGCTTCCTTCGTTGGCACCTACCTTGATGGAGGTCAGAGGATCACCCCAGCATCATGGCGTCTACATAGTATCCCTCTGTCCATCTGCCACAGTGTCCCAAGGAGTAGAAAACTCCGTAGGCAGTACGGAATGATGTCTTTGTGTCTATTTTTTCTTATAACGTTATATTTTTCAAATTTAGGAGGAAAGAGACTGTGGTTTGTGGTCTCTGTTCCTAGAATGTGCCTGGATTACACTTTACCATCCATATCCTGAGATATCTTGGATATACTGAGATAGAAGGAAGGGGATGGGGCAGGAGGGAGACACTAGACCACATGTGAAGTGTGAGGGCAAAATCCTTTAGCCTTTATTAGGTTCTCCATGGGAAACAGGAAATGGGTATCCCTCTTCTTCCTTCACTCTCTCAGGACACAGGGCTCGATAGTGCTTCTGAAACTTTGTGTCTCTGGGCTCTTATTGATAACACGGAATCTGATTGGATAAGTCTGGGGTGGGGCCCAGAGTCTTCATCTCCAAGGAGGCCCAGACTCCTGGTCTAGGGCCTGTGCATTTGATGCAGTTTCACCCAAAGCATTATATTAATATTAACTAACATAATAGGATATTAATATCTCAAGGCTAGACATTGCCCTCCAGTACCAATTTGCCACAGGGGAATAGTATTTGAGACTTCCTCAGTCACGTGCCTCCTCAGAATAGGTGTGGGGCCTTTGGATCAGCAGGTGCCCATTCCCAGGTCCTAGGTCTCGGAGTGAACGCATCTGCATCTCTTCAGTCTGGAGCGCACACCATGAGTGAGCACATCCTTCACTTCGGTAGTGTCATGTTGCCCACCTCAGTTCTGGTGTGAGTCACAGGGTGAGCATGTGGGCTGTTGGGTGAGTGCGTCTTGGGAAGCTGCGTGGCGGGCATTCTCACTTCTATCTCTCCCTAGTTCTGTGGATGACAGACACTACGGCAGAGGAGGAGAGCGAAGGGAAAAGAGAGTCACAGGGCCCCAAACATAGAGTGTATGACCATTTCTCACCGTCCAGCTGCACTTTGGGGCCTTTATACCCCCGGTCTACTCCATGGGTCTTCTGCCCTGGCAGATGGCTGTCACTCTCTCCTCCACCCCCTTTCTCTCTGCTTCCCAACCTTAGAATTATGCCCTTATGGGTATTAGCTACAAAGCCCAAAAGTGAGGTATTCATGTTTATCTCATTTTATGTTATCTTACCTTCAGCTGTTTTCCTTACACTTTGCTTTTTCCCTTAAGTCTCTGAGACTTCCTAAGGAACTGATTGTGTTTGTAAGGTATGTGTATTCATTATGTCTGTTTCTTGTGGTCTGCTCTTCGGTACAACCAGTCCTTCTGTAGTGTTGCATGGACGTCATGTACAGACCTGAGTTCTGTTTTCTCTTTGTCCTCCAGATGTTTATTCTTTTCAAGAAGAGGGACCTGTTTTGGATCCTCATTTGGCCAAACACTTAGCACACTTCGGGATTGACATGCTTCATACGAATGGGGTGAGAACATCTTTTGTCTCTAATTCTATGCTGTGTCTATGGTGGGCGGGGGGTGATTTTTAATTTATTTAATATAGAATTCTACTAATATGCATCTTCGTATATTTAGTTTTATTTGTTTCATTAGTTTGCTAAATTTAGTTTATTAGCATTTTATTTGGGTTACCAACTTAGAATTTTGTTGTTTATCATGTTATGGGTTATTTGGGGTTTACTCACAAAAATTTTATTTTAGATGCATAAATCTCTATTTTTTTCACTAAAGAGAGAAAGTACTAGATGATGACCTTTAAAATAATATGTGACTTTCTTACTTTAATTATTTTCCCAAAGGGAATGAGGGCTGCTGGGTAGTGGCTGGCGTAAAACGGTTGAAGCTTTGTTTCACTGATTGATTCAACTTGGTGATGGGTTAGTTTTGCCTGTGAGGCCCGTTTCAGTGTGAGACTGTATTCTCTCTCTCCCAGGCCAGCGCTCTGTCTGTATGCTCTCATGAAGTTCGGCTCTTTCTCTTTCGTACCCATCTTTTCACTTACTCACCCTTTCGTTTCCTTCCTCTCTCAGGTGCTCGGAAGCCTCACTGGGTTTGTTCACCTTCCTCTCTCCCTTTTTTGCCTTTTTGTTTACTGTAGTTCCTGTGTTGTTCCCTTATCTTGATACCTGAGTTTTGTTTGTTTGCTTTTAGTTTGTGTGAGCATCTTATGTAGCCTGGGCTATATAGCTGAAAATGTCCTTGAACTTCTGATCTTCCTGCCTCACTTCGTGAGTTCGGGGATTACAAGTGTTCACCATGCCCAGGCTATGTGGTGCTGTGTAGTGGTTGTTTTTTTTATTCTATACTCTTTTGGCTTTTTTTGGGAGGCCCGCCACCCAGCTACCAAATAAATACTTGCATGGAGTCTTTTTCTTTCTTAAGAATACTCAGCCTTAGCTTGGCTTATTTCTAGCCAAATTTTCTTAACTTAAATGATCCTGTTTATCTTTTGCTTCTGGGATTTTATCTTTCTCTATTTTTGTATATGTTTTCTTTACTTCTTACTGTTTGTCTGTCTGTGTGACTGGGTGGCTGGCCTCTTCTTTTCTTACTCTTTCATCCCCTGTCTTCAGATTTCTCCTCCTGTATATTCTCTCTCCCTGCCAGAACTGCCTATCCTTTCTCCTGCTTTGCTATTGGCTGTTCAGCTCTTTCTTAGACCAATATAGTGTCTTAGATAGACAAAGTAACGCAACTTCACAGAGTTAAACAAATGTAACACAAAAGAACGCAACACGTTTTGCATCATTAAACAGGTGTTCCCCAGCATAAATATGTAACACATCTTAAAATAATATTCTGCCACAGTGCTGGGGATGGAACCCAGGACTTCATTCGTGCTCTGCAATGTTTGAGCTGCATCCTTGTTGTGTTGACTTCTCTTTTTCATATGTTTCTTGTCTCTTTTCTTCTTGTTCTCTCTCTTTCATGGACAAACAAATCAAATCAAATCAAACCAAACCAAACCAAAACAAGAAAATCAAAACTTTTTCATGTTCAAAATTTTGGAGATATATATATATATATTAGATAATTTTAAATATACTGTTTTGTGGCATTAAATACATTTACATTCTTTTATAGTTGTTATAGCCACATGTTGAGGAGACAGCTGTTGGGGTCCAGCCTTGATGGGCTCATACGCTGCAAGGTAGGGGCATGTGGGTTAGAAATGTTAGGCAGAATAAACAGAGACACAAAAGACATACAGAGACACAGGTTAGTACTAGGCAGGCAACCCAGTGAATGCTTAATTTACCTGTATTTATTTCTTATGATCTTTAAATACTCCAATCCAAAAACAAGGACGAAAGCAAAAGATTTTTTTTTATCATGATACAAGAACAAACAAAGTGATTGCCATCTTAATACTCCAAACACCAAATAACCACACCCTAGGTCAAAATATCTTTGTTAGTAGCCATACCTTAGGTTAAATCTCTGTCAATAATCTTAAGGAACAAGAATAGGCCTGAACTCTCTGACCTTTAGTCAGGGTGGAATGGATCTACTAGTCAGGGTGGAATGGATCTACTTCTACGGACCCCCACATATTCCTCCCTCTTTAATTTATTTAATAAAGCCCATGCTTTCTGCAACAGGACAGATGACTGTGCCTGGCTTAGGTGGCCTTCTTCCACTTTCCTGACTTACCTGTCATCAGTACATCATAGAGGGGAAAAATCTTATTCATCATTGACTGCCAACATCCATAAATAAATGTTTAAGGGAGGGTACACAGCTAGGTGCTGTGTACCTCTGAGCCAACTTTCCATGGAGAGAATTCACAGATAACTAGATGACCATATGTAAGCAGATAATGCTTTGTGGTATACATGCTCCTATGGCCACAATATTTCCTAATAAAGGATTGAAGAATGACCAAGATGGGTTAGCTTTTGAAATTGGCCTAGGATGTCTTTAATAGTTTTTAGCTGCGTCAAAATCCAAATTGGTGTCTATAAATATATCTAATCTAATGACTTGTTGGCATTATGTTCAATTTTTTCTCAGACAAACTCTAACCTTTTTCTAATCATTAACATCTCAGTAGTGAACCGAAGTAGTTAACAAACATTAACAGGTCAATACCATAATTCTAATATGAAAATTAACAATAAATGCACAATTTGTCAAATCACTATTCTCTTAAATCTGTTCTAATCAAAAGACAAGGAAATGTTTCTATGATGAGTGAGTAATATTTTCCCTTTTCTATAGTCCAATTGTGTTGCTGCTTTTAACTTTCAAAGAAAGTTGGAACTGTTCCAGTCTCTGCATACCAGCAAAAACTTTTATGCCATTTCTCCTCATCTCTGAAGAGGGACTTCAGTCACTCTTTGCTCCATAATAGTGTTCCATTGCTTTAGCAAGTCTCTTTCTGCCAGAGGGGAAACTTTCTGAGGTCTCAGTTCTTAGGTCCTTTATTTCAACAGCAGATTGAGCACCATACTGGCAAAATGAGTTGTGTGTACCAAGATGTAGTATGGATAAATTGTCAAATATTCAATCAACATTCTTGGGCTGGCTACAAAATCAATAGGATTCATTAAAGTCTAGAAGTTTGTGCAGTAGATCCTCCAAGAAGCTAGGAATTACCAGCTATCACTATGATCTCCCTTCCTTTCTCAGACTGCAGCATGACATTAGAGGGTCAGGAAGGCAGGCTAAGCAGTTTCACTCAGACCCTTCTGTCGGAGCACCAGTGGCTACGATGTCATCAGAGCTGGCATCCTTCTGATGCACATACTGGACCAGATATTCAGAAAGCCATCATGCCTTATTCTCCTGTGAGAAAAACACAGACATGCCTTCCACCCCATAATGAAACAGGGTCGGGTCCTTTCCATAATGCATTGCAAGGGTCTTTCCATTTTGTTTTAGCGACAGTCACTCTGGTGCCATCATGACAGAATCTATCTGCAGCAGACTGCTCACATTCAAGATGTTTAGAGTAAAAAGCCATGGTTTAAGGCATTATGTGGCGACTGAGGGTATAATTTGCCTGTTTTTATCTTTAGAAGTGTTTTCAAGAAACCATGGGCATGCTCCACAATTCCTTGTCCTTGAGGATTATAAGGAATACCTGTTTTGTGTTCAAAATCCCCTTGGGAACAAAGTTGCTGAAATGCTTTACTAAAATACCTAGACCCATTATCTGTCTTTACAATTTTAGGAATTTCTGTATATGAAAAACACTTTAAGCAGCGAGTTATTACATGCTTAGTGGCTTCTTCAGTCTCTGCAGAGGCTGTTAAGAAACCTGGATGTGTATCAATTATCACACGCACACATCTTAATTTGCCAAATTCTGCAATATGAGTAATATCCATTTGCCACAAATGATTAGGAAGCAAGCCTTGAGGATTTACTCCCAGATGAGGTATAGGTAAATATTTTTGGCATATATCATATTAACAATCTGGTGAGCAATTTCTCTTATTAATCCAAATTGTTTTCTTAAACTTTATTTTGATGACGTATAGCATGTGATTGCTAAGAAAGTTCAACCTGAGATACATCATTACCTCAGACAATGGACCAGGAAGATTTGAATGTGCTCTTACATGATGGCATCTTGGATTTGCTGGAATAGCATCTTAACCTGATTATTACTAGTCCTAATCCCTGAAACTGTTTCTATTATCTGAAGAACTTTAAAAATGTACTGACTGTCAGTATAAAAGTTCAATGCCTTATCTGCAAAAAGCTGTAATCCTACAGCAGCATCTCACAGCTCGACTATGAGAGCTGAGGCTGGATCTGTCTGCACTGCATATCCCTTACCATCAACAACATATGCTGCTCTTCCATGGAAGACCCATCTGTAAAATTAACACAGCGTCCTTCAAGGGATTGTTCAATGCAACTTTTTTTTTTTTTTTTTTTTTGAAAATAGAGAAATGTAGTTATGTGAATTGCAGCAATCGATCAGCTGGGAAAAAATTGTCAATTTAGCCTACAAATTGAGCAAATGCAATTGCCCAAGAAGCATTATTTTGAAATAGCCAATCATTCTGTTGCTTAGTGTAAGGAGCATTGATCCCATTAGGTTCCCCACCAAAATATTATCGTCTAGATTCCATCTGGCTTTTCTGTACTGAACAAGCTACTGTTTCAAAATAAGGGTCAAATACCACGACTGGTGAAACGGGATTGTGTGTCCATAAAAGAGGACAATTTTTGCCATAGTACTGCTGTGGGAGTAAGTTTTGTAGACAATATACATGTTTACCAATTAATATAATCATAATCATAATTAATACAATGTTCCTGCTGTTTCTGTATTGCATATCCCACCTGCACCATACCTGTCTAGTGGCATCTGTAATGCGTCTGGTGGAATTAGGGTCATACTGCTCCCCTTGAGAATTTTACTTAGTGCTTCAAGATCTCTCATAGGGAATTTTAAATAAGGTCTCAGCCACCGAATGTTTCCTAACAATCTTTGAGAATCATTCAGAGTCTATAAGCTATCCTTCCTAATTTCCAATTTCTGATGTTTAATTTCTTTATGGTATAACATATGACCTAAATACCGGAAAGGCGGATGCCTCTGCACTTTCTCTGGGATAACAACTGCATGGGAAAGACTCTGCTGAAGCTGTCTATGTGTCTCAAGCAAAACTCCTTCCTCTTTATGGGCAAGCAGGTTATCAGCCATATATTGGATGATATAAACTTGTGGAAATTGATCCCTGACATTTTGTATAGGCTGAGCCACAGTTTTCTGGCATAGCGTAGCACTGTTTGCCATACCCTGAGGCAAGATGCTGCAATGATATCTTCTCATTGGCTCCTTGAAATTAACTGATGGAATACTAAATGCAAATCTTTGACAGTCTTCTGGTACCAGAAGGATGGTATAAAAGCAATCATTTAAATCTAAAATAATCTTATAGGTGTCTTTTGGTATAGCTGTAGGAGAAGGCAACCTAGGTTGTAAAGCTCTCATTGGCTGCATGGTCTCATTAACCTCTCTTAAATCTTGTATCAACCTCCATTTTCCTGATTTCATTTTAATTACAAAAATAGGAGAATCCCAGGGGGAATTGGAGGGCATAATGTGACCATTATCCAACTGTTCCTGAACTAACCACTGGGCAGCTTGTAATTTCTCTTCTGTTAGAGGACGCTGATTTACCCATATAGGTTCGTCACTTTTCCAGACAATTGGGTCTGCATGGAGTGAAGGCTTTGCAGTGACCTCTTCTGAAATACCCTAATCCTGCCCTGGGAGGCCTCTGCTAGGTGTGATAGGCTCAATCCTTGCCCTGCCCTTGATTGAGCAATAACCGTTTCTGGAACATTTGATTAGCAATAACTGTGTTGGGGGAATATAAATATACTCCCATTCAGGTCATAATGCCCCACAAATCTGCAGTAAGCGAGGAACAACATGTGCCTGGAAAGTTCCTTCATGACCTTCCCCATCTCTCCAGGAAGGCTCGTTGCTGCTTTGTTCAGGGTTTTGAGTTTGGCCAATCCCTTGTAACTGTGCAACAGTCACCGTTTTAGGCCACCCCGAAGGCCATTGACTGGTAGTTATAACAGAAGTATCCACATCAGTATCCAGAAGACCAGAAAAGCTTTGTCCATTTATAAACCAAGCAAGTTCTGGTTGCTGTGGACCTGTGGCTTGTAGCCAGTAGGCATCGGATGAACCAAATCCAGAATCTCTTCTCTTACTTCCCTTAACTCAATTTCTAGGTTGCATTTAGGAAATGAAATTAATTGTTCAAGTCTCTTGCCTTTGTTTACCACAGAAATCCCATTAGGTGAGTGAGTCATAACCTTGATTTCTCCTTCAAAATCAGTGTTAATGACTCCAGGAGCAACAAGGATCCCTTGCATAATGGTGCTACTTCTCTCCAGTAACATTCCCACAGTGCCTTCTGGTAAAGGGCCATAACCTCAGTGGAGAGCTTGCATCCCCATTGCAGGAGTTAAAATGGTATAAATGCAAGAGCTGATATTGAGCCCTGCACTATCCGGGGTTACTCTGCATTCATCCTAAATGGATTTCTTTGCAGGAGAACAGACTGCTGGATCACCCCATAGATTTGTCTTGGGGCCGGAGGCAGGCCCTTCTGCTCATCTCCTGGAGAGGATTCCCTTGGACTTCTTTCTTAGATCTGCATTTGTTAGTCTAATGTTTTCTTGTCCTGCATCTTCAGCCTAATCCCAGTTCCTTCCTCACCCCTGGGCTTACGCTCCTATCAGGATACTGCTTGAAGTCCTGGAAGACCATACCTGAAGCATCTTCCTGGAGACCTTGAGTCCCTTCTTCTCTCTGGGCCTTGATTGTTTTGTCTGGAGAGATTTACGAACATTTTCAACTGTCCTTTCCTGTAAAGCAGAGTGTATAACCAGTCCTTAATATACGAAGGACCAGTATCTGAACAAATCTGAATATAATCAGAGATGTGATCTTTCTTTCTAAAAGGCAGCTTTACCTATTACTTTAGCATTCTCATACGCTCGATTCCCTGAGGCTGTGTCCCACAGCTGTCTGCTAGGCTGGAGCAGCTAGCTGCGTTCTCAGCATGGCCGTCCTGCCAAGAACTGGGGATCTTGGCCCTCAGGTGTCTTCTGGGCTAGTGGTGGCAGCGGCTGCTTGCAAAGTCAGCTGCAGTGTGGGCTAGGTGCACCACTTTTACTTCTCCGAACCCAAGAATGGCTTGAAAATAATGACTATGGCACTATTGTAGGGGAGGAAGATTTAAAAAATCACGGATTCTTAAGATTTCTGTCCTTGTTTCTGCTCTATCCCAGTTCTCCAAACTTTCAAAATATACTCAAGAAAATATGCAGACAGCTGAATACTATTTCCTTGTCCTGTAGCTAGTTATATACAATTTTACTCCGATAGATATCATTGCCTTTTTACCTTAAACTTATTTGAGCGCTCATCTTTTGCTTCTACACCTGTGGTGTCCAACATGCTCTCCCTTATACACATCTGGGCCACACATCTGGGCGCCATCTGTAATAGCCACCCATTGGGGGGACATCTGTCAGGGTCCAGCCTCAGCAGGTTCATATGTTCCAGGGTAGGGGGTGTGTGGGTTAGAAATGTCAGTCAGAGAAAACAGAGATAGGAAAGAAACACAGAGACACAGGATAGTACCGGGATTGCAACCCAGTAAATGTTGAATCCACCTGTGTTTTTTCCTAATGATCTTTAAATACCCCAGTGTAAAAATGGGGAAGAAAGCAAAAGACTTTTTTTTTTTTATGATACAGGGAATAAACAAAGTGATTACCATCTTAATACCCAAAGCACCAAGTAACCACAACCCTAGGTCAAGATATTCTGTTAGTAGCCACACTTTTAAGTTAAATCTCCCGTCAATAATCTTGAAGGAGCAAGACTGGGCTTAAACTCTGCTGGAATGGATCCACGTCTATGGGCCCCTGCATGTAATCATCATTGCCTCTCAATATTTTTAAGTAGATTGTTTATGTCTCCCATATAATTAGAGGAAAATGGCAGAAATAACCATTGCATTAGAAATAATTCATGGACATAAGTTTTGATCGTGAACCCATTTAAAGCCCTTTACTTTGCTCTCTCTTTCATGATGTCTCAGACAGAGAATGGACTCCGGGACAATGACATCAAGCCAAGAGTCAGCGAGTGGGAAGTGATCCAAGAGTCAGGGTCTAAGCTGAAGCCCATGTATGGACCAGGGTACACGGGCCTGAAGAACCTGGGCAACAGTTGCTACCTCAGTTCTGTCATGCAGGCCATCTTCAGCATCCCAGAGTTCCAGAGAGCGTAAGTGTGGCCCCGCTGCTGACAGGCCACTGTGCTGCTGGTCTCCTAGGGGGCCCGTCTATTCTGTGCGCTTGGAAACCCATTGCTCTTGCTCTGGTGATTCTGCTGTATCGCGGTGGGAGTGTGACTTCTCATCCTGAGGCCCAATGAGAGCTCTCATCCAGTATCACAGGATGGGGTGAGAAGAGGAGGGCTTGGAGATTGAGCAACACCTCACAATCAGTCATCGTGGCTCTCAGACCATACCTATGCCAAGAATATGTCAGCCATCCATCTTCACAGGACACCTGCCTGATCATTTCTCTAGGTGGGCCAGTAGAGGGCTAGGGACATCTGTTCTCCAGAGGGGAATTTTGTGGAGAATTTTAGGTTATTATTTTTTGTTACTGGGAGTGTGGTTCTTGGGAATCCTGGGCTACTTGGTGTGGGTCTGCCATCAGAAAAGGGTGGGGCTCGATCAAGCTCCTAGAGACTGGTGTAGTGATTTGATAGCACCACATTTAATATGTGGCATTGCATATGTTCCATTAATTATTTTTATGATAGCTATCCTCTATCCTGAGTTGGAAATGTAGACATTCTGGGCATACCGAATTAGGGTGCTTCCTAATTCTGCTGGCCTCTTTTCCCTGTGCCTCCCCACACAAGTTGAGGTGTCTGTAGGTGTTTTCTGCATTGGGCTGTGCTCAGGACAAGAAGCCTTGCAGCCCAGGATTCTGGAGTGGGTAGGTTTCCACACTGGGTTAAGTATGGAAGAGGACATTCATGTCGAGATAGACTGACCAGCAGAGAGCATGCTGGGAGCAGCACAAGGTGGTATCTTTCCCACATGGAGCTGTAGTGGTTACACAGTGCTTCACTAACTGTTCGTCTGGTCGGAGAGTCTTTCCTCTCAGAACTCAGTACTTAGCCATTCATTGCTGTTTTCTGCCTTTGAAAATATATTGTCAATTTTCCACATGTACTTTTCCACTTTTCAGTAAAGAACTAGCTGTGTTATGTGTGTGTGTGTGAGAGAGAGAGAGAGACAGACAGACAGACAGACAGACAGACAGACAGACACAGAGAGAGAGAGACTCAAGAGTAAGAGACAGACATTCGGTAGGTAAGCATCAACATAGTTATGAAGGTGTTCTATCCCAGGAAGGGGAAGGGAAGAAGGTCAGAGGGGATACACACCCCACTGACAGATGAGTGGGAGGGATGGGAGAGAGGGGCAGAAAGTTTGAAGTTCTAGCTTGGGGAACTTTTTCAGAGGCATGTACATGAATCCTATTATTTTTATAAATTCTTACGGATGTTTCTGTCTTTTGTCATTTCTTGAGTATGGGTTAATATAAGTTTGTCTTACATGATGTATACTCCAAGGTTTCTTCCTGAAGTGCTTGCAAAATACCTGTAGTGATATTTTGTTTATGTTTTAACGAATAAAGCTTGTCTAAAGATCAGAGTGCAGAGCTAAGCCACTAGAAGCCAGGGAGTGGTGACACACTCCTTTAATCCCAGGACTCAAGGCCACCCTGGCCTACAGGAGATTGAATCTCTCTAAAAAGAGAAATAGAACTCACACAAAGGTGCTCCCAGCACTTAGGAGTCACATACCTTTAATCCCAGCACTAGGGAGGCGGAGACAGGAGTGATGCGTCTGGGTGGAGAGACGTCTAGAAGGCCAAGAAGACAAGAGCGGGGCTGTGTGGGGTTTGGTGGAGAGCATTGCAGTGCACTCATTCTGAGGACAGGATCACCCCTTTGTTTGTCTGAGCCTTGGTAGCGGTAAGAACTCTCTAGTGGGCTGTGTCTGCTTTGCTTTTCTGATATTCAGCTTGAACCCCAATATCTGTCTCTGGGTTTTTATTATTTGTGCTACAAATGCTCTTCTGAAAGGTGGCATATTGTTATTACTTATTTTAAATTATAATAGAAGAAACTTGTGCTCTTTCAAATTTCAGCATTTTTAGTGCTTTATTATCTAGGAATTTTTTTTATCTTGTGAAATTTGACAAATTATTAACCATACACTTTTTCTTTAATGAACATTTAACTCATGCTTGGATTTTGAATATAATATTTAAACCTCTCTCTGTTCTTGACCAGTTGGCACCATTACTTTGGGCCTTTGATGGCATAGTCCATGGTGGCAGTAATGTGTGGTGGAGGAGACTCATTCATTTCCTGAGTGTTTTATGTGGTGTGGAGAGGTCCCACCGTCTCCTGAAGGGACTTCCCCGTGACTAACTTCTTCCCACTAAGACCCACCTCTTAAAGGTGCTACCACGTCCCAGTAATGCCACAAGCTGGAGAACCAGCCTTTAACGACATGTGGCCTTTGGGGACAGGCATTTAAGTGTTTTAGTGCATTTCCTGTTTGGTTGTTTGTAGTCATTTTTGCGATTGGTGATATGACATTTCAGTGTGTAATGAGTTCTCAAAAGAAATAGAGATAGCTTATGCTTGAGTCAAATGTGAGTGCCATGCGCAAATAAAGAGACGTGCTCACTGTGGATTGGTCACTTTGTAGCATTGGTTACAGAACAAAGAAGGTCATAAGTCAGAGTATTTACCAGATGGATTATTGACAACCACAGGCAGACATGTCCGAGCAAAGCAGACGAAGCTTCGCCATAGTTATAGATATTGTCTGATGACACTTTTAGCTTTTGGATTTGTAGAAACTAGTAGTTTGCTAAGAATACATTTTAAAGGGCTTAATAGTTCTAGTATGTTAGGTTAGACACATTACGTGGGTGGGTAAGGAATGACTTTCAAAGGAACTAAAAGTAGCTTAAGATAATTTTACTTTGGCCTGCTGCATTTTAACTGTCCATAATCGTCAAGGTCAGTCATTTGCCTGTAGAGTGTTTAACACAGGTATGGCTCTTCTTTTTTCCTGGTGCCTTAAGTTTACAGATGACGTGAGTCTGTCCAGTTCATAGATGTGAATAAGTGATTCTCCTTGTCAGACACTCTTACTGAGGTGCTGCCTAGAGGCTCTGTCTTTTCACAGACTGCATTTTAGTACAGAATCCGGAGCCACAGATAATAACAAAGAATATAGATAAACTCTGTAATTCCAGCTAGCGATGGAGGTTGAGAAGCTAAGCAGTCAGCAGGGAGCTGGGAGGGTGGGATGCCATCCTTCCTTTTGCCCAGTCTGCCAAGGGGCTTTCAACAGACCTGAGGAAGAGTTATTTATTAAGCGTCTGGAAAAGAAACAACAGATGGCCTGGTCTTGAAGCAGGGGTGAGAGTGGTGAATAGCCAGAGAGCATCATGGACATGGGACAGAGCTTCAAATGAGATCAGAAAGTGGGCAAGGGTAAACGTCATGAAGACAGAGGCTAGCCTGGGCTATAGAGTCATACCCCGTCTCAAATAATTCACAACAAATCAACAACATAAAGCAGAGACGGTGACTGGAAAATGACCTGTGGGGGTGGAGGGAGCGACTACATGTTAACCTTAGATGTCAGGGTTAAGGCGAGTACTGTTTTGTCAGGATTGTGGCCTTCAGGGGGAGAGAGAGAGAGAGAGAGAGAGAGAGAGAGAGAGAGAGAGAGAGAGAGAGAGAGGTCAAGCAGTGACTTCCCGCAGAATCTCAGAACTCAGCTTTGGAGCCAGGCTTTGTGTGTGTATGTGTGTATGCGCGCACGCGTGCTTGCACACACATATGTGTATACATTCTGGCACCCATTACCCACTCCTAGGTGACATGGGTGCTACCTAGTAAAGCCACACCCCAAGTTCTTATCTCTCTCATGGGATAATGTCAGTTATGAACCCTTGGATCACAGGGATGCAGTGAAGAGTTTCTCAGCCTCACAGAAGTCCTTTCTCTAGAGAGCTTTACCTCAAGAAAGGCAGTTAGGGTAGTTGTCACTGCTGTTACAGTAATTTTGAAATTACAAATGCTCGCTAAAATGGTATAAGATGGGCCATGGGAAACATGATGAAGGACTTAGCCATGACTTCAATAAGTACAAATAGAGATTTCTAACCAACAAGCATGGGCAGGGTTAAGGGAAGAACATCATTGTGAGGAAATGAAAAAATATAGACTTTCTGGCCAAATCTCACAATCAGATTATTGTTGATGTTAGTCCATAATGGGCCATTATGGAAGATGGGGACTTCCAATAAAGTGATAGAGCAAAGTTCACAGGCAAAAAAAAAAAAAAAAAAAAAAAACCTCAACAAACAAACAAACAAAACAAACAAAAAACTTTAGAGAAGGAAATACTGGGAGGGAAGCCCACAGCTGAGCCGGCTGTAGCATTTGGGTACTGATCTTCACTTTGGCTGAAGAAGGCTGTCAGCAACCTCACCTGTTGTGTGTGGGTCAGTGTCTTACCATGTAGCACAAGCAGGCTGTCTTTGGACTCGGAACCCTCTTGCCTTAACCTCCCAATTTGCTGGAGGCCGTTTTATTTTGAGGCAGTGATTATGGTGCCGTGGTTTCCGACATGTCAGAATGATGTGGGGGGTCTGTTGAGGAGATTCGGAATCTTAAGCTTGTGTCTCAGGTGGGGAGACGGGCACATCTGAGGGGTGCCACTTCACAGAGTCTCTAGGGAGGGGGAAACCCATCCTGGATTTGGTCTGCTGTGGAGGGAGGAGCTCAGAAAAGCCTTTGCTCGGCTGAGTGTCTGTAGAGTGACAGCTTGCTTCTGTTGTCCCATTTCCGTGGTGACTGTCCTGTTGTCTCCTAGGTATGTGGGAAACCTCCCAAGGATATTCGACTACTCGCCGTTAGATCCAACCCAGGACTTCAACACACAGATGTAAGTGCCCAGTGTTGTGTTTTAATGTTTCTGGCGGGGTGTTCGCATTGGCTGCTGCTGAGTTGAAGGCAATTCCTTTTTCTTCTTTATTTCCTGTATTTAAAATGGGCGTGTGTTACCTTTATAGAAGAGATTAATAAAGTTAAAGTTACTGAGGAAACTTGAAGAGTGGGGTTAGAGCCAAGCTGTCTGTGAGGAGTCCGGACAGAGAGCAGTTCTCTGCCACTCTAGGACTCATGGGTGACCTTTCCATCTCTGTGGGAAACAGCAGTGACCTCTTCATTGTTTGTCTCTCTCCTGGCTAGGACTAAATTGGGGCACGGCCTCCTCTCTGGTCAGTACTCGAAGCCTCCAGTGAAGTCCGAGCTCATTGAGCAAGTGATGAAGGAGGAACACAAGGTATGTGTTTCTGTGTGCCATGTTAACATGTATGTGGGTGGAACTTCGGTCAGCAGTGGGAGTTTACTGTGTTGTGTCAGGGTACCTGTGAGTGGGGTCTTGTCCCTGTGTTCTTTAAAAACAAGGTAAGGAAAAGACAGCAGTGTCAGTTACCACTGGCTTGGGTCTCACGTGGGTGACATGTGTGTCCTCACTCATAATTTTCCTAAGGCACAGCTGGGATTGGAGGCATGAAGCTTACAAACTACCTTCTCCTTATCCAGTCTGGGCCTCTCAGTGCTTTCTTTAAACTCCAGATGTTTTTGCTAGGTCCCCTTGTCTCCCTCCTGCCATGTCTCCATCTCCTCCTCCCCACCCCCTTCCTGCTCCCTTTTCTTTCTTCTACAAAGAGTCTCCCCGTGTAGGCCAGCATTGTGTAACTTTTTCTTGAGAGATGCGAGCAGCATGGACTCCCTGGAGGTAGGATACTTGCAACAGGCCACAGTAACAGTTAACCTAAGTCTGGTGGGAACCAATGAGTTTCTTGGGGAGTACTTGGATGAACACAGATGGGGGAATGACTGACAGGAGTGTGGGTTCCCCAAAGACAGTCAACCCCAGCATGGGCAATGACTCAGGGAAGCAGCATCCTTATAACTCTGTCCTATCTGCAGACAGCTCTACCAAAGAGTTTCATTTCCCTTAGAATTGTCTCTTCTGAGTACCTCATGTTCTCTTGTACACTGTGGTACTCAAGCCTGTTCCATGCTGGGTCTCAAGTGTTTGACCTCTATGCTCCCCAATTAGGTCAGCTATCCTTAGCTAGTATGGTAATTTAAGAGCAGGCGTGGAAAGTGAATTCCTTGTTGGCCATGTGGAGTCAGCTGCTGGTGGGAGTGGGCAAAGGAGGGAAGGAGGACGTGAAGGGCAGTGTATCCTCAGAGGTGTCTGGATGGAGAGAGGGAAGTATGCTGGGAAGGGGGTAGGGAGGGAGTAGATGCTTTGCCTAGAGAGCCCAGGAGAGGCAAGGAGGGTGGGATCGGCAGAGCTTACCTTCTCAGGTTGTCTTGTTACCCAGCATTGCAAGATAATGGCTACAAATCCTCCAGGACATGGGGGATCCTCACTGGGACACACGGGGATCCTGACTGGGGACACACGGGGATCCTCACTGGGACACCCCGGGGCATCCTCACTGGGACACACGGGGATCCTGACTGGGGACACACGGGGATCCTCACTGGGGACACACGGGGGGATAGGTTTGTGCTATGGGATCACCAAACATCTCTCTTTAGCTTCCATGAAACTTGGAAGGAGTGATGGTTGATGAAAACACACTTGCATTTTGAGCTCGTTATTCTGGGATGCTGTTTAGTCTGTGTTGGGTCTTGGGAACTCTGTGGGGACGGCTGCCACCTTGACTGGTGAAGACGAGGAGCCTGGTCATGCAGGGCTGTGCAACTGCAGGCAGATCACCGAGCCACAGTCTTCAGATGGCTTCAGCTGGGGTACCTCAGTTGTGTCCTAACGTTGGTAAAATCTGTGTGCATTTATGACCATTATTGTACTTTTAGAATCTCCTTATTTGAGGGGATGTGAACTCTTCAGGTGAACAGTGTCTGGAAATAAAACTGAGTTTTGCTGCTATCATGATGTCCTTGGCCACTGATGAAGAAGTAGCTCAGGTTTACCAGAGTACAATATATATTCATCTCACAAACAAGAGGCTCTAGCCCCGTCTGTGCTTCCACATCAGATCCAGTTGTTCTCAGCCAGGCAGGCAGGTGGGAACCCCTGCTCTGACTGAGGTATGACTGGCCTCACTCTGGCCACATTAGGCTGAGTGTGGTTTCTTGGTTCATCCATGATATATACTCCCTAGCCCCTTAATGGCAGCTAGAGGCCACTGGCAGCCCTCTAGTACAAGGAAGGACATGATTCCCAGATGACACTAATCTCTGTGACTTGTGATCTATTTAGTGCTCCTGGCATTTGGGTTTGTGACTGTTGGTCTAGATGACTTAGAAAACACTTCCCTGCTGTGTAGAACCAGGACGTGGTGGTCTGGAAGAAAGAATCCTAAAGGGTTTGGGGTGTTAAATTGGTAGAGTGTTGGCTGACATGCACGAAGCCCTGTGTAGAGTGATGGTGGTGGAGCAAGGCTGTAATCCCATCACTAAGTGTCGTTGTTCTAGAGGACCTGGGAGAATGGAGCCGATGAGGCAACAGCCACCTTTATTCAGAGCATCAGACAATTTATACTCTGAGGGCTAAGAGAAATCACAAGAGTAAAGTTCTCATGAGTTCGAGCTGTGTACGATCACAAAGACGCAAAAACGTTTTCCCATAGAGGCATATAAAGGATCATTCAGACATTTAGTTGAATAACAACAGCAAGCAGCAATGAGTAATCTGAAGTTGACTCACTCCCACCTGCTATGCCTGGGAGGAACAGGAAAACATTCCAAGAACAATTCTGTGTTTTGAAGAAGCTGAGGTTATGAAATTCTTGTCTTATTTTCTTGGAGTTTTCTCGCAAGCACTCAGAATTCTCCTCACACAACTCCATCGCTGGACCGTGTTCTGACAACAAAGGAGGTGGAGGCAGGAGGATCATAAATTCAAGGTACATAGTGAGCTTAAGGCCAGCCTGGCCTAAATGAGTCGCTGAGTAGGTGGACTTTCTTTCCTGTCAGCAAGTTCCCAAATAACCACATAGAAACTTATTATTAACTATAAATGGTTGGCCAATAGCTTAGGCTTGTTTCTAGCTTACTCTTATATTTTAAATTAACTCATATTTCTTTTTTTATTTGTTATTGCTATTTCTTTCAACCATAGTTTCCCCTCCCAGCTCTCCTCCTGCTCTACTCCTGACCCTGCCTTCCCTCAACCCACCTTTCATCCACTCCTCAGAAAGGCTAAGGCGTCTTATGGGTAGTCGACAAAGCCTGGCACATTGAGGCAGGACCAAACCCTTCCTCCCTACATCAGGGCTGAGCAAGGCATCCCACCATAGGGAATGGGCTCCACAAAGCTAGCTCATGCACTAGGGATAGGTCCTGGTCCCACTGCCAGGGGCCCCTCAAACACACCACACAACGGTCACCCACATGTAGAGGGCCTAGTTCAGTTCCATGCAGGCTCCACAACTGTCAGTCTAGAGTTCACGAGTTTCTATGAGTTCCCACCAGTTTGGTTCAGCTGTCTCTGTAGATTTCCCTGTCATGACACCCCGCCCCCATTCATATATTCTCCCTCTCTTTGATTGGATTTCCAGAACTCAGTTTGGTGTTTGGCTGTGGATCTCTGCATCTGCTTTCATCAGTTGCTGGATGAACTCTATGATGACAGTTAGGGTAGTCACCAATCTGATTACAGGAGAAGGCCAGTACAGACACCCTCTCCACTATTGCTGGGAGTCTTAGCTGTAAGCCATATTTCTTTTTTTTTAAAATTATTTATTTATTTATTATGTATATAATATTCTGTCTGTGTGTATGCCTGTAGTCCAGAAGAGGGCACCAGACCTCATTACAGATGGTTGTGAGCCACCATGTGGTTGCTGGGAATTGAACTCAGGACCTTTGGAAGAGCAGGCAATGCTCTTAACCACTGAGCCATCTCTCCAGCCCCATGTAACCCATATTTCTTATTTGCACTCTGCCATGTGGCTCGGTACCTTTTCCCAGTACTGGGCAAGTTCATCTCTTTGTCTCCTCATGAATCTCTGACTCCTCCCCTTCTTCATGCTCTCTTCTCTCTTTTTTTTTTTTTTTTGCCTGCAAGTCCTGCCTAACCAGATATTGGCCAGTCAGCTTCTTTATTAACCCAGTCACAGTGACATATATTCATACAGTGTAAAGAAATATTCCACAGCAAAGGTAAAATGCTATGGACATGGGAATTGCCCCAGGCTGTCTGGTGCCTGTGCAGCTGCTGTTGGCAGCTGTGTGATCCTGCTCCAGCACCTGGTTGGATGGGGCTTTTCAAGTCTGCAAATTACCTGCAAGCTCAATAGCGTGGGCTTTTCGCTTCTCAACTCTGCCTTTTGCCTTGGATCTTGGATCATTTGTCATAGATAAGCAGCCTGATATTAAATCATCAGCTGTAGACCAAAGGAATTCCTAGATTTTTAGTGACATCTTAGTTAATAAACCATTTTATCTATAAAAAAGAATCCCAGTGTCTTAGTTATGGTTTCTATTGATGTGATAAAACTCCATGACCAAAAGGATCTTGGGGAGGAAATGGTTTATTTTGTCTTACCCTTCTGGGTCTATCACTGACGGAACTTAAACAGGGCAGACACCAGGAAGGAGGAACCGAAACAGAGACCACGGAGGAACAGTGATTACTGGCTTGCTTCTCATGACTTGCTTGACCTTCTTTCTTTCTTATACTCTCAAGGAACACCTGCCCAAGAGTGCTACCACCCAAAATGGGCTTGACCTTCCCTTCTGAGTCACTGATTAAGAAAATGCCTTGCCTACAGGCTTGCCTATGGGACATTCTAATAGAAACATTTTCTCTGCTGTGGTTTGCTTTTCTCAGATATGTCTAGGTTTGTGTCACATTGACAAAAGCTAATGATCACACCCAGTAGTTTAGTTCCTTTGTAAGATTTTATTTATTTATTTGTTTGTGCATTTATTTATTTATTTGTGTGAGTGTGTGTGTAAGTGTGTTTGTGTGTGTGTGTGATATGTACAAATGCAAGTGGAAGCCAGACGAGGGCTTTGGATTGGCTGGAGCTGGGTTTAGGTAGTTGTGACCGACCCAGTCTGGGTGCTGGGAACTGAACCTGGGAAGATCACTAGGTACTTTTAACTGCTGAGTCATCATCTCTCCAGCCCAGTATTTGATTTGGGCTCTACTGTGTCCTTAAGAGTTTGTTCTTGATATTTATTCTACTTGTTTATTTATGCAGAGGACAGCACCCAGACTCTTGCTCATCTGGACCGGTGCTTTCACAGAGTTTGAAGGTGACAATCCTTCAGGCTTTCCCCCTGCGAACAGCATGCTTGAAGTAGTTGTGTATTCTTAGAAACTGTGTCTGGGACAGTTTGACTCCCAAATGAAATAAGGTTGACACTATTGTGGGCTTGAAAGTCACCCGAGGTAACCAGCATCCTGCCACACAAGGTGGTAGCATTTTGGCTTTAAGCATGGATGGAGTTTTGCTTTCTTTAGTTTGTATTTACCCCTGTTGGGCAAATGTAACATTCATGTCTTTTTTTTTTTTTTAACATGAAAAAACACATTTCGTTGTATGTAAGTACAAGATAATGTTTCTACGTGAATCACACTGTAGACACAGTCTTCTTCGAGGCTGTTTCCCACCACCATGTTGAGTTGTTCATAACTAAAATGAACCGGCTTCCATCTGGCTGTTTTCTATCAGAGGACGAAACAAACAGGAGGAGGAGAAAGACTGCGTAGGATTCAGTGTTAGCGCTTTCACAGTTGGGCTTGAGGCGGGGCTGCTGGAGATGGAGGCTGTCAGCAGGACTTGCCCTTCTCAGTTTGTATGTGCTCCCTCTACTCCACACATCGAATCGTTCTAGCATGCCAGTTACTCAGAGCAGTCATGCTAACAGCTCTTCTCCCAAATACTGCCCAGTGCTGGAACTGGCCAGGAATTGTCTTGCAAACGTGTGTTGGGGACAGATTGCGCTATGTCTGCGGTCAGAAACATCTTCAGGCATTGCTCTGATGCACTGGAAGCTCCAGCTAGCTCACTTTTTTTTTTTTTTTTTTTTTTTTTTTTTTTTTTTTTTTATTTTTCGAGACAGGGTTTCTCTGTGGTTTTGGATAGCTCACTTTTTTGCTTGTTAATGAAAGCCTTGGGCTCCGGGGAGCGAGTAGACACTGTCTGGCTGTGTGCCAACACGTTGTTAGAAGGTTCTGAGCAAGCATCTGGGAGAGCCTAGGCACTGCAGTCCTCTCTCTAACTTTAGCTGGTCTGTTTTTCACTTGCTGAAGGAGAAAGAAGTACAGTAACCTAGTTGTACCACAGGCTTCCTGGGTGCACGCTCACATGTTTGCACACACACATGAACATATACATAAACTGAAAAAGAAAAAGAAAACAAATTTGCATCTTTGTATAGAGAGTAAAGCATAATGCATTCCCTCGAGCATTCTGAGCACTGACAGGCATCAGTAATCAACCTTTGTGAGTGCAGGCGCGGGCAGAGGCCAGTGTCGTGGGGCTCCTCTGATGCTGGAGTTACAGGTGGTTGTGAGCTGTCTGAAGCCTGGTGTGGGGACTGGGATCTGGACTCAGATCCTCTGGCAAAGCAGTGAGTGCTCTTAGCCACCAGGTCACCTCCCTGGCTTTATGAACTCTTCCTCTCTGCCAGGGTTTCCCTCTGTAGTGCATCTTTAGTCTGTTAAGACATTTGGCTACTGTGTCACACGTTCTATGAGGATAGGCCTCAAGCTTGTTAACAAAGTGGAGCATTGGCATCCACTGTCCTGATCTCTGAGTCCACAGGAAGAGTCCCAATTTGTTCTCACATAAAGTTTCTCTCTCTTTCTCTCTCTCTCTCTCTCTCTCTCTCTCTCTCTCTCTCTCTCTCTCTCTCTCTCCCTATCTATCTATATGTGTATGTATGTATATGTGTGTGTGTCTAGATATTTTTAGACAGTCTTATGGACCCCAGGTGGTTCTTAGACTTGCTGTGCAGCTAGGATGACACCGAGCTTGTGCTCTTCCTGCCTCCACCTCCTGAGTGCTGGGATTACAGATATATCCCACCACACCTGCTTTCTGTGGTGCTGGGGATGGAGGCCCAGATTTTATGCATGCTGATCAATACTTTGCCAACTGAGCTAGCCTCATTCTCATAAAGTTTATATAGAGCAATGTCTACATACCCTGTTGATGCTGGCTCTTGTTATGGTCGCCTTTCTCCTCATTTGAAAGGTGGGATTTACAGTTAGGCCACACCCACTTGCCATTTGGGTTTCAGAAAGGGTTATCTGCTGATTTATTCTTTTTTAATTTAGTGTTTTTATATATATCCTTATTTCATGCAATATATTGTGATCATATTCTTTCTCCTCCTCTGACACCTCTCAGATCCTCCCCACCTACCCAACTTCGTGTTCTTCTTTCTTTCCCTAAAGTAAAAGACAAAAATAAAAAACAGAAGTCAAAGAAACAAAAAACTAGTAAGACAAAATTTCAAAACAGAACAAAACAAAAAGTCCATTAAACAACCAACCAACAAAACAAAACATGGACTTTGTTTTGTGTTGCCGAGTACTCATGGTGGGAGGCCTTCCCTAGAGTGTTGCTGTGTCTGTCCAGTGCCGCTCTACTGAAGAAAACTGGCTTTTCTCTGTCAGCAAGGATTGTGCAGACAGTTTCTTTGTAGAGGTGGATCATGTGTCCACGTTCCTCTCGCCGTGCTGGGATTTTATCTAGTTTGAACCTGTGCAGGTCCTGTGTTGCCACAGTCTCTGTGAGTTCATATGCACATCGGTACTGTTTAGACTCTACAAAGTCTCTCATTCTCTGCCATTGTCACTTGTGGGACTCCGTGGGAATTACTGCCTACTGCAAGGGGTCTCTCATGTGGGCTGAGTGATGCTCTTACCGATGGGTACAGCATTATGTCACTAGGAGTCATTTTATTATTATGTCTCTTAGCAGAGTAATAGGTAGGTTTTCACCTATAGAAGATGATTTTGTCTTTATACTCTAGCCGCAACAGAATGGGATCTCCCCACGCATGTTCAAGGCCTTTGTCAGCAAGAGTCATCCAGAATTTTCCTCTAACAGACAGCAAGATGCCCAGGAGTTTTTCTTGCACCTGGTCAATCTGGTAGAGGTAAGTCTGGAGAGCATCCCACAGAGTGGTTGGAGTGCACCAGCTGCTCTAGGGATGGCGTGAGCAAATGCCCCTTTTCTTTACATCAGTCACTCATGGGGCCTCTGGGTGGCTGTCTCCACTGGCACTTGATGCGGCTGCCTCTCATATCGGGTTCCAGATGCTGCCGGCTTTGTATGACTTTCACGCTGTGTGTGTGACGGGTGTGCCTGGCCTCTGAACAGAGCCCCCTGAGAACCCTTCCAGGTCCCTGATATCCAGCCACTACCACTCAGGTGATCACACTGCTGGTACAGCAGAGCTGAATCCCGTGGAAGCCATGAAGAATTCACCTTAAACAGAACAGAATAGCAGCCTTTCCCCCTTGGTTAGGAAAGTGTTCTTTACAGAAAAGGGAGAAAACTCAGAGGAGCAAATCAGAGCTGTCATAATAGCAGGCGCTGTGCTAACATCTTGGCAGCTGAGCCTTCAGTCATTCCCCAATCGTGTGTGAATTCTGTGTGTGAGAGTAGTATTTTTCCCAACTGCGTGTGAATTCTGGGTGTGAGCAGGGTTTTCCTTAGTTTATTGCCATATCCTCGTGTGCCCTAATATAGCATGGTTTCTTCATTTATCTATAGTCTACATTAAGTGCATTTGAAACTGTATCAAACATATCTTGTTTTCCCAGGACAGTAAGTATATTTTCCTCTTTCTATTCATTAGCTTATCTTCCTTCCTTCTTCTAATCCCACCAATACCTATCTGTCTTCTGTGGTTTTAATGACTTTGTAATATTACTTCACAGGTGAACTTGAATTTATTTATCCAACCCCTCATTTTGGGACACCATATAAATCACAGTGTCTTAATCTGGTCGACTCTCATGTCCAGAAAAAAATGTTCCATAAAGAAAGATCTTGATGCCAGAATCGTAGTTGACATTGTGCTATATTTTATTCATGGCTTCATTCCCCTGTATCCACTAACGTGGTTCTATCTGACCTTCAGAGGAATCGCATTGGCTCAGAAAACCCAAGTGACGTTTTCCGGTTTTTGGTGGAAGAGCGCATTCAGTGCTGTCAGACCCGCAAGGTCCGCTATACAGAGAGGGTGGACTACCTGATGCAGTTACCTGTGGCCATGGAGGCAGCGACCAACAAAGGTAACAGTCCTGGATGGGAAAAGAGCCATGTGTGCCTCCCTGAGGGCAGACCTGCCCCAGAGATAAGGTGCCCGGTCACTGGGATGGACAGGGCTGTGTTTGCGTTGCACGGCCCTTCTCATTTTTTCCAAGTCCCCGCGTGACTATCTGTGGAGGTGGCTAAATGTATCATGGCAGGCTTTGCAGAGGATTCTGGACAGGGGCTGCTTTTGAACCCAGAAATAGGGCTTACGGTTAGACTTCAGTCAGCACAATTGTGTTGTTTGTGACGATGTGAGTAGGATTATCTCATGACACTGAAAAGATGCTCTGGTATAAAGCTGGATGGAAATGGATCTTTGGGTGTGGAATCAGAGATTTTCTACCTGAGTCTTTAAGGCAGGTCTCCTGGGAGGTGACTTGCAGGCAGGGCACTCTGTAACAGTGAGGCCCAAGAGGAGAATGCCTGGACTTTGAAATGCAGGAAAGTGCCATCATGTAGCCTTTCAGGGCATGGCTCCTTCCCATACTGTCAGTATGATCTGATTCTTCCCAGGCAGAAGGATGGATGGTATTCCTTAGAGTTTTGTCCTAGAGAAGAAAAGGGCAAAATGGCTGTTGGATTGCTCGTTTTGGGGTACCTGCCATCCTTGTAAAAATTCCTCTTTGAGTGCCTATTGCTACTTTTTGGGGGAGTTAATTTATTATGGTATTGGGAAGTGATGGTCCTGATGGTTTAAAGATGAAATTATTTCCATTGTCTATGCGTGCATACAGCTTTGGATTGCATTTAGATTCTTGACCATCATCCGAAATACGGAAGGCTGTGGAGTGTGTGCTTTGTTGCGTTTCGAGAGTGAGGGCTGTCTTACTTTTCCTGTTGTTCCACGAAGTGCCTGACAAAAGTCACTAGGGGGAGGGAGGGAGGAAGGAATGGAGAAAGGGAGAAAAGGAGGGAGGGAGGAAGGGAGAGAGGGAGGGAGGGAAGGAGAAAGAGAGGGAAGGAGGTAGGGAGAGAGGGAGGAAGGGAAAGAAAGGGAGGAAGGGAGAAAGGGAGAAAGGGAAGAGGGTAGAGAGGCAGAAAGAGAGGGAGAGAGGGAGGGAGGAATGGACAGAGGAAGGGAGGGAGGAGTTATTTTGTGCCGAAGTTACAGCATGTAGTCCTTCATCACAGGAAAGTTGTGTCGAAGGGTGAAGGGAGCTGGTTACATTTCTTTCCAGCCTGGAAGCAGAGGAAGCTCGTGTTCAGTTTGCTGTCTTCTTCATAAGCACTCAGGACGCTGATGGGGCTACTCATCTTTAGGGTGGATCTTCCCATTCAAATGAACCTAATCAAGACAATTCCTCACAGGCTTGGTCAGCCGCTAAACTAATCTAGATAATCTCTGACAGCTAGACCTGGAGGCTTTACCTCCTAGATGCTGGGAGAACCTGACAAGTTGATTGTCAGTCTGAGCCACTGGAAGGAACAATTGGTTTTTCTTGCTCACCTCAGACTTACAAAGGTTCTGTTCAGGTCTGTCAGCCTCCGTGACAAAGATGTTCTCTAAAATTAATGTTGGTTTGAGAGTCTCAGTGCTCAGTTTCTCAAAGGGAATTCACATGCTATATACGATGTGTGTGTGAGGATGGTGAGACAGGGGGACCTTTGTAAATGCAAAATGAGGAGAGTTGCATGAGTTGGCTTACAGCAACCCCAGCTACAGGATTAGGAGGAGCAGCAGCACTTGGGCCCAGCAGGTGTCACTGCAGAAGCGGCATCCATGCGAGGCTGCCATCCGGATCCTCTTGTGATGATTTCTGTTGTCAGGGAGAAGCACCAGACTCCCACTTGAGCAGTTGCTTTACTGATGTAGTTGGTAGGGCGAGGCAGAATGAATAATCCGTTTGTATTTTAAAAGCTTTAATACAGTCCTGTGGTCTCTGATTCGCTATATGAGTGGTAATCTTTTTAAGAAAAGAAAGGAGACATATAGTTTAGTTAGTTCTGAATTTCTTATAACATTTAATGTTTGTAGGCTAGATAGAAGTACTGTGTTGTAAACTGATGGTGGACAGAGACGGCGTTTTTTTCTTTTGCGGAGGGGGGTGGTTTTCGAGACAGGGTTTCTCTGTAGCTTCAGAGCCTGTCCTGGCACTAGCTCTTGTAGACCAGGCTGGCCTCGAACTTACGGAGATCCTCCTGCCTCTGCCTTCCGAGTGCTGAGATTAAAGGTGTGCACCACCACCACCTGGCTGAGAAGGAGTTTTAAAAACTTTTCAGAGGGGGTTAGGAAATAATATGTCCATAAGCCAATCTATTAGGAGGGAATTTTTGTTATTGTTGTTACTATTGTGAAATAATCAACCGGAAAGGAAATGACATTCAAAGTACCTGTGATGTTTTACCTGCAGTTAGTGTCAAAATGGGAGCAGATCACTGGTTCCTCAAGGGTCCCCAGCACGCTCACTTCTTTCTTCTTCTTATTGCCCCAGGAGGTCTCCAGACAGTGGACTGGGTGCTCTTTCTGAGGGTTGGTTGTATTTCCGGGATGGTGTTGGGCAGGCTTAGACACATGCTTCCCTTAACCTCATGCCATTGTGGGACCCATGACCATAATCACAGTGGCTGGAGGAACAAAATCAAAAAGCACGTGACACCGAATCTCACCATTGTCTGGAGCTCGCTGAGAGTCCTGATTTTTTTTTTTAAATATTTATTTATTATGTATACAATACTTTGTCTGCGTGTATGCCTGAAGGCCAGAAGAGGGCACCAGACCTCATTACAGATGGTTGTGAGCCACCATGTGGTTGCCGGGAATTGAACTCAGGACCTTTGGAAGAGCAGGCAATGCTCTTAACCACTGAGCCATCTCTCCAGCCCCTGACAGTCCTGATTTATCTCCTTTCCTTGGCCATGTTCTTTTCGAGACAACTTAAAGTTGGCAGCCCCTCCCCAACCAAGCACCCAATCATTTGAATAATCTAACCCGCACATGGGGTTATATCTCTTTTGGGCCTCGTCTGTGTTTGTTGACCAGGCCTTTGAGTCTAGGCTTCTCAGTGGCCTTCGTTTCTTTGTCAGGGAAGTGAGGGCCTGGGGAGAGGAGAGCCCTTGGTTCCCTGACAGCTGCAAACTCTGGTGTGAATCGGTAGAAGAGCAGCAGTTGGGTCACTGGAGAGTGGGAAAATGGAACAGGAGGTCCGAGTCATTGTTGTCTCATCTGGACTCAGTTCCTTCTTGTTGGTCTCAAAATGAAATAGCAAAACAAGCAAGAATAAAGAAAAATTTGTGTGATAGCTGGGCGCTGGTTGCTCAAACCTTTAATCTCAGCATTCAGGAGGCAGAGGCAGGTAGATCTTTGTGAGTTCAAGGTCATCCTGGTCTACAGAGTGAGTTCCAGGACAGCCAGGGCCACACAGAGAAACCCTGTCTCAAAAATAAAACAGAGAAACCCTGTCTCAAAAATAAATAAACAAACAAACATATAAAAATAGAATTAAAAAGTATTTCTGACTCCACAAACCCTCTAAGTCTTGGGAAGGGTCTTTGGGCAGACTTCTCTGGAACAGACAGACAGACAGGCAGCAATCCTGACCTATAAGGAAATATACCACCCAAAGGGGTGTGGCTTCTGTGCACAAGAGAAGCGCGAGCACCGACCACCGCAGGTTCCTTCCTTGCTCTTCCTCAGATGAGCTGATCGCCTATGAATTGATGAGAAGAGAAGCCGAAGCAAACCGAAGACCCCTTCCCGAGCTGGTGCGAGCCAAGATCCCCTTCAGTGCCTGCCTCCAGGCCTTTGCTGAACCAGACAATGTGGAGGACTTCTGGAGCAGTGCCCTGCAGGCGAAGTCTGCAGGGGTGAAGTGAGTAGGGCTGGCAGTCCCTCGGGGAGGTGGGGAGCAGCGGCAGCAGAGGGGGCTGGGTGTTCTGGGAATTTGTGGATGCTGTTCATGAGGGTGGGATGGATTGCGATGGTCACCTGTAGCTGTTATTCACGCCACTCGATGAGCCTGACCAATAGGACAGTCCATCCTGTGATTCGGGTTATGTGCTGGGTGGGGGAGTGTTCACCTCCCCACCCCAACCCCCCCTTTTTTTTTTCCAAAAAAACCAAAATTGTGGTTTATTCTGCAGTTGAAATTTGCCTTTTTTTCCTCTCTTGCCATGAGAGTAGGGTTGAGAAACACCCTTGTTCCCACGTGGCAAGAATGGTGACTGGTAAAGAAATCCCCAAACCACTCATGGCAGCCTTCGATATTTAAACCCCGGAGCAGTATGTTGTAGTTTTACAGTTATGTTTTGGCATAGGCCTTAGTTGATTGTGTGCCTCTCGGGGAAGTCTTGGGCATGCTAGGTGGGCATGAGCGTTTGCATGGTGAGCCCCTTACAGCCCAGCTAGGAGATACGTCATGTTCATATGTGAGCCTGGCTGTTAGATCCATGCAGTCTTTTTCTCCACTTGATAATCTGATACAGTCAGTGCTTGCTAACACTCTTCATGTTGCCCCTTGAGTGGGGGAAAGAGACAGAGTAAAGAGCTGCTGGGAGCTATGTCCATCCAGTTCTCCCTGTTTACCTTTTAATTGGGAAGTCTGCTTCCTCCTTCTCTACACTCCCCTTCCGTGCTGGAGATTGAGCCCAGGATTTCATAGATGCTAAACAAGCAAGCTATCAGCCAGCTATATTCTTAGCTGCTGGAAGCTTGTCTCTGGAATTTTACCACTGGGGAATGTTCTTGGTCTCCTCTTGAAGGGCAAGAGTGAGGTCTGAGTTGACAGAGTGAGGGGTGCAAGGCTGTGGTGCCCTGCTGTTTTCCCCTACAGCCTGATTGGCTCACAGGGTCGGTTGCTGTCTGCAGAGCCTTCAGGATCCTGTTTGCTTCAGGTTAGATGCCACATGTCAGAAACAGGAAAATAAGACCATTTATTTCAAAGGTTAAGAGTTAGAGACACATCTCCGTGGCAGAGGGCCTGTTAGGTGTGTACGAGCCCTGGGTTTGTTCCCCAGTACTGCAGAAAACAAAACAAAACAACAACCACTCCAAAAATCCAGTCTCCATATACCTCAGAGCAAAATCAGAGAACCCAAAATAACAAAACAAAGTAAAACAAAACCCAACAAAAGCCCCATTTTTTATCAAATTAACTTTGAAAAGATCCTCATGCAGATGAAGGATAGTAGCCATTCATTCTGTTACCAGCGGTCTGTCCTTAGGTAAGTTTTGTCGTAGGGACTGCTGATGTGTGTGTGTGTATGTGTGTGTGTGCAAGCATGTGCAGTGTGTACAGGTACATACTTACCTCATGGTATATGCGGAAGTCAGAGAACAACCTTCTCCCACTTCTACCTCGTTTGCCACATGGCCTCTCTTGTTTTTCTCCTTGCGTATCGCAGCCGTTTCGCAGCCAGGCCTGTAAGTTCCAGGGATTCTTACGGCTCCACCTTGCACCTCACTGTGGGAGCACAGGAATGATTGAGTGTATCACTGTCTGGTGCTATATGGTTTCTGGGTATCTGAACCCAGGTCCCTAAAGAGCCATCTCCTCAGAGCGCATATGCTTTTTCTAGGTGTGAAAAGAATTAGCATTGTATCACAGTTGTTGTTATATGAAGTCACAGTCCTTGTGGGACAGAAAAAGATGAGAGCTCCTAAAATACCCACCCTTTACAATTTCCTGAGGCGCTTGTGATGAACTTGCCGTCAGTGGTATCTTTTATTATTATTTCTGTTGTGTTTTGAGATAGGGTCTTGCTATAGCCCAGCCTCCCACCCCCCAGTTATCACATTTAAAATGCTCTTAGTGGTGTGAGGTAGGCTCCTTTTGTCTCCCACTTCCCAGAGGGGTCACTGAAAAGAGAAGCATTTGGCCAGCAAGTGGCCTGCTTGGGAGACTGAACTGGTCTGACTGCACTCCTAACCCAGGTTTATCTGTGTTACCACCATATTATGCGCATGTCCATATGTAGCCATGCTTAGTGTTCCTTATTATACTTTATAATGTTCCAAATGCTAATCTCGGCATTTGGCAAAGCCAGCTAGTGAACTTCTGGGAATTCATTATTTTTAATTTATTTTTTAGCCATGTAGGCTGTAATTTGACTGACATTTTGTTAGTGTGAGGTCTTGAATTTTCCTTTCGTTAGACCCAGAGCCTGAACATCCAGGAAAAGGCATAAGGTATCCTTGGTGGCCAGGTGTGGTAGTACATCCCTGTAATCCCCAAACTGGGAAAGCTGAGGCAGGAGGATGGTTGAGTTCACGGGCAGTCTAGGCAACTGAGAGATATCAAGGTCAGTGTAGACTACACACACACACACACACACACACACTGCATTACAAACAAACAAACAAGCAAACAAAGAGTAGGTCAATCTTGGTGCGCCTATAGGTCAGGATGGACCAGAAACAGTGAGCCTTTAAATCAGTGGTTCTCAACCTGTGGGTCTCGACCCCTTTGGGAGCAACCCTTCCACAGGGGTCACGGAAGACCATTGGGAAATGGAAACAAAGATACATTATGATTAGTTGTAGTAGCTAAATTACAGTTATTAAGTACAACAAAATAATTTTATGGTTGGGGGAGAGTCACCACAATATGAGGAACTATATTAAAGGATTAGAGGCATTAGAGAGGTTGAGAGGTTGTTTGGAACATCCATTCACCCACCAATATACTGCTCATAATAGGCAGGGAGCGGGACAAGATCCAGCTCCTGTCCTTGAGCCAGTGTGGCTGTGGAGGAATTTCATTTCCTCCTTGTCATTCGGGAAAGATGAGCGCAGTGGGCTCAGAGCGGACTCTCCAGGTCAGCAGCACAGTGACCTTGACCAAAGGACTCTCCTCCCAGTACCCTGTTTCCTATCTGTAAAGCACTGATAACAGAAGTATTTTATTTATAGAACTGAGGAGGTCCAAGGGAGCTGAGGACAAGTGCTTTGCAGGGTCCCTGTCAGTAGTTAGGATGGGTGGTGTTGCTATTGTCATTATTGTGACCTTTCGTGCACATGTGCACGCGGGTGTGTGTGTGTGTGCGCACACGCACGTGTGCACGAAGCCTTGGATCATGTGACCGGCATGTGGTTGATTAGTTATCTTATTTTTGGCACATTTAGTAGAAAGCGACGAGTACTCTTTTCTACTTGGCAGGTTTTTAGCACTATGGAGCCGATCATTTTAGCCATTGCGGCTTTTATTTTTCCCTTAATAAAATTTCTCCATAGCATTTAGTCTTAGCTGTAATAAGTGGGCAATTGATGTCTTAAATGATGCCACTAGGCATCAGGTAACCGCAGACCCAATAGTAGTGCCAAGACCTGTTCTGAGCACCTGACTAACTTAATTCCCGCAGCTTTTTAAAAATGTAAATTAAATATCCATACAGATTTTTTGGATATATATTCTGATAATCTTTATTTAAAATGTATATATTTCTAAGAAAAGCTATACAGATTAGGTTTAGGAATAAAAGACTATGCAAACGTTTTGTTTATACTTATTCATTCTTCTTTCACAAAGCACCGTTTATGACATTGTTGGATTTAACTGTGAACTTGATGTCCTCTAACTGCTGCTAATGAGTGAAAACTCTTACCTCTCTCTCGAGGAACCTGAACAGATAGATATGGAGCAGTCTCTTTAAGTGTTGTAATAGGAGCGGTGGGGCTGCGTCCCGGCACCCGGCCGCCTGCATGGCTTTACCTGAAATAATTACACGGAAACTGTATTCTTTTGAACACTGCCTAGCCCATTAGTTCCAGCCTCTTATTGGCTAGCTCTTACATATTGATCTAACCCATTTCTAATATTCTGTGTAGTACCACGAGCTGGCTTACCAGGAAAGATCTTAACCTGCGTCTGTCTGGAGTGGGAGAATCATGGCGACTGCCTGACTCGGCTTTCTTTCTCCCAGCATTCTGTTCTGTTTACTCCACCCACCTAAGGGTTGGCCTATCAAATGGGCCTAGGCAGTTTCTTTATTAATTAACCAATGAAAGCAACAGATTAATACAAGACCCACCTCCGTCATCCAAGTGTGGTGGGTTTAGGGCCTAGGTTTTGAAGACACTCGTCTTTGAAATGTGGCAACAATTTACTCTGCTGTCTTGTATGCTGAGGTTGGTAGTTACCTGTACCAGTCACGTCTTCCATAGTTTCCCCATCCTCTGTCCAACATCAGACTGATCCCCTGCCATGACCCTGTTTTCACACAGCTCTTTAGCATAAGGGTCTGCAACTGTGGCTCCTAACTCCCCCTTGGCATGTCACTGCAGCTCTGGGGCAGGGGCGTTGGCTCAGTCAGTAAAGAATCTGAGAGGGAGAGCCCGCCTGTTGGAGAGAGCCCACCTGCATTTGGTCTCGGGGCACTGTGTAAAAAGCTGAGCATGGTGATGCGTGCCTGTGTACATGGTGCTGGGGAGCGGGGATGCAGGAAGATTCCTGGGGGCAGTGGAGAGTGAGAAAGGCAGTTACCCCATGTTGGCCTTTGGTCTACACATTCCTGCTGTGTCCATACACATGAACATGTTTCTCTCTCTCTCATATCCCCCTCTCTCCCTTCCACTCTTTCTCCACCCTCTCTCCTTTCTCCACCCTCTCTCGCACACACCATCCAACAGTTAGAAGGTAACTTTTTATTTTTGCATCAGTTGAAGATGCTGCAGCAGCAGGTGAATTTTGTTGGTTTTGATAAACCGGAGGTCTTGGCCTCACTTCCGTGAGGATGATGTTTACTGAGGCTTCTCAGACAACCAGAGAACCTGACTGAAGGAACTATAAATTTCTTCCAGGAGCCAGGATAATCCTAGATCAGTTCCTTGGCAGGACCAATCTCTTAGCTGCCTTACGTTATGGCCTGTTCCCTTCTGCTGTCTTCGTGATAGAAAATTTGAGACACAGCAGGCTATGTAACTTGTCTGGGGGAGAATACAGGCCAGTGATGGCCTAATCCAGTGTCCAAGACGTTAGGGCTGGCAGAATTCACTTCCCTTTCTTAGGACAGTACTGTCTGGTGTGTCGAGAGGTTCTTCACTAGTGTGAGCACTGCACAGCCAAGGTTGTGCACTAGTGTGGGCACTGCACAGCCGAGGTTCTGCACTACTGTGAGCACTGGCGGCAGATGCATGAGTAAGCTCACTTCTAGATGGGCCAGTGATTTACCCAGATTTGCAGTGAATTGCGGAGCCTTCTGAAGCCCTTTCTGCTATTTATGGCCAGCCTGTGTTGTGTCTACTGTTCTGCAGTAGAGGGCAGTACTACATTGATGTTTGCCTTGTGTGGTCTGGGAAAAGATGTATTCCAAAAAGAAGGCAGTGGTTCTAATTCAAAAGGTGCGGGTTGGAGGCAGCAGCTCAGAATCTTTTATTTTGAAACGGACCCACTGTACCATCCATGGCTCATTTTCTGTACTTGATTTTAACCAAAAGACCGAGAAAGGATGTGGCTCATTTTCTGTTTACATAGACAGCCAAATAGAATCTAATGCTGGAAATGATGGGTAACTGAATGAGCTGGATCAAAGGCATGAATTTGATGTACAAATTGATTAGTTAGTCTATGCGTAAAAGTGAGAAACCCAAGCCTAGGACATTGGATCTTTCTTTTGAAGTGAACTCAGAATTAACATGTATCAGTTTTAAAATGTAAGGTTTAGTGGGCTCAGGAGATGCTTCAGCAATCAAGAGCGCTTGCTGCTCCTGCAGAGGACCTGGGTTTGGTTCCCAGGACCCACATGGTGGCTCATAACCACTTTCAGGTCAGTTCCAGAGGACATGGCCCCCTTTTCTTGCCTTTGCAAACACCAGACACAAACATGGTGCACATGCACACATGTAGGCAAACCCTCATACACATAAACCAAAATCCTTTAAAAGGCAAGACTTAGGTTTATATGGTTTAGATAATTGCTCGCAAACAGAGCTATGTGCCACCTGAGATTCGGGTATTTAAAGAGGTGCTGTAATGTAAGGTCAGCCTAAACCCAATTCTGGTCCGCCTCCCTTGCACAAGCCCATTGCCGGGAGGTGGTGATTCTACATCTCAGTGAAGCAGGGCTTCTCTGCATCACCTGGGGAATGTCACAGACACGGAGCATGCTTGACTGACAACACCTACAAGTACATACATGGAAACCCCGCAAGAATGCTGGGAAACCAAACGGCTGAAAAGCCCTTTTCTGAAAGTCGCAGCAAAGCGCTCACTGTGAAACAGCTGCACTCCTTGCTCACGTGGCTTGCATCGGCATTTTCTTTGGTGGAGAGGCCAGGAGGTTGGAGCTAATGGCGAGTAGCCATGCACCGGACGGTTGTCCAGTTCCTCCTCACAGGGCCGTCCTTGGCGTTGCCAGGCGCCTCCGACAAAGCTGCCAGTGAGCTGTCGACTGCATTCACCTTTCTTTCTGCCTTGTTTGATTGATCTCCCCCTCTTGTGTTTCCCAGAACATCTCGCTTTGCCTCATTCCCTGAATACTTGGTAGTGCAGATAAAGAAGTTCACTTTTGGTCTTGACTGGGTTCCCAGAAAATTTGGTAGGTATCCTTTGCATGCTTTTGCTTAAACTGTCGAATGAGCCACTTAACAAGACATGGCATGTGAAAGAGGCTGTCAGGACCCCTGCCCCCGTCACGCCCATCCCAGTGTCTCTGTCACTCCCACCTTTCTCTGGTCTCACAGCCTTCTAGAAATACTGACAATAAGAAATGCCACATGCTGACCACCCCTTCACTGCTGCGCTCTGGAGGGACCAGGTTCTAAGAGGGAAAGTGCGGTCATCACAGTGGCGCATCCTGGATGGAACTGTGCATCCTTGTCACTTGGGACCTTTGGGAAATGCGGATGCTAACTGGCAGATGCAGGGTGGGCTGAGAGAATGTGTTTCTAACCCACCCCACTTTTCTCTGGACTCACAGCCTTGGGTTGCCATGACTACTCTAGATACCACACTTGGAGTAGGGGGAAGTTGGGGGGGGGGGACAGCGACAGGGAGACACGATACAGGATCCTCCTAGCAGCCTTCCCCTGCCTCTGAACACAGCAGGTGTCCCTGACATTCATCGAAATCATATAGATTTTACTACCAGTGACACGGAAACAGTTGCTTTGTTCAGTAGAAAGAAGAATGTGGTTTGGGCTTCATGTTACTTTATTCTCACCCATATGCAAGGCCCTCGGTCACTGTGGAAGGCTTCGTTTCCAGACAAGGCGTAAAGACCATTTCTTCCACTGCCAGGGTTGAATCTGACAGGTCTTAAGTGGCTCCAGGAGGTGCAAGGATGTGTATTTTGCCCTTGATAGCTTCTCAGGTAAGGGCTTCAGACTGTTTGCCAATCTCTTAGGGACTGTGTTTGAGCATTTCTGCAACTTAGCATTGCAAATCTTAGGAGTCATCCAAACACTGGTAGAAGGGAACAGGAAAGAGGACCAAACCCAGCCAGGGTGATTTCCTAGGGATCCTGCGGCTGGTGGTCATACAGTGACAGCTCATCCTTTGTGCGGGGCTATTTCTGATTCCCAGGAGACCCTTGGTTTTCTTGTGGAGGAGGTTAGGGTACAGAGAGGGTCTGAGAGCAGGGCACTGATCACTCTGTGCCCTACTGACTTCTGGTGGGGGGGGGAGGCGACTAGATACTTGAGAAGGAAAACTTTTGACTGATTTGGACAGTTTTCTTTTTGTTGTTGTTCTTGGGATTTTTGTGAAGGAATAAAAATGAAATCAGATTTTTTGACTGAAGGAATCTCAAGGAAGGCCTGGACTTTTCTCTTCAGGAACAGTTGTATCAATGTTGTATGTCTGACCTGTGTTTAGTTCTACTGGTCCTTAAAATTTAACTTTTCAAACTTAGCTTTTGTTCTTGAATTATTGTCACATTTATACTTACTTGTTTAATTTGTTTTTTTGAGGCAGGATCTCATGTAGTTCAGGATGTCTTTGAAGTTCCTGTGTAGATGAGTCTAGCCTTGAACTTCTGATCTTCCTGCTTCCACTTCCCAAGTTCATGTTTAGAGGCATGTGCTACCATGCCCAGCCTGCTTTGCTGTCTTGAGTAGGATTTACATATCGGCCATCATTTGGAGACAGTTATTCTTCAGGCCTGAAGGACGTAACCCTGAAATTGGAGTTGAACCCACTTTTGTTCCTGTTTGCGTAGGTGCAGCCCTAAGTCTCAGGTGCTATTCAGTTTAGAAATGTTGTATTTGGTAAGTCAAATGCCACTGAGCCAAGAGGGTTTTGTCTTTCTCCCAGAGCACCCAGGGGTAGACACAAGGTTCAGTCAAGTTGTTTTGAGTTTTATCATTTGTAACTTAGAATCATCACAGTTTCTCGTACGATCTGAATAAAGTATGAATTAGGAGTTCTCAAACTCAAATGTGCAAACAGGGGCAGGGAAGGAACATGTAGGAAAGAAGAGCTGCTGGGTAGAGGAGTACACAGCCTACTGTCACGGTGGACACACACAGCCTACTGTCATGGAGGACACACACAGCCTACTGTCATGGTGGACACACACAGCCTACTGTCATGGAGGACACACACAGCCTACCGTCATGGTGGGCATACACAGCCTACTCATGGTGGGTGTACACCCTACTGTCATGGCAGGCTCCACTGTGTGTAACAACATAGTTCAGAAAGACGTCCTCCTCTCCCATATGCATGATGTGCATGTTTGGGGCAGTCCAGAGCAGTGGGGTCAGTGTGAAACGGTCACAGAAGCCATCATTGTCCAGAATAAGCTAAAGGGAAGCTCAGATGGTTAACACAGGAAAATGTACTGCAGCTTCATGGTTTTTGAAATTGAATTTATATCCATATTTAAAAAAATTAAATCATGTGCATATTTAAAAAAGCACAAAACGAAGTGCGTCTGGACCACGGGTAGCCTGGCTGCTAGTCTGTGATCACTGACTTCTCTGACCTTTGCTGTCCAGTGTGGCACCTCTGTCCCACCACTCTCTGCCCTTTCCTTGAGCCTTCCATTAACCTTGTGGCTTGACAAGTCTCTTGTGCTGAGCGTCCTTTAGGCTGCCTAGATGCATGCATGCGGTGAACTCAAACAGATTTATAATGAACTGATTGCGGACTCTGGAGAGTCCAATGAACATAATCTTTTGTTTTGCAGATGTTTCTATTGATATGCCAGACCTACTAGATATCAGCCATCTCAGAGCCAGGGGCTTACAGCCAGGAGAAGAGGAACTTCCAGACATCAGTCCCCCTATAGTCATTCCTGATGACTCAAAAGGTACCATCTTCTGCTGGAAGGATGCTCCCTGCCTCCCACCTTCCTCCAGTAGGGGTAGTTACTATTCTATAGTCATTCCTGATGACTCAGAAGGTACCATCTTCTACGGGAAGGATGCTCACTGCCTCCCACCTTCCTCCAGCCAGGGGTAGTCACTATTCCAACACTAATCTGCTCCCTGTGAGGTCATCGACCTAGATACATAGGAACAAAGCATGGCCGCACTGCACACTTCAAACACATATACTCTGAGTCATTGATTTGGGGTCTTGGTGGCTCCTGAAAGGGCTTACAGACAGGCAATGGTGAACGGCAGGGAAGTCTCAGAATAGTTTTTCTTACTGCTCATATCAACAATGTTCAGACCAGAACTCTTGATTTGCAAGTAGACAGTGTTCTTAGAAATAAATGTAGGGATTGAAACTATTTAGCTCACTGAGATGTCAGAACTTCTTGTTTTATTTGTGTCTAAGTGCCCCAAACCTACTGTTTTCCCTTATTACTGTAATGAACGATGTTTTGCAGGTGGTGTGTGTGTGTATGGGGGGTGGGTAACCAGGAGTGAGAGGGTCTGGGAATGTCCTGGACTGATGTGGTTTCTTTTTTCTAACACTATTGGCCATGGCTAGCTGTCATTTATAACCTGTTCCTTCATTTTCAGATCGCCTGATGAACCAGTTGATAGACCGTAGGTATCTTTAAAAATGTTTTTGGTGTCTTACATTTGTTACTAGTATGACATGTTTTAAAGATTGGTTTATTTTTATTTTATACACATGGATGTCTTCTCTATATGCATGTCTGTGTTCCACGTGAATGCCTGATGCCCACAGAGGCCAGAAGAGGGTGTCAGGTTCTCTGGAAATTAGTTAGAGAGGGTTGCGAGCCACTATGTGTGAGCTTTGGGAACAGAACCTGAGTCCTCTGGAAGAGCAGTAATTGCTCTTAACTCTTCAGTCCCCTAGTATGACAAGCTTTTCTGTGATAGTTCAGCAGAGAAGTTTTCTGTGCTGGATACATGCAGCTGTTCCTGGGTGGAAGGGCCTGTAAATTGAATAAGCAACAAATCTCGGCCAACAACATGCTGCGTAAGTGGGCCTTATGGCTCAGGAGGGTTAGTGTAGGCTTGAGAGCCAGCAGTCCTGGTGGCGGGGGGATCCTTGGCTTTGCTGCTTAGGACTGTGTGGCCTGAAAGGATTTATTTTCTGCTCTGTATGTCCCTGTTACCTCATGTGTAAACTGAGGTAGTAATACCATTTCTTCTCACGAATAGCTCAATAGTTAGATGGCATAAAAAGAAGTCAAATTAAGTCCCAAGGAAATGGACTTCAGGCAGTCTGTAGAGAAGGGGTTAAAGAGTGATGAAGGCGGGAAGTGGAAAGTTCTGTTTCTCACGGTGGCATATCCTGCTGTGCTCTGCAGCCTCAGACATTGATGAATCCTCCGTGATGCAGCTGGCGGAGATGGGCTTCCCTTTGGAAGCTTGCCGCAAGGCTGTGTACTTTACTGGAAACACGGGAGCCGAGGTGGCCTTCAACTGGATTATCGTGCACATGGAGGAACCTGGTAGGTGGCAATATGGGAGCACTTTAGGCTTCATATTCCCAAGGGTATATCCCTAAAGAGGAGTTTTCAGATGGTGAAATGCTGCAGTTTGAGCAAAGTCACCATCTTAATCTTTTAATCAACAGCTTTCTTGAAATAACTTCCCCCTTTGAGGTGTCCACGCTTTTTGATCAAAAGATTAGAAAGATATGGTGTCTACTTCAAGTTTGAAATAGAAAACTAAAGAAATGGAGGCCCTCTTCTTAGCTTCTTGTTTCATCTACTTTCTGAAGATGTCAGTTATATATCCATCAAAAGGGTACATTCACGTGGATTTTAGTCACATCACAATTAAGCAGCTGTCTAATTCTAGTATACCCAAAAGAAATGCTATAGACTGGAGCCATCTGTGGTAGTTTGAATGTAACTGGCTCCCATAATCTCATAGGGAGTGGCACTATTAGGAGGCGTGGCATTGTTGGAGTGGGTATGACCTTGTTGGAGGAAGTATGTCACTGTGTGGGCGGGCTTTGATGTTTCCTATGTTCAGGAAACTGTCCAGTGTCTCAGTTGACTTCCTGTTACCTGTAAGATAGAGCACTTTTAGCTCCAGTACCATGTCTGCCTGCATTCCTTCATGTCCCACCATGACGATAATGGACTGAATTTCTGAAACTATAAGCAGGCCACCCCAATTAAATGTTTTCTTTATAAGAGTTGCTATAGTCATGGTGTCTCTTCATAGCAACAGAAACCCTAACTATGACACCGTCTCTTCCATGTCCTTGCTCTCTCCAATGCCTAGTGTTCACTAATCTACTTTATGGGTATCCTACAATTGTTATGAATTGCCTGTTTTTGACCATTCATGTATGGAAGAGGCCTTTTGTGTCAGGCTGCTCTTGCTTTTTATAGTGTATTTAGGGGTCTTATGCTTTTAATGGACATATAGTATCCCATTGTATTAACCATACCACAATTATTGTCCTTCCATCATAGATGATACTCAGTTGGGTTTTTTCTATTCTTTGGCGTTTATTAATGTGACTGGAAATATGAACTTTTTTGCATTTGTGCATTTATAATTTGTTTCTCTTGAACAGAATTGATGTAGTTCTATGTTTAAAATTTTGAAAACTGTCAAACAGTTTTGCACAGTGGCTGAACTCGCACCCATGTGCTCATCCATGCTGAATGGGGATCCAGTTTCTCTGAATTCTCACTGTTTGCTGTTTCCTTACAGTGGTTCCTGGGTGTACTGTGGTATGCCACTGTGATTTCAAGAGGTATTTCCCTAATGACTGATAGCACTGGGGGCATAATTAGTTCTTTGTCTTTTTATTATTAAGTTCTAAGAGTTCTTTTTAAGTTCTAGATACAGGTTTCTAGATACAATTTTCAGAGATATTTCCCTGTTCTTCTTCACTTCTTTTGTTGTTGTTTTTCTTTTTTTCTAGGCAGGGTTTCTCTGTAGCTTTGGAGCCTGTCCTGGAACTAGCTCTTGTAGACCAGGCTGGTCTCAAACTCACAGAGATCCTCCTGCCTCTGCCTCCTGAGTGCTTGGATTAAAGGGCATGAGCCACCACTGCCTGGCCTGTTTTCACTTGTTTTAAGTGGACACTTTTTAAATTTTGATGCTGTGTGCTACATCTACTTTTTTGTTTTATGAATTATATACTTTTTGTGTCATATATAAGGAATCATCACTATGCAGCTAGCCAATTGTCCTGGCACCATTTGATGAGAAGGCTGTTTTCTCCGGCTGAAAGGGCTGCTTGGAAATCACATGACCTTTGGCCTTTCCAACCTCACAGTTCTGTTAAACTGACTTACATCTCTAGCCTTAGTTCTGGTTCTAGGATCCTTGATTAAACAATTTCGTATATTTTTCTACATTACTCCTATAATGTTTGTTTTCAAGACAAAAACCCAGAAAAGTTTTAGTATAGTTATTTTCCTCAGATTTTGCTGAACCACTGGCCATCCCTGGGTATGGAGGGGCTGGAGCCTCTGTATTTGGTGCTACTGGACTGGACAACCAACCTCCTGAGGAAATTGTAGCTATCATCACGTCCATGGGATTTCAGCGCAATCAGGCCGTGCAGGCCCTACGAGCCACGGTGAGCACCGGTGATTGAGCTAGCGAATTCTGGCCTTGCTGGAGGGGGTTCCAGTTTGCTCCTTGGCAACAGAGACCTCCCAGTGTCTCTGATCATTCGAATCATTGTCTGACTGTGTCCCGTTACACGTCATGAAGATTTATTTTCATGTAGTATAAACAAAGCTAAGTTGAGTGAATGAGGGACTCCCTTGGCGAGCTTAGGCCTGAGGGGATGTGGAGCTCGGGTGATATGACCAAGATCGTTAACGTTCCTTAGTGGAACTCACAGATCTGCTTGGGGTTTGCCAGCTTCAGAGCCAAGAGGGTGCCAGGGTTCTGACTTGGTAAGAAAACATATAAGATAAAATCATGCTGTTTTGATATCAAGAAATTGGAGAAATGTGTCTCGACGGCTCTTTTAGAAAGTCTTTGGAATTCTCTGCTGCTGTTTCCCTGTGCAGAGAAGAGTTTCTGCTGTCGTTATAACTGCCACAATTCATTAGGAGGGGCTGTGCAGCAAGGGGTTGGTGGTATAGGTATCTGTTTAATAGTTGGGGAAGAACTCTTGCTAACCCCCTCCCAATGACACCCCCCTCCCCCGCCACATCAGAATTCATTCTGAGTGGTTGTCTGCTCCCAGGTCCTTTCGCCTGTTCTGACTAGTTGCCTGCTGGGGCCTATTGATGAGCACATAGCGAGTCTTGACCAGGGCATGGGAATTTTCCTTTAAAATTCTCAAAACTATTTGAACCAGACTTTTCCTCACTTGGGTATTTTCATGAGCCCTACTTGTTTCATTGAAGTTTCTATATGCAAACAAATTCTTTAGCTTGTTAGTGCTGTCACAAACAGGGGGAGGTGGAAATAACTTTGCATTTAGTTGGTTTGAACCATATGGGATTCCATTAGAGCAACCGTGAACCTAGGCATTCATTTCTTCTACATTTTTCCTGTATTTAAGGCAAGGAGGCACTAACCCAGTGTGCACATTGGCACTTTTACCTTACAGAAGCGTCTGCAAAAGACAGAGAAGATAGTGTATATAATTACTGTGGCTGTAGAAAGGGGCCATGTGGAAACACCTCCCTTGCCCTGTGCCCTTTGCATCCCCCATCATTGGCACCAGCCTGCAACAATGCTGAGCTAAGACAAGTGGGGACTCTGGAGCTCATTTTCTGGTGACTGAGTGGCAGGGTGTGTGTAGGAGAGTGGCAGGGTCTGAGCTTCTCACTCAGAGGTGCTTAGGACCAGTCAGCTCAGGCCTCCTGCCTAGCTGCTTGACCCGTGGTGCAAAGGTTCGGGACATGATGAGGCCTGGACACTGAATGCATTGTGGTTCTCCTTTCTTCAGAATCATAACCTGGAAAGGGCGCTGGACTGGATCTTCAGCCACCCCGAGTTTGAAGAGGACAGTGACTTTGTGATTGAGATGGAGAACAACGCCAATGCCAACATCATGTCTGAGGCCAAGCCCGAAGGGCCCAGAGTCAAGGATGGATCTGGAAGTAAGTCCCTAGGCATCATTGTGACAGTCATCAATGTATTTAGGTCACACCTTCCTTCTCCTCCATTCAACTTTAGCTCAGAACTATCTTCTCATAAATGGTGTATCTTGCCACTTGGGCTGCCATGGTTTGATAAAAATCTAGGTAATATAGGGTCATGCCACAGGAGTGTTGGTGTGTATGTGTGTGTGTATGCGCATGCATGATTGTGCATGCACATGCATGCATGTGCGTGTGGGCTAGGTACCAAATTAGACTTTGTATATTCCTCTCTATGCGTGCTGGGTATTGGTCAGGCTAGGCAAGTACTCTCCCATAAGCTCTATGTCCAACCCAACTTTGCCTCTTCCAGTGAGGTTTACATTTCTTCATGAAGTGCGGCAGCTTTGGCCAAAAGAAGCATTTATATTCATAGAAGAATGCTTTGAATTTGGATGACTCTCCCATGTCTAGGCTGCCTGCTGGCAGTTTTCTGAAGGAATGGTCCAGGATGATTAGACCAGTGATATCTTTCAGTAGCCAGCTATTATGTAGTGGCTGGGGGCCAGGCACTGTTGTAAGCCCTTTGTATATAAACACTCCTTGAATGTTACCATAGCCGATTTCATAGGTGAGAACATGGAGTTGGAAGGGAGGTACAATACCCAAGGTCATAAAGCTCTTCAGAGGTGGAAACAAGTTCAGACCCCTCCCCCATGTTCTTCCCATCATGATACCCTATTTCCTGTGGGAGGACATTTAGCTCTTTAGCCTGCCATTGAACTTACCTAGAGTCACGACCTAGCCTACCACATCTGTTACTTCTGCATCCTTCTTTTTGCAGCCTGGATGTCTGGCATTGTCTCTTCTTTCCTGCTCCAGGCCTTTGCCAGGTGAATCCCTATTTGTGAACTACCCACTCCCGTCACTGGCCACATGATCTTATCTCTTCCTCTTCCTCCTATTCTTCACACCCCCTTCCCCCATCTAATGCCTTTTCCCCTCTTTCTCTATAATATGGGAATTTGTGCCGGGCAGTGGTGGCGCACGCCTTTAATCCCAGCACTCGGGAGGCAGAGGAGACGGATCTCTGTGAGTTTGAGGCCAGCCTGGTCTACAAGAGCTAGTTCCAGGACAGGAACCAAAAGCTACGGAGAAACCCTGTGTCAAAAAATCCAAAAAATAAATAAATAAATAAATAAATAAATAAATAAATAAAATGGGAATTTGCCCACTGAAACTCTTCATTCTAGCTAGGATGAGGATAAGACACAGTTCTCCCAAATTCCACATTCATCTATAAGATCTTGTGTTTCTCTCCAGAAACTAGTAGTTCCAAACACCGGGTGCTATAATGGATAAACTCTCAACAATTCATAGCAGAATTTGTTCCATACTCTGTGCCTATTGGTTTAGTACTTCGTCGATGTCCATGATGGTGTTTGGAGATGTTGAGCCCTTTTGGCAGAAGGATGAACTTCCCAACCCAAGGATGGGGTTGTTGTAAAGCTGCCACAGCATTGGTCTGGGGTGGCGGGGGCTCTGATCCTCAGGGTTTCCTTTCTCCTAAGGGGTCAGTAATGACAAAAATCAGATACATAATCCCTCAGGCTCACTGTACCTTAGGGCCCTGCAAGGATACCTTGGTCTTGCTACATGCCAAATTTTGCCCTAGTAGGACACTATAAAATTCTTTCAAGTATCTTTTAAGAGACTGAGTTAGACCATGGAGTTGAGGGTGCTGGTGGGGAAGGAGGGCTGTCAGAGGTGCTATGAAAAGGTATGTGTAAATATATCTGTATTTATAAATATATAGCCTCAGAAGTCAGAGAGGAGGGATTGCCAGAGCAAGCTGGTTAGCAAGACGGCCGTGTAGATGAGCTCTGGGTTTGATTGAGAGAGCCTCAGTGAATAAGGCAGAAGAGCAATCCAGAGCCAGTCCTGATGTTCACCTCAGGCCTCTGCATGTACATGTACCCACACTCCACACACTGTACACACATGAAAATAGAAAAGGAAAAGAATATTAATGAGGTGATGAGCTGTGCTAGGCCTTCAGTTTACTTCTCTTTTAACGAGGCTTCTGTAAGTGATGCTTTCAAGTGAGAGATGCAAGTTCGAAGATTTCAGCAGCTCCCTGTCACATGACCTCCAGAAGCAACATTAGGTACTCACTGGCCCCCCTCCCTTAGTAGGGCATGGAACTGATCTTTCTTATCTCGTTTTCTCTTGTGAATGACTTTCTCATTTCCTTTGGCCATTTCCCTATTTTTATTGAGGTTTTCAGATTCATTTAAAGCTGATCAACATGGGAATTCCTGGTATAGATTAGTGTGGGCACACCTCAGAGATTCATGAAACCAGGTCTTTTGGGCAGAACAATGCTACGCTTCCCCTTTGGGTCCCTCCTCCTACCCCTGAGAAACTCTGGTTTTCTTCATAAACAATCACTGTGTTCCTGGCTTAGTTTCTGGAATGATACTTCTTTAAAATTTTGTTTTCCTGTGTATTGTTTAAGTTGTCACTGCCCTATGGTGAGTGTTCAGCAAACAAATCATTGAGATAATAAGATGAATGCTAAGGGGGTGGTATTCCTAGAGTATTGAGTGTTGTGTAGTTGTTGGCCAGTGGTAGGCTGTTCTGTAAGCCTTGATTGTATTTATATTGAGCACAAAAGGTAACCGGGGGAGATGTGTGGTCTGTTCAAGTATATTGTTTTAAATTCCCACATCATTTTTCCCTATGTTAGTTGGTGAGTTGGTTGAGATCTTTGACTTAGAGGTAATGGATGTCATTTATCCCTATTCGAGGAGCCAAATACTGGGATATCTGAGTCTAATTTCTCTAAGCAGAAGTAAAATATTATTTCACAACATCTGGCAACTCCTGGGATGGAGACAGGACTGACCCTAACCAACTTGATCATGATGCAATAGCTTTTATGGTAAAGGTTCCATGTCTTGGCTTCTTGGGATGGGTTCTGTTCCTGGAGAAGAATGGAGAGGAGATGAGGTCAAGCACATGGGGGCACATACAGGTGAGATGTATTGAACTGAGGCTTTGGGTTACCAGTAGAAAGGAACTGGTACTGACCGGAGAGAATATGGTCTTCTCTTGTGAAACTTTTACTGGGGAGACAGGAGCAATAGTCTATCTAGTCACCCCAAATAGGGCACCAGTGTCACCAGAGAATGGTTCCACTCAAGTCAAGCTCACTGAACCCGTGAGTTTATTGGGGTTACTTACAGGAACATGAGTGAATCAAAGGTGGCTACATCACTAAAAATCCCATCCTACTATGGGTGAGGACTCCCTAAACGTATATCCCTGGAGCACAACTTGGAGGCTGCTTATTGGAGAGTTTCCCCTCCCCAGCAGCTGCTTGTTGCTCTAGACCTTTGGGGGAAAGGCTTATGAGTCCTGTAAGTTTCAGAGTTTTCTGAGCCTTGTGAGTTTCATTGGCTTCCTCAGTTGTAAGAACCTCTGTCCCCTCTCTGGAGAGAATGTTTCAATTTCAAGGATATAGTTACATGACATCTCCTGAATACAGAGAGATTTGAATTGATTTGCCAGGGTGGGCTCCTGGTGCTGCCATTTTATCAGAGGGACTTCAGATGCTTTAAGCTGCTGCAGCTGTTAGAAACATGTTAGGGAAAGAGGAAAATACGCAAATCTCGGGAATCGGTTGCCTCTGTCCTCTTGTTGTGACTTTTGTTGGAGTTGAACTCTTAGACAGGCTCTCCCCAAAAGCTCCAAGATGGCCTCCAGGGTCCTCCTTTAGGGCTGTGTCCTGTTGGTTATATAACCTGCACAGAGAAGTTTGTTTCAGCCTTCTCAGGCTCTCAGACTCTGTGACTCTGTCATGTGCTCTATTCAGGTTATAGGCTCCACACAGGAAGCTCAAAAGATGCAGGTGAGTCTCCTGAAAGCAGGGCTCTGATGTGAGTAGGCCCTGGCGAGCTTTACTTCAAAACATGTCAGGGATGTAAATGGTTGGGCCCTACTCAGACCTGCCAAATTTGAGAATCTGGGGCACCCAGTAACCCATGTGACTTACCTGCCAGGAAATGCAGTCTTTACTTGAGAACCACCCCCTTAAACAGTATTTGGGTAACATAGCTGGATGAAAGTAGAGGGTGACCTCCAGAACCTTCCACACTAGGTTAGTAAAGTTTTTACACCCCAATAAACCTCTCCACCAACGTAGTAATCTGAATCAGACCAAATCAAACCAAATTAGAAAAAGCCCAGGTTTATTGGATACCAGTGCTCCCAGGTGGTGTTCCTGCTCCCCAAGGAGGAGACAGGGAAGGAAGACTATTTGTTCTCTGGGGGGCAGTTTTAATACCTTGTAGGAGTGGTCTTGAACATCTCTGGGGAGGGGTCAGTGTTATGGTAAAAATAAAACGGTGCTGTTCCCCAGGTGACTGCAGCAGGCAGTGGGCCACGAGGAGATGTGGTGGTAAAATGCTGCAGTTCCCCGAGCGGCCTATGGGCCACGAGGGCCAATGGGCCCCAAGTCAGGGAGCCAGTCAGCAGATGAGAGACAGAGATGGATAGGCATGCCATGCAGAAAAAGTGGGTATTTATTTAGTGGGTAATGGAGGGGAAAGGGGGGAAAAGGAAAAGAGCAGAGAGAGGGAGAGAAAGAGAAACAGAGAGATAGGCGGTGGGGGGAGGGAGTAGGTGGGGCTTGTCTCTTAAAGGGATAGGACAGACCATTATAGTCAGCCCCAATTTAAAAAGATTTTGTAAAAGGCAGTCCAAGGGCATTTGGAGATCAGGCCTCAAATTGTAAGTGTTCCTTTTTTAAGTCTATGCTGGAACTTAGGACTCAAAGCCTAGTGCAATGCATCCACTGTGGTAGACTTTGGGTTAAAAAAACAGAGGGGTGTGGGAATTCCTTAACAGGACGCCTGCTTATAAAGGACCCGGTCAGGTCTGGTACCCGGGATAGCCGTGTCTTTCACAGGACAGCCTGAATCGTATGAGGTCCTGGGCCTCTAAGGCAATGACTTACCCAGACGAAGCCAATCTTAGCCTTGTAGAGAGTAGGTGTGGGGGTGAAGGATGTTTTCCCAACATGTACCCCTGGGCCTGTGGGAAAAACAGCCTCTTCGGTGGGACCTCCAGAAGAAAAGTTTTTGTGCCTCAATAAACCTCTCCATTGATAGCAATAATCCAAATCAGACCAAATCAAACTGAATTAGAAAAAGCCCTGGTTTAATGGATACAGCACTCCTGGGTGACCTTTCAGCCCCCCAGAGAGGAGACTGGGAAGGAAGACAGGAAAACCATGTGTTTGTTCTCAGGGGTACAGTTTAAATACCCTATGGGAGTGGTCTTGAGCATCTCTGGGGAGGGGTCAACATTTGGCAGGCTTCCTTGGAGGTAGCATCTGGACTGAGGCGTCTCTCAGGGGAGGGGGCTTGGGATGGAACTTCCACCCAAACATTCCAAACTCTTTGGATGCCAGGGACTGGGGTGACGCTTCCACCCAAACAGTCAGCACTGCGCAGTGAGGTTGGCGCCTGACTGAGAGGTGACTATTGCCAAGGTAGAGGTTAAAAGAAGATTTGTTCAGGGACTTCTTTGAAAGAGAATTCCAGGGACTTTTCTCTAGTCCTGCCTTGAGGAATGGGCAAGCGACTCACCATAGCAATGGCCGAATCTTTCCATCACTGTTAACCACCTTACACAGATCCTTTGGTTGTGTGGCAGACTGGCCAGTCCTGGGGCAAGCACAGGTTCTGAAGCTTTAGGAGATCATATGGGTGGTATGGAGAACACAGAGATCCTGTGAGCGGCAGACTAAGACCCTGAGGTGAGTTTACCTTCTGTCTTTTGGGGGATCCACAGCAATCTCATTTGCTCAGCTGGCTTGTTATTGGAGACAGTATGGCAGAGCCACCTGGCTTTTCTGCTCCTGGGTTCCATGGTAAAGACTGCTGGGGTAGTAAGCACTCTCAGGGGGTAACAGGCTACGAGCTAAGGCTCTGGTGTTCTGTCCAGGATTGCCATAGTGTCACCACTCCCTGTCTCAGAGGCTACAGATAGTGTCAACTGGATTGAGGCAGTTAGGCTTCCTAATTTCTGAAAAGCGACAGATCCTCTGTTAGCATTGGAATGCAAATGCCAAAAGTGTTCCTCCCAGTACAGCTAATGGGAGTGAACCACCGAGCTTCACGGCCTCTAAATGATCTACCAGCTTCTTCTTCTTTTCAGTGCAGACTGGGTTTGTGCCCGTAGGAGACACTGGTACTTGTTTGCATAGTAATTGATTATGAGAGTAGGTTCATGTCAAGGAGCTCCAATGCTGGAGTTAATTGGGGTAACGACATGTAGTTAAAGTGTGATTCCTAGAAGGCAGTCATGGCTTTCATATATGAAATGACGTAACTTGCAGATTAGCTGGTTGATGGGAGGACCAGTCAGATGTTCCCACTGTAGGGTACATCAGAATAACTAGGATAGTTGTTTTTGTTTCCTATTTTGTAGTGCTCAGAACAGAACCAGCGTCTTGTGCAGACCAGGCGAGAGCTCTATTTCCAAGTCCCAAGATGCTGAGCTACTGGAGGGAGAGTTACCAAAGCAAGGTTAGGGTGAGCTTGTCTGAGTTAGGGCAAAGGCTGATGTGTTCAAACTGTGCACCCATGAACTTATGTGTCTCATGGGACAGAAACTGTAACTTCCTAAGTTTGGGACTTTAGCAGTAAGTGGTGGGACAAGCCAAATTGACCCTTTAGACTTGGAGAGGCAGACTCACCTGAATGTCATCACTGTGGGTAATTCTGAGTTCTTAAAGTGCAGCCTTTACCCGTGGTAATCATTTTGGCACGCTCACAGCTGCGCCATATTCCTCTCATTTCTTACTTCCCCATCTCACCAGGATAAAGCAGCTGCAGGGTGGGCTTTGACTCATGGAATCTCTATCTTGTGGGTGGTCTCAGGGTGACCTTTACATCAATGACATTCAAATGCTGTCAGTCTCTTTTCCCTTTGAACTTCTGTGGAATTTTCCTGACAGATGCTTTCTTGAAGAACAGTGGTATAGAGTACAATCGGTGTTCCATTGATTGGGGATGGTGGTGCCACCATGTGATATTAAAAAACAAACAACCCTTCCTTATTGGAAAGGCTGAGATAGTTTTCAGAAAGTTGAAGCAGAGCAGGTTTTGTGGGGAGGAGAGTGCTTGTTTCACATGTAATTTGAGGCTGATCATTTAGCTGCTTCTCTCGGGATGGATGGCGTAGCAGTGGGTCAGGTACCTCATATTGTTCCAGGGACTTTGAATGTTTCTCTGTTGAAAGTCAGCATTTCTGAGCCATTTAGTTTGGACTCAAGCTGCCTTTTCTCTCTGCTTATGAGGAATGCGCACGATGAGGCTGTTGTTTGGAACGGGATTTCAGGGGACTTAGCTTTCCCATTGACCCTACTTGTTTCAGTCTTTTTTGGAAACAACATTAATTGCTTACCTACTTGGCTTCTGCAAATGTGTTGAAAGATTCTCTCTTTTGCTGTCAGTCCCTAGCAGGAGGCTTTGAATAATGCATGGGGAAGTTGCTCATATTGATAAACACAGTTAATTTCAATTATGAGACCATGCTTCATGCTAAACTTCAGTTTTTTATTTTTAAGATTCTGAATGTATGTACATACTTTAATTTTATTATGATTCTGAGTATATACATACATTTAGTTCTTAACTGAAGTGGAGAAAGTACCTCTGGGGACTGTGCTGGCTAATCTTATGTCAACCCAACATATACCAGGGTCATTTGGGAAGAAAAAATCTTAATTGAGAAAATGCCTCTATAGGATTGGCCTGTGGGCAAATTTGTGGTGCATTTTCGTGATGGGTGTGGGAGGGCCCATCCCACTGCGGGCATTGCTATCTCTGGGCAGGTGGCCTTGGATGGTATAAGAAAGCAGGCTGAGTAAGCCATATTGAGTAAGCCAGTAAGCAGCACCCTTCATGGCCTCTGCTTCAGTTCCTGCCTTGAGTTAGTGCCCTGACTTCTTTTGATGATGGCTTGTGACTTGAGAATTGTAAAGAATAAACCCTTCTCACCCCAAGTTACTTTTGTTCATGGTATTTTATCAAAACATTAGAGATCTGACTAAGACAGGAGTTAATGGTGTGGCTCTATTGATAACATTTGGGTTTGTCTGTCGTCTTCAGCTGGGCATTCTGCTATGTGGGTGTATGAACAACATGACACTGAGGTGGTCCTGACTTGGGGTGGGGGTGCTTCTTCATGCTCTAATTTAACTGCAGAACTTACTCTTCAGGAAACAGTTGTTTTGTGGTAAAATAAACCTTGGGGAGTTGTGTTCTCTCTTCATGAACATCTATAGGGAGAGCTGCACTTTGGGATAACAGCATTGTGTCTCTTCTGCTGAAGATTTGGGATTTGATATGAAATTATTCCAAAGGGGTTTGCTTTAAAAACCCACCTGGTTAAGGAAAGGTTCCCGCATAGCCTTTCCTGCCTCCTGAAGCAGAGTGGGTTCTTCATGTGGGAGGGAAGCTCAGAGAAGGGCAGACAAATGTAAAATCTCTGGATCCCTTTTTTGAAAATTGAATCCCAGGTATAATCATTGCAACTGTTTTGTCTGTTGGTAGAAGATTCTGTCCTTCCAGTAAGCTCCCAGATAACCACACAGAGAATTACTATTAATTTTAAATGCTTGGTTGATAGCTTAGGCTTGTTATTGACTAGCTCTTACATCTTAAATTAATCCATAGTTCTTATCTATGTACTACCACATGGCTCAATACCTTTCTTTAGCATGGCAAGATTATCTCTTGCTTCCTCTGTGTCTGGCTGGTAACTCTACCCTCCTCCAGCATTCGCTCAGTCTGGTTCTCCCACCTAACCTCTCCCTCCTAGCTATTGACCAGTTAGCTCTTTATTCAACTAATGAGGGCAACACATCTTCACAGTGTTCAAAAGAATTATTCTACATCATTTTCCTAGTCTGCTTTCTAAACTAGGATTACATTTCAGACGGCCAATATGATAGCAAGTGAAACACAGCAGTTGATAAATTTCCTATTAATATTGATTTACCAGCTTATATCCAAATTTACATGTTGGTATGAGGTTTATAAATAAATAAATAGCCCAGGTCATCAGAGACAGGGGCGGGACAGAGGTCAGTTAAGACACTTGTAACCAGTGCTGAGAATGGCGATGGTGACATGGACCAGGAGCATGAGTGGGGGAGGGTGTCATGACAGGGTTCTGGATATGTTTGGAAGGAGACGATGCTAATGATTTGGCTAGATACAGGGAACAAGAGAGATACCAAGATTTTTGAAGTAAGTTAGTAGAAGAATGAACTTGCCATCTATTGAGATGGTAAGGCTGAGGAGAAACTCAACCAGCTGGTGATAGAAGGAAACTTCCTCAACCCAATAAAAGGCATCTGGGTGACGTGGCCTTACCTGTAGAAAACCTTAAGAACTCTATGGACAGTCTTAGAACTGACAAGTAGGCACTGCAAGGTTACTGGAAATAAGCAAGGTACAAAATTCAGGATTATGCTGTTGCTTCATTTTCTTTCTTCTTTCTTTTTGAGGTAGGGTTTCATTTCAAACTCTGTATCTTCCTGCCTCAGCCTTCTGAGTTCTGGGATTACAGGCATGCTCCCCCCATGCCCAGAGTTTTATGCTATATATGAATGATTAGCTTTCTAGAAACAAAACTGTGAAAGCAATAACATTGCTCCAGAAGACTGGATGGGATTAACCAGAAAGAGGATGTCTGGGTTGAGGAGAAAAAAACCCCAAATATCTGATACCAAAGCTGCAGGCACTACTTTGGAAGGTAAGGGGATGAGGGGGTGCCAGCAGATGGGAGACCACGAGTGTGGCATCTGGGCAGCCAAGAGGTTATGTCCAGGGACAAGCATTTGGGGAAGGAGAATTTTGGTCAACAGGTAAAATACAAGTGGGAGAGTAGGGAAGAGAAGGGTGAGATGAAGCTGGATCCAGAACCTTTTTATTTTTGTAAAAATATAATGAAAAATTGAGCCATAGAAATGGATGTGCCAGCCCATATTTATGCTTCCTACTCACATAGGAATATTTCCCCCTGCTTTCCCCTCCCCTTCCCTTCTTCTCTTTTCTGTTTTCTTCAAACTCGGTGATAGAAACAGGTCCTAAAAGATGGAGCAACTTTCCCACCCTCATAAGTCTTTCAGAGCTGAGAGCTTGCTGGAGGGGTGATGCAGGGTGGGGCAGGCAGGAGGTGGGGGTTAACCGTGCACTGGCAGTGTTTGCCGTACTTTATTCCTGATTGCTGATGAGACTCCATATCAGTGTGTGTGTGTGTGTGTGATGCAATGTTCTCACACATATGGTCAACGTAGCATGGTTAACTGGCTTGAATTGTGAGTCTAGAGAGCCAATAGCTCTCCTGTTGGCTCCAGGTTCTGCTTAGAAGCATATTGGGTTTTTGACTGCTGCCTTCTAACTGAACTGTTTTCTCTTCCCTAGTGTACGAGTTATTTGCCTTCATCAGTCACATGGGAACATCTACAATGTGTGGCCATTATGTTTGCCATATCAAAAAGGAGGGACGGTGAGTCTTTTTTATTTTTTCCTTTTTTTTTTTTTTTTTTTAGACAGGGGTCTCGCTCTGTAGCCTTGGCTGACCTGGAATTCACTATGTAGAGCAGGTGGTCTTGAACTAATATCCACTTGCCTCAGCCTCCTGAGTGCTGGGATTACAGGCATACCTGTGTGCCTGATAGGTTGTATGCTTAACTGTTTTACAAATCCAACCCCTGGGGCTCAGGTTAGCTAGTCCTCAGGTATGCTGGATCTGATATTCACTTTATTGTCCCAAGGAGAAGTTCCCAGATAAAGGTGCAGAACAGCATAAGTAGGGCTGTGCTTGGAACCTCCATAGAATAAGTGGATTTTTACAAGAGAATATTTAAGTGTGTTTCTAACACTGCCTGTTTGCAATATTACATGAACATATTTATGTTAATGAGTTATTTGTTGTTTGCCTGATTAAGCCAGGTAACTTGGTTTTCTACCTTAGGCGCTTTGTTGCATGGCAACCTAGAAGTTAGCTTCTTGAGTCAAACTTGGAGGTTTGTGATGAGGTAGGAATGAGGTGGTCTAACTTCAGACCTTCTCCTTGGGTGCCCTTCCTCCAGTTCCCTGCTGTAGCCTGTGGTGGGCTTTCTTGCTTGTTCGTATCACGTGGACACTGGCATAACACATACACTTGCCCACCCAGGTAGGGTGTTGACCTTTCACCCATGTCTCCTGTGACCTAGATGGTTAGTTGCCATACAGATTAAATTGTTTTTCTTTTTCCTTTTCTTCCTTCTCCTCCTCCTCCCCTCCCCTTCTCCCCCTCCTCCTCCTCCTCCTTTTTTCCATGTCTTTTAATTTTAGCTTCTTAACTTGATCAGTAGAGTCAAGCAAAGAACACAGGTCTTTGACTGGAAATAAGATAATAAATTCAGGAGGCTGGTGAAAATGAACCAATTTTACATACCATTATGTAGAAGGGGACAGAGCATAGAGAAAAGGCAGTAATGGCTGCTGGTCTGATTTGACCCAAGACGGTGGTTTTGCAAGTTGCTCAACTGCCAACTTCTACTGGCCTGGATTTGCCCCAAACTCCCCCTCTTGTTGACTTGGGACACAGAGCCTCATCCCGTGAACAGCTATGAGGGCCTGCACCATTTTCGGACAAGCAACAGCAGACTAGGGGAGAGAGAGAGACCTTTGGTCTGTAGTGTAGATGAACCTAAATGCACCTCATGTTGAAAATGGACAATCTGATTTTTACATAGGAACTTACATACATGATGACCTCACTGAGTGGCTTAATTAGAGAAATTATTATAAATTAGCACATTATAAAACAATGCAAAAATATGTATTTTGTAAGCTTAAGGATAGCCATTTTCTACATGTTGATGTCTTTCTTTCTTTTTTCATTTTGTTGGTGTCTTTGGGGGAGGGCACACATACATACACACACTCTCACATATATACATATTTATGCACATGGACTTCCACCTTAAAGAATGTGCAGGGAATTGTATCCTTTTTGTTTTCTTAGAATTTGTGGGTTTTTTACTTTAAAAAATTTTGAGATTATAATGTAATTATAAAATGTCTACCTTCCTTTTCCTCCTTCAAATCTTCCCACATACCCCTCCTTGCTCCCTTTCAAATTCTTGGCCCTTTTTTGATTAGTTATTGTTGTGTACATATATGTATATGCATGTACGTATACATATATTACTAAATATAACCTGCTTGACCTTTCCAAATTAAATTGTGATTATGCATCCATATTATGTCTTCATACTATATTGTGATTATTTTCTTTCTTTATCAGATGTTCTTGGAGGAAATGTTCACAGTTATTTAATACTTTACTGCGACATGTTTATTTCTGGATTTTAGGCTGTTCTATACCAAGACTTAAATATACATCACTGTATATAATTCTTGGATTGGTTTTTGAGGCTGTTTATGGGTTTCCACAAAGAGAATTACAGAATTTTAACATTTGAAGAATTCCAGTACATTTTAGTAACTAGTTTTATATTGAATTCAGGAACCAGAAAGCAGGGCTATGGCTGAGTTTGTGGACTGTTGTGGAGCAGGCTCAAGGCCCCGGGGTCAGTCCCCACATAAACCAAGAGTGGTGTACAGTTCGAGGGCATCCTGGGCTACCTGTCAAGTTAGAGGCCAGCCTGGAGAAAAAGCCCAAGTGGGGAACTAATTTTTAACAACTCTTCCTGAGTTATAGGTTTGTTAAAATGTTTGCCTGCCCTTTCCAAATATGCTTAAGAAACCCTGTCTGGAGGAGAGATCTGGGGGGTGGGGAGTTCTTCTGCAAAATTCTGTTCCTCTTATGCAGTGGTTGGGCCCTGGCCACGGTGGAGCAGGCCGTGGCCACGGTGGAGCATCCGAGTTGCCGAGGCCTCTGCTCTGCAGTGTACAATGCTGTCTGTCTGCACCGTGCGCATTGCTGACACCATGTGCTTCTGTCTTTGCTTTCAGGTGGGTGATCTACAACGACCACAAAGTTTGTGCCTCAGAACGGCCCCCCAAAGACCTGGGATATATGTACTTTTACCGTAGGATACCAAGCTAAACCTCACAAGAGCTGGCGACAAGAAGCCATACACCTTTTTAATTCGCCAAAAAAAAAAAAAGAAAAAGAAAAAAAAAAAGGAAAAAAGAAAAGGAAAGGAAAAACGTCGGGACAGCCGGATGCAGGGGACTTCATGGCTACTTACTGCTTCTTTCATGAGCGTGGTCACTCCACTCGACACCCTCTGGAGAAGAACTGGGAAGAAGTTTCTGTTAGTGGCAATACTCTGTTGTAGGGACTTTTGTCACTGTTCAGGGAGGGGGTGATGGAAGCGAAGACACTGGCCACCAGCACATCAGATATGGAGTGTCCTTCCCTCTTTTCTACTTTGGGGGTCAGTGGTGAGGCCTCACCTTCCGTGGAAAAAAAAAATGCCCCGAAATAGGAAATCAAAACCTGGGCTGGTTTTTATTTGTGGCATCATGTTTTCATTTCCCACAATTTCTGGCCCTGCTATGTGTACTAGGACATCTGCAATGGAAGCTATTTTTAATTTAAATCATATCAGACTTAATAGTACACTGTATGAGTGTGTGTGAGAATGTGTGTATGACCTTTGTAGTTCACCGGAACTCTGATGGTTGTTGTTCAAAGGTTGAACAGTTGCTCTTAGGCGTACTTGGAAAAGGCAGGCAAACTCAGGAACAGTTGTTAAAAATTAGTTCCCCACTTGGGTTTTAGGAGTACAAAGGGCTGTGTTGTGGCCTCTAAGTGCTGTCTGGCATTCATGTGTGTCTGTGCCACTTGACATCCGTGTCAGGTGTCCATGTCTTGTTCTGTTGAGCTCTGCCAAAGGCAGACGGCTTCTCTTCCTCAGCAGTGTGCTCCCTCAAAGTTCTGAGTTCATCTGTAGTGAGCTAACTGGTCTCTTAAGCTTACTCCTGGGTCGTGTCAAATGCCCCTGGTTTGTCTGCTTTTCTGGTCTCTGAACTTTCTTATATTTTCCCTTCTCTCCTCCTCTGGGGTCAGTCTCTGCCTTGCTGCCTATCTGCTGTGACCCACAGTGTGTCCATGGGCACTTTAAAGATGTGAGCTGCAGAGACGCTTTTGTAACATCTGGACAGCTGTCCTTTCCTCCCGGTCATTTCCCGGTCTTAGCTGCAGCCCGAGAGCAGAGCGGAGCTCTGGGTGTGCCCTGGAGGGGACTGAACTCGCTGTCTTTTGCTTCCTGCTTCTGCTTTTCACTGAATCCTGGGTCTCTGGAGTTTCTAGTTCAGACTAGTCGATCAAGGGACAAACGATTTTTCGCTGTCTGTTTCATATGGACTTGTTTGATTGAAAAGATCATTCTAGAAAAGAAGTAGAACTGACTGGGCTGAGTACAGCAGAGGCACAGGGTTAGGGTGTGATGGGTTTGAACAGCCAGGGTTCTGGTAAGCCGGGGGCCCTGTCTCAAGGAAGGTCATGTGTACTGTAAGTCTGGGCTGTGAAGCGGGGGCCAGAGGCCTGGAAACCTGGATGCTGCCTCAACTGGCTATGGGCCTTGGCAAATCCTCCTTTTTATCTGTGCCTCATTCTCCTCATCTGCACGGTGGTGAGGCGACATATCTCCTCTTTCTAGCAGGCTTTGATCAGTGCTGAGGAACCTTCCCAGAGATCAGAAGGCAGAACACGGTAGGCTCTGGGAGAGTTCACAGCCTGCCTTTGGACTTAGCCGATGTGGTTTCCATCTGGGAACAAATGACATGACAGAAGGAGGGAGCACACGATGCAGTGATTCTCCACAACACTGTCCTCCTGAGGCCTCTTCTACGCTTGACTCCAAGATCCTAAGTCTCTGTTATGTATGTCTCTTTATGTCCCCCCCCCCCTACCCCATGGGAATTTCCACACTAAGCAGCCTTTCTGCCACATGTCATAGAATAATGACCCTGAACAGCCTCATGAGTGGCTGGTTTGCGGTGTTACAAAGCAAGGCCTTTTGTGGGGGTAGGAAGCTCTCTGGAGGTTTGAATTCAAATGTGGTCACAGATAGCATGTATATTTTGAACAAAAATAAAAATTTTATAAAAACTTTGCAACATCAATGGTGTAAAATCCACATTAAAGATTTTAGGCTACAAACTACTTAATTTCATTAGGTAGATTAAGCAAATGAACCCCTTCTGATGCCGAGGCATACTTCGAAAAAGTGTATCCTGGCCGCCTCTCCCCCTGCTTCACAAACACAAGGGCTATTTCATGGCAAGGTTTTGTGTATGCGCTATTTCTTCATAGTGGGAGCAGGGCGCATTGGTGTGAGCAGCGGCTTTTTGTTAGCAATGTGCTTGCATGTGTCCCCTGGTATGCCAACCTTCTCTGGATAGCAGTGGGATGTACCACTTACCTTACACATGTGTGTAGACAGGACATGCGTGTGGCTACGACTGGAACAGTGTGTGGGCTGTGTCTGCTGACCTGCCTGCCAGGAGTCTTCCGGGTGAGATGTGGCGGGGTGATCGTGTGGCTCTCTCTCTGTGTGTAGGCGCCTGTGTGAAGGACAGAACTTTCTTTCTGTAAATATCTTTTGATATCCATTTGTGTAGATTCCAAAGATGCCTTTGGAAAATGGGTCAAAGTTTCTGTTTTGTCGCTTGGTCTACATACCCAAATAACTAATCAGAAATCCAGTTTGGTACAGATGGAATTTTCTTTTTCTTCTAAACGAAAAGAATCTGGGAAGAATCATATTTTAATGACATTTTTTATCAATGTTGCAATCGGGACAATGGCCTGTTGTCCCAATCCTACAAGAGAATGTGCCTGCTCTCTCCCCTGTGTCCCTCTGGGCTCCCATTACCTGAGCTGCAGACTCTTAAGTAGGCTTACGTCCTGGCGTTGCCTCTCAGTGTGATCTGCTGGAGGCATTCTACCTCTATGGGCCTTTGTCTGCGGACCAGGAGGTTAGACCAGACAATCTGGAAGTCCCTGGTAGTCCGTGTTCTGCAGCCATGGTTTACTTTCACTTTTCTGTGATTACAACCCGAATCAGATGTGAGCTGTGGCAACCGGAAGCTCAGGTGTCTGAGTCTGCCGTTATTCGTTTGTAGGACCCGTCATGGTGAGTTTACACCTCATTTCTGCTCCTGGTCTGTTTCCCTTGGTAATCCGATTTCCCCACCTTTGAGCTCACAACTCCTCAGTCTGCGAGGCCCCTTGTGACTGTCCCACTCCAGAGCAAAAGCAGCAGTTTATGGCACCCGCTTGGAAAAGTCTCAGAGTGAGTCGTCTAATGTGAAAAATATTTTAAAATTTCAGTTCCCCTGAAGGTCGCCCCGGTGTCCAGATCAGTGCTGACAAAGATATCTGTCCTAGAAAGTCTGTCTTTGTCATCACAGACACCGCAGCTGCTAAGTCTCACCCTGGGTCCTTAGATCCCGTAAAGAGCTGCCAGGAGACTTGGGCAGAACAGAGGGTGGGTTAGAGATGTGTGCTTTTGCCTGTTAGTAAAAACTCCCAGGTGGCAGGACAAGGTCCATACTGTTAAGTTAGTGGGTAAGACCACCTACCTGATGCCACCAGGGTTTCCTCTTGTCCAAGATTGCTTTTCATTGGTGTAATAAAGACCATGACCAAAAGCACCGTGGGGAGAACAGGACTTACTGCACTGTGTAACTTATAGCCGCCATGAAGGGCAGCCAGGGCAGAAACTCAAGGCAACAACCTGAAGATAAGTACTGAGACAGAGACCATGGAGGCCTGCGGCTCACTGGCTCGTTCCCAGTGGCTTGCTCAGCCTGCTTTCTTACACAACCCAAGACAACCTACCTAGGGGAGGCGCCACCCACAGTGGGCTGGGCCCTTCCACAGCAAGCACTAATGGGGGGAAATATCCCATTAGGCCTGCCCACAGGTTAATCTTAATGGAAGCATTTTCTCAGTTCAGGTTCCCTCTTCCCAGATGATCAGAGCTTGGGTCAAATTAACAAAAACAAAGAAAACTTAATCAGCACATCTACCATCTACTCAATAAATCATTCTCAGAGTTTATGGAAGATTTCATAGCCCTTCAGGGTGGTGGGATTTGGCCAGTCTATACTCAGATTGTCCTGCGTATATAAAATGCATACTAACATTTGAAGGATTGAATAAACAGTATGACTATCTCATCATATCGATTGCAAATGATGGGGGATACATGGGTTAAATGTAACAGTAATTTAATATTTAAATTAGTTCCACTCCATGGCCATCTGTTCCTAGTGTGGCTCATGAGACATTTGGTTCCGTGGCTAATGGCCTTTCCATTAGTGATCCACACTGTGAGGTGGGCAGTGAAATCCCACGTGAAAGAGGAGAATTTTACAGAGGCTCCAAATGGAAGCAACACATTGGGAACACACAAGCCCCAAACAAGCCCCAGAAATAAAAGCTTTCTCTGTTTTTTTAAAAAAAATACATCTCCCCAGTTTAGCGACAAGAGTAGTGTATCTGCAATGGCCTTTCTTCACCCTTGCTTTGGAGCCGCCCTGTGGATTAGTGCCTGCTTTCCCAGCATCCTCAGGGTGCGGTGGATGTGAGCTACAGCAGGGGTTTGAGCATACTGCCTTCTCCTCAGGCAACATTCTCTTGTATTCCCCTCCCTGGGTGTGGTGTGGTCTGTTCACAGCTGGGCAAGTTGGAAGGCTTGGGGGCGCTCAGTGCTCCTCAGCTTGGGCAGAGGCTGAGCCTGACCCGTGCCCGCCTGCCCAGCAGCATCGTTGCTGGTTGCTGGAAGACTTGGTATTTATTTATTTTGCACTACTCACGGTTGGTGTGGAAATTACTTCAAGTGTTTGGGAGAGTACTCGCCTGTGATGGGAAGAGATGGATAATTTATTGCTTTGATAGTTTTAAATTAAAAGCTATTCTCACAAACTCAGGTCCCTTTATGACTCTTGTTTATTTTTCGTTTGGATAAAAAAATGCCGGATAAACTGGTGACGTCAGGGGTGAATGGGGAACTTGAGACCATGCTTGATTGACAGGGGCTTATTGATGTGACCAGGCAGCCTTGGTCCCTATCCCCGGCAGATGTCAGCACCTTGAAGGAGGGTTGGAATGGTGGCGGTCCGGGAAGCTAAGGTCTTTCCCTGTTGGTTATCCAGTCCCACAGAGACTCTGGTCCTGGCCCTCTAGTGGCAGGAGCAGAGTGACTGTTACATCAGGACTCTGGCCTGACACTATGCTTCTAAGTTCCCTGCTACTATAGCACATTGTCACACACTTGGTTTAAAACAACACATCCATTCATTTGTCCCATGAGGCTAAAACCCTGGGACAGGAAGAATTTGTTCCTGTGGTTTTGAGAACAATCTCTCTCTCCTTTTTTTTTTTTTTTAATTTTAAAGTTCGCAGGGTCCTGAGAACTTTGATATCAGACATGCTCACATGTCTGTTGAGCGGGTCACTTGCCCCCTCTTACAAGAATTCTGGGGATTGCATTACCTTACTATGCTAATTTAGACTACTCCCACCTCAAAGTCCTTAACCTCAGTACACTCCTGCGACCTTAACAGCTGGGTACTGGAAATGGGAGGATCAGGAGTCCGAGTGCTCAGCAGTATAGACAGAGTCCAGCCTAGATTCCAAGAGACCCTGTGCCAACAAACAAAAACCTTTAATTTGATCACATCTACAGAATTCCTTTGGCTGTATCAGACAACACATAATGCACAGATATTGGAGTGTAGACATCAGTAATGTCTTTGGGGTTGGGGACATTGTTTTGCTTAGCACACAGGGTATGTTACAGTTTGAAAATACATCTCTCTGGGGCTCCAAAGTTTTGAAAGAGTGAACCTCTGTGTTTTGGAAGTCCTACTCATTGCCTGACTTCAGTGTCAGGCCATTGCTTTGGTGAGAGGGGCAAGTGTTGGCACATGGTTCGGAGAAAAATGCTTCCAAGCTAGCAGTTACTGCTTCATCCCCTCACGCCTCAGCAGAACCCGCCCTTCTCGTCATTCAGCTCCACGCTACTGAATGGTTAGCTCTGCTTTTCCAAGATAGCGACAGACTTCAGTCAGAGTGGGAAAATACAATAGGAAAAGGTGAAATTTGTCTTCACAGGTGGCCAGTCACTTAAAAAGTAGGGTAGTAGGGAGGTAGTGTGTCCGGGGATGGGGGATTCAGACTCCACATCAGACCCCCCTTCGCTTGACTTGCTGAAGTGTGACTCGATTTCTCCTCGTTCAATGATTCTTCAGATGAGCTATGAAGAGCATACGACAGCTTGGTGGACACGGGACACCACATTTAGCCTAAATGATCCTTGGAACCTAAGGGGACTTGTTTTAGTACATGGTAGTTTTAAAATAAATGTTACACCACAATTAATGATGCTTTCTGAACACACTTTCCTGGAGATTATCATTTAGCCAGCTGGCTGGTTAATCTGTGCATTCTCTGCTTCATACAATAAACAAACATCTACCATGTTCTATGTGTCATTTTGCTTACAGCGTGTCTGTAAATAAAGTAGATGAGCTCCTTGTTGAATTAGTTTCCTAGCAACACCAGATGCTAAATGTACAAAATCAGTAATGTTCCGTGATGTATAGAAAGATCTGGAGTACTGTGGGAGCATGGGGCAGGGCACAGAGGCTGATAAACGTAGTACCCAGGGATGGGGTGGCATTATGATAAGAGATCAAAGACCAAGACTTGCAGAAGCAGAAGCCCTTCAGGTGGGTGTTTGGGGGAACTGGAACAGAGGCCCCCAGGGGTGGCCTAGCTGCTCTGTCATATGAGTGGTGAAGGGTTAGCAAAGCTGGAGAGAAGGGAATGAGCATGATGGGCCAGGTGGTCAAAGGGAGGCTAGCTGTCCTGGGGGCAGGCAGCAAGACTCCAGAGTCTAGAACATTAAAGGTCTTCAGTAGAGCAGTGACCCAAGTTACTGAAGGTTAGGCCTGTCTCCTGTCTAAGCAGGTTGATATGAGAGCAAGGACAGGGGAGGCGTGAAGAGAGAAACTGCAGACTTTAAACACAGGAAACATCAGGGTGTTTGTTCCTAGGAGAGAAGTGGGTGGTAGCTGATACGTGGGGTGTGCATGGCATAAGACCAAGAGAAGGCATTAGTTTTCAAACTGAGAAAGGAGATGGGCAAATAGCAAACCAACTTTTATTTTGTGGGGGGCGTTTTGAGACAGGGTTTCTCTGCCTAACATCCCTAGCTGTTCTGGAACTAGCTCTGTAGACCAGACTTGTCTTGAACTCACAGAGATCATCCTGCTTCTGCTGCCCAAGTGCTGGGGTTAAAGGTGTACATCACCACCACCTGGCACAAACCAACTTTTGAGGCTGGCAAAGAAATAATGGAAGAGTTGCAGGTCCTATGTGCTCGAGCAGGTGAGTGGGGTGGGATCTTATGTCAGAGTGGGGACTGGTGTAGATGAGTCACAGAAATGGGGGAATGGGGGGAGGAGACAGCACTAGCAGGTGGCTCCCTCTATCCCCAGATTTACCTTTTTCTGAGACAGAAAAAAAAAAAACCAAAAAACCCAAGGCTTGTAGCCCAGAGGGAGACAGGTTGGCTGGGGGAGCTTTGGATATTTGAAGAGAGAGAGGTGTAAAATATTTATGTAGTTAAATTAACAAAATTGCTGGGTTTCTTTCTAGTTGAATGAAATTAGTTTAACTGGTATCAATTTTGACCATTTCAGGAGGACAGAATCATTACTTTCAGACCCTTACTATTGCACATTTCTTTTATGGGATCAGACTCTGTAAATGTGTCTTATGCCAAGAAGATCTTCTACTCTCTTTTTTGAGAGTTTGCTTGGCGCTTCCAGCAGGGGAATGCAGGGACATGGCCAATGTGATCTTTCTCTATTTGGGGGAGGTCAAGTGTGTAGCATTGGGAGGGAGATGCACAGTGCAGTGTGGGAGGAAGGGGACACCACTAGCCAGCCAGATCAACAGTCAGCCCTGTCAATCAGTGCAGTGAGGGAGGAGGAGACACCACTAGCCAGCCAGATCAACAGTCAGCCCTGTCAATCAGTGCAGTGAGGGAGGAGGAGACACCACTAGCCAGCCAGATCAACAGTCAGCCCTGTCAATCAATGGGATGACAGTCGTTGTAGTCACATTGTCTTCACTTTTTTTTTTTTAAGATTTATTTGTTTATTTATTATGTATTCAGTGTTCTATCTGTCTGTATGCTTGCTGGCCAGAAGAGGGCACCAGAACTCATTACAGATGGCTGTGAGCCACCATGTAGTTGCTGGGAATGGAACTCAGAACCTCTGGAAGAGTAGCAAGTGCTCTTAACCTCGGAGCCATCTCTCCAGCCCTTGTTTTGTTGTTTGAGGCAGGGTCTGGCTATGAAGGCTGGCCTTGAACCCACAGTCCTCGTGCCCCAGCCTCCTGAGTGTTGGGATTATGGGTGTGCATCACATTATCCGAATGATTTAGATTTTCAATTTTAAATCAAAAGCAGATTTTAGTTATCACCTTGGCTGTTTCTCTGAAGCTACTTCTTTTCTGGGCCAGGCTTGGCAGGTCTGAGGGTCAGCTTTGCCTTTTAGTTAGCTTTGAATCCAGGGGACCTTCTCCCACGTGACCACACTTTGCTCCTCTTTCATTTACAATAACCAACTATGGAGGGGTAAAATTACCAGTGGGGAAAGCGGGGGACATGGAGTCCCTTGGGTAAATGGCAGAGTGGCAGTACCTCCTGGGATCGTGTCCAGGCAGGTCAGCAGGTTGGACCGAGGGAGCAGTCTACACCCATCTAAAGTGAGCAAATTCAGATTTGCAGCTTCCTGTGGGTCAGCAGTTTCGTTCTACAAAGGAGAGCACTAGTAACCATCATCTCACCAAATCAAGATGCATGGGTGTGAGTACCAAGAGCTGGAGTATTCCGTAGAGAAATGCATGTTTAGCATGTGCAAGGTGCATTGAAAACAAAAACAACTAAACCAAACCCAAACCCTAACCACTCGAAACAAAACACAACCAGTCAGCAAGCAGTATGTGTTTGTGGAAGTAAAGATAATAATAATAACTATAATAATAATGATAATAATAATACAAACTTGTAATTCTTTTTGCATATTTTAGGGAGATCTGTAAAGAATAATGAGAGGCCAAGGTGATAACTCAGTCACGAAAGTGCTTTCCGCACAAGCATGAGGGCCTAAGCTCAGGTTCCTAGTACCTGCATAGAAGCTGGGTGTGATACTGTTTATCTATGATCCTCATGCTGCGGAGGGAGGCAGTGACATGAGGAGCCCTGGAGCTCTTTGGTCTGAATTGGTGAGCTCTGGGCAAAAAAAAAAAAAAGGCAGATGGGGGCTGTAGAGATGTTGTTCAGGTTAAAATGCTGCTCTTCTAGAAAATTGGGCCATTCCCAGAACCGGTGCCAGGAAGCCTCAGAATGACCTGTTACACACCCCCATTCCCCCTCCCCCCACAGGTGTCAAACACACATAAACAGACTTTAAAATCAAGGAAACAGACACCCAAGGTCGACCTCTGGCCTCCACATCCACATGCACCCCCCTCCACATGTATATACAGGAACATGTATACACATGAACAGAATCAGAATGCCTCAGACCTTTAGCTGGTGCTACATACACGTGGAGAAAAGCAGTCGTTTCTGAATAATAGCCGATGTTAAAATGTGGAGGAGGAGACTTTAAAGCTTCAGTTCCCCACATTAGTGTGTTAGCAGCGAAGGCGGGGGAAACGTCCAGCTTGACACTTTGGAAGACTGGAAGACGCCAAGGCCAAGTGCCACCCGAGATCAAGAGGGAGCGCCGAAGGGGAGGCGTGAGCTCCAGTCTTGGCTCCACGTATGTGGCTACCTTCACTGTCAACCTAACCAGCCGAAACAGACTTTAAGGCTGGAGGAATGGGGTGGGGTGGGGTGGGGTGGGGAACTCTTCCCTTTGCCCCGCTCTGAGAAGCTCTCCCTGGATCCACTTAAAACTTCCTTGCTTCCGGCCCCTGCTGCCTTGGCCTCCTCTGTTCATGAGCTCACAGCAATCTCATTCGCACGTTGGTGCACAACTTGGTGATTCCAGGAACGTTGACTCCCCTGCAGTTTGCTGGTTCCTTGTTTGAATGGCAGCCCGCATGTCTCCTGTTTTCTGATTACCTGGAAATAGGGACCTAATGCCTCCCTGCCCCGTTCTCCCTCTTCGCACCCGTGCCGCTTTCTGGTTAGGGTCCAGGTGTAGCTTACGCTGGAGTCTGGGCGTTCAGCTTGCTTCCTGTCTCACTGGCCCTCTAAGAAAGACCCTGAAGTGGCGTATGTTTTAATGCTTTATTTTAAAAAGATCACAAATTTCAATTTTAGGTTAATATTTTAGTCTTAGAAAATTAGCAAAGGAAACAGTTTTCAAGGTTTGTTGTTGTTCATCTATAAATGCATTTCTGCTTTCCAGATAATTCATGCAAAATTCTATATAGAGCTACCCAACAGAAGGACTTCTCCTAAAGCAGTAGTAGTTGGATTCTACTTGACTTTAAGTGGTTCCGACCCTAAATCCCATCTTGAGAGAGTTCTGAAAAGACGATGAAGCCACAGACAAAGTTTATTTGGAAACATAGTTTAAAACCACGCCAATGTAAATACAGGTTAACAATATGAAAAAGGAAGGCATGCCTTCAATAAAGTATAAACATACTACCTCAAGCTTGGTATTTGCAAATTATAAGTCATCTGAGTGAATTAGCACATCAGTAGGATAAGTGATTATTTTTTATCGTAGTTTTATTTCAAAAGGCAATGCAGAGAAAGACTATGACAGAGGCTTACTACATGGCCGAATAGGCCGCGAGTTATTCACTAGGCCACAGAAATGTTATAGTATGCCAATAATATTCAATCCCCCATTGCTGTCAGTTGACTATAGATCACTTAACTTGGGGTTGATATTAATTTAGAAATTCAGTGTAAACATTTAAAGTTAAGTTTTTCTCTGTTACCTATGTCAGCTTGAAAATGAAACCCCCAGATTTCAAGGTACTGAGCACAATAAGGAAAGCATCCTGGCACTTCTCTTAAAACACATTTTTAGGTCAGGCTAGATACGCAGTATTCATAGATATACAAAATAGATAGAAATGTTTCTAAATAGTTAATAAATGCTTCATATAGGTTGTAAAAAGTTTACTGAATTGATCAGTTGTTCTGTTCAACTGATGTAAACAAATTTGGGTAATGAAAATGGAGAAGGGCTTGGGTCAGATGATGGGCGGGGAAAAGAAAGACTGATACTTTAGGCTTGTGTCTTCACTGATGGTAACATGGCAGGTCCTGAACTCACTGATCACATGGCACAATCCTTTCCGAAGCCTTGTGAGAGAGTCGTGTGTCTCAGTGGAGAGGGCAGATATCCACGTGAACCACTGTGTGCATGTCATTTCCCGCTCCCATCAATTCACGGGGAAAGCAGAAACAACCTCAGTGATGCACACGGTATGGTTTAGCCATCAAGGGCTCCCTTGTTTTGCACCTTTGATCATTTTCGGTGCAGGTTTTTTAGGACTGTCCCTCTGTCTTGCTAAGGGATACTCAGCTACCCTCTTCCTAGCTCAGGAGGTTCTTAGGCTGGGGCACTAAGTTTCCAGAGCATTTGTAGCAGCTGTGTGCAGCATGAGAAACTATTAAGCCTCACACTTGGATTTCCTGTCGCTTTCCTCTTAACTGTGTGTTGTCTCCACACCTTGGTCTTTCTCTGCGTGGGGGAAGAGTAGTTTAGACTCTGGGTTTATGTGCGGAAAGGCACAGGGGATTATGAAAGGGTCAAAAAGTTGTTCTTTACATATGACCTAGAGAACGGTCTTTTTAAATTTTCCAGCACAGGATGGTCTTGAACTTCATATGGCCAAGAATGACCTTGAATTCCTGACCTTACTGTCCCCACCTCTCACTTGCTGGGATTACAGAAATGTGCCACCATGAGCAGTGGAATACTTTGGAGGAGCATGGGAGGCAAGCCCTATACCAGCGGGGCTACATCACCACCGCCAGCCCCACTAACCTGAGCTTCATCCTCTCCTTTGCTAGCCTTTTTTTCATAAGACTGACGTTTAAGTAAACAACAGAGAGAAGACATTGACCATAAAGTCATCTCCTATTCCTGAATTTGAATGCTTTTGGTCAGGTTGATCAAATCTAGTTTCCGAAGGGAGAGAGACCTTGACCTTGCAAATAGAACAATAACTCACGTGCTGCTCTGTGATGTACTAGCTCCCTGGGAAACTAAGGCCCTACGCCCACTTTGTCTCAGGGCAATCTCCATGTGTTTGACATCACTCTTAACCTTCTTGCATAATTTAGAATCCCTATTTTTTTTCCTATTTTTTCCCCCTAAACTTGAAACACATTATTAAGAATTCAGAACTCAAGGCTTCTCGTGCAAAGACAATTGCACGGCCTGGTCACAGTTTTAGCTCTGTCAAGCTTCACAGGGGTTTGAAAGGACACAGGTCCGTACCTGGGTCCCTCAGATGACTGGCCTGGGACTGGCAGTCACAGGGTTTGAACCAGTGCCAATGTGATGTCAGGCATCTACAGGATGAGATGGGAAAAGCCAATACAAAATGCTGGGACATTAGGAAGTGCCTGCATGTTGAGGGGAGTGGGAAGGCAAGCCAGCCTATGACACCAGTCATGCATGGGGAGAGTGGGCCGGTTTACATTCAGGATCTTGCATGCTTTGGTTAATAGTCATAGGCAGATTGTAAGCACTGATGCATGCAGTAGTTTTGTACCTGAGGTTATATGTTTTGCTTTTTTTAAAATCACCTTTTTACAAACGTTATGCCAGAGTTTGTCATGAACACTCTTTAAAAATATATGTATCTACTTCTTAGTTCAAAACAGCTTAATTCAGCCAGTCCTATAAATAGTGAGGTGAGAAGGGCGTTGTGCAGGATCATTTGCACGGGAACCCGTTGGAAGCTATGTTACAAGGTTGAAGTCATGGGTGTTGCCTGTCTCCATTTTCAAAACAAGAGGTCTCAGAAAGATGGCACATGAACTAAATCTTCCAAATACTTGACTGCTTCTAGAAGCTTGTTAGGATAGGAAAGAAATCAACGTCATGACATTTAGGTAGGTGCAATTCAACCTTGTGGAAGCATTTGAGAGACAAATGAGGACGCACAGTGACCACCCTCTTTCCTTTGGTCCCCCAGGAGTGCACAGATAAATTTTATGCTAAGAGGTTTGGGAACTATGAGATGAGCTACAATTACAGTCAAGCCTTGCCCATATGGCAAGAATATTCCAGAACGATTTATCGATAAAAGAATTTAGATATTGTTCTAAAAGTCGGCATGATCTCTCAGTATAAATAAAAACGGCATGTGAGTCTGGGAGTGAGTGTATTCTGGACGTGCCTGCCTGTTCTGGCAGACATCCGACTGGCTGAGGAAGTGCACTTCATTGTTAGTTATTAAAGTTTCTGGTGGGTTGTGGGGAGGGGTGTCAGGACGAAATACAGAGAACGCAGACTCAGTGAGGCTGACTTGGCTAGGAGGTCCTTTGCTCCGCATCTGTACAGGGTCTCCTGGAGCCCACGATGACCGTAATCTCCTGATCGCCCTGGTTCCATTTCCCAAGTGCTGGGATTGCAGCTGTCGGCTTACGTGGGTCCGGGGTGCACTGTGCTCACTGATCTACACCCCTGGCCCCTCTTTATTATACCTCTTCTTTGCATGCAGATGTTCTACCAAAACCTGTAACATTTTGAAACTCAGCAGTGGTTTCAAATGGGTTTCTCTGCATTTTCATCCAATTTACTGGCAAAAACAGGTCCCTGGAAGCTACTGAGAGGCCATTGTATGAAGGAGTCTCGTCCTTAGGGTCCTCGCCATCCTGTGAATAAGTCTTGTCCTTAGGGTCCTCCCCAGTGTCTCAAAAGAATTCCCTAGTCCTTTGAACAAAAAGAGAAAAGGCAATTTCTTGCCGTGAAAATCCTGCAACAGTTCTGCATTTTGAAAGCAGATGATGAAAAGATACAGACACCATGAGGAAGACACGAAAGCCTCACTCCTTAACGTCTGCTATGGCTCTATTTTTATACAATGTCTTACCTTTTAATTATTGGTTTTTACTTACTACCATTATGATAGCATTGGACATTGCAACTCTTTCCCTCTTAGGCACTAATTTTGATCTTCCTGATAGGTGGTCGCCTATGAAAATCTTAATTGTGATGGATAGAACTAGGAAAGTGGAGAAAGTCCCATTAGATGTCCTACGAAATACTACATAATGGTGGAGTGGAAAACTGTCAGCTGTGCCCTAAAATAACTCCCTGGACTTTGAAGCTACTTGGTATTCCAGTTAAATAAACTTGGGCCACAGTATGTGACACCACTTAGCAACAATCAAATGAAATAAAACTTCCCGCCTTTGCACTAGGCAGGCTGAACCTGAGCTCCTGTGGGAAGTGGTGACTGGTCTGAGGGTGCAGTGGGTCTTTTTCCTGGCAAGATCAGGAGCTGCTGCTGAGGGCCTGGGAGAGCAGTACGAACAGAATGACCAGGAAGGTTGCTTTGAACCCTTCATTTACAGGCTTGGAAGGGTCTCCGAGGGATCCAAACCAGGTGGCCAGTAGGTGACATTTGGAGTGAGGAAGAAAGCAGGAATGGTCACTACACCATCAGCAACGTTCAAGCAGGCAATGCCATGGTCTCATCTGGCCCAAAGAGGTCTTTGCCGTCTGTTTTTAACATTCTCGAGCAGAGGCTCTCAACCTTCCTAATGCTGCGACCCTTTAATATAGTTCCTCATGTTGTGGTGACTCCTCCTCCCCCAACATTATTTTTGTTGTTACTTCATAACTGTAAATTCGCTACTCTTATGAATCATAATGTAAATATTTTTGGAGATAGAAGTTTGCCAAAGGGGCCACGACCTATGAGTTGAGAACCACTGGTCCAGAAAAATCTGCTCTTCAGAATACATCTGAGCTTTGCTTTGCTGCACAGACTAATAGAAAGCATGGGCCAGAGACGGAGAGATGGCTCAGCTGTTAAAGGCTAGCGGGGGTTGTTGCCGTGTCCCAGAGTGGATGTCTTAATGCCTGTGTCCTGCTACGGAGCTGGGGCCACGGCTCCATCTTAGGGAACACTGACAACAAAGAGCAAAGCCTGACACCTACAGTGCTCTCATCAGCTTGTCCTTAGAAGACAGAAAGCTCGTGTGACAGATAAGCCTCAAGGACTTGTAGTCACCTGTGAACGTCATGTCTTTCACAATCCAGGGACTCCCTGGTGACGGAGTGGTTTCAGTCAGCCTCTGGGCACATTTTCAATCAGGAGTAGGTAATTTCACAGTCAGTTAATCTGCTCTGACCCAAAATGTGGTTTCTGGTAACTACAAGTGTTAGTGGAGAGAGTTATTAGTAAGCAAAGGGCATGAAAAAGTTGGGACCAGGCTGCTTTTAGGAGGATTCTGGAGGTGGGAAGGCACAAGGCGACAGAGACTAGGGCGGCTTACTAGAATTAGAGCTGAGCATAATGGTGTTTTGGTTAGCGTTTTGCCAACATTTTTCTAATTCTTTTTAAATAATCACCAAGCCTGAACATCCACAGAGTTATCTGAAGACGTATGTAGAAGGTTAACAGCTAAGCAAGACATCCCTGCCGATGGCGAAGGCCTGGTTCTCACTGAGTGCTTAAATTAGAGCCCAAGGGGCACCTCCTTCAGAGGAGAACTCTGCTACTCAGCATAGCTCGGGCACAAACGTGACCTTATTCTGTCCCTCACAGCTGGAGGAGGTGGACAGTGTGGGCTATCATGGAACTGAGGAAACATATCAACTTTAGGAAAAATGTATTTATCACGCTTAAGAAATACCATTTGAAACAGGGAGAGTTTAAACGGAGTGCCATTGTACGGGGCAGTTAGAAAGCCGGAAAACGGGCATGAAAACAAGTTAACACACACTCACTAGAAATCACAGAAAGTCGACCTTCCTTCTGCAGGGAGAATGCAGAGGCAGAATTTTGCTTCTCACTGAGATCCAGAGTCCCAGAAAGCAAGCAAAGAAAACTGGGTTTAACATATTTACATTCTATGCCAAGGCGCCTTCAAAACCCTGCGCTAAGAAAAAAACTCCTCTCAGAATTTTTTATTTGGTCCATTGAGCTAACAAATCTGTCTCAAATCCTCCAGCCCCCGCCCCCCCCTCCACAAGTTAGAAGCTGGAGCAACAAACCGGAAGCTCAGCAAGGCATAAATAAGATATTAAAGTGCTTATGTACAATCCTAGACAGGATTTCATTGGGAACAGCAAAATGTCTAGTGCAAAAACTGCTTTCGCCAGCAGAGTTCTCTCTCTCTCTCTCTCTCTCTCTCTCTCTCTCTGGAAACAAAGGCTTATAGTAAAAGTTAAAACGGGAAGAGGGGGAAGCGACGCCTGTCTTTAGTCAGGTTGTATGTGTGCATGCGCCAATGGCCCGGACTATATGTTCAGTCTCATGAAAGGCGAAGACAGCCTGAGTTCACTGACTGCAGACAAACTGTCTTGCCAGGTCCCATGAACAGGCTCCTCAGGTGTGTCCCCATGTGACTGGGGACAGGATAACTCAGAGACCACTGGTAACTTGGAAGAGTATACACAGTTACCTATCTTTCTTTGTCATGAGAAGCTTGGTTCTTCTCTTGAACCCGACCTCGACTTTGTGCTTTTGGGTCTGAACAGAGGCCAGGTATTGTCTGTAGTAATCAGTTAGTTCTCTTGGGCTACATGACCATGGCCTTTTGACTCTCTGCTTTATCCTTTAAAAAAAAAATCTTTTTTTTTTTTTTTTTGGAAATTCATAATAAAATAGTTTTGTCCCTTTTTAGTATAATAACAGATGCAGGATTATTCTGTATTTCTTTCTTTTCCTTTAAGGATCCAAGTTGAAAGCTCTCAGGAGGACATCCAAGTCACCAAGATTGGCTGCCTGGAAGAGTTCTGGCTGGTCCATCAGCGACAGTGCAATTCTGAGGGCAGCCCAGATGTTGCCCGAGATGGCAGGGTGAGGGACTTGCTGCTGGTTCCTGCTCTTTCTTTGCAAACTGAGGGCCGTGAGAAAATTGCTGACCGCTTCTCTAAAAAGGGAGAAAGGCACAGCTTAAGATCCAGGGAATGCCAGAGTCAGCACACTAAAATAAACAGAGTTGCTTCCCTGCCACGCCCTAGGTCTCTTCTCCAGGGTGAGGGGGCTCCCAGGGATGGCTTTCGGGTTCTCTAGTTACTCTCTCGTGAACAATTCTTGTTAAATAGAGTGGGCCAGACAGGGAAGAGGAAAGTCTGTTTTACTTTGGGAGCAGAAAAGAGGGAGGCTACTTTGGTGCCTTTCCTCTGCTCAGGGACCGACCTGGAGATGTTATCTGTGTGCAGATGTGATCTGTCTTTAAGGGAAGAAAATAGCCCTCCTTAAAAGCAAGGCAGTCTAGGCTTGCCTGGTAGTGACTGAAATAAGGAGCTTAGTTTCTTAGTTAGACTGACTGGCCTTCACTCCCAGGTGTTTAACCTTAGGCAAATTTCTTTGCAGAGCTTCAGTCCCTAAGTGAATAATAGGGATAGCAGGAGGCATTTTAGGATTTGGCTGTAAAGTACCCTGGAGTCAATTCATGTAAAAGCTCTTACGGTTAAGATCAATAGTTCTCCCATGTGGTCTGGGGAGCCTGGGGCTTGTACGGGGCAAATGATTTTCATTAGGAAACTGAGAGCCTGCTGACCTTCTTCACTTTCCCCTCCTCAGCTGCTCATCTCTCCTACTACAGCCTGGTGAAGTAAGTGAGGCAGCCCAACAGACAAAATACAAAAGCAGAAAGAAACTGGCTCTAGGGAGCAAGATAGTACAGGAATTCTCCAATGCTAGGCTACTCTTCTTTCCTGGTACACTTTGGTTTTGGAAAGTGGTTATTTTCTTGTAAAGCATGTCATTCCTATTGCTATGCAATGTTCTATTACTTTCCAGTGAAGCTCTTAAAGTGCTTTAATTTCTGACACCACAAGTATTGATAGACAAAGCTCACATTAGCTCAAGGCTTTGGCCTTTTCAGCATTTGTAGGAAGTACAAAGGCATCCTGAGAATGGGCGTGGGGATGGGGACAGCTGAGCTCCGGGATCTTCCATGGCTTTGCAGCTTTTTGGGCCCATAACTGTACCAGGGCATTTCAAACAATAAGCCACTATTTAATGTCTTCCTCCCGGACTTTATTGTGTTTTAAACAATAGATCCACCGTATATTTTTTCTCCTCTAACTAATTCTATCTGTGCATCAGGTTTAGAAGAACTGTATTCTTGATTTGGCTTTACCCAACACGGTTCTGAGCCTCCCATAGTCCCCCTGGCTTTCTCCCTCTCCACGATTCTTTTTTCCTTAAATGGAAAAATTAAATGTTGAACTATTAATAGTTCATACAGACTTACATGGATATTGGCCCCCAAGTAACTTGTCTGAACCCAGGCATACTTCACCTGTAGGCACCCAGGTTGATGCAGCTGATCCCCAGGTTGTATCTGGACCGGATGAAGCCTGGCTGGATCTCCAGGGCTCTCGTGTAGGCCTCCACAGCTTCCTCACTGCGGTCTCCATTTGCCAGGGTTGCCCCAAGACGGTTCCACAAGGAGTAATCCTTATGACAAAGACAGGAGTTACTTAATACTCAGGAGCACCGTGGAGTGTTTCCACCTCTGCGCTTTACAGCTGAAGCGAGATGGCTAAGGGCTTAGTCTGTACGGAGGTGAATTATTAAAATTCCTCCCTGGTTCACTGGGTGGAAAGGACTGTCATTCCTTGAAGAGCAGCGGTCATTGGATGTCTTGTATTTCACACTTCCATTTCAGGCATTTTGGAATGGACAGTGGCAGTGGTGTGTCATCTGTCCTTGAACTCACCAGAGGCAGAGATAAAATGAAGAAGGAATGTGCCAAGGATCATCCCTGAAAGTTTGTTTGCTACAACCCCCCCAGGGTATTTGTTGTGTTGGGATTCCTTACCTCTGGCCGAACAGTTAAGGCAGCATTAAATGCATCAATTGCTCTGTTGAACTCCCCGCTCAGGTGGAAGAGAACCCCAAGACCTGTCTGCAGGTCCGGGTCTATCATGTCACCATTTTGGTGGGCAGCTTCCAGGTAGAGTTCCTTCACTCCTTCCAAAACAGAGCTAGGAAGGAAGAATCTGATTCAATGTCCAGGACGTTGGATCACTTGGAGCCAGAGCTACAGGTGGTTGGGTGGTGTTTGGTATGGCTGCTGGGAACTGAACTTGGGTCCTTTGGAAGACAACCATGGTCTCTTAACTGCTAAGCCACTCCTCTTGGCCCATATTGAAAAGTTTTCCTTAAAAATAGTTTAGGGACTAGAGCAACAGCTCAGTATCTAAGAGCACTTATTAGTCTCGTGGAAGACCTGGGTTTGATTCCCAGCCCCCACATGTGGCTAACAATGGCCTGTAACTCCAGTTCCGGGGATCAACACCCTCTTTTGGTCTCTGCAGGTACCAAGCATGCAGAGGGTACACATAATCTACATTCAGGAAAAATGCCCATATTCATAAAATTAAAAATTAATTGATATATATTTTAGCTTCACGAGAGGACTACTAATACTGGATTATAAAAACAACATAGTCAATCATCAGTCATCACAAATATACAACAAGGCACATATACAAGCCATGTCACGTAAGGTCCTCATGGGAGAACTCCGTTGACCCAGTGTTCTGTCCTTGAAGCTGAACTGACCAATGAGATTCAATTCAGATTTACTCCAACAAGGGACTTAGGTGTATTCAACCCCAATTCTCAGGGTATTGGCATTAATTCCAAAGCACCTGAATTTGAAATATGGGTAAATGTCTATGAATGGCCACAAAGCAGGTCATTGTGTCTAAAGGACAGCTTCTGAAGTTTAGATATGTGTACCCCCAAAAATCCAGTCTGTGGTGCTGTGGGGAGGTGGTAGAACCTTTGAAAAGTGGAGGCCTGATGGAAGAAAGTCAGGTCATGGAAGCAGGGCAGGAAGGAGATATGGGGAATCTTGCTATCCCCCCTTTACCCCAGCCACCATGAGGTGAACTACTTCCTTGACCACATGCCTTTACTTTGATGTATGTCCCATCATAGTTCTTAAAACACTAGGCTAATTGAACATCGACGAACCCTTTAAAAATGCCAGCTCAAAAGAACCTTTCCTCTTTATAAATTGCTGACCCCAGGTATTTTGTCATAGTAATAGGATTCGACATAGAATGAGGACAACCTGTCAACTGGGGACTTAGACATCCGCCGAGTGAGGCCTGGAGAGCTCTTCTTGTTCTTTACAAGGTATTTGTACTTTGGGTTCTGCTTAATCCAGTTTTTCAGAGCCTCGCAGGCATCCTGCTGATGACCGGTGTTAGTGTAACTCACAGCCAAAGCCATCAGAGCTTTCAAGTTGTTGGGCTGCAACTCCAGGCACCTTGAGAGAAGACAAAACAGATCAATTATGCAGCCTTGAAGCCCTTATTAACTAAAAAATGCAGAAGTTAAATTATGTCAAGTCACTGGAAAGTACTTTATTTCTCCAAATGAGAACCCAGATCAAAGAGTGTGGTTTTTAAAGAGGTTAAAGCATCCTCATGACAGCTGGATTTGCAACTTTGTGTTTTAAAAACGCTTATTTTATCTTATGTGAGTGTTTTACCTGCATGTATATCTGTGTACCACGCTTGAGCCTGGTACACAGGGAGGTCAGGAGAGGGGCTGGATCTCCTGGAAATGGAGTTTACAAATGGTTGTGAACTATAGCACCTGCACTACGGGATGGTACACGAGCCGGGAATGCACACAGACAGAGACACAAGGACATGTGTCTCTTGAGACAAGAATGCCAAGAATGCCTACTTTATTGTGCTCAGGGGCAGCTTATATAGGGCTCTGGTCATGCCCCAGCTCTCAGTCTCTTTCAGCTGCAGACCCATCAGAACCCATTCCCCTGCCATCAGGGTCTCCTGCTCACAGCAGTTGCAGGGTCTGGGGGTCTGCAGTCCCCAACAGTGAACTACCATGTAGGTGCTGGGAGCTGAACCAGGGTACTCGCAGGAGCAGCCAGTGCTGTTAAACACTGAGCCCACTTTTCCAGATCTGGTTTTGATAACTTTAATAAACTTTGCTAAAGTGTGGTTGCTATATGATAAAGAGAGAATATTATTTAACGGTGGCTCTATTATCTTAACTCCCCTAAACTGGACTTGAGCAAAATGTTGACGTACAGAGATAAAAAATGGCTGTATACAATGTTTTGCAAAAGAGAGGGGACTCTGTTTCTAGACTACTAATGCAGGCTTGTACATGTCTCAGACTATTGTTGCCCCCTGAGTTCCCTTCTACTGGCCTCCGGCACGACTTTCCAAATGTAAAAGTGCAAAAGAGGGACTTTGCACTACACACATCTAGCACTGGGGGCTGCAGTGGGGCCTCATGTGGGAGGGTCCAACAAGCCCCCAGATGAGGCACACCCTGGTAGGATCCGCCTACGACTTGGAGCAGCAAGTTCCCAGGGCTTCAGAAAGGCAGCAGCAAACCCTGAGTGTGCTTCAGAACCCCTGGGAGATTCTAGTGCTAATGATACACACTTCCTTAGTCCTAACCAAGTAAATCATGATTTCTGAGAGTGTCCAGGACTCAGACTCTAGGGCATCTTAAAAAAGAATCCCGTTGTGCATTTACAAGCAGAGTTAGGAGCCACTGACTCAGAGTGTGCTAGATTTTTGCATCATGGGATGGGGGTTCAAATGCTGTCTCTCTTGAACATGACCTATGAGGCCTTGGCCTTCCCTAACTCCCAGTGTCTCTTGGCTACAAGAAATGGGTCTCAAGCAACACCTCAATCATCTTATACTGTGAGATACCAACCAAGTCTTGAGACATAGGATTCTGGGAACGTAAAGCCTTCAAACTCCAACTACCTAGGATCTTATATTCTACAATTTGCAAGTTCTAGAATTTACACATGCACAGGTGTACACATTTGTATATAACATGTGGAGAATATGTGCATATGTATATTCTCTTCCTTTCTATAGCATTACATTAACAAGAAGCACATGAAGTGTGCAAGTATGTCTGGTGGAGACCATTTTATCCAAGGGTTTGATGAGGGTGCTTGTTAAGTGGGGGAGTCTACACTCTGTCCCTCCTCCCAACCTAAGCGATCTCCACTGCAGTCAGTAATTTGAACGCATTCTTTCCTGAAGAAAACTTCTGGAGTTGAGAAAGGCTAGAGAATTGAAGTCTATTGTTTCATTGAGTCTGACTTCAGATTGCTTTTAACTTTCTTTGGTTTTAGAAACGAGAATTGATTTGTAGACTGAGAAGCTTTATGGTTTGGGAAATTATCCCATCAGAGCTATGTGTGAGTGGAACACAGCATTCCAGCGCAGGCCTTGGACAAATGCTTCCCTCTCCTCTTGGGGGAAGAGCCCTAAAGTTAAGTTCCATGTGTCCCCCAGGCCCACAATTTTGCACTTAGCTTCATCTACCTCTGGAGGGCGACAATGGCTGCTTGTTCATTTTCATTCTCTGCCTGGGTTATACCAAGAAACTGCCATGCCTATGAAAACAAAGCAAAACGAAACAAGATGAAACAAAACGAAATGCCAACCAAACAAACAAAAACCCAAACCAACACAAGAAACAAACAAACACACGCTCACACAAAACAGACTGTTAACAGTGCAAAACGAAGCATACTGCTTGCTGTTTTAGTTAGCTTGACTGTGATACCCTGTGGGGAGCAAGTTTAATGATAGGGATGTGGCCTAGAGGGAGGACCCGCCACACACTCCAGCTGTACTCTGAGCTGCCTTTCCTTGCTTTATTTACTCATCTCTGCAGATGCACCATGAAGCTGTCTTCGTAACTATAGCGCATTTCCCCTGGCATTTTGTGCCAGGACTCAGTGCGGTTTTGAGAACCCAGTAAATGTTCTATAAACGTTGGCTGAGTAAACCAAGGGTAAGATATGATGTGACTTGAGACCCAGACAAAAGTCATATTCCTCCATAAAAACCACGGGCAAACCTCATGTTCATCTTTGATTTATTTGGATACATGGTCGCTGTATGTAAACCAGGCTGGCTCTGCTCCTCTCTGCGGTGTTGAGATTAAAGGTGTGCACCACCATGCCTGGCTCTGGTTGACTACTTTTGTTTGTGTTTCCTGTCCTCAGTTTTTATCTTTGGAGACTCTGGATCTCGAAGATTAGAAAGTAGTTAGAAAGTGGGTGATGGGCAGCTTTCTAACAAGAGCAGCCTGAACCAGGGGACCTGCTTTGTAAACCTTGGTGAAGGTGCACCCTGTAGCATCCCGTCTCATTCCGATGTCTTAGCACACTCAGGCACTTTCCCAGTGTGACAGGGGAAGGGGAATCCCACCTCTGCGTCCCCAGGGTCCTGAAGAATTGCTGCTTCCATGAACAAGATGGTGACAGGCAGGTCTCCTTCCTTCAGCCTCTTTAAGCCTTCTTCAAATGCTCCAGGCCAGTCCTTGAAGGGATTCTCGGTGTGAAAGTAATAGCCCTGTGACACAAAGAGGCCACAATGTGACATGCCACTGTCTTCCTCATCCTTACACCCGCATATCTCTGGACAACTTACTGCCTCAGTGGGTACACACAAGAGGCCACGACATGACATGTCATTGAGCACATTTCTGGACAACTTACTGCCTCATTGGGCAATACAGGTGCCCCTACTGAAAACACATCTCTTTAAAAACATAGATACTTTTCTCTTGTAAGTATTTAACACAAAATAGGCAAGCACTCATCTAGAATGTTCTATGAATATTCAACTTAGAGAGAAGGCTCACACGCAGTCTTTACCTATACCCTACTTAGTTTTGGATCGTGGTTATCCTGTCACTAAAATTATTTATGTAGATATGCTAAATTTATTCACTCAATCCTTATTGAATGACATTTTGGTTATTTAAAAAGTCAGAGTAATAGGGTGGCTCATTCCTGGAATTCTTAACAATGAAGGCTCAGGCAGGAGGATCACCCTGAGTTTGAGGTCAGCCTGGGCTACAAAATAAACCACTGTCTCAAAACTTTTCTCTTTCTTTCTTTCTTTCTTTCTTTCTTTCTTTCTTTCTTTCTTTCTTTCTTTCTTTCCTTTTTCTTTTTTCTTGCTTTCCCTCCCTCCCTCCCTCCCTCCCTCCCTCCCTCCCTCCCTCCCTCCCTCCCTCCCTCCCTCCCTCCCTCCCTCCCTCCTTCCCTCCCTCCCTCTCTCCCTTCGTTTCTTTCTTTTGGTTTTTCAAGACAGGATTTCTCTGTAGCTTTGGAGCCTGTCCTGGAACTAGACCAGGCTTATAGACCAGGCTGGCCTCGAATTCACAAAGCTCCGCCTGCCTCTACTTCCCAAGTGCTGGGATTAAAGGCGTGTGCCACCACTGCCTGGCTTATTTATTTATTTCTTAAAATAAAACTACAGTGAAAACTTCAGGCTTCAGGATTGTTTTGCACTTGCTTCTTATCTAATGCTAGACTTTGAGAAACGACACTCTAGACAAAGGCGGCGGACATTTTTTTAGACCATATGGACGTAGCTGGTCTGCTCTGGGGCTAAACTACCTCCTGGAATATTTGAGAATATTATTTGTAGCTGCCTCCCTGGCACAAATGTTCAGAAAATCCTTTTGCTTTGACTGATGCAAACACACCTAGTTATGAAATTACTATGGTCTAGATAGAACGGTGTAGGCTTTCATTTCCCATGGGTGCGTAGAAAGGTGAGGCACTGTGTCAACAGCTGAGGGTCTGCTGGCACATGCTGCCATGGGCTGAGTCAGGCCTCAGCTGTGTGGGGGATAGCCTGGGGCCCGGTGATCTCCCTGCCTTACCTAGACTGGATATTCACTTTGTAGGAAAGGCAGTTACTTAAAAAAAATTTATATTTTGAGATTACCCGACCTCTTGAGGGACACAGACCACTGGGAAGAGGAGAGAGACATTTGAATGGCAATGTCACCCCTACATCAGACTGACCGTCACACCCTCCACCTAGTGCAGAGTACATGCTACACAGGATTTTCTGTACTGAGTAAATATCCTGAAAATTACCCAGGACTGAATACTGTTGAGACTTATTCCAGATCTCTAAACCACAAGGTGAACTTTTATCCATAAACATGTGTCTTTATATATACATATGTGTACATGTATGTTTTTTTTTTCTGTTGAAGAAACATCCACTTCTCTGTCTTTCAGGATACTTGTAGCAATTATAGAGTCTTCCTCTCACTAAGCGATCTTAAAGACAGAGATCTCAAAGCCGCTGGGACTTAATGGGCACTCTTTCCGGGGCTCTTCGCAGTGGAGTATCATCATTGCATAACCCTTTGGGCTTGACTTGGTTGTGTGAAGAGTGTTTTTTTTTTGTTTTTGTTTTTGTTTTTTCACTGAGAGCCTTTGCTGACAGTGTGGTAACTCCATGAGATACAGCCTGAAGCCTCGGAATCACCTCCTGGGTTTTATATGACCAGGACCAGTGACTGGAGACGATCCCATGCGGTTTTGGGTAGGTAGGTTACGAACTGTGGGACAGCAATAAACAGGGACATTTCATTTCAGGCCAGCTACCCTCACACGTCAGAGCTACCTGTTTTCCATCCATTACAGTTTCTTCTAGGCCAGATTGACATCGAATTGCCTTTAATTCTTAGATTTTTCACGAATACTTACTGACTGGTCCAGAACATGGGATCTGATGAGTCTGAGGACACCCACCAGCATGTGCGGGCAGTCTGATTTACCTTCTCACTGGCTGACACGGTTACTTGGTTCTGGGCTTCTTGGTTCTCTGATATCCAGTTCCTCCGAGCCATTTCTTCCCACTCTGCTTGCATCTTATCCCAGAACTCTGTATCTGACTAAGAGACAGGAGAAGCCAAGAGAGTGCACTGAAAATCACATTGTGTTTGCCTGGTTTGTTCCTAGAGATACATTTGATCAAACGGGAGGAGGAGGAGGATTTCAGTAGGTGACACCCAGCAGCAGACGGATCTTCTGCAGGGTACCCATTTGTCAACGTGGATCAGCCTTTACTTTTTATTTTTTTTTTGAAACAGGGTCTCATGTACTCTGGGCTGACCATAACGTGCTGTGTAACTGAGGATGACTTTGAAGTTTCGATCCTCCTGCCTCCAACTCTTAAGTGCTGGGATTAGAGGTGTGCAGTACCTTGGGTTTATGCAGGGCTGGGGATCAAACCTAAGGTTTTGCACATTCTAGACAAGTGCTCTACCGACTGAACCACATCCCCAGCCCCAGCTAGGATTTTCTCCAGCACAAAAATAGCCACTAATATCATCTATCCCAATGAATCAGCTAAACATACACCACAGTTGTTTCTGAGCTTATGACGGAGTCATCAGCAAATAAATCCACAGCAAGTTGAAGATACCATAAACAGACATTAATGCATGTGACCTACTGAACACTGTAGCAGACATTTTAAGAAGGGATCCCTGGACCTGAGTTACTCTTAGAATATAAAGAATTGGAGCAGCACTCTTGGGCTGGCTGGGCAGGGACCAGGGCACAAACAAGGAGAATTGGCTTTATCCTATGCTAAGTACCATGCCAGGAGGAAAGTGAGCATGAGCTATTGCCCCAGTGAGGGAGCCATAGGATTCCAATCCTTCTTGGCACCCAAGCCTACGGTGTCAAGCTTTGCTTTCCGGTGCTAAGAAGGGGGCTCATGTTTGGCTCTGCACCTCCATCTTTTCTGTGGCAGGGTGACTGTATGTCAATATGTACTGTTTCTCTTTTAACTTTCCTATTCATATCCTGTTGGGGAAGCCTGGTCGTTTACCCTCTTGCTTCATGAAAGGCAGTGTGGGCTCTCAAGGCAGAACTCTTTGTGAGAGATGCCCGGGATGGTTTCAATGTTAGTAAACAGGAAGAGAGTTCTTTAGGTGGCCAAAGCAAGGAGAAATGAGTGTATCTCTCAAAGGACTTAGGGGCCAGTCCTTTGAGTACTGCAGGCATTCTCAGGAGTAGGAAAGATGGAAGGGTGTGGATTCTGGCTTGTAGGAAACTGGTGTATACCTCCTGGCAATTTTCTGGCACATTGACTCCACCTCAGAATCAGGAGTAAGGGAACAGAGAGATACGCTGGCTGGAACCCTGATTCCCACTGTCAGGGAAAGAGAACTAAACTTCTGAAGATCACTTTGGGCCCAGTGGCTGTTAGCTGTGGGAAGATCCTGGTCCCTAGCGCTACATTAGCCATCAAGATGTTGTGTCTCAGCTCTTCCACTCTCCAGGTACTTGGGAGTTGTTTGTTTTCTTTAGACCAAACAGGAGAAGCAGCTGAGGTGTCCCGTGGAGCTGAGGTTCAGGCTCCTCATCTGCACATCTCAAACCATTCTAGAACCTAGAATCTGGTGACCTGCTGAACCACCATCAAGTTGACTGAGGGTAACTTTTTACCCTGCTGGCAGCCTGGCACAAGAATTCTTCCTCGAAGTTGCCTGAATGATCATCACAACCCTATTTATTTTGGACCCAAATATTTAGGGAATAAGGGTCAGCAAATGTGATTATTCCAAGCTACTGTATCTCTGTGAGTTCTGGAACATGCTCACACCCACCATAGAACTGTGGTCTGCCTGGCAGAGACCTTCCCTCACGGAGGAAGCAGGTGGGCTGACAACATGTCTGAGATGCTGGAAATGAAGTGAATGACCATCAGGTATAGAGGCTAAGTGGGGGATGAAACAAAAATTTCTTTTTATTGTGTCTTCCTGGTAGACACATAACAGCAGCCTTTGTAACATGAGGCAGTCCACTGATACGTCACCAGTAGACAGAGGGGTCAGTGGAGGGAAGGGTTCTTCTTCAAACTTTGTATTTCCTGAATTTTCTGCGGTAAATTTAGCTCTCATAACTATTTAGTAAAGTAAAACAACAAAACCCCCACATACACTGGTTTCCCTTCAAGTTCCTTTAAGCTTTATTATGAGAAGTCTGGAGGAAAGAGGAGGGGGCTGTTTTCTTTAACGGCTTCTCAAAGATACGGGTTCAATCCATTGGCAGTGGAAAAGCAGAGCCTGGTAAGGGAATCTTACAATGCTTTGCTGACTGGCATCACCCCATCCAGCGTTTGAGAGGCCAGAGTCTTCACGATGTTAGGAAGCCAGACACTGGAGAGTCCTTCGGGTTTGAAGCATTGTATAATCTGAATGGTAGAGAGAGGGCTTTCCTATGCGTATGCCTGGGTCACCTTTCCTATGTTCCACACCAGAGGAGTTTGTGTGTAAATTCTACCTCCATAGGAAACAGAACTTAGGTGAGGTGGGGCTGCTGGGCTCCCGTTAATGAGATTCAGCAGGATTTACTGTTTCCACTTAAAGTAAGTCACAGCCGACTAATTAGCGGCAGAGCACAGTTTTCACTTAATTACAGAATACTTTGAGCACCATCAATTTCCACTCAGTCTCAGAGCCCAGACTTTATTGCAATAGCTGCAATTAACGCAGCTCCCTACCCCGTTTTTTAATAAAGTCGAGGAAAACCTCCAACGTATTTGAATTTTAAGCATTTTAGACATGACCAAGGGATTTTATTTACTGATGATTTCCTTAGCTCTTCTGGGTTTTCAGTAGACTATTTTCCCAGAATTGATGTATAACAAGTTAATCTGCTTATACTAAGTAGTGGTTTGAAGGAAACTGGCCCCCATTGGCTCCTATTCATGGTTCCCAATTGAAAGAGTTAGGAGGTGTGGTCTTGTTGGAGGAGGTGTGTCACTGCGGGGGTGGGATGGGGGTATAGGGGTGGGTGCTTTGAGGTTTCAAAAAGCCCATCTCATTTCCAGTTAGCGCTCTCTGACTCATGCTTGTGGATCAAGATGTGAGCTCTCAGCTTCCTCTCGGGTGCCATGCTCCTTGCCCTCTGAAACTCTAAGCTCCAAATAAACTCTTCTATAAGTTGTCTTGGTCATGGTGTATTAGCACCATGAACAACATTTGAAAAGCTATTAAGGCACACTAGAAGTAAATTATTGTTGGGAACTTGTTTCCATTGTAATGACAGCCTTTAATGTTATCACCAGAACACATTCAAAAGTTAGTCATCTTGATATATACACATATATTGACTAGGAAAACAGCATTGCTTTCCGACAGACATAGGGTCAATTCCTTACTCCATGTGTGACTGTCTGCCAAGTGCTTTTGGCTCTCTGAATGCCATCTTCCTTATTCTTGAAATGAAGATAACAATAGAAAATCGGGTTAATTGTTCTGATTACTAAATGAGAATGCTGTCAATCTACATGACAAGCCCGCCCCCAAGGGTAGGCCCTGTCTTGAAAGAGGGGACAGAAAGATTGTAAGGGACAGAAGTTGGAGAGGACTGGAGTGAAACGATGCCTTCCAGACATGACAGGGCTGCTTCATTCATGAACTCGCGGCAACTGTGGCTGACTCACATGATCAAGCCACTCAGCCTTCCAGCATGATGGAAGCAGAGGCTCACCAGCCTAGCTTCTAACTGAGGAACGGTGAAGAGCTCATGGCTTCTGGGGGTTTGAAAGTCAGTGTTCTCTAAGGGTGTGGCCCCTTGTAGGTAGACCATGCTCCAGTGAATGGCCCCAACTAATCAGTGTATCAGCAGCATAAACTAGTGGGAAAGGAACTCATGGGTTAGAGGGAGGAAGGGAGGTGGATAGGATCCAAAACTGTTGTACAAACATATGAAATTCTAAACATAACTTAAATATTATATTAAAAAGTATTCTCATTGTAATTTTATGTCACTGAGAAAATCAGTGTGATAATTTTTTTTACAACCTCAGAGTTCAAATATCTATGATATATGTTGTTTGGTGCTTTAATTTCCTGTAAAAACCCTATTCCTCTTCTAGACACTTCTTTCCATTTAAATCTTTGTTTTCCATCTAATTATTCAAAACCTAAGAGCAAGGTTATGACAATTATGGCAGAATGGGCTGCTGAGTAGCAATTAAAGCCATGTTTAAGAGCGGCATCATAAACACTGAATGGTGTTGTGTAACTTTCCCAAGGGCTGCGGGGTGCAGGCTGCAGGAAAATGCCTGCAGATACCAGTGTGCCAGCAGTGATACCTTTATGGGATGAGATTAGAAGGAATTTACCCTATAATCTTTTCTTGTACTTTCCAGAATTTTCAAATTATTTTTATTGCTAGTAAACCTTTTATTTCAATGTTTTTTTTTAAAAGAAAGCTTAATTGTTTCAATTATGTTCCATAATAATGTCTTCTTCAATGGCCTCATAGTGTGTCAGTCTCTCCTTCTGTTTGATGTGTATGTGTGCAGGGCTTGTGTGTACATGTGTGTGCATGTAGAGGGCAGAGACTGATTGATGTCCAACGTCTTCCTCAGTTGCTCTCAACCCTATTTTGGGGGATAGTGTTTCTTACTTGCTTACTATGTTGGTTGGCCAGGCAGTCCCAAGGGTTCTCCTGCCTCTGCCTCCACAGCCCTTGGAATATAGGCATGTGGCATCCAGCTTTTCCACTGTTCTGAGGACCTGAACTTGCTTGCCTGGCAGGTATTTTACTGACTGAGCCATTTCCCTAGCCCCGGAAGCATTTTCATGTCTCTGAATTCCTTCTGTGTAGGCATCCTATGTTGACGGTTTGCAAGAAGACAGATGTGTACTGTGCATGTGTGTGTGTGCATCCACACGTGCATGTGTGTGCTCATACTGACATGTATGAATATATGTGGCAAGTGTGCATGTGTGTGTGTATGGGTTCACCGTTTTTGGAATATGGCTTGGAAAATGCTTAAATTGGTACCTAGAATGTGGAGGTGGAAATGAAAGTAAATCTTTGAATGTTTCTGAGAAAACTAACCATTTGATAATACTTAGCTTTTCAACAGTAACTAGTTATTTAAAGTAGCCTTTATGAATACATATAATTATGTATGCAGAATGGACAAGAACCATAAAAAGACCATAGTGTACTGGCATTTCTCAGCAGCTTCTTGCCTTTCTTTTCCAGCATTTTTGATTTTCCTTATTGTTGTTTTTAATATAACGTTTAAAGTAACTCCAATGGGAGAAGAGTTCTGATAAAGAAGCTCTTCTTGTAACCAACAAATTGTAACTCTGTGGTTGCCAGAGCCTGCAAAGATGGCATCACAGAGACATTGCTTCCCTTTAGGAATGGGGACCGAAAAGGGCAGTTCTGAAGTTAGACGAGGTTAGAGTCCTAGGCGTGACACTTTACAGGAAGTAGTTGACCCTGAACAAGTGAATGACTCTGTCTGTGTGGCTCGTGCTGTCAAGTGGAGAAACAGTCATCCCATGGGGCGTTTGTGAGCAGCCAGGGAAATGACGAACTTGGACTGAAGTATGAAGCTGGGCTCAGAGGAGGCACTAGGGCTCCAGCACAGCCGCCTTCCAACCTCTAGGGAGAAGCCTCACTGCTCTGTTGTAAGAGAATGGCCACCAGAGGGACCACTTGTTCGGAAGGATTATAAAGAATACAGACTTTCTATATTTAACACGATTTTAGGTGCCACCTTTTGTAGGATATTTTTGCTTATTCTTTTTGAAGTTTTAACAACTAGTATTAAAAAGTGTATGATGCTGTAGTAAAAACAAACTCATATGTCAGAAGAATAGAAAAGAAGGCTCAGATGTAAGTCTAGGCAACATGAGTTATGGCAAAAAAAAAAGCCATACATTTGGAGAAAAGACAGTATCTTTAGCAAATGGCATTGGAGGATCTGGGTTTTTACTTGCAGAAAATGCAGCTGAACCTTATCTCTCACCCTGAGCAAATTCAACTCCAAAACATTAAGAACTTGTGTAAGAGACTCTGGAACTGCCAGAGGATAAAGCAGGGAATGAGTTTTAACTTATAAGTACAAGGACATACTTCTTTTTTAAAGATTTTTTTTTAAGTGCATGGGTTTTTCTGCATGTAAGTCTGTGTACCATGTGTGTGCAGTACCCATAGAAACCAGAAAAGGGCATAAGATCCCTGGAACTGCAATTATGGATGGTTGTGAGTTATCATGTGGGTTATCAGGAACCCTGGGTCTTCTGTAAGAGTAATAAGAGTTCTTAACTGCGGAGCAATTCCCCCAGCTCCAAGGCAACTATTTTCTGAATAGGATTCTCATGGTGCAAGAAGTCAGGCCAACAACCGACAACATGGGTTCTCATGAAATTAAAGACTTCTGTACAGTAAAGGAAGCTGACAGCTGGGTGAGGAGGCAACTCACAGAAGGGGAGAGAATCCATACTGTGTATCTATCAGAGAGGGATTTGTGTCTAGAATATGCAAAATACTCCAAAAAATAAACATAAAGAAGACAAACAACCCAATTGAAAATAAAGTATGGAACTGGGCAATAGGTTCCTCAAAGAAGAAAGGTAAATGGCCTGGAAAAAAATTTAAAAACTGATCAACATCCTTAGCTGTCAGAGAAATGCATGTTAAAATCACCGACATTCCATTGCACTACAGTCAGAATGGCCGTGAAGAAGTCTGATGGCAAATGTTAGGGAGCATATGGGGGAGGGTAAGTCCTTACTCAGTGTGGGTGGGGGGCAGATTGATGCAGCTATAAAGAAAATCAGTTTGGGGAGGTTTTAAAAGCTAGAGAACAGAACTACCATGGGGCACAGCTACACCAATCCTGGGCACAGGCCTGGAAGACTTTCTACCCTACCACAGAGACACTTGCACAGCCACGCCACTGCAGCCAATCCACAACAGGTAGGAAATGGGCTCAACCTACATGTCCATCAGCTTATGTGTGGATAGGGAAAATGTGATACACAAAATGGGATATCAGTTGTGAAGAAAAACAATATCGTTCAATCAGGTAAATGGATGGAACTGCAAAACCCACATTGACTGAGGTCACCCGGGCTCAGAAAGAAAGCTATACAATGTCCTTTCTCATACATGGATCTTAGTTTTAACTCCTTTGTTTTGTATATTCACTCTGGAGTACACATGGAAGCCAGGAACCCGCACTGTGGGAGGGAGGAGAGCAAACTCCAGGTAAATGAGAGTAAGGTAGAGAGAGAGAGATGCTGGGGGTGGAAGCATGGAGGAGGTGAGGATTAGGAGATGAGGTGCTGTAGAAGGGTGCACAAGAAAGCTGTATGAAAGTCTGTGATCTTCCAACCAAGGGAAACTTTCAATTAGAGGGGATGGTAGAGCATAAGAGACATGAAAAGGGATGGGGGATATACCTGAGATAAAGGTTTACGTGGGGATAGGGGTCTATAGAGAGGGAAAGGTAGGGAGTAAGTTAGCCAAAGCTAATGATATATGAAGGATTTGGAATTCCACCAGTTCATGAGCATATGTATATATGTGTGTGTGTATATATATATATATATATATATATATAATACATAAGCACATATATATATAATTGGTCAGCTATTATTTTAAGTTTGTTGCTATTATTAATAATAGGTCCCTAAGCTCTCACCCATAGGAGGAGCTACTTGCAGTTGCTGGCTGCTGAAGGGCAGAGCCTTTCTCCTTTGCCTATGTGGCTGCAGGTAGGTTCCTCATGCTGCGGTGGATGACTGCATGTGTACATGGGCAGCACCAGTGAAACTTGGGTTATTAATAAAGAAGGCACATGAATTAGGATAGAGAAGGGGATGCTAGGGGAAGTTGGAGAGAGGCATTAATGGTGGATGGGGATGACCAGGATACATTGAATAAATATATGAGACTTTTAAAGAATGAAAAAAATACGACTTTAAAAAGAAGTGAATAAAAGGAAACCAAAATTCCAATCCAATAATCTACAACCAAAAAGAATTTGGCTATGTCATTTTGTCAAGAAAAGTCCCCAAACAAACAAACAAAACCATACCAGTTGTGTGGTTGTATGCACTGTTACCCTGACAACCTTCCTTTTGGTTCCTTTTCTGTGTGTGCTCAAGTGTGCCTTGGGATTTTTTGTGGACAGGGTCTCTCACTAGAGATGGAGCTCACCTATAAGGTTAGATTGTCTGGTCAGTGAATCTCAGAAATCTGCCCATCTGTATCTCTGTTGTACTGGGATTGCCAGGATGCATCAGTGTGCCCTGTCTTCATCAGTGTGCCCTGTCTTCATCAGTGAGCCCTGTCTTCATCAGTGTGCCCTGTCTTCATCAGTGTGCCCTGTCTGCATCAGTGTGCCCTGTCTTCATCAGTGTGCCCTGTCTGCATCAGTGTGCCCTGTCTTCATCAGTGTGCCCTGTCTTCATCAGTGTGCCCTGTCTTCATCAGTGTGCCCTGTCTTCTGTGGTCCTCCTGCTGGGTGGCCTTTTTTCCTGCAGGTGAACTGACTGAGCTGTCACCCAGTCTCTCTCCTTTCTTTTTCCCTTCAATTACTTGGTAGCCCAGAGGTGAAAGCAGAGCCTGGATTCAGTCTGTGATTTCTGAAGCTTGGGTGATCGCTCAGGATGGTTTCCTGCACACCAGGATTGTGAGCTCTGACAGAGCACTCCATCCCAAGGCTGCTGGTGGTAACATGGACACGTCCACGTTACCTTGAGCTGGCATCTGGCTGTGCCTGGACAATACGAAGTCAGGTGTCTTAGCTCCCCCTTTACGGCCACCGAGGCTTCAGAAATTTTCCAGATGGCCCAAACCATCACACATTCTCCCCGTGTATTGATTTATTGGTCTTCGAGGGTGAATTTGGACAGAATTAGAGAAACATTTTCTCTGCCAAGGGTACTAGACACTGAATCTAGCTTGTTGGCTGCTTCATCCCCAGTCTCAAAACACAGCAGACGATTGAACCAATAAAATGCCAGGTGGAAGGCTCCATTGGCATGGAAAGAAATGTATCCTGTGATTGTCTAGTCCATGGAACCTGACAGACACAGGTGCACAGGGGCTGATGGACCCACACACCCATTTCAGCTGCATCATTGTAGGCAGCGGCAGGATCGCATGGGCAGGAACCACCACGTAATTAGGGACACAGTTTGAAAAGCCAAACACGTATGTTCAAAAGGAGATACAGGACTGTAATTGTATACCTTCCTAATGTCTTAGAAAATTGATTTTTTTCTTGATTGAGGCAATTTTAAAAGTATGACAGGCAGCATTTCTTCCAAGTAATTTATTATGTATCTGTTCATATTTAATTTGCATATTCAGCAAACTTCACTGGCAGTCTTCCCCTGTAGCAGACAGTGTTCTACATCACAGGTGCTGATGAAGAAGGGGGTATGCTGAGCCTGTTTTGAGAGGGTGGGGTTTGGGGACAGAGAAAAGGATATAGGAAGGGTGCAGCGTGGTGACACAGAGGAAATGAAGGAAGGGTGCAGTCTGGGGACACAAAGGAAGAAAATATAGAGAGGGTGCAGTCTGGAAGCAGAGGAGAGGCCAGTGCTGGGAAGGTGCAGGATGCAGAGGAGAATGCAATATGGTGCTGCAAAGGGAAGAGAGGAGAGGATCCGAGCTGAGCTTGGGGGCTCCGTAGTCATTCTGGAAGCAGTGACAGCCAGCTGGGACTCCAGAGCAAAAGCTGGGAAGAATCCAACCTGTTCTGGGACTGATAGTTCATTGCAGTGCCTATGCAGACATCACCCTGGGAGGAGACAGGGATGAGGGTGAAGGTGAAGACTATAAAGGACTTTTTAAAGTTAGGAGAGTGGGTTTGGATTGTCCTAATTCTTATTAAGATCCGTGTTTTTGGGATGATTACTATGAATGAAGTGAAAAGGGTGGAATAAAGAGGAAGCAGCAGTCCTTTCCCTGGAGAGGGACTAGTTGGAGCTGTTCCCATCCTCTAGGTGAGCGACAGCAGAAGCTAGAGTACCGTGCAAGCGATGGAGATGGGGAGAAGCGGTGAGCCTGAGAGACAGCTCCCAGGTCAATGTTGGTTATTAGTGTGGAAAGGAGGAGGATAGGGACAGCAGAAAGAAGGGGGAGAACAAGAGAGGAAGGCAGGAAGAGGGTGTGAGAGTGATTGGAGGAGGAGGAGAGAGCATACGAGGTTCCTTGTGAGTCCTTAGCCCTGGCAGAGAGAATAGAAAAAAACCAACAGGGCACAGAGGATAGGAAAAACCAACAGGGCACAGGGAATAGGAAAAGCCATCAGGGCACAGGGAATAGGAAAAGCCAACAGTGGCATAACATATTGGAAGAGGTGTGTCACTTGGGATGGGCTTTGAGTTTTCAAATAGCCCATGACATTTCCAATTCTATCTCTTTGCCTCATGCGTGTGGATTAAGATATGAGCTCTCCAGTGCCATGTTTACCTGCTGTCTTGCTTCCTGCAGTGATGGTCATGGATTCTAACCCATCTGGAACCATAAGCCCCCAAATTAAACACATTTTAAACTAAGTTGCCTTTGTCATGGCATCCTTAGTCATGCATACCACAGCATTAGAAAGTAAAGAAAGTAAAGAAGACAAGTAACCAGTCACTTTTTGATCAGATTTAAGACCCAATCCATAAGATGGAGCCCGTCCATATGCGACCCTAACAAAGGGGCCAAGAATCCGAGACTATATAGGCCCTCTGATACTGCTCTTCTGTGAAAGGAAAATAGCAATGTCTGTCTAATCTTTAACTGCTTTATTTGCATTGCAGATGAGGCCAAGAGCAGGAGTGGGAGGCATAATAACTAACATGTCTGCATTTTCTGCTTATTATCTATAGCATCTGTCTATGGTGACGCGGAGCAAAAGGCCTTGGGAGAATCTGGTCCCAGCCATTTCTCCTGGGGATGAGCTGTGGGAAGCAGGGCGCTCTCGTAGTAAATAGGACCACACCTGTAGTGCAATGGAAATGGAGGAGAGGGCGAGACTGGGATTTAGTTTTTTTAGGTGAGAAAAATCAATTGGCAACAAACTGCCTACCTCTTCCAAAGCAGCAGCGCGGCCAGTTCTGAGCATGCGTATTTAAAGGCCTTTCATGTATATCGACGTATTGACCTTTATAAACAACTTGTCTAAGTCACTAGGTGCTAGCATGGGACAGGGCTGGACCCACATCGAACCCCCACACTTGCTTCTTTCCTCCAGCATAGCTTTCTTTCACTTCACCCAGCCCTGACTTGCCAAACTGTCCTTGGCCGTAAGATCAGCCAAGGCCACCTCTTGGCAAACACCTTGGTTGGAGGAAAAGCAGGATGCAGCCCTTCACTTGGCCTCTTGCCACTTAATTTGCTGAGACAAACCAAATTCATTCGATTTAGAGATACAAGGCTACCCATCTTGCATCTTGTGCTCAATCTCTTTTCTATCAAGAAGGAAACTATGGCAGAATACTGAAAAGGAGCTTTCATTTCTGAGGGAAGAGCTAAAGGAATGGGAGGAAAAACAATGGAACAAGAGGTGACTGATTTTGTGTGCAAGAGATGTACTGAAAATCTCTTTCTCTATGTACTTACTTAGTCACGCAATATATATATAATGTATATATATATCTGTACTTATACCTATATCTATATCATCTATATCTATCTATATCTATATATCTCCACCCATTAGTACATAGTTTTCCAGTATTCTACTTAGCATCCTTACAAAAGGGCTGAGGTCAAAGAGGCCACTGGCTACATCCCTGCAAAGAGAATGGTTAAGAACATGCTTCTCAACCGGGCGCATGCCTTTAATCCCAGCACTTGGGAGGCAGAGGCAGGCGGACCTCTGTGAGTTCGAGGCCAGCCTGGTCTACAAGAGCTAGTTCCAGGACAGGAACCAAAAAGCTACAGAGAAACCCTGTCTCGAAAATCAAAAAAAAAAAAAAAAAAAAAAAAGAACATGCTTCTCATAGACCAGATTTGGACCACCCAAGAGCAGGGTGACCTGTAACTCTCTTCAGTTACACTCAGATCTTCCTGGAAGGACCAGCATTGGTGATTTTCTCACTGTAACTGCACCTGGACATCCCCTGTAAGAATTTCTGAGAACCCGTCCGTGAAAGCAGAATATGAGAGCATGAGATTACCCTGAACATTTAAGAATGCCTCCTCAGTGCTGGGAGGCTGAGGTCCTTGTCCTCCCCTCATTGTCGTGGATCTGCTCTGTAAGACTGAGAGACATGGGGAGAGGCTCTGATAAAAAGCTCCCCCGGCCCGAGACCTGCAGATGTGGAAAAGATTCTGTTACGGAGAACTGTCTATCCTGACTAATGACACAAATACTCTCCTGAAAGCCAAAATCATCAAGGAGAAGGCTGTGCCTGCTAGGGTATTTCTAGAAAGGTTTTCCTATGCATTGAGACTTGCCCTGAATGGAATTGGTTCCATTCTATGGACCAGAGTCCCAGACCAAATGCAAAGGAGAAAGCAGTTGAGCATCCGTGTTCATCTCCCTGCTTCATCACTATGAGTGTGAGCGTCTTCCCTGGGCTATGGCTGTGCCACCACGACAGACCGTACTTTTAAAGTGTGAGCCCAAAGGAACCTTCCCATCCTTTAGTTGCTTTTATCAGATATTTTTGCACAGCAGGGAGAAAAACAACTAATGCAATGATCTTACCGGACAGAAAGGCTTGGGAGGTATAATCAAGTTCAGATGAGTCTCTTTGGGTTCAGTCTGATTGGTGTCCTTATAGGTCAAAGGCCATTTAGACACAGAGAGGAGAGGCTCCGTGAAGATAGGTAGAGATTACAGAAGGATGAAGGCTTTGTGGAAAGGGTTGCAGAAACAAGTGATGCTGTCACGAGCTAAGGAACAGAGCAGGAAGAGGCCACAAACAACGGTGATTTCTGAGTGTGAGACAATGCGTTTCTGCTGTTTTCCTCCCTCAGCTGGTTCTGTTGAGCCAGCAACCGCACCCAGGACTAAGCTCTGGCTTCAGCGAGAGCGCTCTATAGAACTGAGGTCATGTGCTGTTGGATGGATGGGAGACAAACGGCAGCTTGCGTTTGCTCTCGCCAGATCCCTCTTTGCAGGAGATGCAGGCCGGAGAGATACTCACAAGCTCTCATGGAGAAATGGCGTCCTGAACCAACAGAGATACATTTCTTAACGTCTTTTCACTGAATTCCTCAAATGGACTTAGATGCACAGCCCCCATTTCTACCAATCAGGCATCGCAGAGATGAGATGCCTCAGCCACAGATAGCGGCTCATCAGCACAGAACTGAGACTTGTACAGAAATATGCTTGACTCTAGGGTTCCTCTCCATCATCCTCTGATGAATCCCAAAAAACAAGGTGGGGAGACATCTAGGGTCTGGGACTTCATTTACTCTTCTTAAAGGGGACTCCGCCTCCTTTTAATTGAATCTGGAGGCAGTGATGTATTTAAACAGGTGGGTATAATGCCCAGCTGTGTAGGGCTTGACTGGTATGCACCAGGTCCTGAATTTGATCACTACTGTCACACACACACACACACACACACACACACACACACACACACTGAAATAAAAAAGTATATTTTATTGGCAATTTGGGCTCTTAAAATACTACTTCAAATCTAGAGACATTAAGCAGTGAATAGATTACATTTCTCAGATTTAATATGTATGAAACCCTAGACTCTAGGTATGTGATGTGTTTTTGGAATATTAAGCTGAAAAAGACAGTTCCTGATGCGAAGGGTCTCTGTCACTTGAAGGATCTGCCTGGGGAACTGGAAAGCATTCTGGGTTAGAGATCTGAAGATCTGGTTGTCTGAGATCTCCCAGGCAGAGATCTCAGCCAAATCAGTTAAGATTTTCTTGTTTCCAAATGTCTATTTCCCCCCCTTTAGAATCCGTGGAGAATTAGATGAGAGTTGGGTGCTGCTGTTAATCTTTTATGATGAGCTGTCCTCTCTGAATGTCCTCAGGGACACTCCACCAGCGGGAACTCAAACGGCGACTTCTAAGCGAAGAGCACAAGGCAGCCCCGCTCAAGTGCTGTGGGGGCAAAGAGCTTTAGCTGCTTTTTCTTTTCTCTCTTGAAGACAGAGCTTGTGATTTGTTTTTTAGGCTGCTCAGAGGCTGAGGAACATTGCTGACTCAGGAGAAATGTAAAGGTCAATTGTATCCATGCTGGGCTGCTGTGACATCTGACTAATTAAAAGGCTGTTTGCAGGGAAATTGCAGCTCCACACTTGAACTAAGTGAAGATAAACCATAAACATGTTCCATTCCCATACAGGGAACTTCCTAGAATCTATTAACTCACCAGATATTGGGGGGATTAAAGAAGATTTAAATTAAGGATTACCTAAATCTTCAAAAAAAGATGCGAGGGTTGAGCGTGTGTTTCAGAAGATGTTGGCTAGAAGCTTCTCGTTTCGGGGCCTGGTAAAGATTCGGTCAGGACAAGACTGTCACTCTGCAGGCTTGGCTATTTGGGGTTCATGTCTATTTGAAATGGATATGAGGAAAGAGAGGAAGGGCTTAGGAAATCCACAAAAGAAGTGACTGAAATGTTATAACATGTACAGAGACGGAAGGGCAATGCCGTGGAAACAGGGAGCCATTTTATTGTGGCTCCCTGGGAGGGGTGAGGAGGGAAACCGGAAGCAAGGCAGCATGACTCCTAGAAAAGACCCAACTCAATTCAAAGATACTGAAATGGATAAAATGCCACACTAACATTTCAAATAGTAAGAGTGATCAGAGGGGTCAAGACAGACCTGGAGAGGAAGCCAAAAGACTTCAGAAAAAGAAAAAAAAACCCAAATATTAATGTTATAAGTGAATAATCCAAGAAACAATTAAAAAACAGAGTGGAAAGTACCACTATGACTACACCTTGCAAGAACCCTGGAATGTACTCAATAGACCATGTCAAGAGATTCTTGGGGTAGAAGAGGAGCTGACACAAAAGATAAAGGCAGAGAGAACCCATTCAATAACGTCATAGCTGTAAATTAATTCCAAATTTAGAGAAAGATGCTCAAATGCTAGAGGTATTTAGAATGCTAAGTAGACATGACAGGAGAAGGAGCTCTCCTGACACGTTACAGTCAAAACACCAGGAACACGGAGCAAAGACATGATACTAAAACCAGTAAGGGAAAGCACCAACTCACCTATAAGTAAAAAACGTATCAGAATAACGCCTGATCTCTTACCCACAAGTCTAAAAGTCTAGAAAGCCAGGACTGATATATTCTGAGCTGAGAAAGAAAGCAACTGTTCATCCAAGAGATCCATGTCTAGAAAAAGCTCACACTTTAAACTTGGCAAAGAAATGGGGTTGTTTCAAGACAAACTAATGCAGCTCAGGATCACTAAGTCAGCACTGCAGGGGAGACTTACAGGAACACTATGCCCAGAGGAAGAAGGAAGACAGCCTCAGCCTCAGTCAGGGGAGTACAGGAGAGAATAAACATCATGAGAGCTACAGGTAAGCTGAAGAAAGCCAGAAATGAACCCATCATATCTCATATAGTCATCCACTGAACCTCCAATGCGAAGGGGCAGAATGGGTGCTACAGATTGTTTCATTCAGATGATATGGATTACACATTTCTCTTAGAAGCCCAAGGAAGCTTTTCTAAAATAGGTCATATTCTAGGACACAAAGCAAGTCTCAATAAATAAAAAAAAATCAGAACAAGTTCTTGTACCTTATCACACCATAGAGGACTAAAAACAGAATTTAGTAGTGAGAGAAACTGCTCATTTTATCAGAATCATTAGGATAACCAAGGTGATTCTAAGAGGCAAGTTCATAGCTGTGAGCACTTACATTTAAAAATCAGGCCAGTCTTAACTAAATAACCTAAGACAAGAGCAAACCAAACCCTAGGAGAGTTTACAACAAGAAATAATAAAGACCAAGGTAGAAATTAATGAAACACAGACAAAAAACTAATAAAAGAACAAATAAAACAAAAAGTTTATTCTTTGATGTGATAAATAAGATTGACAGACACCTAGCAGATAAACCAGTCAAAACAGAGAGAAGAGACCTAATTAATAAAACTAGAGATGAGGAGTAAAATGTTACAACAGGTTCTAATGAAGTTCAGAGGACCATGAAGAAGTATTTTTGAAAACATATTCCCCTAAACCTGTAAGAAATGAATAAATTCCTGGACTATATGAACTGCCAAATTTAAATTGAGAAGTTATAAACAACTTAGACAAATTCATAACAAGCAAGGAATTAAAGATACAATGAATAGTCTATAAGCAAAAAAGTCCAGGGTGAGATGAAGTCACTGATGAATTCTACCCAGCCACTAAGGGAGATCTAATACTAACACTCCTCAAAATGGATAAGGCACATTGAAAAAAGAAAACTATAGGCATTCTTGATGATCATAAGAACAACTATTCCAACCTCTAAGCCCAACCCTCCCCTACATATTCTCTTCTTTCTCAACCTGCTTCATTCACAACAAACTCAGAAACTAACAGAGGGAGTTCACATGCTCTTATCTCATTGGAAGAATGCCAGCAATATGAAAGATGAAGCCAGTATCTTCCCTCGAACCCTACCCATCCTGTAGAAATATTTGCTAGTTAGAATAACCTAGATGAACTACAGGACACAGAATTTAAATGAATACTCACAAGCTTCATCAAAACTTTCAAAGAGTTTATAAAAGACACAATGCAACAGCTCAATGAAATTAAAGAGAAAGAGGCTAAGGAGAATATATGCCCAAGTGATACCCAGGAAAAGCACAAGCAGAAGACTGATGGGAATGATGAAGACAATCTAGAATGAGAATAGAATTCAAGAAGGAGATAGCAACATTAAAGATGATCAATCCATGATAAAAATGGAACTGAAAAACCCAGTAGTTCAACTAAAAAAACTCAACAGAAAGCCTTACAAGTAGAATGAGTCAGGCAGAGGATAAAAATAGACTGGGAGGTGTTGAAGATAAAGTAAAGGATGTAGACCAAATAAGCAATGAACAATAATTTTTCTTTTTACAAATACAGGAAAGGAGCACACAGGAAAAGCAGCACACCATGAGAAAACCAAATCTTTGAATTATAGGCATAGCTGAGGGAGAAGAATTCCAAGTTCATGGCATAGACCAGATCTTCAACAACATCATAGAAGAAAACCTCCCCAGACTAAGAAAAGACACACACATGCAGATACAAGAAGCACATGGAACATCCATTATAAAAGGCCAGAAAAGAAAATCCCCATGGCTCAACACAGTTCAAAGGCTAAGTATACATAAAAAGAAAAGTATATTGAAAGTGCAGGAAAAAAAAAAACACAAGTAACACCTAAGGGGGATCTCATCAGAATACCAGCTAATTTCTTAAGGGAAACTTTGAAATCCAGAAGAGCCTGGAGCATTGCATTCCAAATCCTAAAATCATGATGGTAAACCTAGACTAATATACCCAGCAAAACTATCTGCCATAGTTGAAGAAGAAAGAAAGCTCTTTACAACTTAAATAGCCTAAAAAATTATATCACAGAAATCAAACCTACGTAAAATATAAGAAGAAAAATAAGCATAGCAGGTAGAGTGTGTAAAAAATTACAAAGCCAATTTCTTAGTTAATTTCTTACAAATTATAATCAAGAATAGCTTAAGACTATCACATACCATGGCAAACCAAGTTGTTTTATTCCAGAAATGCAATGTTAGCTCTAAATACACAGTTCAAGAGAGATTTTGCCCCACATAAATAAGGGTCATAAGCACATAAAGACCAGAACTCACAGGATCATCTCAATAGATTCAGAAAAGGCTTTCAAAAAAGTTAGACATCCATTCCCAATAAAACTCTGGAGAAACCAGGAAAAGAAGAAACATATCACACCATAATAAAGGCTGTGCATAAATGCAGAAAAAAAAACCTTAGTCAATTTTATACTAAATATGGAAAAGCAAAATTATATATTTTAAAATCAGGAATGAGAAACAAGTGCCCAGTCTCACCTCATTATCCAATACAGTGCTTGAAGTCTTAGTTAGAGCAATGAGACAAGAGAAAGAAATAGAAGTGATACAGATAGGAAAGGAAGACATCAAAGTACTTTCTTTAGGGCTGGTTTATGGGATGTAATCTTTTTGGCTGTTTATTGATAAATCAGCTGTTATTCTGGTGGTGTTTCCTTTATCTGTGACTTTCAGAATAAATGATCCCATACTTAAAAGACTCTAAAGATGCAACCAGAAAAGCCATATATCAGACAAGAACTTTAAAGTGTTTCATCTAGATTTTTAATGAAGAAAGTCATCTCTTCTTTCAATATTATTTTATAATGTTTTTAGAAAATCTTTAAAGCATCTGGTCTCTTAGTGACAGCCACTTTTGTTATTTAATGTAGATAAAGCCTCTCCCCACCTATATTTTTCTTCCTATTTCACCAAGATAGGGTGACTAAACACAATTTTAAATCAGAGAAACCAAGACATTAAGAATTCAAAAAATTGAATTTTTATTTGGGCCCACCATTTAACTCGGATATCCAGAGCTGATGCTACTAGTCATCCTCAAAACAACCAGCTTGAGCCTTGAGCACACTGAAGACTGAACAGCGATCTGTCCTCAATTTTCCTCAAATGAACACGGACAGTTTCTTTGCTTGAAGCCAGAAATTCATTTATTCCTAAGTTGAGTGAATTTCAGTGGAAAGTAAAAAGTTTAGATTTTAACTTCAGCATTTGACTTCTCTCCAGAGACCCTGAATTTAACATCCAACTCCCAATCTCCTATGGTACACCTCTTCTGCCCCCAGCTCAGCAACAGCACTCAGTCTGCTCAGTGGAACCCCTGGGTGATGCTTGTTCTCTCCCTCCATCCTCAGGACCAGCCTTACAGGAGGTCACCATAGAACAACGTCCCAAACAGAAATAATCCAACATGAAGGATCACACCACTGCTCATCCTGGTTTCCATATCAACAGCCAACCCACTGCAGCTCCTTCCTCAGTCCCCCAGCTTCCCATCTGACTCACTCAGCTTCCTCTCATGCACCCCTGCTCCTTTCTCAAAGACACCCCAGATTCCATCCCTTCCCTGTTTATGATTTGGTACAGTTTTCCACCCAGCCAAGAGTAGAGCCACAGTCCTCAGGCCCAAGGGACAGGATGCGACCTCTACTTCTCCTACCCTCGCTGTGGGCAACTTTTCTACTCGGCCTCTTGTGCCCTTGACACCTTGCAGGCTAGTTCCCATCGCTCTGTTCCCCGTTCACAGTGCTCTTGGGGTTTTCAGATTAGTACATGGGAAATAATATTTTTAAATATTTGTGTGTTGTTTCCTTCTTTGAGGAAAACAATTTATAGATTAGCTAGATTATTTCCTTTTCAAATGCCTTTTGGTGTGACATCTCCATTGCTATTATCAAAGCATCTCCAGAAGCATTCAGTACCTGTGACTTGTTAAGTCTGTACTGATTTTGCTATACATATACCCAATGCCACCTCTTCTCTCTCTCTTTCTTTCTTTCTTTCTTTCTTTCTTTCTTTCTTTCTTTCTTTCTTTCTTTCTTTCTTTCTTTTTAAAGTATTTCTCTCTCTCTCTCTCTCTCTCTCTCTCTCTCTCTCGTGTGTGCGTGTGTGCGTGCCCATGTGTCACAGCTCCCATAAGGAGGTCTGAGGACAACTTACAGGGGACAGTCCTTTCTTCTTGTCTTGTGGGTCCTGGGGTTTGAACTCAAGTAGCTAAGTTTAGCAATAAGTGCCTTTACTGACTGAGATACCTCACCAGCTCCTGTAGTTATTTTACATAGTTACATGTTTAAAATGCTACTAACTCTTTGAATATATATTATTCATCTATGTATGGGTTTTTATTTCATCTTGATTTTTAATAAACTTCATTATAAAAAAGCTTTACATAAAAACATCCCACACCAAAGTTAGCCAGACATAATGCCTGTATAACTCAGTGAACTTCTATACAATTAGAATAGGCATTTGGAATGGAAGCTGTGGAGCTTCACATTAAACTTTATACTTTCAGTATTGAATATGTTTTAAGCACTTATCCATCACCAACCCCCAAAATCTATTACAGAGTCATGATTAGAGAAATATTTTGCTTTATATGTAAACTCAAGTCCATTGCCTGCATTCAGTCCTTCCTTATTCTTTTATACTTAGCTTTTCTTGTTCTCTTTTCCCATGCAATACTGGACACACATGGCAGTTGTTTTATATATATATATATATATATATATATATATATATATATATATATATCATGCAGGGTTTTTTTTTCTTTCTGAGATTGTGTGAGCTCATTTAATATTGTATAATTAGATGTCAATATTGCCAGGGGAATGAATGGCATGCATTATAATTCAAGGCATGTTAGAAATGTCCCTTGGGAGTCCTTGTGGTTTAGTGGGTTTATGGCAAAAGCTCTTGATTTGTGAAAGAACTCCAAGTGCCGCCAACTATGATGGGGTTCCTGGATAGCAGTGCTGCACAGCTGATTCGTTTTTTTTTTTTTTTTTTTTTGGTTTTTTGAGACAGGGTTTCTCTGTGGTTTTGGAGCCTGTCCTGGAACTAGCTCTTGTAGACCAGGCTGGTCTCGAACTCACAGAGATCCGCATGCCTCTGCCTCCCAAGTGCTGGGATTAAAGGCGTGCGCCACCACCGCCCGGCTGCTGATTCGTTTTAACCACAGGCAACAAGCACTACACATGCATGCATCGGTGACTCTCGGATTTTCTGTTCACCCACTGCTGTTGTTACACGTAAGCTGGGGCTGGGTCAACACAGTCCTGTACAGACAAAGTGTTTCTATTTTTATCTGCACACTAATGGGCATCATGGGTCAACAGAATGTTGCACACTGTCTATACACACACAAAGAACAAATGTGTCCTTGGAGTTAGTGTTGAGAGCTAAAGGGATACCTAGTTAGTAAAAATGAAATGAGTTCTGGCTCATGTCATTCATTTTCACTGACTCTCAGTAGAACTACAAAGAGCACTGGTGTGGGGGTCCTTTCTGTTTGTGTGTTGCTCTTATTTGTTAACGAATAAAGAAACTGCCTTAGCCTGTTGATAGGGCAGAACTTGGGGAGGTGGGGAAGATGGAACTGGATTCTGGGAGGAAGAAGGCAGAGTCAGGGACATGCTATGGAGCTTCTGCCAAAGTAAGACATGCAGAAATTTTGCTGGTAGGCCACAACCTCATGGTGATGCACAGATTAGTGGAGATGGATTAAACTAAGATGTAAGAGTTAGCCAATAAGAAGTGAGAGCTAATGGGCCAAGCAGTGATTTAATTAATACAGTTTCTGTGTGGTTATTTTGGGGCTAAGCTAGCCAGCTAAGCTAAACAAGCAGGCTCTCCTCCAACAGAGCACCAAACTAAAATGTTCAGAATGAGAATTAATTTGTGAATGGCATATTATTTTTTTTTCAGTTTTAGTTGAACCTTGAGCATCTATACAGAATTTGTCTTATGACATGTTCCTCATAATTCATTTTGCTGAAATCTGTCAGTTTAAATGCACATATAAATGAAAGAGAAAACTCACAGGGGAAATTCTTGGAAGGGCATCAAGAAAGCAACAGACCTCTGAAGTTCTGCAGACAGTATCTGCGAGACGTCCCAGGACACAGATCTTGAACAACTTTGGTAGAAACAGGAGACGTACTTTGGGCAGTATAGCTGCTAGACACCTGCATGCCTTGTTTATCCTCAAGCCTTGACAAGAGACGTGTTAGGTAAGGATTTGCTATGAGGTCAGAAGAGTGGAAATTGGCAGAAACTGGTGACGGAAGGTCAGGCCATGGGTTCAACAAACATAATCCCAGGTAGATGCTGTCTTTTTCCTTGGCTTAAATTGCTTCTGCAGGAATTTAGAACAGAAAGAAAGGAGTCTGTTCTGACTGAAATGATTGCAGGATGAAGAGATGGGTCAGCAGGCTGGATTTGGAGTGGTCTTCCTTTGAGAGCTAAGAATAGAACTGATTGCTGTTGTGGTGGTGATGCATGCCTTTAATCCCAGCACTTGGGAGGCAGAGACAGGTGGATCTCTGTGAGTTTGGGGCCAGTCTGGTCTACGAGAGCTAGTTCCAGGACAGGCTGCAAAGCTACAGAGAAACACTTGTCTTGAAAAAACAAAAACAACAAGAACAAAAATAGAACTGATACTTAAGGTTGTCCCAAATCACAGATTCATAGACCATCATGATGGGAGACAGCCCCAGAAGTGACTGAATAGAGAAATTTCCAGGTTTCTTTCAAAAACACCAGATCCAGGTTGAATAGAACCAATTAAATCACAATTTTGGGGGTACATTTTGGCATCAGGTGCATGGTGCTTAATATTGTCTACTGACTGCATATGGGTTTGTGAAGTTATCTCTAAGAAGGATTAAAAAGTGGTGGGGAGATCCTTCCTCAGGCTATACATCCTGGTGGCAATCTTACATGAAGCCAGGAGCAGTGAAGGACCAGTGCCTACATCTTCTGAACATTATCTAACACACAGGGCTGTTTTAATAAGTAAACAATCCCATAAATCTGGAGTGATCTAAATAGCACAGTTAAACGCAAATACAGATACACAGACCCACGGAGCAGAACAGAGAGCCTAGGAGTGAACCACGCCCCTGCAGCCAGCTGAATGTCGGTAAAGATGCTGAGAATATGAGCTGTGAATCGAGTCTTTCAAATAAACGGTGCTTGGAAAACTGGGTGTCTCACAATGAGCAGTGGAGTTAGGCCCTGGTGTTTTAATAGTTACAAAAAGCAACCTCACTATTAGAGAGGTAATTGAAACAACAGAAAGTGGGAAAACGCTTGACGGAATGCAGGAATATGTCAGACAGTGATGAGTAAGGGTTCTATTTTCTTTGAGCAATGAAGTCAACAATCAACAGAGTAAAAAGGCAGTCTGCAAGATGGAAGGAAATATTTGCAAAGAATATCCTTTATAAGGAATGATATCTAGAACATACGAGGAACTCTTAAAAACCCAACAGCCAACAAAAGCAATAAACCCTCAACTATCTCAACTAAAACTGGCAATATCCTGGAATTAGATGGTAAGGCCTTATTGCTGAAGATGCTGCCCATTTTGGTTGTAGGACATGAGAAAGCCAAACTGGAATTGAGCCGAAGCTTCGCCCCTGCTAGTTAGCTTTCATAGTGATGGAAGAGTCTATGCTGGGCACTGGGAGAGGATTGTTATAGTCTGAGTCTCCTGTGTATTATATGTGCTTTTGACATCCCAGGCAAGATGTGTCTTTACTGTTACGGAGATAACAGAATGTTTTCTGACTGGATTTGATGTTCACTAATGGAGCTAATACACATCTGGACAAAACATAGTTGTTGGGAGGTCATGAACCCTAGTGGGGAAGCCGCTGCTGTTGTGTTGCTGAATGGACATGGTATGCCTGTCATCTGCCTTCTCAATATTTGTGTTTATGCCCACAGGTGAGTGCTGCTGGCAACTTTGGTCAGAGAAGCTTCTTTTTGTGGAAGTGGAAGGTGGTGCTCTCGATAAGTGACCGTCGAGTGCTTATCCCAATAGGACACCTATATTGCCCATTCCACGGAACAAGGGACATGGCAGAAGAGGGACTGGAAAGCAAGTACAATATATAGGAAGGGGAGGAGCGTTGTGGAGTGCTGTCTTCCAGGAATGCCATCGCTATTATACTCCTGAGCTCCTAGCCTGTCAATGTTCTATCACAGAAGGTGAGACTCATGAAGCCCCACCTTTTCCTGATGATGTGTAGGTGACGTTAATGGATGTTGGTGGGGGGGGGCATTTTCTGCTGTGGGTAGCCCCGGGTAGCCTGCTCCTACTCCTGTAAATAGCCTCTCACTCATGATTCTGAAATGACACCAGTCAATGGGCCAGAGAAATGCATGAAAGTAGAGGAAGGTCTTGTTGGAAGGAAGACAGGCATCAGCAGAAGTGTGAGGAGAGAGGGTCATGGGGTAAATAAGAGAAATACACTACATATGCATAAGGATATAATAGTGAAACACTATTAGATAATAATAGGCAATGTATCTGGACAGGGACTTCTCAAAGGAAGAGACCCAAATCTTAGCCAACAAGTACATGAGAAGTGCTTAGTGTGACTAGCTGAAATCACCATGACACACTACCTCACGCCTGTAAGCCTAGCAGCTCTCCATCGACCGCCGGCAGCAAGCACTGGCGAGGAGGCAGAAAAGGGAACCAGTGCACAGTGCTTATGGGACACCAGGACAGCCATCACGGAGGCTGTATGCAGGTTCCACCAAACACTGAAAATTAGATTGTAGGACTCAGAAACCCCACTCCTGAGCACATACCGAAGGAATAAAGTCAGCACGTGGAGAAGGCACCTGTACCCTATGTCACTTGGAACAGCCAAGAAACAGAAATCACCGACTGCTCACTAAGTAATGAACTGCTGAGGAAGTGTGGTATGGTGCACAATGGAACAGTACCCAGCTACAGAAGGATTAAAAATCCTATCACTTGTGACAACGTGAATTGAATCAAAGGACATTCTGTTAAGCAGAGGAAGTCAGAGACAGGATAAATTGATCTTACTCACAAACTTGACCTCACTTGATCCTCATCATAAACCTAAAAGAACTGATCTTATAGAAGCTGAGAGTGGATGGTGGTTACCAGAGACAGTCGACAGGAGGAGAAAAGCTGGCCCGTGAGTATGTCGTTACAGTTGGATAAGAGCAAAGAGCTCAGATGCCCTATCACACATGGTGATTACATGCCAGGGATTCACTGCACATTTCAAAAGGCCAACAGAAGCCTGTCATGTAAACAAATACATCGAACCCGTCAATAGTACACAATTGTAATGTGTTGAAATACGCCATCTGACATACTAATTTTTATGTCATGTGTATGGTTGCTTTGCCTGTATGTATGTATACATGTGTATAACATGTGTGCGTGGTACCCACATAGGCTGGAAGTGGACCTCAGATTCCTTGGAACTGGAGTTAAAGATGGTTTCAAGCTGCCATGTGGGTGCTGGGAAATGAACTCTGGTCCTCTGGAAGAGCAGCAAGTGCTCTTAACCACTGAGTCATCTCTACAGATCTAGTTAAAAATGAATTTAATGTAAAGGAGAATCAAACAACATACTTAGTTGTCATTAATGCATTGTGTTTCTTTCTCTTTTGAAAGAGTCTTATGTAGCTCAAGCTGATCTCAAACGCACAATGAAGCTGAGGCTGACCTTGAGCCTTTTATTTTTACCTCCCAAGTACTGAGATTACACCATGGCTGTAATTATTATTGCATTCTTTTCAGATAATTAAAAACTATTAAAACAGCCAATGAAAAATAATACTATTTTTTAATGTCCAGAAATCAAGTTATGGATTAATTTTTAGTTTTTGTAAAACTTAGGATTGGTCCTTGTGAGGTCCAACAGACTTTTTGGAAGCAGAAGAGCTGGATGTACAAGGGGCATGAGGATCCTGGTCCAGGTCTACTTCTGCTTTGCCTTGCTGGATGGTCACACCATCTCCTCTGAGAGTCACATTGATCCTGAGAGCCTCGTGTTTTTAGGATGGGTTATATTGCCGAGCAATGAGGCTGAGCCTGGTGAGGAAGGCCAGTCTGTGGGGTGTGACCAAAACCAAAACATTCCCATGAAGGACGGTCTTTGACTAGAGGAGCAGTCTCTTCCAAGATGCTCTGGGTCCTGGCCTGAGTAGCCCTGGGACTCTAACCTGATGGATACAAGGAACCTGAGACCCTCTGTGCTGTCATGTCCTATCTGCCAGATAGTATGGACTTCTGCTACTCTGAAGAAACAAACCCGTCTGTGCGTGCAATTGCATCTCGGATGAATCTAGACTAACAACTCATGTTACCAGAATAACTGCACCTAAAAATCAGTTTCATTTCCCCCAGCGTCAGTCATTTGACCCCAACTACAAATCTGTCATGTCTATACTTGACTGTATATACTTAATATACTTCATACCTAATATAGTTCTTTTACTTACATGGGCATAATTTGTTCTAGCCTTGTTAATGATATCTGTGTAGTTTCCAGTTGAAAGTTGTGGGTATATTTTCTAGGATATATTTAAGCAGATGCACAGTTATTAAAATCAAATGTTAATTCATTTCCTCTTAATTGGATAAACTGGGTTAACACAAAACCTAATTTAATTTCCTGATGAGAAAGCTGAGGCCCCATGAGGTACAGATGAAGTTATGAACACCATGTCCTGTTGGAGATGTTCCCAGGTACATTACTGTGCTTTGATTTTTTCCTCACATAAGTTTAACACATGATTCCTAGGCACAAATGGTTTAAACTATCTCTCTCCTCTTTTTCATTTTTTTGTGCGTATGCAAGCATGTTTGCATGTGTGTAGGCACACTTGTGTGTGTGTGTGTGTGTGTGTGCATGTGGAGGGTTGAGGTTATGTTGAGAATTACCCTCTAATCGTTCCTTCACCTTTTTCTATGAGGCAGGGTCTATTAATCAAACTCAGAACTTGCTAGTCAGCTTACTCTGAGGCTGGAATTACAGGCAAGCTGTCACACCTACCCAGTGTTATTTTGGGGGCGGGCATTTCTGGGGATCTAAACTCCAATCCTCATGCTTGCTCTGTAAGAGCTTACCTGCTGGGGTTGGTCATCACTCCAGCCTGGTTTAAACTTGTCCTAACCTCTAGTCTCCCTGGTGTCTGGAGATGGGAAGGAATAAAAGTTATCTTGTTAGTTCCTTCAAAGAGAGAGCCATCTTAATACGCAACCTCAGGCAAGTCTGTCTTCCCATAGTCACCCTGCTGTATGCTCACTTGCTTAGTCAATATTTGCCGATGAGCTCATGTCTGGAAGGCAGAGCCTGAGACACAGATTTGAAGTTCAGGGAATTTTCCAAACTGCTTTTTGATCTGTGGTGAGTCTAGTAAATCAATCTTTGGGACACTCAGGTTCGGTTAGCGCAAGCTAAAGACTTTTTATGATAGCGTTTTACAGAGGGTATCAGGGGCAGCGGAAGAACCTGGGTCTGTGGGATGTGCCCCTTGCCTCGACCTTCAAGGGTAGAACAAGGCCAGCCTATCTCTCACCCTTTCAGGTGAGCGCCTACGCATGGATTTGGTGATGCTTTTATGCATCCATCCGAGACACAAGTCCCTCCTTGTCACACTCATTTGTTTTTAGAAATCAAAATCTTGTGTAAAACAGAAGGAAATCTAATTAGTGCACAGGTCAAGGAACTTTAGCCACCTCCCTACAATGTCACACCTCATCTGCTCATGTGCTCTGACCTGATGTGGGCAGCATTCACACTACCAGGATGAGCTAAGTCTTAAAAAATCTGTCTGGTAAACAGTTAAGTTCAAGGTTCTCAAATAGTTAACTTCTCAAAGGATGTCTTCATGTACCTTCAGAAGGTCTTTCCTGGATATTGACTCTAAGTCTGAAGGACTTAAGGAGTGTTTAAATCCACTAATCCCTTCCAGCTGCTTTAAAGAGGCGATGCCCTCAGAGGAAGCAAAGGGAAACCTGAGAGGGTGCCTCAGGCACCTTGGAGCCGGGAGGGGGCATCTGAGTCAGCAGCTTCTTCCACAATCATATACTAATAAAAGCCCAGGGGCATTCTCCAGTTCTGTTCAACTGTCTACTGCTTCAGAGGCCCCTTAGTTCACACACAGTAAGCAGCTTCCAGTAAAATACGGTTCCTGGGAAGCTTTTTTATGCTAAAATCATTGAAGCTGGATTTAGCGGCTATGCTGTTTTGAATAGGGCTCTCTGAATCAAGTCTAAAGAGACAAAAGGTCAAATTCTTGGCTCTCTCTCTCTCTTTCTGTGAATGTGCACATGTTTACAGTGCATGTGTGGGCATGTATATGCATGTATGCACCTGCACATGTGTGTGTAAGTTAGACAATAGCCTTCGGTGTCATTCCTCAGGCACCATTTAACTATTTTTTTCTGTGTTGTTTAATTAAATTAATTAATTTGATCCTCGGTCTCTCGTTGGCCTGTAGCACTCCAGGTAAGTTAGCTGGCTGACAGTGAATCTGGACTCGAATCCTGTTTCTATTCTACCCACCCCCAGCACTGGGACTAAAATCCTGTGTCACTACATCAGGATTAGAACTCAGGGCTTCGGGGCTGGAGAGATGGCTCAGTGGTTAAGAGCACTGCCTGCTCTTCCAGAGGTCCTGAGTTCAATTCCCAGCAACCACATGATGGCTCACAACCATCTATAATGAGATCTGGTGCCCTCTTCTGGCCTGCAGGCATACATGTAGACAGAACACTGCATACTAAATAAATAAATAAACTTTAAAAAAAAAAAAAGAACCTTTAAAAAAAAAAAAAGAACTCAGGGCTTCACCTTTGCAAGGAAAGTGCATTACAGGTCGCGTCATCCCAGCACTCAGCCTTCCGTAGAAATGGCACCACTCACCGTGGACCTTATGAACAGCTCCGCAGCTCTAGAGGCCAGGAAGTCCATGACGACACGGCAGCTTGGGGTCTTGTATAGGGCACTGGTGCCCTTAATGAAGTGTCAAGTCTTCCTGCCCTAGCTACCTCCCAAAGGCCTCTCTTCCTTATACCAGCCCAAGGAGGAATTAGGTTTGAGAACATACACATTCACCCCAGAGTAGCCACCAAGAGACTGGGAGTTAGTGTTAACTCTTTCACTGCCTGTGTTTTTATGATTCTGCGTATGGTACTGTTTTTCAACTCTGTATAGGGTGCTGGCTGGAGCTTTAGCCTGACACTGAAGTTACCCTGAGGGCATGTCCTTTGTGACAGGCACAGAAGTGCAGCAGTTAAAGTGGGGCCTGATCCAGACCCAGATGATGGCCACACAAAGGTCTGCGCTCACTGTCTTGGGAATCAACCAGGTCAAGTGGAAAACAGGTGAGAAATGAGAGTTAGTTAGAAGAGTCCCAATCCAGAAGAGAAGAAGACGTCACTTCTGTGCTACGCGTACCTTGCAATCTTCAGTACTGAAATGAGTCAGGGATGGAAAAGGGGAGAAAGAGATACACCAGGCCAGGCAGGGGACTGCAGGAAGCAGGGTGACCCCATGGATGGCTGCTGTTTCCAACATCATCCCGGGGCTTGGCTGTTTGAACAAACCTTTGCCATGCTGCACGGTTTCTGAGGGGCAGGAACTTGGGAGTAGCTACCTGGAAGGTTCTGGCTCAGGATGTCTCATGGGATTAAGCTGTTGGCTGGGGCCACAGTCATTCATGTCTCCAAGGGTCTGGAGGACCTACTCACAAGATCTACCTCTTTGGCATGGGTAGGAGCCCTAGTCCCTGGCTGGCTGTTGGCAGAGTTGTAGCGTCTCACTATGTGGGCTAATGTAGTGAAGTGGCAGCTGGGTTTCCCACAGATCGAGTTCTTGGAGAGAAAGTAGGGAGGTCATGGTTTGCTCTGTTGGGGAATATTATTTTCAGGTGTGTGACTTTTGTTTACGCTCCATTTATTTAACTCTGTGAAGCTGTGTTACTGTGCCTGTCTGAAACACTGGATGGTCCTAATAAAGAGTTGAATGGCCAATAGCAAGGCAGGAGCAAGGATAGGTGGGGCTGGTGGGCAGAGAGAATAAGCAGAAGGAGATCGGAGAGCAAGAAAGGAACCAATGAGAACAAGGAGAGGAAGACATCAGGGCCCAGTCACCCAGCTACACAGCCAGTCACAGAGAAAGAAGTAAAGAAAGGTATACAGAAATAGAAAAAGATAAAAGCCCAGAGGCAAAAGGTAGTTGGGATAATTTAAGAAAAGCTGGCTAGAAACAAGCCAAACTAAGGCCAGGCATTCATAACTAAGAATAAGCCTCCGTGTGTGATTTGAGAGCTGGGTGGTGGGCCCCTCAAAAAGCCAAAAGAGTAAAATGATACAACAGTGTTCCATGATGTGAGCTTCAAGGTCATGTCTACAGTTTCTACAATTTTAGAAGTGAGTCACTAAGTCTGCTCACTCTGAAGAGGAACTAAGTGACACATTTAAAGAGCCATGGACATTCCAAATAGCCATAAGCATCTACGAGATGCTCCAAGAGAACAGGATTATGGGGCTGGAGGAGTTTAGGGGTCTAGAATGTCAATGGTAGAATGCATTGCTCTGAACTCATTAGCCAAATGATCTTTGGATCATTGGCTGCCCCAGCCTCTAATAGCATCCTTTCCCTTGCCTGGATATCATTTTCCCTTATTCACATATTTTATTATTTCTTTTCAAAATCTCCCAAGGGTCTGCAACAACATGATGGAAATATACAAACTATACATAGCAATGACATTTGAGCTCTGTGGAACATGTCCTAATTCCAGGGGCAAAACTTTCTGTGACTTAGAATTTGGAATCTGTCATAAGCTCTCTAGACAAGAGGAGACACCGAAACCATGAGAGGGACAGGCTGTGGATTTGCTCACTTATTGATGAGCATAGCATGTGTGGGCCCCGATTCTCCCTAGATTCTGAGCAGCACCAAGAGCAGGGAGTGAGGGGTGGTGAGGTCAAGGCTGGTGTGGGCATGGCTGTGTGAATAACTGGGATGCAGGGTAAACCAGCCTGGACTAGCTTTAACCCATACAGACTTGTGGTTCTTCACCCTGTTCCTCCCTAAGGGCAGGGATGGCCCTGCTCAATTTCCTGGTGCTTCTGCCCACAGTTAAACATGTTTGATGAATTTGCTTCTACTCTAAATGATTCTCAGAGTGGAAGAGGCACCTAACTAGCTAAGCACAACACCAGATGTTGTCCGGCTCTCTCCCTGCCTGCTCGATGATGACGAAGAAGGTATTTTTGGTTCCCGGCTGAGGAGTGCTGACTGCCCAGGTGACCTTCGCTCTCCTGCACAGGTGCAGAGGGATTCTCTCCAGGAACCTCTGCTCCTAGGAGGCTGCTTCAGGCCTTCCAGAGCCCCTGGGGCAACTTCTCTGCAGCTAACAGCAGTGACGAGGATGGCTGTGCAGAAATCCAGAAGGGAGTGTGGAGGGAGGCCTCTTTCTTTCACAAGGTAAAAGATGCATATTTCTTTTAAAGCCCAGAAGAAAAATGCCAGCTCTTTGTTTGAAAATTATTATACTTTGGATAGAAGTGAATTTGTGTTTTTCTTTTTTCCTCAGGCGAATGTAAGAGATGGAGGGGGAAGAGTCTCCCCCATAAGAAGCATTGCCAGAAGGAGTAGTTCAAGGTGACCTCAAACAGTGCTAGCTGTTCAATATTAAGCGGTTTCTAGGTCATTTACATATGCATTAAATGTGTCTGCTTTTCAGTGTGTGTTTTTTTCTAGTAATAGGGCATTTTATCTTAAAAATGAGCTAAATCACAGGTTTAAGTCTTGGTACAAGGAAAAGTGAGTTTATCCAATGCAAATATAAAATACTCCCAGTGCTACATCACGGAGTGATTGGTTGGCACTTCCTGTGCTATTGTACATATGTCACCTATATGAAGGTGCAGACAACCACAGTGGACAATCCATCACAGTCCTTCAGTGGCCATGAGTCAAAACGAAGCTACTCTTAGAGTAGAAGGTTGTTTGACACTTTATATCCAACAGCAAAGGGACAGAAAGAAGTATTACCCACGTGGTGATCAACACCCAACCAGCCCTTCACTCAGCATATGCTAAGGACCAGGAATTGTTCCAGAAGATATTGGGAAACTGTGCTCTGGTTTACTTTCTGGTGCTGTGATAAACAAAATGACTAAAACGCTATAGAAAGAGGAGGGTTTATTTCATCTTATGATTCTAAGTGACCGGTCCGTCACTGTGGGAAGTTAGGGCAGGAACTCAAGGCAGGAGCTTGAATCAGAAACCAAAGAGCAGGACCGGTTGCTGGTTAGCTTCTTGGCTCATGCTCAGTTAACTTTCATATACTACACAGACTCACCTGCCTAGGGATGGTACTGCCCACAGTGGGCTAGGCCCTGTCATGCCAACCACTAATCAAGACAATCTCTTATAGATATGACCATAGGCCAACCTCATCTGGACAAGTCTTCAATTGAGGCTCCCTGTGCCTGGGTGACTCTAGGTTACATTAAGTTGACAATGAAGAACGTCATAAGTATAGATAATGAGTCAATGGAGCAGCGCTGAGCATAGTTTCTATTTCACGTAGACACAACCAGGAGAGAGCTCTCTCTCTCAGGGAAGGCACACTTTTAGGTTAAAAGATATGTGGCAGTCAAAATAATACAGGACAGACCCAGTGATGAAGGCGAGGCAGGGGTTATCCTCGGTGATGCAAAAGTTAACGGGATCTGCATGGCTAATCTGGGGACTGCCGCCTTAGCTACAGTGAGAATAACATGAAGGACCCCACTGCATGAGGACCTGGGAGAAGAATGTGCCCACAGAAAAAGAAAGTTGAAGTATGGGTAATGAGTTTGGTGTGTTTGAGCTCAGGGATGGGACAGAAGGCAGACGATAGATGGGATGCAGGAGGTGAAGAACCAGGTAGAGAAGAACCGGGTGGAGAACAACCAGGTGGAGGCGGACCAGGTGGAAAGGCACTGAGTTTCTTTCTTAATTATGTGTATGCGTGTGTGTCTGTGCGGGAGCTGTATTTAGACAAGTGCAGGTGCTCGTGGAGGCCAGAAGAGGGCATCAAATCCCCTGGAGCTGGAGGTATAGGCAGATGTGAGCTATTGAATGTGGGTGCTGGGAACTGAACTTGGGTTCTCTACAAGCGCGGTACATGGTCTTAACTACCGACCCACATATCCTTTTCATCTGGATCTTACTTGTATTTAGAACTGCCTTTGAAAAAACAATCAGCAGCACTACTTTTCCTTTTATTTATTTTGCTTTACCTTTTATTTTTGACAATTTCATACCCATGTAAAAGGGCTGTTTTCATATTCTCATCCCCCATTAGCCCCTCTAACCTCTCCCAGTCTAGCAGACCTCATTCACAATTAGTCTTTCAGGAAACCTTTTCTCTTGAGACTGGGTCTTATATAGTCTCCAGTGTGCTATGTAGTTGAGGAGGATCTTGAACCGTGGATTCTCCTGCCTCTACCTCCTGAGTAATAAAATTATGGGTATATCAGCATTTGTTTATGCAGTACTGGAAATAGAGCCCAGGACCTCCTGAATGTAAGGCAGACACAGTCTACCAACCGATACACTCAGTTTCCTTTAAGAATCTTACATCTGGGGCCAGTGAGATGACTCAGTGGGTAAAGGCACCTGCCATCAAACCTGATGACCTGAGTTCAATCCCAGGTCCCACAGGGTGGAAGGAGAGAAATAAATGACTCCGGCAAGCTGTCCTACGACCTCCACATTTGCACGTGCATGCACACACACTAAATAAAAATGTGACTCAGAATCTTAATCTCACTGTCAGACTCTCTCTGGTTAGCAATAGGACAGGCTAGAAAAGGCAGATAAGACAATAGAATAAAATGATTTACTCCCAAGTGCCGCCACCCAAGAATAAATACTGCAAACATTTGGGCGCACAAGCTCTGCTGCACTCTGGGCATTCCTCCAAGATTTCTGTGCTGAACTCCCTCCCAAGGTGACAGACAGTTTTAGGAGATGGGGAGTCTAGGAAGGGATGAGGTGGTGTCTTCTGCCACGAATATAGAGAATACTCTAAGAAAGGGTGACATGTGGAATTGAAAAGTTCACAGATGCATATAGTCTTAGAGGCATGATTTACCGTCATCTTAGTATAAATACTCCTCCTTTTATCTCTACAAGATTCATCCCTCTGGTACCCACTCTCTCTTCTTAGTCCCTAAGAAGGCTTCTTAAGCACCAGGCTAGAGAAAGTTGCTCACTTTTCTGACTAACTGGGGATCCGGTCCCTAACACTCTTTTCACTTTAAGGCATTAACGTTTTGGGTTTTGGAATGGGAGAAACCCAAGCCCCATCTCATAGATGGCATGAAACTGTAGCAGAAGGTCCTCTGCCCCCTGCTGTGCTCATGCACTTGTTTAAGGCTGGAGTCTTTGTCTTTAGCCCCTTGTTCAGCAGCCAGTACTTGTAGGCAGCCAGGAACAAATGTTAAATGAATATCTACTACAGTAACCTAGAGACTCCTGAGATCTGTGATTCAGAACTGCGGAGGTTGGGCATGGAGGTCTAGACTGGTTATGGGCATGATGCGATCCTGCAGATGTTAGGGGTGCACTGGAACCAGGACCCAGAAAAGACAGAGAAAGTAGAAAATAGGAGACACAGCTTGGTGGGATGAGGTTAGGATCGTTGAGAGATGGATGGAAATGAGGAAAGTCAACACCAAGCAGCGTGGAAATTATTATCTGTTGCGTCATTTCATTAGAAGAAAGAGCCTGGTAAGAATTAGTAGCTTTCAAGATAGAAATGGGTTTTCTTGAAAAAGAGGGAGGTTGTCCCTAATTGTATTTGTCCAGGTAGAAACAGGCGTGATTTGTCAAGAGTTAAAAAAAAATGTTTTTTTCGTAGGATAGAAGAGTTTTTAAATTATGACCCAAACTCAGATTCATTTCAATGAATATGTTCCTAGGTACATTTTCCTTGTCAATCAGTTCCACTATGGAGTCGTTTGGGTCTAAATTCATTATCTTTTTCATTATAAATGAGACCAAATGCTAATGCCTTTTGTGACCCAAGATTCTATGAGTCTAAATAGCAGTCTGAGAGGCTACTGCTGTGTGCCACACACAGTAGGAGCTCACTAGATAGATTTAAATTACCTCTTAAAACTGAAAAGCTTATATTTCAGGTAATCTCAGCTACAGGCTCCATGCATTTGAGCAACCTGATTGAACTCAGCTAGTCTTGACTAACTACATCAGTGGCTCCTGCTCAGAGCACTAAAATATTCATTAGCTTTTTTTTTTTTTTAAATTAGAGAAGTCGAAAATTAAAGAGGGAATTTGAGCGATTTTGGCGTGGGGAGATAAAAGTGTGCTCTTACTGGGTTTCTGAATGCTATGAATCATGGCTGAGATGATTTCCCAGAACAGAACCTGGTAACATTAAATTGCAAATAGGATTTTCCCGCACCCTGAGTATAGAGTTACTGGAAGGCCACCCTTAACATAATCATTTCATCTGAATTCTAGGGGTGAGAAGGCTACATAAGTGAGGCATATTCCAAGAGTGCCTGCGGTTCTCAAGATTGAAATCACCAGTGGCAACAGAGGTATTAATAGGATCATGCTTGAGTCTGTGAAAAAGCTCCATTCTCAAACAGCAGTGTACGGAAGCTGATAATCACCCAACATCCGTGAGCCACCCTGCCAGTCCTGCCGGGAGGGAAACAGGTAAAAGAACCTGCAAGAACTGGTTTGCATTCCTCTGGTCTTCCATCTCTCCCCCCTCCCTTTCTACTAGAAAACTAAATAATTAGACATTGGTGTTCAAATAAAGTTGTTTTTTTAAAACTCATTAACAATATTTGGACACTTAGTACTAAGAATTAACGGCGCTGGGTAAGATGGGTTATCCATTAGATAAATCCATGGACCCCAGGCTAGCCTCAGAGTGCTTTCTGATCTAGGCTTCAGACTCACATTGCCAACTGATCACAGACAGTAGAAGAGCAGACGCTTCCTGTCATCCTGGTGGGGATCAAAGGCTCCCTGGCCACACTCTCATCTCAACAACTGTCCTCATGTTTTTCTCACGCCCACAGTTCCGTTTCACCTGCACGTCTCTGTGGTTTGAGCTTTCTTGGATGCCACCCTCAGAAACCTGCAATGGAGACTTCGTGGTTTCAGGGTTACCTCTACTGCGGCTTTCGCTCTTTCAAACTCCTCTTCTAAGGAATGGTTCCTGGAGAGCAGGGCGCTGCCCCAGCGATGTTCTTTGGTGAGCCGAGCCTGAAATAAACCAGACAGGTGATGTATTATTGGCATCATGTGCCACAAAAGTAGAAGTAGTTTTCTTTTTCTCACCTTGCTTCCCTAGAGTTCCAAAGGATTTCATGTGTGTGTGCACACTTGGGTGAGTGTGTGTGTGTCTGTATATGTGTTTTTGTGTGTACACGTGAGGACATAGGTCAACCTGTAGTATCATTCCTTACGCGTTATCCATTTTATTGTTTGAGACAGACTCTCTTACTGGGATCTCGGGCTCTCTTAGCCTACTCTTTCTGGCCAGCGATCTCCCAGAAAGCTCCTTTCCCCTTATCCCTAGTGCTGAGATTACAAGTGTGCACCACTAGGCCTGACTTTTCACAAGAGTGCTGGGGATTGAACTCAGCCAGCATTTTACTGACTGAACAATTTCCTTCGTGCCTTGAAAAGTGTTTTCAAAGTATTTTTTTTTTCAGGCATGAGGTCTTATGATCTTGGATGGTGTCAAATGTGAGTGTGTCTGTATATGGATTCTTTGTGCAATAGTCTCAGGTCCGGTGTGAACTTTGAGCCACTGTGGTAGAGAACAGCTTCCTAATCATTGTTCAGGAGGCTGAGAAAAAATCCAGTACTTCTTATGCAAACCAAGCTGGAATTGCTTGATTTCTTTCTACTCTACTAGAGAATTTTCTAGCAAGTCTGCTTGGCTCTGTATGAGTGGTCTAGGACAGCCAAACGTGTTTTCTCAAGGTTTAACACAGAAAAAATCTAGACACTCAATGTTCTGCAGGCCAGTAGTTCACGGCCACAGTGGCGTCAGAATTGCTCTCTCTGCACGTTCTGGGGAGGTCTGTTCCACACCCCTTTCCTGTACACAGGGGCTGCAGGTGGCTATGGTCACGGTATCCTCCTAATCCTGTCCTTTCTGCTTCGCTTTTACAAGGTGCCTGGGACTGCAGTCAGGGCTTTTCCACACCACGAGAAACTTTGCTTCTCCCCAGATCACCCATCTAGCCCCATCTTCGCTGGGCACGGTGACAGTCACAGGTTCTAGGGCTATGACAACTTAGCTTTTTTTGAAGACTCCATTCACTACTCTCCTATGACACTCATGGAGCACAGTATATTTTACAAACAAGGATACACAAATACACATGCTGGGAAGATGTCTCAGAACATAAGAGTACACTGCTCTTATAGAAAACTTGAATTTGATCCCCAGAATCCCTCACCAGGCAGTTCAGAACAGCTTGTAACTCCCATTCCAGGGAGATTTGACACCTTTGGCATCCTAAGTACCTGTACTCATGTGCACATACAGGTATGTAGACAAACACACATATACACAATTAAAAAATAAATGAATAAGCCAGGCAGTGGTAACACATGCTTTTAATCCCAGAACTTGGGAGGCAGAGAGGCATGTGGATCTTCATTTTGTGGTTAGCTAGCCTGGTCTACAGAGCAAGTTCCAGGATAGCCAGGGTTACACAGAGAAACCTTGTCTTGAAAAACCAAAAGAAAAAAAGAATAATATAATTGAAAATATAAAAATGCAGGTGGTTTACAATTTTTTAAGATACTAGGCAGTTGGGATCCTGTTGCCTGGGAGAGAATCTAATGGTGAAGGCCACTTGGGCAGCTCACAGAAGGATAAATAGTCTTGTGTGTAACTTGGTGAATCGCCTGACGTTTTTGTCCTAACCAGCTTTGGGAGCGCTGCTCAGGACTGCCAACTCCTTCATCTTTCTGCTGGTCCCTTCCCTGACAAAACCTTTATAATGTAGACACATGGCAAGAAATGAATGATTGATTTTATTTTACAATGTCATTTATTTATTTATGTACTAGCAAGTAATTTGAGGGCTCAGGGGTTGGTAGAATAATGATTGTTAAATGTCCACACCACACAAAGAAGTCTACAGATTCAAGGCAACTCCTTAAAATTTCATCGATATCCAAATGTAAATATTTTAGAAATACTAAGTTGTACTGCATGGGGAAAGACCATGTCTTAATTTGCTTTTGGTTGCTGTGATAAAACACCGATTAAAACCAATTTGGGGAGGATAGGAGAAGTCAGGGCAGGAACTCAAGGCAGAAACCTGGAGGCAGGAACTGAAGCAGAGGCCATGGAGGAACACTTCTTTCTGGCTTGCTGTATAAATATATAAGAAAACACTTCTTTCTTATACAACCCAGGACCACCTGCCAAAGGATGCCACCACCCACAGTGTGTGCTGGATCCTTTGACATCAATCACTGATCTTGAACACGCTTCATGGGCTTGCCTACAAGCCAATCTGATGGAGGCAATTCCTCCATGACGGTCCCTTTTCTCATATGACCAGTTTTGGAAACATAAGGAATGCCAATGAGTGACTAGCAAGAAAACGCAGCCTTGTTGAAAATGGCCAAAGACCATGAGGATATATAGCTCCTGGAAGAAGAAATGTAAATTACCAACAGGCTTATAAAAAGTAGTTGCCTCGATTAAACAGAGAGGAAATGACAATCAAAACCACAGTTGGTATCATCTCACGTGGGTTAGGCTGTTGCCAAAAGGGTCAAAGAATATTGGAGGAGATGGAGGAAAAAGCAGGCTCTCAGGCACTATTGGTAGAAAGGTAGATTTGTATTATTGTGAAAACAGCTTAGACTGCCTGCAGAAAATCAAAACTAAACCTACCGTGTGGTGCTAAGGGAATGAGACCATTGCGGTAATTTTAGGTGTTCTTTCAAAATAAACCAAAGGGTATGAGGTAATGCGTATAGTAACCAGAATAAGTCAACTTGTCATGCACATCTATTTCAAAACATTATATGTGATAAACACATACTTTTATTGTTCAAATAAGACATAATAATAAAGAGATACATCATGAATGACCTATGAGTGGCTTTAGAAAAATAAAGCACTGAGATTGTTGTCTGGGGCAGTGTTTAATCACCAGGCATGTTGCATGGTGAACCAGGCCCATTTTGCTGGGAAGCTTGGTCTAACAGGAGACTATTAGCATCCCTGGCCTCTCTCTCTATTAATGTTTCAGCTTCATTTTAAACCACAGGCTGCGAAGGGCACCACGTGTCAGGAGCCCACGTTTCCAGGCCAGCTCGCCTTTCCCACCTAACACAGCAAGCACAGATGGAGCCTTGTGTGCAAATGACATTTGATTCTGATGGCACAATCGCTATTTAGGGATACTCCATTTCTCACACCATTTGAAAGCTTTAGGTTTTTACTAAGATAAGTGTTATCTAACTTACCATTTTTAAATTTCTTGGCCCAAGGAAGCGTAAGTTAAATGTTATGGAGTATAAATAGCAGTTGATATGGAATTGAAAATGTTGATCACTTTTCCATGCTTTAGTGCTGTACTGAAACATGCTGGGTACGAGCTGAGCATAGGGGGCTGAGAAATAGCTCAATGGTTAAGAGTTCTTGTCTTTTCAGAGGACCTGGGTTCAATTCCCAGCACCCACCTGATGGCTTATAGTGATCAATAACTCCAGTTCCAGGTTATCTGATATCCTCTTCTGACTTTCTTGGGCAGCAGGCACACATGTGACACATATACACACAAGTGGCAAAACACTCACACACACACACACACATGCAAAAAAAAATAGAAGGAACTGAGTACCACATGCAGATGATAACACACACGGATAAGACTTTCTTGAAGATAAGACATTAAAAAATATCTAATTTAGGAAAAACCTGTGACTTGGGAAAACAAATGGGCCTTGTGGACTGTTGGTATTGCTTGACAATTTGATAGAGGTATGATAAACAATGGTTGCACCCATCAGTTTGGCTGGCAGTCATCTTTATAGCATAGCTTGGCCATTTGTCCTTCTCCAATACAAGGGAGCACGGAAATATCCAGAAGGTCTTTTAAAATTCAGGTCGCTGTGCCCAGACCCCAGGGTCCCTGATTCAGTAAGTCTGGGGAGGAGTTTCAAATCTGCATCTCCACCAATCCCCAGGTGCCTCTGAGAATGCCAGCTCAGGACCACGAAGAGAATCCCAGATCTACATGCATATTGTGTGTATGTGGGTAAATCTCAAGGCCATAAGTGTGTGTTAAGTGCGTATGGCATTTGCTGTCAACCTGACACACTTGGAGTCACCAGGTGTTTTAGTTATGCTTCTCTCTGTGCTAAAACACCATGGCCAAAAAATAGCCTAGGGAGGAAAGGGTCTGTTTCATACTAAGAATCTCAGGTCACACTCCCATCACTGAGGGAAGTTGGGGCAGGAACTCGAGGCAGGGACCTGGAGGCAGGAGCTGAAGCAGAAGCCGAGGAGGACCACTGCTTGTTGACTTGTTCTCCTTTGCTTGCTCAGCCTGCTTTCTCATACAAGGTAAAACCACCTGCCCAAGAGTGGCACAGCCTGCAGTGGCCTGGGTGCTCCCATGTCAATCATGAAGTAATCAAGAGAATACCCTACAGGTTTGGCTACACGCAATATGATGGGAGCATTTTCTCAATTGAGATTTCTCTTCTCAGATAATTCTAGCTTGTGTAAGCTAACAAAAACAAAACAAGCAAACAAAAACAGCCAAGACACTTGGGAAGGAGAGTCTTACGGAGGAATTACCTCTATCAGGTTGGTCTGGGGGTCTCTGGGGGGATTATTTTGGTAATGTTAAATGATGTAGAAAGACCCAGTCCGTTATGGGCAGCAGCATCACCTCGGTAGGGGTACGGGAACAGCACGAGAGGAGAAAGCTAGCTGCCAGTAAACGTGTAGGTAAGGAAGAATGCATTCATCTTGTTCTCTCTGATCTTGACTCTGGATACGACGTGACTAGCTTCGTCAAGTTGCTGTTCTGACTTCCCTCAATGATGGACCACAACTGGGAATTGTAAACCAATTAAATCTCTTTCTCCACAAAGTTGCTCGTTGTGGGATATTTTATCACAGCAGCAGAAATAAAATTAGAACACGCTCAGGTTAGAAAGTAATAGAATGACTGCGTGACCTTGGGTGCAGTGTGACGTGAAAGGCAAGCAGTCGAAAGCCAATTCCTAGTTTATGACCTGTCACCTTAGACAAAGAGCTGGATTCCTAAATTCTCATCTGCAGTGTCTATATTTAGTCAGAGTCCCTGTAAGAACTGAGTAGTATTGTTCACATAAACACAAATACATAATACATAGCAAATGTTCTGTCAAACCCGGCTTCTGTTATCATCTAGATAGTGCCTTCACTAACAGTTGTGTTAGTTAATGGAGACAGCATGGGTTCTCAGACCCTTTAAACACCAGACTCACTGAAACGATCAAAGGCTTTGGATTCTTAGTCAGTGGGCATTTGTCATGCAGGATGCAAGCCCCAAAGGTGTGCATCGTGTGTAAGGGAACATTCCTTGCCTCAGAGTGGGGCAGAACATGGTCACCGTATCCATTCTGCTGTGAAATTCTATGCCAAACATCAAAGCGAGAAAGCGCTGATTTTGAAATGAGACGGCCAGCGTATGTATTTTCATACACATCAAGAAACAAGCACCGAAACCACTTCAACACGGTCCAGGGGAAAGCTGTGTGATTCTGTTCTAGTTGTCCTCAAGAGTCTACTTCTGTTGTTAAATCTGGTATTGTTTCCCCCTCTTGTTAGGGTCTCTGATTTACTCGTGATAAATACTTGTTGAGAATTCCCTCCTGTGCTGATTTCTCATGTTGAAAATGATGTTGCAGGTTTCTGTCCTTCTTTCTCTCACCTTTGTTCTTCTCTTCCTTCCTTCCTTCCTTCCTTCCTTCCTTCCTTCCTTCCTTCCTTCCTTCCTTCCTTCCTTCCTTCTTCCTTTCCTTCCCAGTGCTCATTATTACATGGCATCAAGAGGAAGAAGATGAGATACAACCCCTCAACTATCCCCCAATAGACAGAACAATGAGCATTTAAAGAACATTGGATTGAATTATTTTGCAGAGACAGAGGTCTAATGCTTCTTTAAGCACATGCCTCATCTATTTTATCAGTATATATTCATTGTACAAAAGAGTGGGATTCATTTTGCTACTCAGGCACAGGCCACACTCATCCCAGCTGACTGCCCACCCTAAACCAGCCCTGTCCCCAATCCAGCAGACTTTCAGGTTCAGGTCACACTGCTGTGAAATATTAGTTGGAGATGTGTTACATTCATTTATGCTGTGGAACATTTGTTCAATGATGCAAAGATGTGTTGCATTCTTTTCTGTTGCATTTGTTTAACTCTGTGAAGCTGTGTTACTTTGCCTGCCTAAAATACCTGATTGGTCTAATAAAGAGCTGAATGGCCAATAGCTAGGCAGGAGAGAGAAACAGATGGGGCTGGTGGGCAGAGACTAAATAGGAGGAGAAATCTAGAGAAGGGAAGGAGGGGGAAAAGGAGATGGAGAGGAAGATGTCAGGGGCTTGCCACCCAGCCACACAACCAGCCATGGAGTAAAAGGAAAGAAAGGTATAGAGTAAAGAAAAGTAAAATCCCAGGGGCAAAAGATATACAGGCTAATTTAAGAAAACAAGTCAAGCCAAGGCGGGGCATTTATAGGTAAGAATAAGTCTCCATGTATTTATGTGGGAGCTGGGTGTGGGCACCCAAAGAGTAACAAAACAAAACAAATCAAAAACAACTATTCCACACCAATCAGAACAGTTGAGTGACCCTGCTGACTGAACTGCCCTACTTCCTAGATTCTGCTCCCCAAATCCCTACCCATAGCCCATACCATCCCAACTTATCGCTGCCCTACTGCTGGACCCTGCCCTCAACCCCAGTAGACATTCCCATTTATACATGCATATAGTGTATGTTTTTTAAAAGATTTTAATTTCAAGTGGTGTGTATGTGTGTGTACACGCGCGTGCACATGTGCATGTGTCCCCAGCATGACTACAGGTGTCTATGGAGTTGCACATGTGCGTGTGTCCCCAGCATGACTGCAGGTGTCTATGGAGTCCAGAGGCTCACAGCTGGAGTTACAGGATGTTGGGAACCAAACAGATCCTCTTCAAGGGCAGTGCACACTTTTAACTGCTGAGCATCTCTTCAGTGCCTAGACCATCTGATCTCATTCCCTCCCCTACTGCTTGATCCTGTCTCTCACCACCCACCCACCACCAGCCTCCTTTCTCTTCTCAAAGAGTTCCCCGTCTCCTTTCAAACGTTTTTCCTTAAGTCTAGATTCTACACATAAGAGACGTGTCTTTCTGAGCCTGGCTTATCTCACTTAATGTGATTTTCCTGAAAGGATCTATGGTCCCTTTCCTTAGTGGCTTGATGTGCCACATTTTCTCACTTGTGCTCTGGAGAGCCGGGGGAGTCACCCATTCAATAGCATGGGTGTGCAGGATCTCTGTGGTGTGACCCTTGGATTCCTTTACATGAATCTTATAACCTAACCCATGTGTCCCACTAACTGCCTCACTTATGGTTGTAAGGGCAGCAGACACCCAAGTGTATCTGTTGAACTGAGTTGGGAGCCAACAGCTTTTCTAAAAATAAGGTGACGAATTGGGAGGAGAATTAGTTGTATGAAAATTCTAATTGTCTTACGAAGTTTCTATAAGAAAGTAACAGATATTCTTGAACATTGTTCAACTCGTGTTAACCTAACAGAATTAAATAATAATTGATCTTTGAGATAATAAGAGTAACAATGGCTTATGAGTTCTTCAGGCAAACAGCACGTAGTGGCTGATACTAGGGAATCTTCTGGGGTTGGGAACAATGTTCATAGATTTTAACAGGTATAACTTGAATCCTGACTTTTCTCCTCCTTAGATATGCAAGTTTTGAAAAGCAACTTTTATTTTTTAATGTGAAATGGAGATGCTATGAAAGCCAAAGTAAGCAGTGGGCATTGCAGGCTTTACTGAGAAACTCTGAAGGCAGTGATGACCCATGGCAAAGCTCCGCATGGCTGGAGTGGTCAGCTGCCAGTCATGTGACGATGACCTGCATCTGGAGTGCCTGCTGCAGTTCATGCCAGTGAAGCTGAGGCTTGAGCCCGTGGTGGAGCCTCCAGTGTGCGAACGGGGAGGGAGCTGTCTGGACCACGTCTGCTGAAGAAGCTGTGTTCTCTTCCTCTGCCTCACCCAGAGATACCGCACCCAGATGGGAAAAGGCAATTTTACAGCCTTTCCCTCTGCATTTTATTCAGATCTTCAAATGCTTTAAAATAACTTTTCAAATCATATGATCTCTTTGAGCCCTTACGTTTATGGAATGGCAATGATATAGTTTCTGTCAAGTGTCAAGAATCACTGTCCTTGAGTACACAGCAACCATGTAACTCACTTCTCTGAGTTTTCTATTCGGGTCACCATTTGAGACTATACCATACTCTCTCTCTCTTTCCCACCTTGAAAAGAAAATGAGAAAACTAAGTTTTCATGTTATGTGTTTCCATTTTCTTTGTGATTGGTAAATGAGGTTTGTAAATCCCCCCCCCCCCCCGTTGAGTCACCACCTGGGATGATTTATGTTGGCTTGAGGGAGAAGCAACCATTTCCCTGGTTTTCCTGTGAGCCATCTGGATGAGCCTGGAGCAGGCTCTGCTGAGTCGGATGGTCAGAGTGACTTGTGTGTCAGTCTTGATATGAAATGTTGTTCCCTCTTCATTATAATCCCACTGTATCTACACAGGGAGGCTAGGCAGTGGCGAGTAGCGAGTTCCTAGCAGTACTGTGTGTGCACGCATGCGCACACTCATAAGTGTGTGCATGTGGCGGCTAGGGGTTCACCTCAAGTGTCCTCCCTCAGGTGTCATCCCTCAGGTTCCACAGGCCTTGTTCTTTGAGGCACATTCCTCTTTGGCCTGCTACTTGTCGGTTAGGCTGACTGAGCAGTGAGTCTCAGGACTCTCCGCATTTAGACCTCTCATGTGCTGGGATTGTAAGTGTGTGCCATCACACCCAGTTTCTTTTTCCACATGAAACTCAGCTCCTCATGTTTACAAAACAAGAGCTTTGATGAGCCATATCCCAGAAGTCTCCTCTTGTTTCCATCATCTATCAGTCTATCTCTATCTATCTATCTATCTATCTATCTATCTATCTATCTATCTATCTATCTATCTATCTATCTATATCATCTATCTATCTATCTATCTATCTATCTATCTATCTATCTATCATCTATCTTCTATCTATCTATCTATCTATCTATCTATCTATCTATCTATCATCTATATCTATATATCTCATCTATCATCTATCTATTATCTATCTATCATCTATCTATCTATCTATCTATCTATCTATCTATCTATCTATCTATCATCTATCTATCATCTATATCTATCTATCTCATCTATCATCTATCTATTATCTATCTATCATCTATCTATCTATCTATCTATCTATCTCATCTATCATCTATCTATTATCTATCTATCATCTATCTATCTATCTATCTATCTATCTATCTATCTATCTATCATCTATCTATATCATCTATCATCTATCTATTATCTATATCTATCTATCATCTATCTATTTAGTCTCTAGCTTTGTTTCAATGACTCTGTGTTTCAGGTAGAGCAGCAAGCCTGTGAACATTTCCTAATTTGCTATGACTTGGAATCGAAACTAGGAGAGTATGATTTTTTTTAGACAAGTCTTATCTGTAAACATACAGGGTCTGCCAATGTGACAGAGGAGTACTCAGTATCTCCGAGATTCACCTGGGCGGAGGACACTCGGGATACATTGGAAGGTGTATTTTGGAAGACAACATGGGGAAGCTGAAAACCATTTTCCAAAGTGCAATGTGTTGGCGTGGGGTAAACAGGGCAGTGTGGTGGGGTGGAATTAACGGACCAGCAGGAGGCGAGTAGTCACTGGGATAATAAGATAAATGCGTTGTGGGTTTCTAGGACAACTGGGGGCCCCAGCTGTTCCTCTGGTCCAGCTTGTTGTAGAGTGGCCCACTTGTGCCAAGTCTCTCCCTGCTTCGCCACTCTATTTCACCGTCCCACGGACGGCAGCAGATGAAACATGAAGCAAGCTCGCTTGTGCACTTACAAATGTGGCTTTTCTAATGGAGGCTGCCATTTTTCTCTTAAGAAGATACCCTTTAAAATGAGCACCAAAAATTCATTTTTCATGCTGCGTTTGCAATTCATTAATGTCTGTAAGATGATGTGTTCAGGACGAGAGTTGAACGGATATCTAGCTGTAGCCTGGGATCAGCTGAGTTCTTTCTGCCAAGGGTGATGAATGTGCAAGGTGAATAGTGACTTAGGAAGTCCCAGAGCCCCACCATCACTGGACTTCTGGGTTCTTCTCTGTCCCACTTTCTAGTGTGAGTTCACAGATAACTCTCTTCATTTCTCTGTTTCCCTGTCTGTACGATGAGGTAAAGGCAGAGCTTGCTGTGTTCTGCCTTCCGTCAGAACATTGACATAGGAAACTTCCCACACCAGCTCATTTACATAGGAAACTCTGACAGCCAACAATAATACCCACTGCTGTCATAATTATCCTTTTAGTTTTGAAATATCTATTTTATTTTTATGTAGAAATGTGCATGTGTGTGTGGGTGCCTGTGGGGTCAGAAGAGGGAGTTGACTCCCTGAGAGCAGGTCTTTCAGGATATTGTGAGCTGCCCAGCATGGGTCCTGGGAACTAAACTTAGGTCCTGTGCAAGCGTAGTGCATGCTACTGCTGCTGGGTTAGTGCTGTGGCTCCAATTATTTCCTTATTTCACTTGAGATCTAGATTCCCCGTGAGCCACAACCTGTGATGTGACAAATTTAAGAACCTTTTTCTGCTCATTTTCTTCCATATTTAGTCTCACTGCAGTTGGACTGTAGAAGGCAGGGATACAGACACACGGTTCTTAGAAGATCTTTGTGGTTGAAGGGTAAGGCCTTAAAACATGCCCAAGGAACTCAGAGGCTGCATTGCTTCTTTCAGAACCATAGGAGAGGTAAGCAGCCATAATGAAGCCTGTTGAGGAGCCCAGGGGCTAGCAGTGGACAGTTAGATAGGATTCATGGTCTACTTCTCCTGCTATTGAACCCTAGCAGCCATGGTTGACTTTACTGAGACTGACAGGCTCCCATGAGAAATATCTTTATAATACAACTTATAGCAACACACAGGATTACTGAGTATTAGATCACACACACACACACACACACACACACACACACACACACACAGTAAGTCTCTATGGTTCTCTGTACTGGGCACTCATTATGGTTACCATTACTGCTGGTGTTGGAGTAATATAATTCTTGGCATAAATTTATTTTAATGTGACAAAATACTGGGTATAGTCTCTTACGTTACAGGGCACAGATATGAATGAATACACAGGGTGTAATTTCCTCTTCTTTGTGTTCTGTTACATAAGTTGTGCTAATACTGGACTAGAACAGATTTTTGTATTGCCAAATAATGGGACAGTCAATGGCAGCACAAGGAAAATGTGCTAAGTACACAGTGAATTCATTAGCACGTTTTCCAGCCAAATACATGGAACTGTATACAGTTATTCTAAGCACCGAGACAGCTATGGGGTGAGAACACACTTTGCAATGCAAAGTTTGGAAAAACACTTCAAACTTTCTGTGCAAAATTTAAATAAAATATTTACGGTGCAGTTCCTGCTAGAGCAGACGGGTTTCCTAAGATTTGCTTTTGTTACCTGTGCCGGAGCCACAAGTTCCAACTCGGAAGCCAACTCGGAGTTGAGGGCACTCTTCCCGGAGCTCAGTTCTGGCTGAGATCTGTGTTCTGAGGACCTGCAATGAGACATTGAGGCCATTTGTGCACAGCAAGAACAGGCTCAGCCAGAAACCCAGCAGGAACCAGGCTTTGGGCAGAACTCCGACAGAAGTAAACTTTTGTAAGTTTCCTTCATAATTGCCACTGCCAGAATTTAAACAGCTTCGGACTTTCTGCTAGATAGAACTTTTTTTCCTCTCTCTCTCTCCCTCCCTCCCTCCTTTCCTCCCCCCTCTTCCTTCCTTCCTTCCTTCCTTCCTTCCTTCCTTCCTTCCTTCCTTCCTTCCTTCCTTCCTTCCTTCCTCCCTCTCTCCCTCCTTCCCTCCCTCCCTTCCTCTAGCTCTCTCTCTTCCTCCCTTCATCCCTCTCTCTCTCCTTTTTCTTTTTTCTTTCTCTTTCTCCTCCCTCCCTTTCTCTTTTTTCTCTTTCTGTCTCACTTTTTTCTTTCTTTCTTTTGTAACTGAGAGTCCAGATGAACCATGGGTAAAGAGGAAATGAACACGATGCCATTTTTTCACATAGGAAATTCCATATTAATGAAAAATAGTGTAATGATCTGGTTGGAGACAGTTCATAGACAGAGCTCTATGTATTTGGTTTGCCATCATGTAGGGATATGAATCAGGGCAAAGGAGACAGAAACAGGAGGCTGCCCTTTTCAAATCTTTAAAAATTGGTGTTCTGGTCATTTTTCTTCAACTTAAAACAAACTAGAGTCATCTGGAGAAAGGGAGCCTCAGTTGACGAATTGTCCCTATCAGATCAGCCTGTGGGTGTGATTGAGAGAGCAGAAAAGCTCTGTAGCCAGGAACCATTGGAGCAATGATATGTCTCTCTCTCTCTCTCTCTCTCTCTCTCTCTCTCTCTCTCTCTCTCTCTCTCACACACACACACACACACACACTGTAGTTCTGTTAGCTGATACCTCCGTTTTTTTCTTTTTTAAATTTTTATTTATTTATTTACAATTTAGTCAAAGTGGTTTGTGGAAGTGCTAACATATGGAAGGTTATTCAGGATCTTGAGTTTCTGGATTAACTGAGCCCCCTGACCCTTCTCAGACACAAAGGGCACCCCCGCTCAGTCAGCGTAAACTGCGGTCTCAAGACACCTTACCACAGGAGCTCTTTGGACCCGGTCCTTGATGAGCATGACTTTCTTTCTGCCAGGAGATGGCCCTTGCTTGTTCGGTCCCCATGGAGCTTGACATCATCCCATTTTTCCAGTTGTGTCTGAATGTCTACTGAGGAAGAAGGAAGCGGAAGAGAAAGCCCAGGGCCAAGCATGAAGGAGCACATAGAAAAGAGATTGGTTAGGAGACCCTGGGCCAATATTAATTTTCTTAAGGGTGCATGAAAATGAATTAAATCATAGGCAACTAAAAGAGACAAGGCTTATTAAGATAAACTGGGTTGCGTTTCCAGTTGAAGCACTCAGGTAAAATTAATTTCTAAAGCTAGCTTTATGAATCTATATGTATTTGCCTGACATACAGATGCATGCACACACATGCACATGCACACACATGTGTACATACACACGCACAAACACACACAGACGCGTGTGGGCATGCTTGATTTTCTCTTGATTTCCTGGTTGCATGAACTGAGGCCTTAACTGTCCTTTCATAGGAGCAATGTCGAGTGTGCTGATAAAAGTTGAGCTTGGGAGTTGACTAGGGCCAGGTGTGCATTTCCAGCTCTTTCTCTTACTAGCTGTAAGATCTTGGATAAGTTAAATTTTAACCCCGTTTTCACAGACTTCAGAGTTTTAATAACAAGACTAACCATGTAGGTGATGCAGTGTAGTTCCTGGCTATGGTGTCCAGCAGTGAGGGGGATTACCAGCCATCACCATCATCCTGGATATTATCTTAGGAATGTTTTGTATGGATGTCCCCAAGTTCTGTGCTGCTCTTATTTGTCCCCCTTGTTTATCTCTTGCTCTAAACTGAGAATTGCTAGAGAGCAGGGTCCACATTTTCCTGTAATTTCAGCTCCTGGGCCTAGAGAGATGTCTGGCATCCACCACAAGCTCAGCCCAGTGGGAGGAACACATACGCGAACGAATCAACATCACTTTTCTGAAGCGGAGCCCCCATGGCTATTCAGTCCAAGCACAAAAGAAGCTACCCCCTTTCCAGTTCCCAGAACTTTATCTTTCCCATTCCCATGTTTACTCTCTGAAAGTCATCCTGAACTTGACTATCACATCGGAGCCGACAAGACAAGCCACAGCTGCTGCAAACCTTCGCCTTACCTAAGTCTAAGGATGACGTCTCCGGGCCCCGCAGAGCCTGGGCCCTCTGCTCGCTGTCCCCACTGATGAGGTCAGAGCCATCGGCTTTCTTCTTGAGGGATGAGCTCTTTGATAAGGACTCTGATTTCTTGCCTTTGGTTTGGGTTTGAGAGACAGGTTCACTCAGGTCCAGGAGATCCAAGCCAGTGGTCAACACTATGGAAGACAGAAGGTCAGAGAAGCTCATTTACTTCCTGTAGTTATTATTATTTATCTATTTATTTTTGCATGTATATATGTATGTATGTGTGTATGCATGCTCAAGGGTGCGTGTGTGTGCGTGTGTGTGTCTGTTTGTAGGTCAGAGATAACTTTAGGTGTTGTGCTTAGGTGCTGTCTGCTTTGTTTTTTGAGACAATGGCTTTTACCGGCCTGGAACTGGACAAGTAGGTTAGACTGGCTAGCCTTTGAGTCCTCAAGGTCTGCCTGTGTCTGCCTTCCCAGGGCTAGAGTAAACCACCATGCCCCTTCCTCTTTTCTTTTCTTTCTGTAAGCATAGTTTCTGAGGATGGAACTCAGAGCTTTGTCCTTACAAGCCAACCACTTTACCATCTGAGGTACCTCTTCAGCCCTCAGTAGTCTTGTGTGTCAGTTGGGTGCATAGAGCCCCTATGTTGATAGAATGAATTAGAGTCAGCAACTCAAGCCTCTCTCATCATTGACAGCAGGAAGGGCTGTGAGGCTAGGAAGCTGGCGGTGTGTCCCCTAGGCCAACACCAGGCAAACCTCACCTAGACCCACCTCGGCAGTGAGAAAGTTTAGGACGAAAATAAAACAAATCTCCGTTCAGGTGCAGTAGCTCTATTCTGATTAATTTCTAGGGAAGGTTTGCTTGATTATGGTTTTTCCAGAAAAGGGACAATGCACACAGACTTCATGAAGTCTAGCGTAATCGTTTACTGAATTAAGCAGTTCGGTTGGAAAATCACATGCTGCCCGGGGCTCACTAGAGATGGGTTATATAATGCGGTTGGTGAGCAGGGATGCGTGCTAACTTCTTGACATTTACTATGCCAATTTTTATTCCGGCATAACCAGCTCTAAACTGGATACACTTTTACTTCCTAGTAGGTTGATTTCAATGAAGGCAGAAAATAATAGCATATTCCTTTGCAAAACCAGAATGAATAAGGTCAGCTTTGAACCTGTTCTTTTTTCCAGTATAGGCAACTTGTTTTTAACTAGCCCTTCCTGAGAAATGGAACAGAAAGGAGACACAATTCAGCTCCCCTTGCCTTGGGCTAGAGAGGTTGAGCACCCACCTGATAAGCCAGTGCCTTCCTCAAACTCTTTCCTCCACTTAGGAAAGACAAGAGGGAGTAGAGCAGCCCCTTTGTTGATCTCTCCTGCAGTCTAGAGCAACCACTATAGTACTTTCCCCAATCACAAGATGTCCTCTGAGTGGAGATCAGTCCCATCCCATCTGCTTCCCACTTGGTGGTCCCCTCGGCAGAGCCAGGGCTCCACGGAGCTCACAAGTCCCATTTCTTTAGTCACGTACAGTCTGCCTGAACATATACACGAGCTAGCCCTGCTCAGGGAGTCTTTGGTGTGTGAGTCAAACTTGAGTCCCCAGTCACCATGTGTCTGATGTGCCTGGAGGGAAGTTTCTTGAGCAGCCTGAGCTCTGAGTTTCTGCATCTGAAAATGGAGAATCAATAGTCCCGTAGAAGGGTGGAATGGAAAATAGATGGTCCATTCATAAAGTGCCAGACTCATTCTAAGTCCTCACTCAGTAAATACTATTTCAGGTAGAGGAGAGGACAGCATGGTTGTGGAGAGTTTGCCTGGCATTTATGAGCCCCTGTGTTTATTCCCACCACTGTTCACACACACACACACACACACACAGAAACACAGACACACACACACAGAGACACAGACACACACATAGAGATACAAACAGACACACATATACACACACACAGAGACATAAACACACACACAGACACACACATAGACACACACAGACACACACAGACACCCACAGACACACACAAAGACACACACACACATGCACACACTTTCTATTTTTGAAGGGCCAAATTGTAACAGATCCCTCTTTCTTATATAGTGTTCCTGTTTTCTTGTTCTGTTCTGTTTCAAGCCACAATCAAATCTACACACACAGAGAAAAAGAGAAATGTTCCTTAGGACAAAACAAGAAGAGACAAGGATTTTGTCTCCACAGAGGAGTCTATGAGGTGAATTTGTCACGAATGGCTTGAAGGGGCCATCTTGTTGTGCTGAGTTTTCTCGAGAAGATGGGAACCACTTTCTAAGGGCTTGGGGAGAGGAGTCTGTGGTGAGTCAGAAGCAAAGTGGGTGGAAAGAGGCCCTAGAACCGAGTCAATTGGCTTCTGAGCCAAATTTAAGCCTGGCAGGCAGCCAAGACAGGGCTCCATACATTTCCTGTTCACTGAGCAGCTAAATGAAACTTCTAGACGCTATCGGAATGGCAAGGACTCTAGGCCAATGGGACTTCCTTATGATGGAAGGAATGCTCCAAACGCCTTTTCCATTGTACAAACATTTAAAAACTAGCCTCTTGCCCCGAGATTTCTTTTAGAAGCAAAATTTCTAGGTATTGTGAACTTATAAATTGAAAGTACTTTTGCTACAAAATAGTAGCTGGCGGGTTTTAATCTCTTTTTCTGAATGAGTGAACAGAAAATTCAAACTGGCCAATCACACCTGTCCCCTCTGAAGCATCCTGGGCCCTTCCTGTGTTTGTTCTCCATGCTGTCATTTTTTTTTCTATAAATATGAAGCTGGAGCCTAGCATAGGCAAAGGCCTTCCTTACTGCCCATTTACTGGAAGCAGTGTCTTTGAGGTTGAGTGGCTTTGAAGCCGAGAGTTCCCTAGAATGACAACTTTAAAAGCAGAGAAGGTTGGGGTAGTCTCTGGAGTCAGGGGGACAGCATGTTGTTATGTGTAGGGTGCAACAGTTGAGGCTTAAAGTCAAGGGCTTGCAGCTCCTCTGGTGCTCCAAAATGAGCAAGCCTGAGCACAGAAGCTGGGTGCTTTGTTGACTTCTAGATTAAAGTGAAAACATTCTCCTAGGCACACGAAGGTTTGGGTCTCAGGGCTTTTGTGTGCAAAGTAAGAGTACGAGGATCATTGGCTTTCAGTTGTGTGTCAGAGTGTGCATGTGTGTGCACACAAGTGCAAGGAAATACCTTCTAAGTGCTTTAGCTTCACATTGGCAGCCCTTTCTAACTGTTGGTCTAATGACTCGATCCCTCCCTAGCATCAGAAATCACAAGCAAGGACCACAGCTTCTCTTATTGATCTCTGAGAGAAAACCTGTCCTGTGTTCTAACATACGTTAGAGTTATTAAATTACAACGTAGTATATTGCAAAGTTTGTCATGCTACATGTATGGCAATCTAATCACTTAGATTAGATTGTTGTTCAATGGCTTTCAGAACACTTGTTGTTATCAGTCTCTGTATAGTATCCATGCATCTGCTTTTTTAAATCAAGGGTCTTGTTGAGTCTGAGTCTGAAGTCTGTAATCTCAGCTACTTGGGAAGTAGGTGGATCACCATTTGCTGTGAGTTCAAGGCCAGCCTGGATATTTTAGTGAGAATGTGTTTCAAGATATAAAAAAGGAAAGAGAAGGTGGGGAAACCAGCTCAATATGTATGAGATTTGGGTTCAATTCCCAGTACAGAAAAAAAATCATAGGTACATAATTATTTTCTATTATTAACAATAAATCTAAAGATATATTCTTTTAAAATTTGTTAGAGATGAATCTTGCCACTTTGGAAAACTACTTCCTACATTGTTTACTTTGTATTGATTTTCATAAGAACCACATTCTGTAGGGATTTAAAAATATAGCGAGTTTTGCCTTGAGATATATTTCTAAGCTTGTAAAACAAAGTGTCCAACATAGGATGGCTGGAAATCATTGTATGGCAGAAAAGATTCAGAATATTGCATTATGGATTGAATGGCGCTCCACCCCTTGTTCATAGGTAGAAGCCCCCGTACTTCGGAAAATGACCTCATTGGAAATGTGACTAGAGATGAGGCTGTTTGGAGGCCAGGACACAATCCCAGGACGACAGATGTCCTCATGTAAAAGGGAAATGTGACATGAGTAGGTGTGTAGATAGAGAGATCGATGTGATCTGCACACAGATAAAATCCCACTTGGAGTCATGTGTCACATCCGAGGGACCAATAGAAAGGATCAGAGGTGGTAACAATGTCTTCCCAAGAGCCTGCAGGAGTGTGTCCCCCAGCACCTTGATCTGAGGCTTAGAGATTGGTGACTGGTCTCTCAGCTTGTAGCAGGTCAGCAAACCCCAGGGGCCTCCTGTATCCGCCTTCCAGTGCTGGGATTGTAAAGACAGGCTTTTTTAACCCAAGTGTTCTGGGGATTGAACCCCAGTTCTTACGTCTAAAGAGCTAGTGTTTACTGACTGAGCCACTTCCCAGCCCCCAGGGCTGGCTGTTTCAAAGGGACTTAGTTTCTTCAATTGAAAAGTGACAATGAGCTTCCTCACTGCATCTGATTCTTCTGGGATTGTCTACAATTAAGAGACCCCAGCTCTGTGTTTTCTGGGTTAGCTCTCCAGTTTCAGCCAGCTGAACCCCAGCTTCAGAGGTTAATATTAATAGGATCTGATGGTTGAATTCATTTTAATGTCCTGTTTAGAACCTGCCAGCATCGTTCTGTGTGCCTGAACACTCCAAGTGACAGGTGGATTTAGAAAACAACTTGGGTATGACATTAAGTAACAAAGAAGGAGATTCAAGAATGCTGCCACCTGAGTTGATCCGTGTGACCTCCCGGGCTCGACTTTACCACTGTCAGCACATCCATAGATGGCTACCTTCCCTTCATCTCCTTGAGTAATTTACAAGATAAGGATTGTGCTGTTTTTAGATATGGAGAGTGAGGTTCAGCTATTGCTACCATATAGACAACAGAAAGCAGTAGCTGGCCCCACGGTACAGAGCTGGGAGGAGAATGCATGAGGTTTGATCTCCCTGCCTTTCTTCCACCCAGGGCTGCTGGCCAGCATCCTCTCTCTATAGTAATTTACAGCAGCCTTAAAAAACATATATATTTTTTCCTATCTGACTTTCTTCACTTAGGATTCCAAGTGGTAAAAATGTAAGTCACTTGCCAGTGGAGGCCACTGTGGAAAAGTGGGACCAATGTAAAAAGGAAGTGTGAGATCAGGCTCTTCGCAGAATTGGCACCGCCCACCCACTCACTATAATCTCTGATTTCCCATCCTGAAACACCACACTTTCCTCATTATTTGAAGAGCACACCTTTGAAAGGGAGTGTTAGCCCAATGAGGTAGAAGTGAAAAGAAGCCCTGCTGGAGGAATGTGGATCCTGCTATCGGTCTGAGGCGGTCTTTCTGATGGTGATGGAGTGCTCACCCCTACACGCGCCAAGCAAGCGCTGAGGGTGTTCTGCTGCGAATGCTTAGTTCCAGGAAGGGTTTGTGCAAGTCGGATGCTCAGGTCATTTATATATAGAGAGAGCAAGGACCACACTTAAATGGCCCTATAACATCCTATGCCCACGGGGTATTTTAATTACTACTGACCTCTACTCAGAAAGAGTACCGCAACATTTTTATTTGGCTGGACTTTTGCTTCAGAAAATATTTTCCAAAATAATTGGACCATCAGGCTGAAGTTGCAAAATCTCCCTCTGAGATAGCAGCTTTCCTTTATAGCATGGCGGGTTTCTGAGAGGCAGGGTGGCAAATGCAGAGGTGTGTGCACCAAAAACTGAGTGAGAACAGTAACACACTGAAGGCCAGCCAAGCCGACTGGGTAATATACAGTGTGGTTTCCTGGGTAATCAAAAGTCATTTATTAATTTATGCTGGATTGTATACGGGTCAGTCACTTGATTGCAAATATCATCCCCTACTTAAAAGGCCTGGAGGCAGGGATAGTGAGAGGGCTCAGTAGGTAAAGGCGCTTGCTGCCAATGCTGACAATCTGAGTTCAATCCCTGGGACCCACACGGTGGAAAAGAAACGTCTCTCTGAGCTCTACTATGCCCTCCATAGGTCTGTTTCAATACGCAAATGTCCACACCCACAAATAAATAAACATACCTCCCCACTTCTTTAGAAAAATGCCTGGAGGAAAAATGCAAACATCTCTGGGTAAAGCACACCCCACTGGAGCATAGTTAGAAGTGAGTTACCGGCTGTGTTGGACGTTACTGGTTTTGCAATGGTCTCAGATTTGGTCTCGCAGAGGAAGTCATCGATGGAGGGGCTCAGAAGAGGTCTGCTTTCTTGTTGCTCATTCACCAGCTGAGAACAAACGAACACAGGCATCAAAGGGCTTCTCGACTGAACTGCGCAAGCATTTGAATGAAAACACAGCCCTGCAACACAAGAGGACAAGCAAGCCCTACCAAAATCAACACAAACAGAAATAAAATAATGGGGTGGGCCAATAGAGAAAACAAAACATTACCACAGGCTGGGGATGAGCCTTCAGCACTGTTAATCTATGTTTGGTGCAGCCAACTTTAGTGTTAAAGCTAAAGCCTGTTTCCCTCCTGGAGGGGCTTTAGAGTCGCCTGATTTCAGCACACGAGAAAAGACACTTGGTCCATCATAGGTGCTATGGGCTCACGCCACTCTCTATCTGGACTAAAAGTCTTAGAAATCACTGGAACAGGGGCTTCAGATTCTGTGGTGATGGACTGTCATGAGGACTAGCTACCTGGTGTCCGTGGGTGAGATGCACACACACATGGACCTGTGCGGTTAGTTAGATGAACACTACTTTTGTTCCTTTCTTAAAAACTCAAGGTACCTAGAGCCAACCCCCATTTCCTTAGCATGGTTTTGGAGAACATAACAAATATTATTTGAAGTAAGAAAATACTATTACTATCTAGGCATGTAGTAGGTGTTTGTGAAAACCTTTAGTTAGTCTATGGGCATAGATTCCTATAAGCATAATCCTATTTTTCCTTTAATTAATTCTAGAATTTAATAATTTGTTAGACTTAAAATTCTAACTGAAAACTGTTTTAGTGTGTTCCTAATTATTGGTAGTGGCCAGTTATTTACTGCTTCACTTTGAATCCACACTTTCTATAGTTAAGAGAAAATACACGCAAGTAGTTAATCACTAACTTGGGTGTCTTGATTTCCTGGGAGAAGCACAGCTGTTTGGCTCTACTTGTGGTCAAGAAAAGATGCGCCTCAAAGTTCCTAGAATTTTAATAACTGACCTGTCAAAGTTTTACTTTTTTTTTTAAGAAACAACGGACTTTGGAGTACTGCCAAGTCGAAATATAGAACTCCACTCATTGCCATGTCATTGTGTCTCTGGTTCAATGTCAACAAAGTAGTTCATGGTCATCAGATACTGGACACCCAAGCACACAGTTGTTGCTACAGTGCATCAAACCTCAGGTCTCCGTTAGAGCTTTTCATGGAGAATTAAACATTTGATTTTCCTATATATTTGTGGATATTAGTGGGGGATACCTTAGAGAATCACCCTTCTTTAGTGTTTAAGTTAACACCATTAGTCTTCAGTTAGTGATAGTTTTAATGTTACTACATACAAAGACACATTTTACTGGGAATCACAGCTCCTAAGGTGGGGTGGGTTTTGGCCTTTTTTTTGTCTGTTTGTTTTAAACGATGTTCCTTTAGTCTATAACTGAAATTCTGATCTGATCCCTTTGTTTTTGTTTTCTGTTTTCCTCTTGGCTATTGCCCATGCTGTTTATTTTGAAATAGCTTTATGTCCTGAGGGTCTGTGAGCTCCCTGTAGTTTCTAGGTAAGACATTTGAGGTTTTTAAGAATGCTGTGGACAAATCAAGCTTAGGAATTCGTCTAAATATGTTCTGGCATATAAGTCCATTTTAGGATGTGAAGATGAATTTGAAATCACTGGCAAGGCAAGTAAGATGACAGAAAATGACAAAATGATCAACCCTGGTGGTTCTGCATCCAGATCTGCTTCTCACACAGGGAGTTTGTGTACAATTTTGTGCGGGGAATACTTTTTAGGATCCAGCCATCATGTTGGGTGTAGTGATGACATTTGCTCTTTGAACCCTCAGTATTTAACGAAATGAACCTTCCCTGTGGAATGTGATGCGGATTCCACAGTGCCAAGATTTCTGAGGCTGATGGTCACCATCAAACACGGCACTGCACTATACTCTAACAGGCCTGCGCTCACCAAGCCGCCCCCTGGCCCTGTTGGCAAACATGTAGGAGACATAACACAATGGTGACTTTAAAAGTCTAAATATTTACGTATGATGCCACAGCTCTCTCTTTGATAATCAGTACTTATCTAAAGAAAGTCTGATTTTACAAACAGGCAACTATGTATAACTAAATTCTCTTTATGTTGATTTAAAAAATACGAGTTATTTCTTCACTAACATTTTGATTTGGAGGAGAATTTGGATAGTGTTTGGTTTGAAATGTTTGCAAACGCATAAGGGCGGACTTAGGGACAGGACCTTTGTCTAAACACAAAGCTCACGTGTATTTCATACACACCTTGCACACATGCTTGAAGGTAAGTCTATGTAATAAGTTTTGTGTGTCTGCCTCTCTTTTGGCTGCTACCTCTAAAGCCAGAGGCTTCTACTCATAGCCCCATACTGGAACTTAAAAAGTTTTGGATCTGATTTCAGAATAGGAATGCTAAACCTGTATCAATTTTAGTATAGATTATCACAAGTTAAATTACAAGCAACGTTCCCTAGTCCTCCCTTTTCCAAAACAATGAAGGGCTCAGGATTTATCCCTGGATCCCGATTCTGTGTACATGGTTGCAGAACAGGCCTGAGTTCCTATAGCTTAGGATATGGGGATATTCAACTTCTGTAGATACTCTTAGTTTTTAATGCTGAAAAACCACCCTATATTATTTGGCGAATTCCAGAGAAACTATTGTTTGTATCAACATCTAAATGGAGAAACAAGTGAAAGGCACTATTGAGTAAGGGCTTTCTTCAGGGCAGCATGCTTGTCAAAGGCAAGAGGATTTTGTTGGTGTTGCAGAGTCACTCATTCCAATTTCAGATGGAGTCCTCGAAGGAAGGAAGGGTCAATAGCCCTCTCAGTCACTGCTCACCGGAGGAATGGGAACCAGGGGACAGTGTCTCAGAAAGATCCCAGTAAATCCAGGGCAGAGTCATGTCTCTCCAGTCTTCTAGCTCCTGCTTCTGAAAGGCTGGTGTCTCTTCGGTGTCCAGTGTCCTGTTTCTGACCACTGCTGACTCCAGAACTGAGGGAAGCATGTGATGGTCATGTCATATCCCTATGTCATTCTTGATGTTTCGCTCCAGAGACACAAAACAAGAGGGCACCGTGAACAGCCTTTAGAGTTAGCGTTTCTCAGGCTGGACCAGTGTGGTGGTGCCCTGCTGCAGTGGGATGAGGCGAGGCTTCCAGGTGAAGAAGAGGAAAGCCGGATGACAGTGAGCATGAAAGCCATTCAAGTGGGTCAGAAAGAGCTTGGGCTTGGATGGAGAGGTGGACAACGGGGAAAGAGACATCATGAAGACAAAGGAAGATCCCCTTACAGGGTCTGAAGTTAGACATAGCCACGGCTCGCTCGTTATAGCCTTCACAGCTTCTAGTAGGGAAAGTTCATGCAAAAGGTATTCAAGAAATGGCTGACAAACGAGACAATGGCTTGGTAAAACTTAAGGCACAATAATGTGTATTTTTCACACTCTGATTAAATGGATTGAACATTGTTTTAGTCATGGCAGTGGTATTTCTTAAATGTGTAGACAGGACCAGCTTTCCCCATCCCTCCTTCTCTTTCTTAACAGGTAGACTGTTTTTCTCGTGGTGATCTAAGAATAAATGAATCTTTCAGGTTACAGACAAAAGGTTCAAGTTGAATGGAATCCCCAAACCATCCTGCTAAACTTTACTTTCAAATTGTGAGCTGTGGATTCCTTCCTCATTCATTGGCAGGATGAAGCTCATTGGCATTTAGATTTACTTCTGTTCATTTGAAAACACTTTATCGATTTCTGTCATTTAAGACTTTGGGTACAGAGCATATTGGTGTTATTAAAATGTGAATCAAAGGTTTCTAATTCTTTGCTAATAACGGAGTCAGGTAGTGCAGTTTTGAGATCAGCTTCTTAGATAAATCAAATTATCAGAGCTGACTTTAAAAGGCCCACTTCATTAGGTGTGAGGTTTTGTCTCAGTCTGTTCACATCTTTTCATTTCTGTTTCTTCTCTGACTGTGGCCTCTTCTCAATATTTGCATCAGCTCAAAGGTCATTGGGGATGTAGCTCATGAGAGAATATGTGTTTAGCATGTGCAAGGCTCTAGTTTCAATCCAAGCACATGAAAAACAAGCCCCATGATGGTAATGGATGCTTACTTGTCTTTCACACACCCCCTACAACAGCACACCTTGATGAAGCCCCTACAACAACACACCTTGATGAAGCCCCTACAGTGGTACACCTTGATGGCACCCCTATAATGGCACACCTTGATGGCAACCCTATAATGGCACACCTTAATGGCAACCCTATAATGGCACACCTTGATGGAGCCCCTACAATGGCACACCTTGATGGAGCCCCTACAATGGCACACCTTGATGGAGCCCCTACAATGGCACACCTTGATGGAGCCCCTACAATGGCACACCTTGATGGAGCCCCTACAATGGCACACTTTGATGGCACCCCTACAATGGCACACCTTGGTGTGGCACCCCACAATGGCACACCTTGATGGAGCCCCTACAATGGCACACCTTGATAGCACCCCACAATGGCACACCTTGACCTTCAGTGGAGGGGAGTGAGCACCTTTGGAATGACCTCCTCATCTGTGCTTATGTAGGTACTATCTTAGTTTTAATGTCTTTCTTATCACTAGATTAGAACTGTCATGACATTAGTTTATTACATCTTTTTTTGCATCCTATAGTAGTGGTTTAATAAATATTGAGCAGCTTTATGTAGTGAAACTGGCTGACTGTACAACAGAATGATCATGAGGGTGTCCTAGACTTCATACTGAATTCTAGCAGTCCATGGCAAGATTAGTGGTCTTTCAAAATGCTTAGCGACTTCCTAGAAAGCTTTATCCCAGACATTCAGGTCCATTCCTTCCAGGGCTGTGTCTTTTAGATGGGGAACATGGGGGCGCCTAAGCAACATTTTGTGATGCTATCGAGGTTGTTAGTTTTCTACCGAGAGGGAAGAATGCCACGAATTAACATCTAAAGCAGTGGGCATTCACTCAGGCTTGTGCTCGACCAACACCACCAGCGCTGGCGAGAAGGACTGGACACAGGTGAATGGCAGGGCAAAATCACCACAAGACACAACCTCCTCACCTCATTTTTTATTTTAAATCAGAAACCTGCATCTGGAGAGTTTGAGGGAAAATACTTCTGAAGACGCAGAAACGGGGGGTACACAAGAAAGTAGGTGAGTAGGTAGATTTGCACGAAGGGCTTCCTTATCAAGCAGAATTCAAAGGACAATTGAGCCTTTATATTTTATAGTTAATCAGATATTCAGTCGAATGATGTCAATTGAATTGTGACCTACTAAGACTGGGCAGGTGACATGATCAGCAGATACTGCCACATAGGTGCAGGGACACCAGCAGCTCCAATTACTACCTTACTATTTTATCTGAAAGTGCCTTGCCTTAGTTCCATTTTAACTCCTCTAGTTTTAGTGTTTTTTTTAAAAAAATAATTTTATTATGCAGTCTATTTGGACCAAATTATAAAGAAATATTTTAATTAAAAATATTTTATTTTTGAGATTATAATATGATAACATCATTTCTCCTTCTCCTTCTTCATTCCAACTCCTCCTTGATTCTTTTCCAATTCAGGGCCTGGTTGGAAAATATTTTTCTTTTAAATATATTCTATTGCTTAAATAAGAGTGTATAATCATATTACTTACTTTGTGACTAAAATTTCACTTTATTTCCAAATAAATCTATTACTTAGGTTTTTCACAAGAAGAAATAGGTGAAAATCTGTGTCAACATACTAAACACCGACAATAAAGTGAAATGCATTTCAGGTAATCAAAAGCATACAAGATATTAATTCCTGCGACACTGCTCATTTCCCATCAGGCTGTTATTGTGCTCTGCTGCTTAAGCAGTTCAGCACTTTAGGAATCACTTTTATAGTGAAAACAGTAAAGCTAGCGTGCTGGCCGGTCTTAACTGTGAACTTGACACTACCTAGAAACACCTGGGAAGATCAGGTTGGTGTGCGGGCACGCCAGTCGGGGACTGTCCTGATTGTTACCTGAGGTACACCCAGACTACTGTAGATCACATCATTCCCTACGCAGGGGCCCCTGACTAGTACAAGAAAGGTGGAAGCTAGCTAAGAGCAAGCAATCGAGAATGCATATCTGCTCTTCCCCCTCTTGACTGTGGCTGCGATGTTCTAGGTTCTGCCATGACTCCCCTACAATAAAGCGCTGCAACTTGGACTTGCAAACCAGATAAACTCCTTTTTCCCCCAGGGTTTTTTTTTTTTTTTTTTTTTTTTTTCTGGAAGGTGTTTCTTCCAGCAACAGAAATGAAAGCAGAGCAGCCGTTGACTAGAAACAACTGATAATCTCATATTTGTAATGTTGATGTAAAATAATATAGTAATAATCTTTGGGAATTTTTAAGCTCATTTCAGGTCTACGGGAACAAAGCACAAATATGCATCTGTGCACTTAAACACTCCCTTATTGTATGTGACATTGGTTTGAAGTGTATGTTAATTGTGGAGCAGGTTTTCATTTTGTTATAGAACTTTATAGTTTATTAATTCTGAGCAAGGTTAGGATTCATATGATATCTATCAAAACAGGGATCACATGGGGAGGATTCTCTAACATGGACTGTGAGCTGGCTCAGTCTACTGATGATCATCCCTTAAACAGTCTATCTTCAGAGCCTGGCCACACCTGCCCTGATACCTGAGAGCCTTAGGTGTCTGGGTACTAACAGCCTGACCAGGCCTTAGGTATCTGGGTACTAATGGCCCTGACCAGGCCTTAGGTGTCTGGGTACTAATGGCCCTGACCAGGCCTTAGGTATCTGGGTACTAATGGCCCTGACCAGGCCTTAGATGTCTGGGTACTAATGGCCCTGACCAGGCTTTAGGTTCCCATGTACTAACAGCTCTGACTAGGCCTTAGGTTCCCATGTACTAACAGCCCTAACCAGGCCTTAGGTGTCTGTGTACTAAAAGCTCTGACCAGGCCTTAGGTGTCTGTGTACTAACAGCTCTGACCAGGCCCTAGGTATCTGTGTACTAACAGCTCTGACCAGGCCTTAGGTGTCTGTGTACTAACAGCTCTGACCAGGCTGCACCCACATCCTCCATGGTAGTCCTTGTCACAGCCATTCATCCTCCAAACCCTTGACTTAATCTAAAGATCAGTCAGACTTTCTCCAGGCAGGACAGTTAGATGTATAAAATTAATCCATTTGTGGGGAAAGGAACTGGCAATGCCATCCCACACGTGGGCAGTGTTATTACTAAGGAAGGTAGGTGTATATACTTAAGGCAATCATTTTAAGTCAAAGATAGGAACCCAAGTGAGGTTATGTTTAGTCACCTTGAGAATGTTTTCCCAGCTAAGGACATTGCTCTTTCTCTCTTATTATACACAGAAAAATTCGATTCCCATCGAGGGATAAGAAGGGAGAACGGATAGAGTACGGAGGTGGAGTAGGAAGGAAATCACCCTTGAGGCAGAAGAGATGTGAATCTCAGCTCTAAGACACTGTGCTCTGGAGGAAAAAGGAGCCGGGTATACCTTGATTTAAACATCCAGGAGGCCAAATTTGTCAAAATCAAACTTTCTCAAGTTTCCTTCAGAGAGGAATGTACTCGCTAAGGCCATTTTGTCTCATAAAAACAAATCTCATTTTCCATGGCATAATCTTTGGGCACATGGGTTTTCTGTCTATCATAAAATTATTTTGTTGATAGAGCTGCAGCTTACAGTAGTGCTGCTTAATATATGCAATAATACTTTTGCACTATAAAAGTCTCCACTGGTCATTAATATATTCAATATACCTTTACACTATAAAAGTCTTCACTGGTCATTAATATATTCAATATACCTTTACACTATAAAAGTCTTCACTGGTCATTAATATATTCAATATACCTTTACACTATAAAAGTCTTTACTTAATATATGCAATAATACCTTTACACTATATAAAAGTTTTCATTGGTCATTAACAAGTAAAAAACAATTTCAATAACTCATCTCGTTTAACTCAGCATATCCAAGGTATTTCAACATGTGATCAATAAAAAGGATCAGTGTGATAGTTTGCATATCTTGGGATTAAGCCTTAAAAGCCTTTTTTGTTCTTACAATTTTTGCAGCATGTCTCAATTTCCAGAAGCCAGAGTACTCAGTGGCCATGTGATCAGTGACCATCGCACTGGAGAGCCCAGGTCTGGAGGAGTTTTTCCTCAAAGATTTGGCAATCTGTTTTTCATCAATGCATGCCAGTTTACAAACTGAGTTAGCATTAATTTAGGACAGCATGAACTTGTTCCTATAGAATCAGTAATTATACTTTCTGGGGTCTAGTTTTCAAACCCAGTCCTTGGCTTTGTTTCAATTCTTTGACTTTGTTTCATCTGCTGAAGATATATCACTGGAGAATGGTTAGCTAAATTCTTCTAACAACAGTTCCAGAACAAACCACTGTAATCACAATTTAAAACTGTTGAAATATTGGGCTGCTGAGCAAACAGTTACTGAACAAGATGATGTAGCACAGTGCGATTTCTGTGTTTATCTTTTATGAGCATCCCGAGAGGGCAGTAAGCAACTTCAGCTATGTCTGGCATCTACGGCACAATGGCTGGTGTCGATGTACGAGGGATGGAGATGAGTGTTTGTTCTCGGCAGGATGTAGTGCTATGCCACAGGAGTCTTTACAAGAGACACTGGGACAAACATATCAAGACACCAGGACATTCACAGAGGTTAACAGCTAAGAAATGTGGCATGGTAGACAGACTAGATGCTGTGGTTGCCATGGACGTACTCACTTTTTCAGCTCACTCTCCTCCTTTTTGGCTTGTGTATGACACTGGTACATACCAGGGGAAAGCCACTCGTGTGTCATGTTAAAAACATATTAGCTAATAAAACTACATTTGGTTGAGAAATTATTCGATCAAAGCTGTCGCTGAGTTCCAAAGAATTATCATTACAAGTGCATTGCATGTTATGAATCAGAATTCTGCCTGCTGATTCATAAACCGGCCAATATGTAATAAGAATACAAAGCATCAAAGGAAGCGCTACACAGTCTTCATGCAGTAAAGTCATAATCGGTCTCTCAGAAACAGTCAACACAACACCAGACAGATTTAAAAGGGCACACACAAATGTTCTGAATGTGAGAGGTGACGATTGTCATGATTTCTTCTCTACACCAAAATACCAAATATATCATTGGGCATTAAAATTTAAATTCAAGCTTAGACTATAATGCTAATATCATACATGTGGAAATGATTACTGGGAAGTAACGGCAAAGTGTAAGACTTGGGGGACTCTGGGGATGATTGGAGCCTGTCTTAATTGTGGTATCCCAAGATGCTATGGTGTGGCACAAGAGCCAACATCATTACAGGTGTGTGGCTCATCACCTGCTGGGAATGCCAAGTGCCCACTTGCCAACCATTCACAGAAGCATTATGGGCTGGATATTTTGCATATGGGATTCACAAAGGTCTGACTCTGATGGGCAGGTGATCATTGTAAAATGGTATATACTTCATAATGTCAGTTCAGTAAAGGACAGACACTTGATAACCTGAAGGAAACAACAACGAGCCCACTCTGACAACAGAAAATTTCCCAATCCTAGAAATCTTCAATAACTTAAAAACTTTATTTAATGTTGGCGTTATATAATTTTCATTACTTACAACGTGGCATTTAGAATAAAATAAAACCACACATGTTGGCAGCAGCTGGGGACCAGATCTGCTGATATTCTGAAAATAAGCTGCCATAATTTAGCTTTTGACAGAAATGTTCTTCACAGGGGCTGTAAATGGCCATTTTTCTAATTCTAGCCGTGTGCATAATCGGAGGAGAATAGTTGCATTTACGAATGTGTTATGGAAGAAATGAAATGTTTAACATAACAACCTAATCTAAATTATATGATATATGCAAGAAAAATATTTTTTATCTCAGAATTTAAAACTGGAAATTGCACGGGGTGGTGATGAGTCGTGCTATAGATATTTATGGAGACTTTTACAGGATGTTTCGGGAGTCCCCGGGCATGTGCAGAATGAGTTTCAGCTTGCCTTCAAAGACAAATGTGGACTTTTTCCCCCGATGTGTCTTACAATAAAGGCTGAAAATGGCCCTTTCAGACTCGAACTAGAGATGGCGCTTCCTCATCAAGGCCACTAAGCGTGGAGAGGAACAGAGAGCCATTTTCTGCATGGAGACTCGGGGACTTCCGGCTCATTCCTGTAACTTAGTTATTGACATAAATATGTATAGACAAATGTGTAGTATGCAAAGTCACAACAGAAATATATTTAACATTAAAATTTAGAGCATCTACTGGCAAACTGACATATGTATATAATATGACTGGATTTATTCAGGAATTCCATTTTTTTGCTTGTTATTGGTATTTCTCAAAGTCAACAAGACTCCTTTGAAAGAAGCAGAGTGCTATACTTGTACATATATTGTTTTAATTTTTAAAACTAATGTTCAGTAATGAAAATTAATATTCACGATCAAGAACTAATTTTTTTCTTTTGAAATTTTGGCTTCCATTGATTATTTTTACAGTTGTTTCATTGAAACTGCTTTAAAAAAGATTGGCTTGAGTTACTGTTTTTTTTTTCTTTTTTTTTTTTTTTAGCTGATGATCACAGTTTTTGATACATTAACATATGTCAGCTTCCTACAGGAACCCTATGGGTCTGCCCACCTGTGATGTCACAGTAAGGAGGGGCTTTTCTTCTGCAGACTCCTCCCTCGGTATCTCCTTCATCACCATGGCAACAGCCTTATCTGCAGCCCTAGAGCCTTTCCCCTACAACAGTGAGACCAACAAGGCATGTGTCAGGAGGCGTCTTGAAGTTATTTATGGCAAGAGAGGCTAAGGTTTAAAGAGCGATCCGACCGACATGAGTGAAGAGGTGGACTGCTGCCAGGGGATCTTGAAGCTTTTGGCTGAGGAGAAAACACACAAAATCTCAAAGATTAATTGTGAACTTTTAGTTAGCTACTTTTCCACCCTTCACAGCGGACCTGTTTAACATAGCATTTTTATATGTATAATATATTTGAAGGCAATTAACATGAGAGTAACATATTTTTATAGTATTAGTTTTAGCATGCTCTGACTTTCCTGTTGTGTTCATGTATAAATTATGACTGGACAGCCCCTAGACTGTTTGGGTTGAGGCAGAGATTAGAGCCAGAATCTGATTTGCTAAGAGCTTTCACTGGCTGTTCTTGGAATCTCATTTTTCAGTGAATTTGGCATAAGGAGTATACAAACTCCATTTCTTAAGTATTCTACAGTGGCTTCAGGTGCCAGGGTTTTACTCATGGTGTTCTGCGGGATGGTCTGACCTGAGTCAAGTAGAATTTCTTCCCCTAAACTCAAGGGAACTAAAACCAAGGAACTTCAGTGTAATTTTACACATGACTTTTAATTGACGAATTCTTATAAATACACAAGTAAACTATTCTTGTTGGGGCAGTGATCTCGCTGTATCTGGTGTTGGTTTGTCTCACATAAAGAGAATTGCGAACCAGCAAGATGTGTTATCCTCTCTGTTGAGTTGATGAAATCATCAAGTTTATGAGAGTAACTAAGTATGTGTCATTATTGAACAAGACAAAACATCACTTTCCCAATAAGCTCTCAATACTTTCAAAATAGAAATTTTAATATTTTTCAGCTCTTTTCCCAGAGTCTCCCTGGAGAAAATCATTTTATACTAAAAGCACATAAAATATTTGTGCGGTCAATCTACTTATAGCTGCCTCACAAGGAGACACATGGACAGGTGTTAAGTGTGTGTTGTGAGGGGCATCGTCTGGAAAGGGAATTAACTCCAGTACTCCCTAACACTGACAGCCTCACCTGATGCCCAAGAGGGCATGGGCTATACTAGTATTTTAGATGTTGCAAGGATACCTAAAAAGCAAGTTTCATTTAGGGAGCAAACCCCTCCATTTACTCAGGTTCTAACCTCCTAAAATATAGCCAATCATAGCTTATATTTATGGCAAGAAAGGAAACTTTTTTGTACAGATAATAGATTTTAAGCTGTGTTTGTTTTGGCTTAAGGGCTGCATTATTAAATGACAATGTGTTCCTTTCCGAGATGAATAGCAGGTACTGGAGCTGTTATTTCTCAGTGTATCAGTAATAATTTGCATATGTGTTCTGAAAAGATTGCAGGGTCTTGCTCCTTAGGCTCCCTGACTTTTGGAAGAATAGTGGGAAACTTGATGTTTCACTCCAGGCTTCCTCTTTAATGAAGCAAATTGACTTTCCTAAAATAGATAATAGCACAATTCTGAATTCTGGGGAAAGATGCATTGGGATACTATTCAGCCATTTAACATGTCTTTCAGATACTAAGTTTGTTTGAGGGAGACATTGCATGCTATCAACTTATATGTTCATAAGCTACGCTCATGTATAGAAAAGTATCTGTCTTATAACATTTATTTCTGCAACTTTTCAAGAGCAAAATCATTTGCAAAGAAGTCTTTCCATGCTCTAAGACATTCTAATAATATAGAAATAAACAAAGTGGCATGCTTATATTCAAATCCCTACAATATTCAAAGGGACGAATCGAGTATTATAAGGTATAATTAAAAAGCAATAACTCAGACTCTTCTTGCGATGAGAAGGAAGGTATGAATTGATAAGCATCTCAAAAAATTTCAGGTGACTTTTTCAAAATGTCATTTATTTGAAATGCTACCAATCTATAAACTACAAAGAGAGAATTCTTACATGTGCAACTATAGTAGCTAGAATTAGCAACAGACATGCTTTTTACTAAAACACAAAATAAAAACCAAACAAAAATTAGTCCTTTCATGCTGAACTCTAGAACAAAGCAGTGGTCAGCTGAAAGGTTGAATCATAAACACATGCGGGGCTTTGCATTTCTTGCAGAAAAACCCACCAAAGCCAGGGTCAGGTCACTTTTTTGAAGACAGTGCCATTTTTTCTTCAAGGTTACACCTACTACCTGGAAAGAGTCATGATACCCGGGTTAGTTCCCTGTGGCAACTGTTGGCTTCAGTGCCAACACCCCATGACTTTCGTTGTTTACAAACGTGGTACAGTCTGAGCAGAGGAGAGCTCTGCAGGCTCCGTCTTTGCGGCTGCAGAAGGAGTGGCAGCCTAGCCTACATGGTGAATCCACTCATCTATCCAAGTTCCCCTCCCATCCTACTGTCACCTTAACCTGCTGTCCTCCGTTCAGGCTGTTAGTGCTGACTAGCCTCCCAGCTGGAGGACGCTGCTCCTAAAACACAGGATCCAGCTAGTATGAGAGAGAGTGACTCTGCTCAGTGCGGCCATCAGTAGCTCTGCAAACTAACAGCAGCGCCACTGTGGTGCGATGTTCTTTACCGAGGTCAGTTGCTTAACATATTCCAAGAAACCTATCTACACAATAGTTCAACTTTATAAATGTACCTGTACCAAAAAGTCAACACTGACTTATTATTTGAAACAACACGAAGACAACAAAAGTGGAAACACAACTGGAAATACATTCAAGCAAGAAGTGAGTTATGCACTTCATGCTGCATGAAGCCGTCTGCGCCTATCGTGTGCTGAGAAAGAGCAGGGAAGAAGTAGATCAGAGGTGACTAACGCCTGTCTCATCAGGACAGCCTCAGCTCTTATTCCAGCCGCTTCTTTTCTGGATCATACGTGAAATTCACTTTCCCTCATTTCCTTGTTGAATTTCTTGAGATGTGTTTAAGTAGAAAACATTGTGTGCAAATGGTAACATTTTCCTTGGTACTTTGCTGTGAGAACTCCATGATAGCTCTCATTTCTTTATAATTGCCTTCTTCAACAATAAAATACACAAAATGGTAGCCTTTTAAACAATTCTGGAGGACAATCTTTTCAACTCCTGTTGAAAAGGGAGGATGGGGTGGTAGGGAACCAGTACAAGGGGATAGGGAGGATGGGGACTAAGCACATGGGGATGGGGAGGATGGGGGCCAGCACATGGGGATGGGGAGGATGGGGAGCCAGCACATGGGGACAGGGAGGATGGGGAGCCAGCACATGGGGATGGGGAGGATGGGGGCCAGCAGGGATGGGGAGAATATGGAGCCAGTACATGGGGATGGGGAGGATGGGGAGCCAGTACATGGGGATAAGGAGGATGGGGGCCAGTGCATGGGGACGGGGAGGATGGGTACCAATCACATGGGGACAGGGAGGATGGGGAGCCAGCAATAGGGATGGAAAGGGTGGGGAGTCAGTGCATGGGGATGGGGAAGATATGGAGCCAGCACATAGGGATGGGGAGGATATGGAGCCAGTACATGGGGATGGGGAGAATGAGGAGCCAGTGCATGGGGATATGGAGGATGGGCAGCCAGCACATGGGAGCAGGGAGGATGGCAGCAGCCATCCTTCAGATGAGGAGGTGCTGCTCCACTCCCTGCCTCTCAGGGAAGGGAATGAAATTACTGACAGAAGCTGCCATTAGCTCAGCATTCTGCCAGATACCTGACAAAGTTTGGGTGTTCTCGTGATGACTGGGGAGATGTACCTCACTTGGACAGTTGAGATTAAGACTGAATCAGAATGATTTGTCCACTGCTCATCTGCATTTGAATCATAAGAGGGAACTAGACCCTGCCTACTGTATCATTGTATCTAAGGTTGCAGCTCTCCTCTCCTTCGCAGAAATGACTGCTGTTTAGGTTATCAATTGCATTTTAAGCAGGAGTCACTTTTCAGTGCAATCGCTCAGACCAGCCATGAACACACTATTAGTTTCTGGCTTTGCCAAAGTGTCTTTCTGTGCAGCCTAAGCTGGCCTGCCAATCGCTGTATAGTGCAGGCTGCCTTGAAGTTGTGCACTACTTCAGAAGTTCCTACTTCAGACTCCAAGTGGCTAGGATTATGGAAATCTTTTTCTCTTCTAGAAGAATCAGCCAACCACACCCTCAGTAGGAAGCACACTCCTAATGAAATACTTTGCCTCTTTGATCTTCATGGACAACTAACCCAAGTATTTCAAGCATGTGGCCTTTTTATTTTAGATCATAGCAGCTTCATAAATGTGAGAACTCCTTTGGTTCTTGCTAATCCTGAGTGCCAGTCTGTCATCTTTACGAAAATTTCCTCAACATCTATTCTGGGTGCCTAAAATATATAACATGCACGACACACACACACTCGGTTCATCTGTGACCAATCTACTACTTGCAGATTTTATGATGGCTACTGTGTAGTTTGTAGTTTAAAACATTCATTGCACTTATTTGTGCATGTGTGTGTGTGCGCACACACACATATGTGCACACATATGTCCAGGTGGCGCTCAGAAGACAACCTGTGGTTGTTTGCTCTTTCCTTCCACTATGTCTGTCCTGGGGACCAAACTCAGGTCATCTGGCTTGACAGCCAGAGCTTTAACTGCCCAAGTCATCTTGTCAGCCCCATGGAGTTTGTAATTTAAAAATGTTTTTAATGGTCTTTAATCTATCCCTTTATCAGAGATACTAAATAGACGAAAAGGAAATTTGCTAAGAGAGGGGAAAGTAAAGGGTGACAAAAGTAGAGGACCCCTCAACCTGTAACTAACATTTATTTTACACACGACTTTTGGTTTTGATTTCTAAACTCAATCCATACTCTTACCCAAAAAGGAGAAACATCCGAAATGGGGAAAGACAAATAGCAGGTGACATCTTTTTAAAACAGCCCCAAGTACTATATTTTATTTTGACGCTGTTGGAAATTAAATATTTCTTAAGATGAATGTTTAAAGGGTTGACATATTTATGCCCATAATTGTGATCGCTTGCACACACACTCACAAACACATACAGGCCCAAACACCTGCCATCTTCATAATTTTGAAACCTTACTCAGTTTTGTCCAGGCTAAAAAGGAATCCCAGGGATGATGTCTGTGCACTGGGCTGAAGCACCTGTGGGGAGCTGGCTGTGGCAAAGCTGATCACTGGTGGCTGCCCTTTGCTGGTTAGGACAGAGCTGGCTGACCGTCCTTCCTCTCGGAAAGGTAAATGCTATGTTAAGTGCCCCGTGGTCTCTTCCGACCTCAACAGCAGAAAAGGTTGGAGTAGAGCTTCCCAGTGGCTTGTGAGCATTGGCCATTGCTGTCTGCTAATCTTGCCTGCCATTCCTGCCTGCCATTGCCCCCTGCCATTGCCCCCTGCCATCGTCCCCTGCCATTGCCCCCTGCCCTTGCCCCCTGCCATTACCTCCTGCCATTACCTCTTGCCATTGTCCCCTGCTATTGTCCCCGGCCATTGTCCCCTGCCATTTTCATGCCCTTTCCCAGATATATGCACCAGTGTTGATCTCCAACACAAACCGGGCTTCTGCTTGGGCTGCCGTGACTACTCCTACACCCCGAGACCTATTCATGTCCTGTGTTTTGTTCTTTTTTAAAATTGTGGAAATGGAGCTAATGTAGGCACACTAGTTCTCCTTTCTAACCATCTCTAAGGGAGCTTTGAGTTCCCTTTACCCAATATTTTGTGCCTTTAAAAAAGATTGGCTAAACCGGGCGGTGGTGGCGCACGCCTTTAATCCCAGCACTTGGGAGGCAGAAGCAGGCGATCTCTGTGAATGAGTTTGAGGCCAGCCTGGTCTACAAGAGCTAGTTCCAGGAAAGGCTCCAAAGCTACAGAGAAACCCCATCTTGAAAATCCAAAAAAAAAAAAATGCTATTTTTATTTATGTGTGTGTATTTGTGTATTTGTGTGTGTGTGTGTGTGCGTGTGCATACATGCATGTAAGTGCAGGTGCCCTTGAAGGACAGAAGAGGGAACTGGATCCCTTGAAACTGGAATTACAGACAGTTGCCAGCTTGCCTATACCCTAAAATTCCGAGATACACAAGCAATTTGAACATCTCCCTAGGCCCTTACTATCGTCCTTTATTTGGTACGATGTGCCCAGCTAGATTTCATCAATGAAACTGCCTCATGAGAATGAAGATCATGCTTATTTCTCTTGAACCATTTCACATTGCCTGGCACAGGTCTCCACGGGCACAGAGGTTTTTAAGTACACCTAGACGTACACCTCTTGAATTTTTTTCTTATTATTTAAGATGCTGATATTACATAAAATGGTCAACTTTGGCAGAAGGTGATGCTGAGTTAGAGGGAAGGTTTTAATTAGATGTTTAAGAAGCATCACACAGATACCATCTTACACCTGTCAGAATGGCTAAAATCAAAAACACCAATTATAGCCTTTGCTGGAGAGGTTGTGGAGAAAGGGGTACACTCATCCATTGCTGGTGGGAATGCAAACTTGTGCAACCACTTTGGAAAGCAGTGTGGCGGTTTCTCGGGAAATTCGGGATCAACCTACCCCTGGACCCAGCAATACCACTCTTGGGAATATACCCAAGAGATGCCCTATCATACAACAAAAGTATATGCTCAACTATGTTCATAACAGCATTGTTTGTAATAGCCAGAACCTGGAAACAACCTAGATGCCCTTCAATGGAAAAATGGATGAAGAAAGTATGGAATATATACATATTAGAGTACTACTCAGCAGTAAAAAACAATGACTTCTTGAATTTTGCATGCAAATGGACAGAAATAGAAAACACTGTCCTGAGTGAGGTAAGCCAGACCCAAAAAGAGGAACATGGATGTACTCACTCATATTTGGTTTCTAGCCATAAATAAAGGACATTGAGCCTATAATTCGTGATCCTAGAGAAGCTAAATAAGAAGGTGAACCCAAAGAAAAACATATAGACATCCTCCTGGATATTAGCCTTCATCAGGCGATGAAAGGAGACAGAGACAGAGACCCACATTGGAGCACCAGACTACAACCCCAAGGTCCAAACCAGGAGCAGAAGGAGAGAGAGCACGAGCAAGGAACTCAGGGCCATGAGGGGTGCACCCACATACTGAGAATATGGGGATGTTCTTTCGGGAACTCACCAAGGCCAGCTGGCCTGGGTCTGAAAAAGCATGGGATAAAACCGGACTTGCTGAACATAATGGACAATGAGGACTGCTGAGAACTCAAGAACAATGGCACTGGGTTTTGATCCTACTGCACGTACTGGCTTTGTGGGAGCCTAGGCTGTTTGGATGTTCACCTTAATAGACCTGGAAGGAGGTGGGAGGTCCTTGGACTCCCCACAGGGCAGGGAACCCTGACTGCTCTTAGGGCTGATGAGAGAGGGGGAGTTGATTGGGGGACGGGGAGGGATATGGGAGGTGGTGGCGGGGAAGAGACAGAAATCTTTAATAAATAAATAAATTAATAAAAAAATAAGCTTGAGCTAAAAGGCCAAACAGTTTATAATTTAAAAAAAAGGAACATCACACATACAAATAAAAATTCATTAAAATTAATAAAGTGTTGCCAGGTGAAGTTGACCGAAGTTTGCTCTGAACTATAGATTATTTTTTTTTAATTAACAGGATCCAGTTTGTTCATAAATAGCATGCCATTTGTTCTTTTGAGGTTAAACACGGCCTGCTTCCCTCCCACCATGTCCTCGGATGGTCAAGGTGACAGCACTGGGGCCTCTTCAGCGGCCAGCAGCTTTGGATTAAGGATGCTTTAGCATCAGGCTTCCTATGGCTAACAGGGCCTCTAAGCCACGTGTCACTTCTGCTCAAGAGCAAGTCTTTTCAACATGCTGCAAGCAACATTCTCACAGGGTGGAATGATTTCAAGCATTTCTTTTCTTCTGATCTCATTTTTATATTAGGGATGGCATAAGTAGTCTATCTGAAAATTAAGAAATAAATATAGAATGAATTTCTGTGTGATAAATCTCAAATCTGTTATATTCTAAAGGTCTTTGTTTGCTATATGAAATATACACCCTCCCCCAAATATAATCCCAGGGTAAGGCTATTATTATTAGTTTTGATTTTTTTTTTTTTTTGTCAAATATCATTTGCGAATGAGCATCCTCCGGAGGGGAGTTAGTTTGGAGGATAAGAAAAGATTGCTTCTATTTTTTCTAACTTGTCAATATGAATATTTCAGGAAAATTCTATTTCTAAATGATGTCCCAAAATTGTGGCCCTGGAGCCCAATTAGTTAGTAGCTTTCCTTATGTTCTGGGAGGTACAGGGGTTTTTTTTTTTTGTTTTGTTTTGTTTTTGTTTTTGTTTTTTGCTTTGTTTCTAACTTCTTTCTCAGTCATTAAAACACTATAGTCTTGCTGATAAAACATAGGAAAAAGTGAGTTCCATAAACTAGACCAAATTGGTAAGTGTCTAGGCTAGAAGGTCTGTACTACAGTGCCCTGTGACTTGACTTCCCTAACGTAGTCCAAGAAGACCCCTACGCTGCTGCTGCTCTTTTAACTGCTATCCGAGGGCCACTGGCTTTACTTTTCTTCATAGCGCGGGCCTCACGAGTGCAGACAAGAAGTCTCTTCAATCTTGTGAGGATCCGCAAATGGGGCCCGTCCAGCTAGGTGTGGCCAAGAGGATGACCAGCTTCAGGTGCCAGTGAGAGAGAATAAGGGAGGGCATTGGGCCTCTTGGCCTCAGAACAGTGAGAGTCAAGACGGAGTTGGAGCCCCACCTTTGCCTTTTATTAATATCCTTGCTAACCTTCCACCTTCCCTTGTGGAAGTAAAGACTATATGCTTCAAAAATATGACATAGTCACATGAAAACAGGAGGTAGATAATAACTGTTAACTATGAACGGCTGAGCCAATGGGCTCTGCCAGTCTGAAAATACATAATAATGTGCAATGGTTGTATTAATTCGTAGGGTGAACACCAATAATTCAATCTGAGTTGTAGTTTGTCCCTGGCTGACAGAGTCAACTTTGTCTACTGTGACTTACATATGACATCAACTTCAGTGGTGTCCAGATGGGATTTGCATGCTAACAACTCCTGGGATACCCTGGTGCTGAAAATAAAACCAACTCCTTTTCTATAATCGCCACAAACACGGGATTTCCATTGGTATGTACATAACCACTATTTTATTTAGTTCCAAATATAGGCTTGCTATAAGTATCATCAATAGACAGGTAAAATAGGATCCTGAATTTCTCAAGAATCAGCAAGCTCCCTGTTCAGTAAGAGACCCTGCCTCAAGAAATAAGGTGGGAAGTGATAGAGGAAGACACTTGATATCAGGCTCCAGCCTACACACACACAGACACCCCACACACATACCACCACACACACACATCACACACATCACATCACATACACACCACACATCACACCACATACACATCACACCACACACACCACATACACCACACACACATACGCACACACACTTTGTTCATAAGAACAAAGCCACAAAACACTGCTCCATTTTCTCCTGGCCCACATTTATTGGCATCTGGAAGGCTGGGCTAGGGAAAGACCCAGAAGAGTGGCTACATTCAGGGTTGAGATTGTGATTGAACCCCTGGTCTGTAGCTTATACTCATGTTCTGAGACTAGAAAGGACCATTCTGTCTTTCCCAAGTATCATCATATTTGAGTATCAGCTATAAGATGCTATGGTGTGCCCCATCCCAGCTGTGTGTGTGTGGATGCTGAGGCTGAGTGTAGTGTAGCTGACAGAGCATGGATCATGGAGTTAGAGACTGAGGTCTGAACTCCAGGAACAGTACTTTCCTTCCTGTTTGACCCTGGGCAAAGAATATTGGTTTTCTTTAAGATGCCAAGTAAGAATGAAGTGGAAAGCGGCCTCATGGACTCTGTAGCATTTTTTTGTGAGAGTCCAGAGGATAATTTATGTGAGGGTGACCTTTGATATGCACCGATACTGCCTTAAGTCAGCACAATACCATTAGCTGATTCAATTATAGCCATATGCACTGGGGAGCCTATAGTATCTGAAGGAACAATTTACTGCTCTGAAATAGTAATCTGATAAAGCCGTGCTGTAATGAAGTGGGAAGGGAATGGGCTTTCCCTGACAACAGGAACCCAGGAGAGTCTGATGTGGCTCTTTCAGCTACAGCTGTAGGCCTTCAAAGCCTGTTAGGCTGCACTGAATTCATGGGCCATTTCCTGTGCCTTGGGGTTGACGACCACAGTACCATATGAACAAATCTACTTGATCAAGCGAATGTGATCGCCGTAATGGTGGTTTTCAACCTGACAATCCTCAGAAAGAGTTCAACAGAGAAGACTTTGAGATGCTGGAGACATTTTCAACAATTACAAAAAGTTCACTGTTTGACTGATATATTGGCATCTCTTCTATATCTTGCTTCTTGTGTGTGTGTTCATGTATGTGTGGTTATACATGTGCGTAGATTTGCATGTATGTGTATTATATGTGAAGGCCAGAGGACCACCTTGATTGTCATTCTTCAGGTGCTGTCAGCCCTTGATAACAGGGCCTGTCACTGGCCTGAAACTCACCAAGTAGGCTAGACTGGGTGGCCAGTAGCCCAGGGATCTGCTGTTTCTGCCTCCCCATGGCTGGGCTTACAAGACTGCACCACCATGGCCAGTTTTTGTAAGGTAGGTTCTGGAGATCAAACTCAGGCCTTTGTGCTTGCAAGGCCAAGACTATTCCTGGAGCCATCTCCTAGCTCTTCATCTTGCGTCTGATTCTGACAGGTTAGAGCAGTTGCTCAGCCATGTTGTTCTCGGTTGTACTGAGTTACTTTCACTCTCCTGCATATAAAGCAGGCCCACATGTATCTCCCATGCTGGAAAGCCGTTCACAGTCTGTGTCCCAGTGTGGAGGAGAAATATGACAAGGTCTTTAAGTTGCTTATGAAGTTTTCCTCAACCAGATATAAGTGAATTCCCTGCCGGCCTCTTTCTAACCCTCATATATATAAACATTTAAGACACCTTTGAATTGAACTCCATTCAACTTGCGAAAGCATGCACTAGAGTCTCTTAGGTCCCAGATGAAAAGAACTGCATGGCCCTAATGTTTTATTATATAAATCGAGATTGATACTGGTAGATATTACAGATATAGAAAATCATCCTTCTGGCTTTGAATTCTGGTTATTCCCACATTAGTATATGATACCTTATCATTACAGTTACTAATTTATTTATTGTATCTCTATCATCTATCTATCTATCTATATATCTATCTATCTATCATCTATCTATCTATCTATCTATCTATCTATCTATCTATCTATCTATCTATCTATCCATCTATCTACCCATCTATCTACCTACATACATATACATATGATAGAACAGATGTGGAGAGGATTGAGGAGACTGTTCTTTCTTTCCACTACATGGGATCTTAAGCTCAAACTCAAGTCGCCAGCCTGTGTGCCATCTCACTGGCATGACACTGTTTGGGTAGATGCTTCACTCCAGGTCCTGGCATTTATATACCCAAAGAGTCTGGAATGTTTGGGTGGAAGCTCCACCTCAAGCCCTCTCCCCTGGAGTTGTCTCAGTCCAGAATCTGCCCCTGAGAAGCCCCCACCTTGTGGATTCCCCTCGTGGTCTCCTCAACTTTCACTGGGGCCACCCAGGAATGTTTTGCTCAGAATAAAGCTGGATTTATTTATGTGGTTTGATTGGCTCATTACAACAGCAATAATCAGGGATTCAACTTAACAAACATATGCTATTTTTATTACAGTTTTAACAGGTCCTCGGAAAACAGAAGTGTCTGAGACTCTCCACTTAAGCAATTCCTAGAAAGACTGAGTTAAAGAAAGCTCACAATAATTTCATTCAACTGACATTCATGTGTCTAAAAGCTTCCATTTGCTCCGACTTCCTCCCTCTTCCCTGAACCACATTGCAGCAACTTTTTCTAGTCATTTATAACTTCCTCAAGAACAGTAAGAAAAAAACAAATAAAATATCCCAAAATTAAAAAAAAAGCCCTATAAATTATTCTTTTTTTCTGGGAAGTCCCCTATCTTGAATAAAAAAATTCCCATTGTGATCCAAAGTCAAGAAAGATCCACTAACCACCTGAGAGGTCACCCAGAGGGGAAAAATGCTCTGGGAAACGTAGGACTAAAAGTCACTCCATTCTTCCAGAGAAAGACAAGGCTCGGGGTTGTGCTAATGATATGGATGGCTCAGTGTTTGCTGGGGAGATCTGCCTTTACCCAGACATGTCTTCCTTTCTGCAGGCTCGAGCGGATGGGACCTCAGTGAATCAGGACACTTTATTCTCCCCATATCAGTGAATCAGAACACTTTAGCCGCCCATATCAGTGAATCAGAACACTTTAGCCCCCCATATCAGTGAATCAGGACACTTTAGCCCCCCGTCTCATTGAATCAGGACACTCCAGCCCCTCCCCTGTCTCAGTGAATCCGGACACTCCAGCCCCCTCATCTCAATGAATCTGGACACTCCAGCACCCAGACATGCTTGTTGTTTAAAGCTTTCCATCTAAGCTACACCCTAAACCTCTAAGATGCCCTTTCTGCCCTTTCCATTTCTCAGCATAAGGTGCTTTCTCCAAACTTTGGCTGTTGAGGGTTTCCCAGGGCAGTCCCTCTAAGGCAGTGGGTCTCAATCTGTGGGTCTTGACCCCTTCCAGGGTCAAATGACTCTTTCACAGGGACTTCATATTAGATATCCTGAACATCAGATACTTACATTTCGATTCATAACAGTAGCAAAATTACAGTTATGAAGTAGCAATGAAAATAACTTTATGGTTGAGGGTCACTACAACAGGAGGAACTGTATTAAGGGGTCACAGCATTAGGAAGGTTGAGAACCACTGCTCTAAGGCCTGCTTCCCATGTTTTCCCTTAGGCTACCTCAGCAGCTTTAGGTTGAATTTATGTGTTTTATCATTAACTTATTCAATAATAGTTAACTTTGTCTTCTGATATTTTTCTCATTTTAATAGATATCTTTAAAACCATTATTATAAATTAAGAGTTTTTCCTTTAATTTCAGTGAAAAACTTGACTTACACTGTTGTTGATCTCTCTATATGAAAATTTTTAAAGTTTAGAAACTTCACAACACTTTTTTTTTGTTGCCAAACTTATTTTAGAGCTTTAAAAATAATTTGTTCAATAGGGTTGGCATTGTCTCTAAATGTGAAAATGGTGTTTGTGGTCATCTGAATGAGCAATGTTCCCTGTGGGCCCATGCATCTGAACACTCGGTGCCCAGTTGGTGATGTGTTTGGCAAAGTTATGGAATATTTATCAAGTGCAGCCTTGCTGGGGGAAGTATGTCTTTGCGGGTGGGCTTTGGGGTTTATAGCTCCACCTACTTTCTGTTCTCTAGACTTCCTGTGCATGGATGAGAATGTGATCTTCCTGCTCCTCCCACCATGCTTTGTCTGCCTGCTGCCATGCCAATCCACCTTCCTCTCCATGAATGAACTTCCCAGTCTGGAATCCTCAGTCAGTTCAACCCCTCTCTTCCTTGAGTTGCTTTTGATTGTGGTAGTTCACTACAGCAACAGAAACGTAACGAACATGAAGTTGTTTACATTTTCTCTCATTGGAGAAAGAATCTCACTTTTTAGAGACACTTGAACTGAGGATGGAAATGGGTATTTTGAATTTGGATATGACTATAAGACAAAAGTTATGCCACGGTAAACAAAGAAAGTGATGGTTTGGGAAAGAATTTGAAATTGTTGGAATGGATTCATGTGGCTGTGTCTCTTCTGAGGTTGCAGACTCTTGTTAGCTGTTTCTAGTTTCACTTCTGTGAAGGCCTGGTCTTTCTTTACATTTGTAGAGAGATCACCACGAGAGAGTACAGTTTCTTTATAGGTGAGCTCTGCAGTATCCTCCTCTCCTCTCCCTGCAGCTCCCCAGTGGCCTAAAGCCGTGCGTGTGCTCTCTCTCTCCCAACCCCACTGGCTCTTCCTGCCTGAGCTCACTGGCACCTTCCCTAAGCTCTGGACTATGACCTTTTTGAGGTTAGCACTGAGTCTTGTTCTGATTGTGTTACAAACATAAGACTTTTGAGTTATACAGGTGTTTGATAAGGCTTAGTGGGATGAATGGATGGATGCATAGGTGCTCTGTTTCTGTTGCTCCACCTGCCTCAAACTTCATGAGGTTTCTTCTGAACCTAGGCTGTGGCAAGATAATGATCTCTTTCCCAAATACTTTCTGTCAAAGACCAAGATAATAATAACTCCTGGATAAGAGTCTGGGTCCACCCAGTATTGAAGAACAAGTCTTATAAGTTTCCAAGGCATAATAATGAGCCATTTTAATTTTTTAAATATTTTCACATAAAACTGTAGGTAAGAAGGGGGTTCCATTTACCTTGGGCTAAGTAGAGTAGGACTACAAAGGAAGGAGGAAGTAGCAACATGGAAAAATGATTAAGATTGGCTAAACATGCTCTACAAAATTAAAATAGTTGTTTCATGTGCAGCAGTCCACTCTTTTTCCATCTCCACTTGCTTCTGCTGAGGATTCAATGATCTGTTGCAAGACAAAGACTTTTTACTTTTCTGTTTATACTGGAGAGATAGAGCCACTCACGCACTAGGTTCAGATTGGCAGGTGTGTGGAAAATGAAGGAGACGGGGGTCTTCATTCTATATTGGCTTATTGCCTTCAAGGAAAATCCCAGAAAAGTACCTGGCACAGAGTAGGTATTTTATTGCTCAACTATTTGTTGAATGACTTTTAAAAAAATCCACAAAGGCATCCCTTCCAATTATTGGTCAGAGCATCCTGAAAACCCCAATATGATGCAGGCTATTGCTATTGCTTGTGTATGTCTACCAATCTGATGGTAGGACCCTACTTCTGAAAACACTACATACATTGTCTTTGGACATGGAACTGTCAAATGGTACTGACAAGGAAGCTTTCTTCCTGATGGCTACCCGTTATGTACCAGAAAGGGCTAATCAGGCTGCTGGCCACCTGCCACAGTACCAGAAAGGGCTGCTGGGGGGAAAGGCATTTCTATTTTACAGCTGTACCCAGATATGAGCTCTGTGAGCTACAGTAACAAGTGGCATGATATGACATGCCCAAGGATACTACACTGGCATGGATACAGAGTGAACAACTCCTTTCAGGCTGGATTTGAGGTCCACCACATAGGAGGGAACACATGGCCGGTTCTGTAAATCTGGACAAGAATTTATGGTTGAGGAGCGCATAGGTCCCAGAGTGAAAATTTTACTATTGTTTTGTTAATTGACACAGCATCAAACTGTCCTCTAAATTCTTATCTATAACAATTGTAGGTTTCTATTGCCCTACAACCTCATCAAAGAAGTCTCTTAATAGAGTGGGAAGTGGTTAATGAAGATCCTCACACCTGCTCGAAATGCAGAGAGTAATTGTTTATAGAGTTCAGCCACAAATGGAACATCTGTATCATACTCTCCCCCTTCAAGGCTCAGGGAACATTGGAGAAGGGGGGGGGCAGAAAGATTTTTAGAGCCATAAGTAAGGCAGGACTGAAATAGCATCTTTGGACATGACAAGACCATCACACTCATGAACTCACAGAAGTTCTGGCTGCCTACAAAAGACACGCACAAGATCAAACCAATCCACATTCTAGCAATGGAGCTCTTAAGTCGATGGCTTCTGGATGTGGGAGAATCAGAGCTTTCTTTTAAGGGTGTGGGCACTGTCCAGTGACTCATGCTTCAGTGGATGGGAAGCACAAACTAGAATCAGTGGGTTATTAAAAAACAAAAATAACAGGAGGTTGGGAAGGAGTGGGGAGGTGGGTGTATATCTGGGATGAGTAGGGTAAATATGATGCAAGTACATTATGTGTATGTGTAAAATTCTCAAAGAATTAATAAAAATTAAATATTGAAAAATGGAGAGAGAGAGAGAGAGAGCGCAGAGGTAGAACCTCAGAGCCAGAGATGTCAATACCTCCAGCATTCAGTTTTGTTGAGTGGTGCCAGGTGGGGTAGCTGCATCTCACAGTGCCTGAGAGCTTGTTGTCAATCTTATATTGATCCAAAGGTTTGAGGTGACCCAGACGGCTTAGAGGCTAAATAAATCCACAAAGAAGAGACTACAGCTTTAATAAAAAAAAAAAATACCTTAAGGAAGGACCCGTGTATTCAAGTTCATTGGTATCGAGACCCACACGAATTAACTTGGTGGAGAGACATGCACAAAAGCCACCAATTTTGGAAGATTATTGGAAAAGCTAAAAATTGCAGAGATGTTTTCTATGAGAATGCAGTGATTATGTGTTCTGCCCGGGGGGAGGTGGAGAGCCCTTTCTGATCCTCTCAGATAAATACATTTCCTGAGCAATATCTGTATGAAGGAGACATGGAGCAGCAGTGCAGACGAAGCTGGCCCCAGAGAAGGTGGCTGTTATTAGGTGCTGTCTGTCAGCTGAAACCTCCAGGAGAAAAATGTTCCCTTATTTAATGTGGAACAGCTTCTCTAAGCTTAGCTGAAGAGAATCTTAGCATGGAGAAGAGTTGGTGAGCAGCGGAACGTTTGAATAGTAGACAGAACACTGAAATGGCATGCCCACAACTCTATGAGTCTCATCAATAGATCCTTAGGTTAATGACAATAATGTCTTCACTTCATAAGAGAAACATGGGAAGCCCAAAGAGAAAACTTTCCCAAAGACAGGCCACTAGCTACTACGGCGGTAATGGTGGCAGATGTAAAGTAGTTAGCCTTCCGGGTCCAAGAGTAGGCACTAGCACCAGGACTGCCTTTGGTACCAAGCCTGAAGATGCTCAGGTTCCTTAGGTGAAGGGACACGTGATCCACATCATCCCACACACCCTAAACCACCTCTAGGCTAAGCACTTGAAATGACGTGAGCACTATGTCAGAAGCTGCTGTGTCGTACTCTTTAAGGAGCTACGATGTAAAAGAAGAGCCATGCAGGTTGTGTGAGATCTGTTCTTGAATGTTTTTAGCTCAAGGTGACGGGGAACCAGGCCACAGCGCTGACTGCAATCACTGATTGAGCATTTTAAATGTACCATGTACTGTTACAAACACTAGTTTCAATGTGTGTGCAGGTGTGCATGCACATGTGTGCACGAGTGTGTGTGGGGGCAGAGGTCAGTGTTGGGTATCTTCATTAATAATTTCTCTACAGTTTTCCCTTTTCTTGAGAAGAGGCCTTTCAGTGGGGCCTGGGATTTGCTCAATAGTCTAGGCTAGATGTCCAGTGAGCACCACTGTTCTCCTGTCTTCAGACCCTGTGCTTCAATACAGGTGCAGATTGCCTGGCCCAACTTTTTTATGTGGTTCTGGGGATCTGAACTCAGGTCCTTGCACTTGTGGAGAAAGCATGTCACTCATGGAGTCATCTCCCTGCCTACACACACACACACACACACACACACACACACACATCTATCTATCTATCTATTGCACAGCACCAGGTCATCAGAGCTCTCTGAATGCATAATGTTATCACACCCATTGTACAGACTATGAAGAAACCAAGAATGAAAGGCGAAGCAGGAAGAATTCCCACATCAGACCAAAGCCACAAGCCCAGAGTCTGTGTTTCTAGCTACTGTGTTTTGTTGGCTTTTTGCAGTGCTGTGACTGATTAGAAGCAGAATCTGTCAATACCGGATCCATAGATTCAGTCCATGCTGCCTGTCAATATCTGTGTCTACACTTCCAGCCAGGCCCTTTGCTATACTGGTAGGTCCCATTGGACATTTAGGACTTATGCTATCATTTACTTCCTCCTTGGACAAAAGCCTATGGGTTCCTGGCAGCCTGTTTGGATAAGCCCCTTTGTCATATAGGCCCATATCTGGGTGGAGGGACAGCTGAGATCTGTGCCCTATATCTGGCCTTAAGCTTATGGCCTCTTTGCCCTGGACAGTTATGTGACAATCATGGTGTTTTAAAATGCCATGGAAGTGATCCATTAGCAGAACTCCCTTTCTATACCCCATCAAGAGGCAAAAAGTTCAAGTTTAAACCCTGCAATCACACTTAGTGAGGGCCACCTTTCTAGGTTTCACTAGCTCATCTGTCAAGTGGTTCTCCTGTTGCCCATTCCACAGTGTTGTGATGATGAAGCCCAGGGCAGGGACTGAACGTTGTGGATATGTGGGAAACCTTTGCTTCCTTTTATTCCTCATCTGACCCTTCTCTTTAGCAAGACAAAAGACGGAGCCATTGTGTGTGTATGTGAGTGTGAGTGGGTGTGTGCACGCACACACGCGTACGTAGGTGTTCATGTTTGTGTGAGCACATAGAGACAATTTCAGTTGTCATTCCTTAGGCACTATCTATCCATCTTGCGTTTTGAGATGGTTTCTCTCATTGTAGGCCAGGTTGGCTGTCTAGCAAGCGCCAGTATTCCCCCGTCTCTACTCCACTGCTGAGATTATAGGCACACAGCATTGCTAGCAACATCTCTGTAAAGAATGGGCTCTGTGGAGTCTTTTACATTTGTCAGGCAAGTGCTTTATTGACTAAGCCTTCTAATCAGCCCTACTGCCAATAATATTGGCTTTTGAAAATGGGTATGGATGTTTTATCTCATGTGTGTCTGTATGTATATCTATGTTCCACATGTGCTCCTGGTATCCTTCAGGGCCAGAAGTCAGTCTTAGATTCTCTGTAGCTAAGACAGTTGTGAGCCAGCATCTGAGGGGTGTGAATTGAACCTGGGTCCTAGGGAAGAGCAGCCAATGCTCTTAACCTTGGAGCCATCTCTCCCACACCCTCATGCCATTTTGAATGGCATAATTACAATGCCTGCTTGTGCATACACATGTACTTGTATGTGCTCTTCTAAAGGACTCAGATTCAATTCCTACCACTCACATGGTTGCTAACACAGTGTAATGAAAACACATGAGAGCTTTAAGCTACGGACCTGGAAGTTCATCCTCCAGACAAAGACAGGCTTCATTACACACGCTAGTGGTTTTGCATGCCTATGTCTTGTGAAGCTTGCTTTTGGCATAGACCCGTAGAACAGATGACGTAAAGTGAGTGAGATAATAAAACACTGCCCAACCTGTCGTGTGGGAGAGCCAACAGGATCCTTATGACACTTCAGTAATACTTTGACAATACTGGAGTGAAGGAGCAGGGCCTGGATTTGGGTCTAGACTTAACTCTGACACTGGAGATTGTCCCACAGCCACAGAAAGCTGCCTTTTTCTGCAAGCTTGAAAAGCTATTATGAACCAACTACAAGTAGTTCCCATGCTTGTGAGAACCTTCCCCAGGCAGAACAGCTCCTTGAGTCTCTCATTTCGGCAAACATTACACAGATCCGTCACAGGCGCCCTTGAGTGACACTGGATAGGACTTGGGCTCCAGGCTTCATGGCTGCTACTGTTTGCTGGGTCAGCGTTGAGATGAATGTATGTTTATTCTGAGTGATTCATTGGCAGATAGAAATGGCAGCTGCTGGGTGGGGAGCGGGTCTGCCATGATCAGGGAATATGCATGCTGTGGTTTTGTAATGAATGCATTTTTTTAACCTTTGAAATTTAAAAAGAAGAAAATCCCTAAAAATTAAATAACTCCCTGAAAATAGTTCAATTCTAGAAACGTTTTCTTCTCTTGGCTCCCTGGAGATTCACTTGACAAAATGTCCATCATAAAGAACAAGGAGGTGCCTCTCCTAGTTCCCTGCTTTTAGATTTACTGCTCAGAGGCAAGCCAGAATAGTCAGGGGAGAGGAACTCTGAAGCTATGTTCTTTACAGAACCTCCATGGTATCTGTGGAAATCCTTTTTTCATTTTAATATTTTTCTTTTTTATTTATTATTCTCTCATATATTACATTCCAACCGTAATTTCCCCTCCCATCTCTCCTCCCAGTTGGTTCCCCCTATTTCCCCTCTGCCCCAGATCCACGCCTCCTCCATTTCCCCTCAGAAAAGAGCAGGCCTCCCTAGGAATATCAACCAAACATGGCATAGCAAGGTGCGAGAAGACTAGGCACCTCCCCTCATATTAAGGCTGGATAAGAAAACCCAGTGGGAGGAAAAGGGTGCCAAACGCAGGGAAAAGAGTTGGAGACAGTGCTTGTCCACTCCCACTGTTAGTAGCTTTCTGTGGGGATCTTCATGATATGTGTCTTTTAGAAACTGTGAAAGATCCGTCTGTGTGGTTCAACGGTGTCTGTAGCTTTTCCTTCTGCTGTGAAATAGCTTCTTTCCTAATCTTTTCATTGTTAAAGGAAAACTCACAAGCTTCCTTGACCTCCTTTCTCAATTTCTTGTTGATTTAGTCAGGTTGGCCCTTTAATAAAACCAAAGGCCCACCCAACAAGAAGGATCCCATACCCATACACTTCTTGGGTAACCAAGAACAAGAGATTAGATAGCTTAAAGACTTAGGGTAAAACTAAACATTACTGGTCTAAAAAAAAAAAAGTCAACAAAATGATTCCTAATGGTATTCTGCTATACTAATAGATCAGTGCCTTATCTAGTCACAATCAGAGAGGCTTCCTCCAGAGGCAGATGGGAACAGATGCAGAGACCCACAGCCAGACAGTATGTGGGGAGAGAGCTTAAATGGGATGTCTCCATCAAATCCCTCTTCAGAACTCAGGAATCCTGTGGAAGAGGAGGTGGAAAGATTGTAAGAGCCAGGGCGAAAGAGGAGACCAGCAGAACAAGGTGATTCAGCTGATTTGAGTCTTTGGGAACTCGTGTGCTTAGGCCTACCTGGGTCTGCACCAGATCCTGATCTATGCTACAGCTTTTAGCTTAGTGTTTCTTTGGGACTCCCGACTGTGAGAGCGAGTGGGTCTCTGACTCTTGTGCCTGCTCTCAGTGCTCTTTTCCTCCTGCTGGGTCTCCATGTCCAGCTTCAGCACACAAGTTTTTGCTTCATCATATTTTATTTTGTCATGTTTGTTTTTAATCACTCAGATGCCTGTTCTTTCTAATAAGAGACAGCAAGGGATTGAATCAGGAGGGGAGGTAGGGAGGAACTAGGAGCTGTGGAGGGAGGCGAAACTACAACCAGGAGATATTGTATGAGAAAAAAAAAAGTCTATTCAAACAACAACAACAACAAAATTGTCTAGCCTTGTGTGTGTGTGTTTTCTTATGTGAGCTTAAGTCAGACTCTTTCCAACAATGTATCCCAGGTTGGTTTTGAACTTGCTATATAGCCAAGGTTGGCCTTGAACTTTTAATCGTCTTTCCCTTACCTCCTGAGTGCTGATTATTTGGTGTGTGTAGCGCTGGCAATAGACCCCAGGAAATACTGTGTTGGAGTTCTTCCCTCTCAGCTGGCAAGAGGCTTCAAATAGAGTTTGGAGTGAGGGGGTTTATGTTTCCATGTCCTAGTAAGATGTTCTCTCTTGCCTCTCTGTTTCTCTCCTATCTATACCTCCTCAGCATTGGGATTACAGATATGCACTGTTGGGATCTGCTATTCACATGGTACTGAGGTTTGGACTCAGATCCCACACTCCTGTGGCAAGCATTTTATCCACTAGCCATCTTCTCAACTTCTCGGCCTTTTCCTGTTCTTCCGATATTATCCAGCGGCATCATGCCAGAGTACAATGAAGAAGCATCGCCACGCCAATCAAATGTGGGCTTCAGCATCTCAGAGACTGAAGGACTTCATGAAGTGAGCAGTCGGCACAGGCAGAGAACATCTTTTTGAAGCTGATTTATTTCAGCTAAATTACAAGCGTGTCTCTCTGTTCAACTATCTGCATGGAGTCCGTGCGGACTTTAAAAGTTATCTTTCCCTTCCATCTTTATGACCATTCTGTCGGTACTTGTAACCCACCAAGTATTATCACTTTGTCAGTGTCCTCCATGACCTCCAGGGGTTGGGGGTGGCTGCTGCAGTGTCATCTGGAGCATGACAATGACACGCAGGCACCGGAGTTCCAGAGCTAGCCTGCCACCATCTGTGTCTCTAGACATTCATTCACACTCGAATTCCGGCCCCACCCCTTCCAGTCCAACTCCCACACCTTTGGCAAGAAATATCCACACAGCTGGATCAGACTCACAGGATGTTTTTATTTTTTTTTTGCCTCATTAAAGTCTAATTTCCTTCCAGCAGTATGTGCTCTCTTCATATATTAGCCCAGAAATCATTCCGAAGGAAGAAAGCATTTCGGAGAAGTGCTTTGGATAAAGGCTTGGGAGAGGGGAACGGAATCACGTTGCTTCTGCATTGTGCATCAGACATCCACCCAAGCCTCCCTCCTCTACACCCAAGAGTGTGAGTTCTTCGTGAGCCCCCCAGTCCCGAAGCTAGCAGAACAGATTGTGGACACTGTGGTTATGTTTGTGTGGCCTGTAACACTTGGGATTATAGAACACAACGTAACCAGTCAACAATGTCAGGCGCTGCCCCCAGAATGTGTGGTGGAAGTTAGCCTACATTTTGCTTTTCACTTTTAATACACCCCCAAGCTTTTCTTGTATTTGTACATAAATCTCTCAATTTTATCATCTGTCTCCAACGCTCAGCTGGTAGGCCATCTTTTTATTTATCTGCTATCTTATGATGATGATGTCGATTGGTTTCCGTATTTATCATTTAGAATTATTGCTGAAATAAACAAGCTATTTAATAGGATAAAAATTTTCCAAGAGGCAGATTAAGGTCACTATTCTTAAATGTAAGGAATAATCTTGATTTTTAGCAAAATAAACAACTGAATGAACCCTATAAAACCCAACCACCAACCAAGAACTGTACAATCACTGTGTTAGCATTTCAACTTTCCAATTACGTGATTACTCTCACATTGTGTGTAGACTTCTTACAACTCATACAATGAATTACCATAAAACGTGTCTATAGATAAAATTATTAGAGAAAATTCCACCAGCACAAGGTTTTTGAGGGATTATGTTGGAGGTTGTTTTCTCTTTGAGTGCGTTATTTTGTGCTCCAACTAAAGACATTAATTGAAAATAAAAGGAAAAGGAATCTGACAGCCTCTCTTTCCTGCCTGTCAGAGAAGGCTCAGGAGCACGTGACCCTGCCTCATGTTGTCTTTTCTCTTCATCTGCAGGCCTTCACCTGCACCCAGGCTGCCTCCATGTCTTCTTAGGTCACAGTTCGCTCTGGTCTTAAGTCAGTAAAGTTAGACTGCAAGAATTTGAAGGAGCCTGGGCTTCGAGCATTTGATGTGCTTAAACACTCCTGTGTCTCCCAAACTTACTTTATCACAGAGAGATAGCCACTAATATTTGGTTAATTAAACCGAGGCTCTCACAAAAAGAGTCATTCCCAATGGCTTTGGGCTGTACTGGCAGCACCTATGCCATCCTCTTGGTGTGTGCAGGGTGTTTGATGTTGTGTGCAGTGCATGCATCTGGGTGTTCATGTGGGGGGCAGGGCAGGACCTGGGTGTCTTCCCCAATTATTCTTTGCTTTACTACCTTGTAACAAGGTCTCTCATTGAGCCCGAAGCTCATGTTTCATCTAGGCTGGCTGGCTATCCAGCTCCTGGGATCTGCCTGTTTCTAAACCCTCAATGTTTGGATTACAGTCATGCGCAGACATGCCTGGCTTTTTAAGTAGGTGCTTGGCATTCAAACTCGGGTCTTCATGCTTGCCCAGTGCTTTGCACACTAAGTCATCTCCCTGGCCCCATGACTCCCTTTCTGACCATCTGTCTGAAAGTCCTTCATCTAGGAGGGGAAGGTCTCTCTATAAATGCTAGAAGTGGAGAGTGGCTGGGGCCAGGGCCCACAGGGATACACTCCAGGAATCTTGAGCTTTGAACATGGAAGAGCTGTCTATCAAAGACATGACATTTAAACAGTGTGCCTCTGAGTCAGACCCAACTCCCCAGCAGGCTCTAGACTGAATTTAAAGCACATTTCTTCATTCCCAACCAGTGGTTCACCATCCTGTGACGGTGACTCTCAGTGATGTTCCTCAGTGCCCACCTGTCTCTGTGGATGTGACAGAGACGAGCTGGGGGTAAAGGGCTAGCTGGCTGGTACTCACGTCATTTCAGTGTGGAGCTAACAGCCGCATCAGAGCATAAAGCCCAGTTTCCATCTAAGGGAATTAAAAGCAAACTCACTTGGGTAAAATCACCAAGCCGACGCCAAGGCTCTTCATATCATTTCCTTCTACAGCCTTCTTCTTTGCCTCATGACTGACCTCAGCAGCAGCTGTCCCTGCCATTGGTATATCCAAAGAAGAGTCTAGCTGTAAGGACAGCCCTCTTTTCTAAGCCTGGCCAGTTCTCATGAAGAAAGAAAGCAGGTCATGCCAAAGGGGTCAGGCTGAGATGGCTGTAACCACTTATTCCAGTAAGCCCCACAGTCTTCTAATGGAGAAGGGCAGTGCCAAGGATTACTTGAAACAAGGGATAATCCTAAATGGTATAATTAGAAACCCAAATCTTCAAGTCTAGCTGCTTTTCTTGCTGACAGCAGGGGGCAGCAGATGAAGTCAGTTCTGGGCCAGTTTCAAGGATGGAACAATCGAGATTGGAAAAATCCCCAAAGCACTCAAAATGAAACATGAAAACCTTGTACACCAATTCTTCCCCAGATGTCTGCTTTACCAAAGAACTAAGGCACAACAAAATCTACTTAGTTTATACTCTGCACCTTACTTTTCTATAGTTCCTATTTGATTAAGGCGTACCTGATGAAATCGCCATCAAGATCTTAAGTTAGGACTCTCGTGGGGGTTCTACCTCCTGGTGTGGAGTATAATTTTGGTGTAGGACCCCCATTTCAACAGACCCAAACAACAACACACTCTTGGCTAGCAACAACCATTGGTTTGGAGAAAAGATGGTCGTGGGTGGATATTAAGACCAGTTCCTGTTTAAGGTCCCATTTCTGCCTCTACCAGCCCCTCACACTGAGCCTTCAGATAGCCCTGAGCTTCTGACATCCTCTGCTAAGTGGATTGTCATCTCTGCCTGCCCCCTCCTTCCTCCTCATTATGTCCCAGTACCCTGCACAAAGCCATCTTGCAGGCCCTATCCATTGTACTGCTCCTCCGATCAGGACAACCCTGGGGCTGACCGGGTTCAGTTGTCATCTTCTTCTGGAGTCCCCATTTCAAAAGCAGGTTCTGTGCTCCGGATGCTGTGGACCACGTGCTCCTCTGGGGCTGTCTCTGGGTCTCAAATTTAGGTCCCAGGACAGGAAGCATTGGCTTTTCCTGGGACTTTGGTGGAAATGCTGATCAACACACAGTTGAATCTGATGTTATGGATGGGCCTTTTAGCTGTTTTGGTGAATTTTGAGCACATTTGAGTCCAGGACTCTCTGGACTAGATCATATGTAGTGAGTTTTCCAAAATTGGGCTTTGTGATATCAGTTTCCTGTGCAAACTTCTCTCTCTGGGCAGTTTCTAACTTCCTCTCTAGCAGCTTCAAGTTCAGCACAACTCCAGCCCCATAGTAGAGTTTTTTCATGCATGGGATCACTTCCCAGCTGCCAGCGCTATCCTCCTGGAATTCCGCTATCACCCACCTCTGTCCCCTCCTGAAACTCTGGGCTACACTGCAGTCTGTGGTGACCAGGGTCTTGGATGCCACTTTGCTGCCTGCCTCTCTATCCTTCCCTGTCCTATGTGTTCTTCAGATTACTTTTGGATAGACAATGTACACCCGTTCAAGCCTTTCAGCATCTCCTCTTTGCTATAAAATGGGGAGGGAGTAAATGCCATCTTACACGGATGAGAATTTTGAGAAAGAATCAGTATTGTCAAGCTGACTTGCAATCTCCCTGCAGATCTGCCTGCCTGATTATTTATTATACACTACACTCCTCCAGGAAGGGAGTTCTGTTTTGCCTTGTGTTCCAGAAGCAACCACTAACAAATGCTTAAGAAAGGAATGGGTGGAAAAACACATTCAGGAAGACACAAAAAGCCCATCTTCCGTAGCTTCTCTAGGTTGTGAAATGCCTGTGAAACAAGAGTAGATGACATGCCTAAGTGGACTAAGATGCCAGCTGATATCTGCCAACAAGAGATGACAAGGCCATTGTCGCTAGGATGAAGATCGTTCTCACGCAGGGTTTCAGGCATCTCAGAGAAGACGTGTCCATCACTCCTCACTTTCCCCTCATCTTTTTCACTTAAATTTTTGCGTGTATGATGTGTGCCCATGCATAAAAAGTGTGTGGGGGTGTGTGCACGCTCATGTGTGAGTGCGGGTGCATGCATGTCACAGGGTGTTGGTGCTTGCCTTCCATTTTGTTTGAGAGGGGTGTCTCTTATTCACTGCTGCAGACAGGACATCAGGCAATGTGGCCTTTGAACTTCTGGAGAGTGCCATTTTACCCCAGAAGTGCTGGGATTGTGGATGGATGTCCCATGTCCCCGGCTGGAGATTCCCATCTCACCCCAGAAGTTCTGGGATTTGGATGTATGTGCCCATATGTCTTCATGGATTCTGGGGATTTTGGCTTAGGTCCTCACATGAGCATGGCAAGTGCTTTACCCACTGAGCCATCTTCCCAGTACCCCTTTAATGTTTTGCAGGTGGAAGCGGAGACCTGTAAGAATATAGTTGATAATAACAGACCAGGTCTGTTTTCATTTTAAACACAGTGATGACGACTGATGCTTGATGGTCTAGATTCTGCTTTATGCTCTTGAAGAATGAGTGTCGGGCATTTCAAAAGCCCCAGGGACATTTTCCAGGGATATCACAAAAGCTTCCAGTATCATTTGCTTTATTATATTCCCATTTGAAAAATGAAGGTTAAATTCCTTTATAAGTCATAACTTTTAAAATTCATGTTTTTGATGAAATAATTCATGAGCACAGACCTTTAAAAACTTAAATCACATCAGTGTGTCACATCAGGTATTTGTGCGAGACACTTGAGATCTCTTCTCAGCCACGTGAGGAACACGATGCACTGCTACTGATCAGAGCCACCAAGTTTCACCACGGAGCTCTTGAGCCAATTCCTTCTATCTGGGTAAAATTTGCTATCTTTTGGCTAATATTTCCCACCCTCTGTAGGTCTTGCTAAGCACCATTTTGTTGTCTTATATGAGACCAAATTCTCTTTGAGGTTCCAGCCCTGACTGGTCTGGAACTTGCTATATAAACAAGCCTGGCTTTAAATTTACCTTCCCCTGCCTCCCAAATGCTGGGATTAAAAGTGTTCGCTACCACACCCAGTAACATGAAATTTTCAAGGGTCCACATACAAGTGGCGTCATGAAACATTGGTCTTTCTGTACATGATATGTAATGATTCATGGTGACAGATATTAATTACACACGTTGTGTTGTTGCTAAGGTAACAGAGATGCAGCGCCATGAGTATTCTTCCTGTCAGTGTACACAGAGTCTCGTGTTACAGGACACTGAAAGCCACTCACAGACATGACTGTGATCCCTGCTGTGCAACCTGTGTGCAGGTGAGCTGTCACCCACTTCACAGCTGATGCTGGCTCTTCAGGAAGCGTGCCCCAGATTAAATGTGTAGAGGTCATGCAGCCAGACACAGCTCTCCTTTTATTGAGAACTCTAATTTCAATGCCAGTGGAAAAAAAAATCCATTACTAAAAAGCAAGAACTTCAAATGAGTTGTCAACTGAGAGTGGAAACTACACCAATGGTTGAAACTAGAAGCATCAGTAAAAATACAAACAGAAGCAATTAGCTAATTAATTAATTGTGACAGGCTCTCATGTAGCTCAGGTTGCCCTAACATTGGCTCAGGAGGTAAGACTGACCTTTAAAGTTTAACCCCCCTGCCTCTCTTACTGAGTGCTGGATTACCGATGGGCATCTCACTGTGTCCATGTGGTACTGGTGCTGGAAACCAAGGCTGTGGACTAGCCAGGAAGGCACTCCATGGCAGAGCCACACCCATGCCCACAGTTCCGTTTAATCACATTGGAGATCAGCGTTCTTTCCTTACCTGTGTCCAGGTACACCAGGAATCAAAAAGCCCTCTGGCATCAGAAGAAAATGTTAGGGAACTGGGGAACCTCTAGTGATGAGTGAAGTTCTGCTTTATACTGAGCATCAGGGCCAGCTAGGGAGCCCCACCCGATAGGTTCTGACTGAGCAGGACTTAGGTCAGCCTCTTGGTTTGCTGCTGGATGGTATGGATCTACTGCTCATTCAGCCACCTTCCGTGGTCTTGCCGTCTGTTTCTATCTTCTAACATGTGGGACTGTAGCTCACCCTGACATGCCTGATGGGAGAAGAACACATCTCTATCTGGGAACGTTGTCCCAGCATACAGAAGGACCTGATGGGGCCTGAAAGACAAATGGGCTATCCTCCTGGGGTCAGCCAGATGGAGTTGCTCAGTCTGGCCTGGCTATAAGGAGCACAGCAGAATGCACTGTCAGCTTGCTTTCGAATGTAGACTGCACTGTCTCTAGATTGAGCTGGGTACACATGTAGACACACACATACACACGCACACACACACACACACACACACACACGTACAGAGCTCTGACTCTGCAGAATGCTCTGCATGGATTTTCTACGAGCAAAGTTTGCATTGACATATAATATGTTTCTATACAAATGGACATACAAGATCTAGACAGAAGCATACACATACACACACACACACAGGTGGGAGAGGAAGGGAGAGAGAGAGAAAGAAGGGACTGGAAAGGCTGCCTAGGCTGAACCAGGGGTTAAGCCAAATGTCTGCTGGGAAAAGAAGCAGTAGAGAGAACTGGCATCCAGGAGGCCTGCATTATGCACCCTGCAGAGTAAATCCCCATCACATATTGTGTCAATCAATCCTAATACAAATGACACGACAGAAATGGGTCCTATGATCAGTGGATGAGGCTTCTGCACCTCAAAGGTTAAGGAACATGTGTCGTGAAAATAAAATTACTGGATGGAGGAAGTCTGGGAATATGCATTTAGTTATGCCGTCTTCAAAGTCTGTATTCTCCCCACTGATAGACCATAAAATCTCAAGTAAACAGTGTCGCTACAGCATACACAAAGAAGAAGCATTTAAGCAGAAAGCATTATCAGTCTTCCATCCGCCTCACGCTGCTATGATTTGGTGGGTTTTTGCTGAGTACACAAAGAGCTCAATGCTAATACCCTAATTATCCATCAGCCACCACCTCTGAAACTGATTGCCTTCTACAGCAGCAATTGATTAAATAAATGCACTATTTGCTAACATGGTTTGTTTTTCTTCCACTAGTGCAATCTGATAAATTAGTCACCGTGTTTATGTGCCTTTCCATTACAAATGGTCAAATGTCAACTTATAAAGCATTTTGGCTGGCAAAGGGCTAAGTTTTGGCAGAAGAAGCCTGGCCAGGAATCAGTCCTTAAAAAGAAAGTGAGCTCATAAAAGTCTTTGTGAGTATGTTCTATGAAGTGGGGGAGCTTCGGGAGCTACTGCGGTAAGAAGATTCACCCCAGCCCTAACTTAGAATATGAAATACATGACTGTGGCTCTGAGATTTTATTTTTGAAGAGTTTATATTAATGTGAGAAATGTCACATTATATGTAAAAAAAAAGTGTCTGTGTCCAAGTGTACATGCCGACGTATATAGGTGCAGACAGGTTCAAATGAGGAAAGTCATATATACATAGATAAAAAGACTTGGAGTAAGCACAGCAGAATAGTAATATTTGGCTATTTGGGGGATGCCTTACACATCATTTCTGATTTTTTTTGTTTTTAACTCTGTGTTTGTTGTTGCTTATTTTCTATCATGATAATATTTTAATAACAGGAAGTGTGTATATGAAAAAATAACTCACTGATTCATTTTCCTACTTATCAATGTTTGTATGAAGTAAAACTAATCTGGCAGCTAGATGGCAAATCCACTTTCTATTGTTTGGTTTTCTGTGAGAGAGAGGGAGAGAAAGCAGGAAGGAAAAGACAGGAGTGGAGTGCTGGTGTTGGCAGCTGGGAAAAATACTCATTGTTGGTACTGTCCAGAGTTCTGAAATCAGACTCCCACATTAGCGGGTGTGTGTGTGTGTGTGTGTGTGTGCAGCTGCCTGCAGAGACCAGAAAAGGGCACTGACCCACCGGAACTGGAGTTGAAGGTAGCTGTGAGCTTCCTTCCGTGGGTGCTGGGAATCAAGCTCAGGCTCTCCATAAGAGCCACAGCTCTGAGCCCCTGAGCCATCTTTCCAGTCCCACTTTGCCATCTCCTGACGTGAAAGACACTAATGCTCTTTGGGTGTGATCTATCTATCTGATGCTTTCAGCGTGTCGAAGGGGATGGCAAGGAAGAAGCTTTAGTCTTTGCAGGATGGAATCTACCTCTTGTATTCTCAAAAGCTGATAAGGAAAATAAATCAGTCCCTAACATTTAGGAAATGCTGTCATTTTACTGAATCAAAATCTTTTGGCTTTTAACTTTGTTTTTGGAATGAATGGTCCCCTCCTATTTAAATAATCTACTTCCTTTTAATGTTTAAAAAGATCTTCTCTTTGCAAAGAAAGCCGAGATCCTGATTAGACTTCCTAGCAGGGCTGGTCATTGGTGCGTGGGAGTTCTTGAGAGGGGAAGGAAGAAGTTTTCACTCGCCTCCTTCACAGCCCAGACACTGAACATGACTAAAAAGAGCTAGGATGTGCTGGGTTTGCAGTATCCGACTTCCTCTGGGGTTTCCTTGGAACCTCTTTGACATGCTAATTAGCACTGTGCAGCTTGGAGACAAGGCTGGACTTTCGGGAAATGAAAATAGGAGGCTACCCTGGGCACCTGGCAGCATAGCATGAGTTACCCATGGCAAGCCAGGCACGTGAAGGTACCACCGGCCTGAGTGGGTCTGGTGGATTACATTGTACTAGAAAGGAATCACTGGCATATCATGGGAGAACATGTGCTCATTTAGCCTTACACACACACACACACACACACACGGTACTGTAGGAAATATAAATATGATGGTTTTAAAGAAAATATAAACAGATGTACAAAGGCAGATTCTGTTCCGGAGGAACTTGAAGCAGTCTTGTGTGATGGAGAAGACTGTGCTGCAGCAGGCTTATATTGTCTCTCACACAGGGGCATACTGATGGGATCTAAGCAAAGTGGGGAGACTGGTCAAAAACACTGTGTGGAACACGGATGCTGTATCATCAGCAGGAGAAAGAGGCCAGGGCAAGGAGTCAGTCGGGGAAGCTGAGTGTAGGCTGTCCTCTTGTGTCTCAGTAGATCCTAGTTCTGAGGACCTGCTAATCCTGGAACCTGATTTTGAGGGCTTCTGCTTTCTTAAAGCTGCCCAACAATCATCCAGTTTTATGCACTTAGAATAGGAAGCAGGCAAGAAGAGAGGGATCTCAAGTTTGAGACAGGCACTGGATGTCGATTCTCTAGAAAGTGGAATTATACCTATTAGTGCTAGCATATCTTAGTTCTTTGGACAGTGTCCCAGGTAGAGTGGAAGCACAGTCTCCACCTCTACTTCTACAATGACCATCAGTTCTACCATCTCCACCACCTTTCTAACTTCTGCATCCCACCACCTGTGCATCTGCATCCCACCACCTGTGCATCTGCACTCCACCACCTGTGCATCTACATCCCACCATCTGTGCATCTATGCTCCACCACCTACCAGCTGTAGATCTGCACTCCACCACCTATGCATCAGCACTCCACCACCTGTGCATCTACATCCCACCATCTGTGCATCTGCGCTCTACCACCTACCAGCTGTGAATCTCCACTCCACCAGCTGTGCATCTGCATCCCACCAGCTGTGCATCTGCATCTCACCACCTGCGCATTTGCACTCTACCACCCAACAGCTGTGGATCTGCACTCCACCACCTGTGCATCTTCACCCCACCACCTGTGCATCTGCACCTTCACCACCCACCACCTGTGTATCTGCACACCACCACCTGTGCATCTGCACCTCCACCACCCACCATCTGTGCATCTGCACTCCACTACCCACCATCTGTGCATCTGCACTCCACCACCTGTGTATCTGCACACCACCACCTGTGCATCTGCACCTCCACCACCTGTGCCTCTGTACTCTACCACCTGTGCATCTGCATCCCCACCTCCTGTGCATCTGCACGTTCAACACATCCTAAAATCAGATCTCAAATCAGGTGTGCTGGCCATTCCTAATTTGGAGGTACAAGGGTTCAGATGTCATTTAACCTGCAAATCCCTCTCAATCAGCATTTGCATAAAGGACCTTCAAATTCTGTGGGTCTGGAGACTTAACAGAAGCCCCCTTGTACAGATACTCAGCCCAATGACTAAAAACTCCTAATCATCCCTTAACACTTGGTAGGCAAGAAAGATATCATTTCTTTCTTTCATTTTCTGTTTGTATTATTGCTTTCTATTGGTATATAAGACTGCTCAGTTCCGGGTCATCACAATATAAATGTTACAGTTATCTTCAGCAAATCTTACATTTTTTTCTAATTTAGTCCACATACAAAGAAAGGTAGTCCAAGTTCTATAAACTGTATTGACTTTGAAAAATTTAGCAAAGTGCTGTATTGAAATTATATTTCATTTGACAAGTATTTGTGCGAAAAGATTGTGTACCAAGATATATTTTTCTTGTCTTGCCACATTGTGGAGATTAAAGTCTCTAAAGAGCATAAACAGTTAAAATCAGCTTCTGTCTCATAAAAAAATCCATTGTACCTACATTCTGTCTGTGTGGGAGATTGGAGAAATGGAGCCAGTGGAATAATTGAGACAGGTAGCATTCCAACTCAGGGTTCTTCAGCTGTTCCAGTTCGATGTCTCCTCCCCAGGGTAGCATCTCTCTCTAGGAACTTTCACCCAACTTAATATTTTCATTGTCTCACAGACCATATGTCCAAAATTGAAATCTACTCAAATCTTATGATATTCCAAGTTTGCAACAGAGAGCTACCATTTCTAACAAAACTATCTGCATGGATTTGAGCTTGCTTGATAAAGTTCATGAATATATCTGTACAAATTAAGATACTATGGGGGAAACATCAAAAAGAAACAAAATGAAGAAAAGTGAATATTTCCGATACAGAATTGCTTCAAGGAGGGAGTTAACGTTTTCAGAGGGTTTCAGTTTGCTAAGGAAGCCAAGAGCCCAAGGAATTGGACCTTCCTAGGAGGCCTGGTTACACTATATGTATGAGTTATTGAGAAAGGTTACAATCTACATCTCAGAATCTGACTCTGAGACATTCTTCGTTTTCATATCTACAATGGCTACTTCTAATAGTACCAGTTCTTGTCTGTCTTAGGTCACTAAGCTTCAGGCTTAGTATCTTTGCTGTTCACTGTACAGTCAGTCACCTGTTTCAGCATTGGAGGTTACATTCTGAAGCAGAAATTGTTGGAAGTGTTTTCTTTGCTTTTTCTTTTCATTGCCTGAGAATTTCATACCATATCTGTACATAATGAATTTTGATCAACTTCCCTGGTGCCCCTCTTCCAAAATGATTCCTAATTATGGAAGGAAGGGTGTGGCACAGATTTCTTATTAAGGGCAGAACATTCTGTGGTCTCTTATTCTCTGCACCTTGACAGTTGTGGACCTCTGCGTCCATCACTAACTTCTGCAAAAGAAGCATTTCAGATGAAGGTTGAGAGATGCACAACTCTATAAATAACAGTGTAACAGGTGCCTTACCCAAGGTCATAAACTCAGAGTCCCAATATGGTGGTTTGAATGGATCAGCTTTGAGTTGCCAAAACTAATAATCCCTTTTGACTTGGTGCCATTTCTGTTCCTTTGGTAAGTCCTGTGCCCAAAGGAAGTAATATTATCTGACTTTCCCCAAGAATTTGACTTTCGCACAACATTATCATGGGGATTCAAGTCCCAGGTTGAGAATTGTTCACCAATGAGGAATCTTTTAGAATGAAGATTATTGCAGAAGACCCAGAAGTGCATAGCATTACAATACAGGATTAAACTTCTCCACGAAAATGCTGACAAAGGGGTCATATACTTCCAGGATTACCTGTGTTTTCTGAGAACCTGCCTAGAATAAGGGTTCCTAACTGGTTGGAAATACAGAAGTAGGTGTAAAATGTGCTCATGAGACTCTTCAATGTCTTGATATAGCATGAACTGACTTGGTAAGCACTGAATTATAGAAAGAACAAGTTCATGTATTTTTTGTTGTTTACTCACCATCCTATGAGGGCAGATGTAAAATAAAATGAAATTGCCAAAAACCTTTTCATGAGCATGAGCCAGAAGCACTTGGCCCTGGGGCCTCATAGCATCCTACAAGGTGCAATGGTTTCCATAGGCATTCCTGGGGAAAGGATGGAATGGCCAGTGTTTGTTGAGTACCAGTCAGTTCAGGGGGTTTGTTTATATTTCTCTGAGATTATGTGGAGAGGGAGCAGTTATACACAAAGGTCTTGGACTTGGGAAACAGGTGGTATGCTGGACAGCGAGGCACGGGTGAGCTTGAGGTGGACAGGGAGGAACACTAGGTGGGAAGGTCAATTTGACCAGGCCATTGAGTGGTGACAGTAGCAGTAAGGAAGAGACCTATGGAATGTTTTCTGTGTGAAGGCTGAGGTACAGGATCCCCCAGTCCCCACCTTCAGGAGCTTCATTGTCATCAGTGGCGTTCTTCAGAGCTATGGTACCTGGCTGCTGTTCCTATGAAATGATACTGCACACCGGCTGGACCATATGGGCCTCTGGTTAGACACCAGGCACAGATTACTCTACAAGGCATCCGATACCCTGTTCAAGAATAACAGTCTGTGCTCTGTTTTCTTTCTGCATTTGTAGAAAAAGCTAAGACTCCTAAAGGACAGTGTGGATTCCCTCCTCAGAGACTGGATTTAGAGATATTCATCCTCCCCAAGAGATTAATGTTCTGCACATTGCATTTGTGCATTAGTGTTGGGTCATTATTTCAGTCTTAAACACGGCCTTCAGCATTCCAAAGGAAATGTGCTCCAGAGAGCATGATCACAGGTTTCTGCTTCGAGAAAGGGAAAGGAACGTGCATTTAGCATTATCATAGGCTGGATGCAAGGAGGAGCTCCTACACTTTCAGGAAGATTGGTATATACTGGTAGTGGCCAAGAAAGTAGATGAGACACGGTGAAAATGGCAAATGATGAAACCATACAAAGGGTAGGGCTTGGGATTATGTGTTACTTACTGTACGTCAACTGCTGTACATCTATTTACTACAAATATACAGAATATATGTCTTCTTAGCCATGATACGTGACTACTCAGTGCAATTAAAACACCGTCACTCACTGTGAGAAGGTTCAATTTTTATATCTATTCCACACTAGAACTCTATTCTCGCTAAACAAGACCTTTCCATTGCCTCTCCCCCATTACAGCTCCAAATTCTCTATGAATTTGATGGGCTTGAGCATCTCTCATGATGGAAGCCATGTGATATTGATTTTCTGTCCGGTTTATTTCAGCGCAATGCTGTGGTAGGCCCTCAACACATGCTACTTCACAAAATGTTCATAACTGCCATATTGGTACCATTTTCCTCATTTAAAATTAATTTAATTTTCTTGAGAATTTAATTCATGAGTGTTTACATCATTTCTCTCTCCCTCTCTAACTTCTCTCATGTTCTCTCCCTCCCTCTCAAATTCATGACCTCTTCTATAACGGTTGCTACACATACACACACACACACACACACACACACACACACGCACACAGACATACACACACACACATACACTGAGCCCATTTAGTGTTGCTTACATGCACATTTATTCAGGGCTGACCTTTTGAAAAACGTATCATGAGCTCAATTCCAAGAGAGAGAGAGAGAGAGAGAGAGAGAGAGAGAGAGAGAGAGAGCTCACTGACTCTCCATCTCTCAGTAGTAATTGATTGCCTGTAGTATTTCATCTAGGGGTGGGCCTTGTGAAAGCCACCCTACCCATGTTGGCTTGTCACCTGGTATTTGCCACTATACAGGTTTTGTTCATACAATGCAGTCTAAACTGTACATGGCTTGAGAGATCATGGAACCTAGAAGAAAAGTCCATTTTGAGAAACCGATATAAATTCTAACTGTCTTCTAAATACTTAGGAGTACACCCCCAGGTAGGTATAGCTCCCGCCCCTCATCAAAGAAGCACCCCCCCCCAGTAGATGGCAACCACTAGAGAGCACCATAACTTGCGAAAATGCAGCAAAAAATTCATCACGGGGAGCCAGCTGCTCCAATTGTTACATTTTGTATCATAACCCCTATACCTAAGGGTCAAGAGACAGCGAGGAAATGGAGGCTGAAGGATGTTAAGAGCAGGGGACCTGGGCTGGATAGTGTCTTCTAGATGTGACAGAGAAGCCACACCCATGGAACTCCATTTCCCTCATTCTACTGAAGTCCTAGAGGCTTGAAGAATTGTTTCTCTGTGAGTGAGTAGCATGGCCTGGATGGAACCAGTCCATAGCTCTGTCAAGCACGGGCTTCAGTACTAACAGTAGTTAATCTTGTGGGGACGGTGGGGGTCGGGGTAATTCAAAAGGAATGAGAACTCTCTCTCTTTGAAAATAACAAATTTTCCATATAGCTATTCAGGGACCCTGTCAGGGCGAGGAAGATCTGAACTCAGGGCCACTCTGCTTTTCCTTACAGAGACGAATGCTATTGTTATCAAGACTCCTACTTGTGTCTGGAACCTTCCAGAAAGTGGTGACCTGACTGAAAATAGACACAGCATCTATTTCCATACCTCCAAGCAAACGGGCCTCCTTTCCCAGGACAGCTTCTTTCCATGGGGCTTCTCTGTCTGTTTCCAGTTGTTTCAGAAAGTGTGCACCTGCAGGCTGAGCTTTGCCGTTCTTAATCATTTAGTGGTCCCTGGAGAGGGAAGCTGTGTGGTTGCCAGAGCAACAACCTCCTGACAGCATTCACAAAGCCTCTGCCTGTTCCCTGTTTGCACTTGTCCAAGCCATCTGCCCCCCAGGCACCTGGGAAGGGGTCCTCTTCTGAAGGACAGAGACTAATCTTTCCAATTTTTTGGGTTTCACTTGCTTCACACGTTGTTCTCAGAGTCTTTCTCTGTGCAGGCACATGAGACAAAGGATCCTGGGCACACACATCAGAGGGTGGTGAAAGAGCACACTTCTTCACCAGGTCTCCCCATTCTCACACCTGTCTGCAGTCCATCGAGGGCAGCTGACCCTTGGCAGGAACAAGGACACAGGGCACGATGTGTGCAGTAACATGAGTTAGGACATCTCAAAGAGGTGGCTTTCAGCGATCAGAGCTGATCTCATGAAAAATATCGTGCTCCCAGGAGACATGGCTTCTGATTCTGCTACCTGCGATCTGTGTGACCTTCAGCAATTCCCAAATATCCTCTGAATCTCAGTTTTCTCTTCTAGACAATGCAAATGGCAATATCACTGGCCTCTGGGGTGATCCTGTGACAGTCGGTGTCAAAGAACCAGACACTCTCGGTACCACAGAGGAGCCAACTACTTTTTATGGGTCTTTTAGAACCATGCTTGGGTTTCTACTTATGGAACATGAAGGCCATTCTAGACTTTAAATGAGTGCTCTAGGCTAGCATAGTCATCCGCTGACCTGTGTGAGAGCTCTCCCGGAGCGCCCAGCTATCACGCTGGGTCTGGGAAAACAAGCCATGTTTCCAGGACAGAGATACCTAAGAAAACACCCTCACCTTGCATTGATTAGCAAACTGCTCACGCATTGCACAATGAATCACACCTACTTTTCCACTTCCTAAAATGAAATTATCTAATGAATTGGGTGCATGAAGATGAAAACTTTTAATCCATTTATTCAGAATATTAAAATGTTTAATAATTATCCCGCAATACATTACTGTGAGGAGAACAGACCATTTTGTTCAGCTGGTTCAGTGCTCTGCTGTAGGGCTTAGGTGTGGAAACAGTTCTGCTCACTGGGGGCTGGTTCTCTGGGAAGCTGGATGTGGTCTGGATTCTGCAAGCAAGCTCTACCCCATGGTGGAGAATCACAATGAGGAGGAGATGCTAAGCCGGTGACACCTGTGCCCACTGCTGTCATTATGCACGAGAAAGAAAACAAGTCTCGGATCCTTAGGCAGACAAGGCCTCTGTCACACACAGTCCTTACCAACAACGCTTCCATTTACCAACTCTACTTCTACCTCCCCCTTCTTGTGGCGACCACTAAGTTTCCCCGGCAAAAAGAGGGAAAGGGAACCAGATAAAGCTTCCTGATAAAACTGGATAACTCAAATATTTAGGTCAAAAGGCACTTTGAACAGGAACATATCAACAAACTTGCCAGGAGAAATAGCCTGTCAAAGAAAATGTCATCATGGCAAGCATCTGTCAAGCTGTTCTATGTAGACCACAGTTTGAGCCACTGTGGATGAATAGGATGGGGACAGGTAAGTAGCACCCGTGTGCCTTCCCTAAATGCGCTATCAGGGCGAGCAGAGTGTCCTTCTGTCAAGAGCCATTCCAAGCCTCCAGACAGTGGTTCTCAACCTTCCTAATGCTGCGACCTTTTAATACAGCTCCTCATGCTGGTCCCCAACCACAAAATTATTTTGTTGCTATGCTGTAACTGTAATTTTGCTACTGTTATGAATCATAATGTAAATATCTAATATGCAGGGTATCTGACCTGTGGCTCCTGTCATTTGACCCCGGAAGGGGTCACAATCTATAGGTTGAGAACCACTGTCTTAAGGCACAGCAAGAGTATATGAGAAAATTTCGAACTGTGTCCACAGGCTTTTCTGTCACAGAAACAGTTATCAGCTCACATGACAGGAGTTGGCTGCCACCAGAGCTTTACAACACATGGGAAGCATAAATTCAACCCCATCCAGAAGAGGAGAGTTTGTTGAAAAAGAATCACAAGGTCTTGTGGTCCTTACTACCAGGACCCAAGTAAGCGGGAATTAATAAACACCATCAAATAAACACTCTCAAGATGAGTGGTTTCAAGTCTCCAATTAAAAGACAGACCAGCAGAATGGATTAAACACCAGGAGCCATCTATGTGCTGCCTCTAGAAATATACCTTACCATCCATGACAGAGGTTACAGGGTGGAAGGATGGAGACAGGTATTCAAGGAAAATGAGCCAAGAGGCAAGCAACCTACAAGCAACCTATGACCTTCCAGAAGAGAAAAAGGTAACGTCATACTGACTAAGAGAACATCAGGAGGACGCTGTAATTCTAAGCATGGGAAATGGAAAAACCTGGTTTCTAAAGACAGACATTACTAGTTGTAAAATCACAGATTCATCTTAACCCAGTATTAATGATTAACTTCCATACCCAGTTTCACCAGTGGGTCATCTCAACCAACACAGAGAAACATCTAAATGAAGAACATCAGAGATCAGATGGTCCCAACAGATAACTCAATACCAAACAGCACAGAATATACATTTTTTTTTGGCAGTCCATGCAACCTTCTTTTAAAGAAACCTTCAGGCCAGGCAGTGGCGGTGCACGCCTTTAATCCCAGCACTCAGGAGGCAGAGGCAGGCGGATCTCTGAGAGTTCGTGGTCAGCCTGGTCTACAAGAGCTAGTTCCAGGACAGGCTCCAAAGCTATAGAGAAACCTTGTCTTGAAAAACCAAACAACAACAACAACAAACCCAAACAACAACAGCAGCAGCAGCAAAAAACAAAAACAGAACCACCAAGCTTCAGAAAGTAACAAAACTCATGGAGGTCAAACAACGCAATGAATTTGGGTCTAGCCCTGAACCTTGGCAGTTTCCTTCTAGATCCTAATAGTTCATCCTTTGTAAAGTGGGGATGAAGATGGCTCTCTTACCTAAATGTTGTGAGAAGTAAATGAAAATCATGGGAAAATCTAGCATGGCGTCTGACCCAGAACTTAGGCAACGCCAGCCCCTTCCCATTCAGTCCACTCTCTGTTACTTCACAAGCCAACTGTGCTCTCCAAATGACAGTCACACCTCCTTGCCACTAAGCTTGTAATTCCTGGAAGAGTTCAATTAAGCCCACTTACAAGTACTCTGAGCAGCTCATCCAAGGAAAGAACAGAAACATTGATACACTGAAGTGTGTCCCAGCAGGGTTCTCTCTCTCTCTCTCTCTCTCTCTCTCTCTCTCTCTCTCTCTCTCTCTCTCTCTCTCTGTGTGTGTGTGTGTGTGTGTGTGTGGTGTGGAGCTAGAGGTCTACATTAGGGTCTTCCTAGTCTTTCAATTCCCCACATTTTAACATTTGAGACAGTCTTTCTCCGAATCTGGAGCTCACCATTTGGGAAGAAGGGGTTGCTAGCAAGGCCCAGGCATCCTCCAGCCTTCACTTTCTCAGTGCCAAGATTCCTGGTGCATGCTGATGGACCCATTTTAAGTGGGTGCCAAGGATCACCCTCGGATCTTCATGCTTGCCTGGCAGGCATTTTACTGACTGAGCTATCTCCCTAGACTGCAGAATCAGGACTCTTAATTCATCCCCATGTTCTCTTCACAGTACAAGATTGCCTTTTCATATGATTAAGTTTTTATTTTTATTATTTTTTTTGAATCCTGCTGTTTTGCAAAGCTCCCCACCACATCTGAAGTCAGAAACCCTGTGGAACGGTTGAACCGAGAGCACTTCCAGCTGCCGTCTGCTGTGGACAGGACAGTTGGAAACCAGTTTGCTCTGGTTCTCTTGTGGTCCAGCTTTACTTTTCACATCACATCTCCAGCACGTGGGAAGAGCAGTAGAGTGAGGATTCCCAGCCCACTTGTTTTGGCATCCTTTTAAAGCCCAAAGCTGCAGCATTGGAACCCCGGGGCTGGGACAAGCTTCCAGACTCAGGTGTCTGAGCTGGCGCCCCAATGAGGGGAGACCTTAGGCACAGGTATTAACAACATGGGTTGTAATTCCTGGTGGAAGTCTTTCCAGTATCATCTCACATCACACGTGGGTATGAACAACTGCATTCATCTAAATCTCCTTTCAGCTGAGACAACGGTACCCTCTCTCGAGGCTGTGACAAGGGTTAGGGAAATCGTATGTATGACTGTCCAAGCATGGTGTCAGGCTCCCTATAGGACCATAGTTTGCAACAGAGTCTGCATCTGGACAGCTGCAGCTGAGCCAGTAGAGAGCATGGCACATGGGGAGTTGACCAATGTCAGCTACATCTCCCCTTAGTCTTCTGCATGCCGCAGGCATTTATTCAGCCCCATGCTCTGAATCCCATCATCACTACACCATGACAGTTGATACCTCAACCAGGCAGCTCTGACAGGAAAATCTCTGACACGTGGTACCGCTTTCATACACCCTTTAGTCTCTGTCACACCACCCAAGGTCAGACAGTATATTTTCTGGATAAAATACATGCACATATTTTTCATTGTTGGTAAAAATCCAATCCAAACCAAACCAAAACCAACACTAAGGAAAACTGAAAGCTTTTGGCTCTCAAGGCAAAGGTAGCATACAGATGAGAAATGTATTCCCCGTTGACCCTGTCTTCCCACTTGACACCCCCACCTGCCTCACTCTGCCATTTGGGTCCCTCTGCTATCCCCAGCCTCATCCAAGGCTCTGATCTTGAGATCTGTGATGAATAGGACAGCACATGTTTAAGATTAAAAAAGGAAGAGACTGGATTAAAACTCCAGGCTGCACTGACTGGCTGTGTGACGCAGAGTAGGGAAAGAACTTCCATGAACTACAACTTCCTCCATGGTAGACAAGCTGCACCCACCTATTTGCCAAACAGAGGAAATGAAAGGAAGGGCCCAGAATTAGACAAGAGAACAGGTGATGGTGGTGGTGATGGTGGTGAGGATGATGATGGCACTGGTGATGATGGTGATGGTGGTGATGCCAATGATAGTGATGATTATAGTTCCCGATAATTGAACAGTAATTGTATTTAGTTTATAAATTATAATTACCATTAATTGCATATGCATTATCAACATACACTATATTATATAAAGTCTCCACATTAACTACAGAAGTAGCTGTAAGCCACCGTTTGGTTCCTTTCAGCTAAGACACGAGTTGAGGAAGGTTAAGGAACTTGTTCCTAATTACAAGTACAGAGTCAGTGAATAAGCAGCGCCAGGATAATGGACTTGTCGCCTCCAGGGGGTGGACTTTGCAGAACAAAGGGCACACATCATTACAGACTCAAGCTAAACAGCATTCTTACTTTAAAACAATAATCGTATTCTAAACGTTATAATCAAATCTTGTTTACAAGTGTGTGTGTGTCAGGGTGGGAGTGTGGTGAGAACCAAGACCAGATCTAACCTTGGGAACTGCTATTAATTGAATTCTCTGTCTGTCGAATTAACCTCATGCACTATCACACATGAAAACAAAAGCATGTTGAGTTCTAGAATTAAAATCCCTTGATTTTGCACTTCAGAGCTAGTGTTCTGGTGGTCTTTGCATCTGGGACATAAGGCTCTGTAAACATTTGTGCTTTTTTTATACAAATTTTATAAAATTTGAAAACTCCCTAAATTTATAAAGTGGTCAGCTGTCACAAAAGAGCGACAAAATCTGGCAGTGGAGCTTAGGGGCAGCATCTTCCTTCCTGTGGGCTTGCAGCCTCGGTATAGCTCTGTTAACCCACCCTCACCCTCTGGACTGGGGTGAGGCTTGTCTATCTGTTCAACTGTGGTTCGGAAAGTGAAAAAGTCTGAGGCAGGATATGAGATTTGGACACGAGTGCTGACGGTTGTCATCTGACCACACAAGATGAATGAGCAGACAAATCAGAACGTAGAACGGGAGAAACACAGTAGCATGTGGGGGAGCAGAGGTCAAGCCAGGGCTCGGCAGTATTTCTCCCTACAGGATCTGCCTGTCCCCTGTAAAACCATAAACCACACGGCTGTTCCTAGAGCCAGTGGGTGCTCTGTATATTTTCACACATCACCCCAGTCTGCAGTTCTCGCTGGCCACTGAAAACGGCAAAGCACCAGATAAACCAAAAGAATGCCGAGCTCACATTTCCTCTCCGTGGAACAGCACACTGGCTTATTAATCTGAAGCTGCCAGAGCTATTAATGTGCGCTGTTAAAATGCAGTTCTAACATGATTACATAAGTTTCTTGAGGCAATTTTGCTGATGGTGTGTTTAAACTCCAGCAATCAGAGCATCTCCGTGCAGGGGAAGAAACTTTAATAATATTAATTAAAGCCACATCAGCAGCAAGCAAATCCTGTGCCTGGCTTCCCTGGTCATTTTCCATGGAGTCCCTTCGTTTAGATGAATCCCATGGCTCTTTGTGTCCCGAAGCTTGGAACAGCATCTTTTCTTGTCAGATTGTAAACACTTTCCTCATTGAGTTTTAGTTTTTTTAAGAAAAGAACTTTTAATGTTGTAATATTATTCTATTAGTATATAATAATTATAAAAATAGGTTTCCTTGCAGCCTTCCCATACATGTATGCAGCATATCCCAGCCACGTCACTACCCTCTCTGTCCCCTCCCATTCCCTCTGAGCACCTTTTCCCTTCTACCTTCTCTTCTCATGTTTTGTGGTTGTTGTTTGTGACCCAGTGAGTCTCATTAGGGTTACTAAAGGAGTGTGGATGAGGGGTTATTTATCGGTGCTCGAGTCCCTTACCAGCCAGTGGCTACATCACTGCAAAGTGTCCTCCCCTCCACCGACACAGTGCTGTCATATTTTATGTTTAACAACTGGTTTGGGGGACATTTGATAAATGGAAAAGTACAGAAAAATGGTTTATAAACCATTCCCTATCCTAGCACCCAGATAGAAACTGTTAACATTTTACAAGTTTTCTTAGAGTCCTCTGCTGTTGTTTCAGTGGGATTCTAGAGTCGCTTGTTTGACTTTCCTGCATATGTCCATTGCACTCACTATTGGATCTTTCCAAATTTCTGTCATGCCTTTGTTTGCTACGTCGTGTGTTGTGGGCATATTTTTTCCTGTTGCTGTCAGCACAGCCTTCTGCAACATGTCGTATTTCATAGAAACTATACTCTAGACATTATTTCCTTAAAAAAAACTTGAACAAAAGACAACAACAGAAGCCAACAACATTCACTTTTTAAGATTGTGGAGTTGGGGTTGGAACCAGGGCTTCTGGCACGTGAGGCAAGGAATCTACCACTGTGCTATGCTCCAGCCCCGAGTGTTCCCTTCAAATAGCACAGCGGAGTGGACTTGTACTCCAAGTCACCTGAGCTGGGTTGACACACAGAGTTGGGAGCAGTCAGCTTTGTTACTGAGCATAAGCAAAGAAGTTGCTTCAGAGCCAGACAGAAACTCTTAAAGACAAGAGGGACCAAACGCCCTCTCCATCTTTGTTCATCGTGTGATCATGGAGAGGTAGAACAAGCATTTATTCAACTCTCCTAGGGGCTGGAGAACAGAACAAACAAGCAGTTTCTGCTTAGATGTGCTGGTGATATGGGATCAGCCTATACAACTGGGCTCACCTTCAGCCAGCTTTAAACTGCCTTCATCTTGGTGGAGACCCTTACAACTCACCTACCATTGGCCAGTCTCTTCCCTATTACCTTCCCCAGGCTTTGCAGAGTCTGTTGTAAATGGTACTATGGAGCTATCTGTGGCTGAGACGCTGATATTGCCAGTGACATGGCACCGCAGCCCTGACTTCCTGGTGCCCAGGCTGACTTTTGGCAGTTTCCTTTGCCCCATGGGGGATGGGTTCCAGCATACATCAGTCAAACATGCTAGATAATTAGGGCACCTGTATATAAAACAAATTTCCCCTTTCCCTTTCAGATGCTTTAAAGAAGCCAATGTCACCTATTGAAGGGCTGCACCATGGGGCAGATGCAGAAGGAGGGAAAGAGCTGCGCTGGTGATGTCCTTTCAGTCCAGCTGAAATTACCAAACAGGCAAAAGAAAGAGCCTGACAAGGTGGCTGTGCCTGCTGGGTAAGTACCAAGTCGACAGAGGCAGGGGACCTGCTGTATAGGGAACACACTTAAAGGACTCTGGCTAAGAGGAAGGTGGGAGGGGGGAGGTCTGAGGGAAGCTAGCTAGTGCTCTGACTCCAAACAACCCAAGAAAAGGCTTGCAGAGAGTCAATGCCAGGAGGACCAGACTGATGGCATTTTTTTTTTTTAACTTAAGAGGATACACAGTGAGTGTGCTCCCTTTTTCAGTTAAATGCCAAAGCAGAAGAACACACTTTGGATGCTCCCTGAAGACATTTCTCCTGTCCCCATCTTGGGCTCTGTATGATCACATTGTTAAGGAAATCCTGAAAAATATGTGCGTGATGCTTATTTTCCTTTACTACTGACTTGGAAGCCAGTGGCATATTTCAGACATTTGTATTAGTGTGTATAAATTATAAAAAACAATGGGTTTCATTAGAGAAGCTAGCATTAGCAGTTTTGAGATTGACAGCCAGGGCTAAGATTCCTGAGTTTTGCTCAGTTTGGACAATACTGTTTTTCCTTAGTAACGTGCTATGTAGATTCTGTTCCATTATTCCCCAATTTGACTAGATTCTGGGCAATGGAATAGAAACAAAAGGACATCATGGCCCTCAAGGCTTCCCGCCTTCCCTGCCTCTCTTCCTGACTTCCTGAAATTCATGGTGATGGATACGGGATCTACAGATACCACAGGAAATGGGTACTAAGACTTCAGAAGTACACACAGCGAGAGAGCTGGGAAGGACTTGTACCCCTGATTTCTGCCGAGCTTCCTGACCAGCCTGCAGGGTGTAGCACTAGATTCAAATGAGAGAAAGATAAAAAATGAAGCCAGCTAAAACCCCTTTGTTAGGCATTAGTTACATATGTGAACATATACGCGTTAAGAGTAGGAATGGACTTTGCACCATGTGGTTCACGGCAGGTGCTCACAATGATGGATGAAACAAAGCCAGAGAAAACAAAGAGCTTCAATTCTATGCAGACCTGATTCCATTGAAGATTCCACTGCCAAAGCCCTCCCATCTATTCATATGCAGATGTAGCCAGAGAGGTTTATACTGCTCAAAAAATCCGTGATCAATTTAACATCAAAGATTCCATTTTGTTTTGTTTTCAGAAGCAAGGCAGCTGTATGGTTCCTAAGGCTTCCTAGCTTCCTGGGTGTTGAGTGGGACCAGAAAGAATCCTCAGCAAAGGAGGGGAGGTTGTGTTCTGGGGGAGAGGGTTCCCTACAAATCAGGACGAAAAGGATGGAATAGAGTGAAGAAAGCCCCCAACAAAGAGTGAGCATGGAAATAGCATCTCTGACAGATGGAGCAGGAGACCTGGATGGCACTGCGTAGTCAGCACAGGAGGAAAAGAGTTGATAGGAGCCAGAACCAGCTAACAGAAGCAAGAAAGGAAGGAAATGCCTGGTATATAGCTAAGGGCTAATGGCAAGGTGTTCAGAACACCCCCTGAGAGGTGAAGTCTTCTGCCTAGACACACCCCCTCATCTAGCATACAGTTACTCTGGGACAATCATGTATGGTATTAACTCTTCATTCCCTCTCTATTGTTGAGTCTGTAAATCTCAGAGTGGGAAGACAGATGTCATCAGGTGTCTGGAGACCCTGTGAAGTCTCAGAATAGCAGGTACTTTCCGGGTTTAAGCTGTGCAAGGGCAAGTCCAACAGTCAACTGCTGGTGGAGACAGAACCTGGCTGCGAATAACAGAGCCGCAGGCCTCTTAGGATGAGAAGTCAGCTTGGGAAAACAAACTACTTTATTTTTCAGGTATAATTTATCTTAAGTCCAATTATGAGTAAAATATAGACATATTTTGTACAAGTTAGGAAAGAGGACAATGCATTCTCCACTTTTATTTGTGTCTTGTGTTTCAAGGGAACCTGTTCTAGCCTGTAACTCAGAACTCAGTTTCTTCCAAGGAGCCGTGGGGCTTGGAGAGGACTGGAAGGTATCAGGAGATGACACAGGACTTTGCTTTAGCCAAGTCAGACCTCTTCCCTTGCTTCCATTGACTTTTGGTTTTTAACTTCAGGAAGCTTTTAACAAATTCCCATGAGTGTCTGGGAATGTGAAGCAACTTCTAGAAGTATCTAAATGAAGCAGGATGCATGGTTGCTGCTCAGTTTCTTTGGTGGGTTATGGAGAAGCAGCTGGCGGAGGAGGAACCTGGGCTTTGTAGTCAGGCATGCTCCAAATTCCCTCGGGGAAGGGGAGGACAGCACCTCATGTAGACCAAGCTAGACTCAGACTTGGTATGTAGCCAAAGATGATCGTGAACTCCTCATCCTCTTGCCTCTATCCCAGAGTTGAGACTATAGACGTTCATCATCACATCCCATGCTGGCTGGTACGTTTTAACTATCAACTCAACATAGCCCAGAATACCCTGGGAAGATAGAGTTAATGAAGAGTTATCTAGATCAGGGTGATCTGTATGACTGTGTGGACTTATCTCCACTGTTCCATGGCATAGGAACACCCACCCCGCTTTGGGTGGCATCATTCCCTAGACTGTGCTATAAACCATGTAAGAGTAAAGAAAGTTAGCAAGCAAACAATCAGGCAGTATGGGTCTGCTCTCACCGGTGGATGTGGTGTGACTAGCTCCTTCGGCTCCTATCTTACCTTTCCAGTAATGACAGATTGTAACTTGGAATGGTGAACCAAATGAACTTTTCCTCCCTGATGCTTCTTTTCAGTGGGAACAGAAGTGAAAGCAGAGCACACCGTTTATATGGTACAGAGTAGAAACCAGAGCTCCAGGCATGCTAGGCTACAGCTACCAACTAAGCTGTACCCGAGTCCTCAGCTCTTGTACGACTCTTCTGCAGATACTCAAACCTTCTGAGAATGTTTCCCCCTTTTGAATAGCAATGTAATAATTTATTTGAATAATATAATAATACAATTGAACAATAATAATAACTAATAGCATCTCTTTTGTGGTCTGACACACATAGGAGCTCAACCAGTGTAATGCCCACAGCTTTTATCTCCTCTCCATTCTCAAGGACGTGACCCCTTGGACACGGGGTGTAGGTGAGGGTTAAAGTTTGATTTACTTAACTTCATAATCTTACCTATGGTGCTTAGAACATGATCTCTACAGAACATACTCACCCAAAAGCCCCAAACCTCCCAAAGCTCTTTCCTTGACCCTGTCCTAGCATCTAGCTGCCCCATGAATTTATAAACCTTTCTCAAAGAGAGAGAGAGGGGGAGAGAGAGAGAGAGAGAGAGAGAGAGAGAGAGAGAAGAGGAGAAGAGAAGAGGAGAGAAGAGAAAAAAAGAAAAATTAGTGAATTTCTTCTGGTTGGTTAGAAAACTATTTCAGAGGCAAACTTTTAAAAAGATTTTATTTCTAATTATGTGCATTTGTGTGTGTGTGGGGGGAGGGTGCATGTGAGTGCCAGTGCCCACAGAATCCAGAAGAGGGTGCTGGAACCCATGGAGCTGGAGTTCCAAGTGGCTGTGAGCTGTCATGTGGGTACTGGGAACTGAACTCTGGTCCTCTGCATGAGCAGCAAACACTCTTAACGGCTGTGCCTTCTCTCCAGTCCCTGAGCAGAAGCAGATTTCTAAATAAGGAAGGGTTATATGAACAACCTGTAGTTACTAACCGCTGGGAATGTAGCCTGATTTAATTGCCTCACTGATGGAGCTCTGACTCTCCTGCTTAGTGATTCTCAAAGTCATGACTCTACAAGAGAGCTCCTTTTCTTTGATAGCCTGTTGAAGCTAATTGGATTTATATTTTGAGAGATGTCATGTGACTTTCCTGCTGACTCATGAATGTATTTATACATACACATATGTACATTATAAATGTATACATAAAAACATACACACATATGTTAAATGCAACTCCATTAATAAATTTAATCAGGAAGGTATTTATAAAGACTTAGAGGGAGGATACAAGCTCTATGTAGTTTTTTCTTGCATATTAGATTTCTCAGTTGCCAAATAACTACTAGACGCCTCAGCATAAATTTGGCTTTTCCATTAACCGTGTCAAAAAAAAACGAGAAGAATGGGGACCACTGTACACTGTGTCTTCAGAAATATCCTTTATAATGCAAACTTCTTGAGAAAATTAAAAGTCACATGCATGCCAGTCACTCGAGAATTCTGTTCTATTCTATCACTTACAGGCTCATAAAATAATTCTCACTTCTGATGCTACTAATGTAAAAGTAATCAGTGTGTGAATGTGTGTGTGCATGTGTGTGTGTGTGGTGTGTGCACACACGTGTAATTTTATACTGATTTACTTTTTAAAGCCATCTGTAGCATAAGAATGTGACTCCCAAACCTGGGTCGTTTGTGGCAGAGTATTCTGTCTGGTTGATTCACAGGAAGTAATCCCCTTGAGTGGATCAAATAATTCTTTCCCCTTTTCATTAATAAATTCTTCCATAGGGCTCATAAAATAGAAGTAGAAAAAAGCATTGTCTCTTTGTTGATATGGAGGTCAGAGCTTAGGGATTAAATGTCAAGGGGGAGCCATTGGTAGGTGGATGATTAAACCCTCACTTGTATTCTAAGACATACTAGTGGATTCTAGGAAATTTTAGCCTTCTACATTAGTCTACGAGTTTCACATTTTGGGGTCATAAGAAAAGGTTTTAAGTTTGAAATGCTGATAAAACTACATATATCTAAAAACATATTCTCATTATTTCCTTGTTTCTACCTTTCAATTCAGCAGCCACAGGATCTAATTTCTCTAATTCCTTAAGTTGTATCCACTTCATCTAAGATGCTTAAACCCCAATATCAGGGTCCGAAAGTCTCTGCAAATCTATATATTGGCCTCCTCAATGAGTATGATACCAGAATAAACTACATCCTGTGGGATCGGTGGTTCTAATAAGACTTAATATATTTATTTTCTTAACAAAATACAAAAATTCATGTCAGCGCACTCTATGCAAATTTTGTTTCACTCAACATTAGGAAGCAGTATTGTGTAACTGCCACACATAATTCAGGTTAAACCTGAAGTCTTAGGGAGCGATGTAGTATGTGTGACATTATTTCCAGCAGGATCGTGGACCGATCACCCTCTGCAGATCTGCATACATCCTACATAATTTGTGGGCGATCGGTACGTGTCTTCCCACAGGCCATGAACAATTCTACTGCAATTCTTTTCTTTGCTTCCTTTAATTTAATAAGGTGCATCCTAAAAGGAGGGAGAGGGTTATTTGTATGATCACTGCAAAAGTCAAGGAAAAACATGGTTGAAAGGCCGAAGATCCTTGATTTTTATCTAAGGTGGCCATGAACACTAAGTAGAAAACCAGGAGATAAACAATGGAATGTTTACTGAGTGCAGCAACACAAGACATTCACAAGTATATAAGAATGAGAGAGCAAGGCTTCCTTATGACCAAGGACAGTGCTTTATCTTGTGCATGTGTGTGCATGTGTGTATGCATGTATACACATGTGTGTTTCTCACTCGCCTACAACTCCCCAAGCAGGAAGAGAGCTCTGATGATTGGCCAGTGAGGCCCAGGGATCCTCCTGTCCCTCCCTTAGAGGGGAAGAATAACTTTGGCGCGTTGGTATTTGTGCATTAGTTCTGGGGATTGAACTCAGGCTGAAAGGCTTATGAGGGTGATGTCTACAGTCTGACACCATTTCTCCTATCTGAAACTACTGGGAACTGACAAGCATAACATGACCAGTGAGAAGGGAGTTCAAGGACCACCGCCAGCCTTCTTTAGTCAACAGATGAGAAGACGGGAGGAGGCTGGAGAGGGACTGAACACTTTGGGAAGATCGCAAGCAGCTGGTGGGAGCCGACTCTGTCTAGAGTATCAATCCTCAGAACTCTTATGGATGGGCACACAGGGGTTCTGGAGATCTGCTAAGGGCTTGGGAAAAACTTGCTTGACCAAAGAGCTCAGCAGGGACCTCAGCCTGAGAAGAAGGTTGGCCCCTGAAGGACAGTGAGTGAGTGGAGCAGCATTCTCAGAGCCCAGCCAGTGCAGAGGGCGGCTTGTCAGATGCTGAGGTGACAGGCAATGCCAGCTGTGGAGATTTTCAAATGTGGTGGGCACAGAGGTTATGCTAGGGCAGAGTTTTAGGGTTCATCACTGCATGGTTCCACTTCAAGGGATGAGGAGAATGTGGCAAGCTAGGCCATTCCAATAAAGGATTTGAGATGTTTAGTTGGTCTCAACTCCGTTTTGAAGCCCTACAGTGAAGGTTTCTCTTGCTTGCCAAAATAATAAGTAATCTTCCCTGACATCAAATTGGAATATTTTGCAGCAGTTCTCAAGAGTCAGGGATGTGGAACATTTCCATCGAGGACTCCCTAAAAGGGCTCCAGCGCCCGCCCTCGATGCTGAGGCCCAGAGTGCTGTTTTCAAGCAGACTTCCGGTGACGCAGCTGTTGGCGCTGTGAACCACCCTTTGTGGAGACAAGGGATCAGAAATACTGTTAGGAACTGTTCTCCATGCTTATGTCCTCTCCTGGGAACACCCGGAGCTCAAGGAAACTCAAGTCTCATGCTAGGGAGAGAAGCCATCACACACTAAGGGTTCTGGGTGCTCAGCTGTGTTCTGACTGCCCCTTGGGTATTCATACGGGCAGCCTATGCCGTCAAGGTCATGACTGACTATGGGCAGGGGACAAATGGCTCTGTTGGTTAGGTCATCTTCTGTGTCAAAGCACCTAGTAAACACTCAAAGGGAAGAACAGGGGTCTCCAGATGGCTCTACACAACAGATGAGGTATGCTGTATGCTGTATTAGTTCCATCAAAATAGTGCACGCAGGCAGAAGCACAACCAGGACAGAGGCACGGCAACAAGGCGAGCATTGCTCTTCAACCTGTCCAGACACGGACCTCAGGGCAGGGCAGGGTCTGGATGGCAGCCGTCTGCAGGCTCTGCTGAGAACTTAGTATTTTTTTTAATTTTAAAATTCCATTTGTGTGTGTGTGTGTGCATGCACACGAGTGTACACGTGCATGTACGAGTGCCTGCATGCCATGGCGTATGGGTGATGCATGATTAATAAAAGCTCAGGGTCAGAAATTGGGGTTTAACCTGAAGATCCGAAAAGTAAAACAGCCAGCCACTGGCTCTTGCCTCAACCTCAGTCCAAAAATGGCAATCCTGTCTCCAGGAATTTCAGAATGAGACTGTGTCTGAGAGCTGTCTTGCCCCATCTTATAGTCCTCTCTAGGGCTAGGATCAAAGGCATGTACCTCTGTCATTAAAGCATACACCACTGGCGTTAAAGGCATGCACCACCTGATTTCTATGGAAACCAGGGTGGCTACTGGGATTAAAGATGCGTGTCATTGTGGCTACTGGGATTAAAGGTGTGTGCCATTGTGGCTACCGGGATTAAAGGTGTGTGCCATTGTGGCTACTGGGATTAAAGGTGTGTGTTACCATTACCTGGTCTGTAAGGCTGACCAGTGGGGCTGTTTACTCTCAGATCTTCAGGCAGGCTTTATTTATTAAAATATATTTGAAATGTCACTACCTAGGAGTGACAGTCAGAGGGCAACATTCGGAAGTTAGGTCACTCCTTTTATCATGTGAGTCAAGGAATCCAAGTGAGGTGGTCAGAGTTGGTGCCTGGTACTGAACCATTGTGTTGGCCAGCCATTGGTATTCTTCTTGGAGACTATGGAAACATTGGTTCTCTAAGCTAAGCCATGCTGGGATCCACAGGGAAACGTTTCTGTTGTTCAGAAATGTCCAAACATTGCGGCTGTTAACTCAAACTCCTTGAGACAGAATAGGAGATATTTCTAAGCTATTAACTCTGTAGCTTAAAAGTTTGAAAATGTCTCACTTAGTGCGGTCTTGGGCTTCATTCCAAATTAACTACATATTTAACTAAAGGAATCTATCAGGGGTGCACTGTGACTCATTGGTTCACTTTCAAGAACATTTCCAAACCTTAAGGGCAGGCACTGGGAAGGGGTAAAGCACACCTTCGACTGAAAAAAAAAAAAAAAAAAAAACAACAACAATAAAGGCTTCTGTGATTAGTGTTCTGCAACAAAAAGTCATTAATGATTTTCTAATTATACACATGAGATAATTTGTTGTAGAAAATGAATGAGTGTTTTCTTCTATCAAGATCACACAGCGCAAAGCTACGATGGCACCCTCTCCCACCATCCCCTTAACAAGCCATTCATTCATGTGCTTCAGGAATGAGATCACTTGGTCAAAAAGTACTTTGATGAGGAGCACATAGCAATTGTATTGAATGGCCATTTGTGTGTTGAATGTGAACATCCTCATCACAAGATAGCCGAGAAGCGCAAGCCTGGCTAGCGGTAGGCCATATGCCAAACTAATGATTGAAAACGGAGATGACAGGACGGTGGAGTTGTTGTGAGGAAAGGGAAGGAGGAAATGGAGCATACTGAAAAGCAGGTTTGCAAGAGCTGCGTTTCTGTCAAAGCTGGAATAGCAGTGTTGGAGGAAGAGATGTATTCTAGCGGCCACAGCCGGAGGCTAGTGCTAAAGAGAAGAGAGGAGATGTGACTGTTAGGTTGAGTGGGTGAGAAACCAAAGCAGACAGAACATGGTCAGGGCGGGAGCAAGCACAAGGCATCCTGCTGAGCCCACCTAACGGCTTCCTCCCTTGCCCTGGGACTCACCTGTTTCAAAAGTATTAAAATCAACACAAGTGCACTCCCTGGCCTTTCTTCATGCAAAGCTTCTCTCTACCTGCCTGACTTCCCTGACAAGGGCGGTTCAGGTAAACAGACACAGGCCTCCTGGCTCTAGGACTGGGAGAAAATGGTTTCCATAGAGGCTAATGTTTATCTAAACCCCAGGTTAGATAATGTCCTGACATTCTTTCTAACCAAGATGCCCAGTGTTCTCGCATAGATCAGGTGAACCTACCAAGATCAGGACCTGTTCCTGGCACTTAGCTGGCGTTTGGGAACCTGTTCCCCATGCTGGATGACCTCTGCCAGCCGTGATGCAGGGGGAGGAGCTTGATCCTGCTTCAACTTGATGTGCCAGGCTTTGTTCATGCCCATGGGAGGCCTGCCCCTCTCTGAATGGAGATAGAAAAGGAGGGGATGGAGAAGGGGGCAGATGAGAGTGGGGGGCGGGACTGGGAGAAGAGGAGAGATGGGAAACTGTGGTTGGTATGTAATAAAATAAAAAATGTTAATTAAATAAAGTAAAATAAAATAAAATAAAATAAAAAGGCATTGTTGTGGTCATGGTGTCTCTTCACGGCAATAGAAACCCTAAATATGATAGGTATCAATGACCAATGATTGATAACTCCTGCTTTTATGTTAGATTGTTGGTGGTGGTATATGTATGTGTGTGTCTTCCTTTCTTTTGTTTTTGTCGGGGTGAGAGTATTTATTTCATTTGTTTTCATGGGTGTAGTTAACTTCCTTGGGCTGGAGTTTTCCTTCTTATATCTTCTGTAGGAATGGATTTGCAGGCTGATAGTGTTCATATTATCATGGACTGTCTTATTTTCTCCATCTATGATGATTGCAAGTTTTGCTGGGCTGGCCCCCGTGGTCTCTTAGAGTCTACAGCAATCTGTCCAGGCTGTTCTAGCTTTTAGAAGGAGTGGATGTGGGGAGGGTAGGAGGGGAAGGGGTAGATGGGAAGCAGGAGGAGAGGAAGGAAGGGAAACCATGGTATGTATGTAAAATATGTATGTAAAATAAATGAAAGAAAAAAAGAAAATGAGAAGCAAAAGCCCCAGATTTTCCATGCGGTAGCTCAGTGGGGTTCTCCACACGGTGTTCTCCATGTAGCCCAGGCTGCCTTTACGCCCCGCTGCCTCTGCGTGCTACTTTCATAGATCACAGAATTTTCGGTGCTCATTGTGTCAGCTCACGCCATCTCAATTCTGCATTTCCTTATATCCATATCAGCACCACTTCCCCCATTACATTAAAAAGAAGGAAAGAAAACCAGGGAGTGTTTGAAAATAATTTAACATTTATACATTTTTTTAAACATGAAGGTCCAAGTTTTTTCTTTCTTTCTTTTCTTTTTCTTCTTCTTTTTAAACTGAAAGTAACAGGTTTGTAGTTGTATAATTATATGTGGCACTGAATTGGGGGCGGAAACTCAGTATCTCCTCTTGCTGACTGGAGCTGCCTTGGTGGGTCGCATCATTGTCTGAGACATTGGGGAAGATGAACTGGGAAAGGAGAGGCGTGTTGAGCAGGGCTGGGACCTTGTTGCTCACTGAAGGGACAGACTGGCGAAGAGATGAATGTAAAAGGCAGTCCTGACTGGGTTTTTGTTCTGTCATGGGCCACATCTTCTGTTAGTGTAAATGCCGCCTACCCCCTTCGTTGAGTGGGAATTCCTGTTGCCAGTTTCCCTCCTAAGAATCTTCAGCTTCCAGAAGGACTTGAGATGCCCTGGAAACTGACTTTAATATTCTCCATTAGCCAGCTCAGTTGCTAATGTCCCATGCCGTCAGGGGACAAGTCAAAAAGGGTAAGGAGGAGACAAGCAGAGCGAGACCCTGTCTTTTGCTCACCTATTATCTGCTCTTGATCTGAGTCTGCCAGCACAGAGTCACAAGCTGGGTCCCCCAGGGCTATGCACAGAACCAGTTTGTTTTGTTTGATTCCTACCATTTAAAATCTCAGAGTTGACGATAGCCATTTCAACAGCGGCAGCTTAATTATGCTTTTTGACCAGGTACTATGTCGTGCTCATAACTTATTTCCAGCATGTGGAACTGGTATGTGCCACCCTTCTCCAGAATGATCAACTTGTGCCGAGTGGTCCCTTCCCTCTGCTCTCCACACTCCACATTCCCTGTGCCAGAGCCTGTGTCCCCAATTTCTATACATGAAGCATCCATATCTATGACCCCAGTAAAAGTACTATTGCTTAGAATCATTATAGTTAAGTCTTCCCTCCCAGTCCAAGGAGTACTCTACCTAATAGGCCTGTGACTGTTGCCATCAGTTCCTACCACTGCTTGGCTCAGTGCCTGCCATTTGTGAATGAAACCCTCATCACCCTCCATGCATGTGGCTAAGTCCCTGTACTGAGGGACTTGTGTAATTCTCTCAACAACTCTACAAAATTGTCTGGCTCATGACATGCCCTGGATTAGAGCACCTATGCACAGAAGGTGTGAAGAACACTCGGGAGCACACTGGTGGAAATAACCAAATTCGAGTTCTTCTGACACACACACCCATCTACAATCCTCCCTCTAGGAAGCGAAGTTTTGTGAAAAGCAACAGACTGAACATCAGGAGGCCCCAGATTCTAGGCCTGGCTCTGACCAGAGGACACATGGCTTTTCAAGGAGGTGTCCCTTTGTGAGCCTTGGAACAGACGCCAATGCAGATGGCGAGAGAGCATGGCACAGATGACAATCTGAAGACGCAGAGAGCCTAGCTGCTAACTCCAAACTCCTCTTCTTAGGAGAACAAAGCCAAAGCAAAACCAGGGCAAGGGAGTCTGGCCAGGGACTCAAGCCTGCCTTGGAGTCACCCTAGGAAGACTGACCTGCTAGGTTTTCTGTGACCCACTAACCTCACAGTGCAGGAATCTGTGAAAAGACTCTGAGATGAAGATCTTGTATTTCCCCCCTCAGTTTGCCCTAGAGTCAGGGACTGCTAAACAGAATCAGTAGGAGGAGTTGAAATGCAGGCTATTAAGCCAGAGTTTAATGATGTGAGTTTGTCAGGGAAGCACAGAGGAAGACATTATGCATTACGATGGCTCTTTCCCCTTCACTATCAAATCCTTGGGGTTAACTTTGGAGTCCCTGATACATGTGAGACTATTTGGGAACAATATACAGGGTCACCCTATCTTCATTTCACAAGTTTTATGTTTAACCTCATTGGAAGTAGTGCTTCTCCTTTACAATATTTGTTGATGATAAATAGCTTTTCTGAAATGATGGATTGATTGGTCTACAGAAATGAGTCTTTGTTTATGCTGATTCACAGACATGGCAAATAATCTGCCTTCTTTTCTTGTAGCCACTTCTCATTGATCAGTCTTTTGTGAAAAAATTGCTAATGAGCTTATGCCGATTGCGTTCTTAATCAGGGTATCACAGCTGCATGGGGTGCTGAATTCTCTAAGTGTCATGGAGTCCCTTGCTTTGGGCTCTCCAGGCTGAGCAGATGAAGGAGGAGTGGTCCTATGTTCTTGATAGCCATGTGCAGAATTCTGAGAAGGCATCAGAGAAACTATTCCATGTGATACCAAAGACAGGCTCTGGTACTTTGGAATCCTCAGAAGCAAATGGGGTATGAATTATATATAAACTAAGCAACCATACTGAGATGGCCAAGAAAGTACTGGCCTGATGGTGCTGAGTGGCACACCCTTCATCATCGCTGTACTATTTATGAGTTCAAGGCTTGAGTTAGCAGGTGGCAGGACAGGTTATCTCTTAGTACCAGGAGGAAGCTGAGTCACGCTCTTTCATTTTTATTTGATGCTGGCCTTGATCTCCTTTCCACAACTCATTTCCATGGAACCACGAGGAAAGGGCAGATTGCAACCCTACTAAAAGGCTTGTGGCTGTGGGAGATGCAAGGGACAATTCTACTTTGCTTCCTCCTCTTCTTTAGGAAAATAGTTCTGATGTGCATTGCTTCTTGCCCAGGATCCTCTCAAAAGTTTTAAAGAGATGCAGAAAGGTTTCAGGTTAGGTAAAATGTGTGCTGTCTTGTTTCTCGTGTGCTTGGAGCCCTCCCTTGAGTATTGCGGTGGGCAGGGGAGAAGGCACATGGCTTCAACAGCCACCCTGCAGTTCCCATTCTCCCCCCATCCCCCATCTTTTATTTGTTTATTTCCTTGGAAGAATCCTTTTTTTCCTGGAATGCCTAGAGGCCAAGAGGGATGTAGATAGTTACCAAGTATTTATGGGACATGTATCATCCCAGTGAGTACGCAGTAACAGAACATGGTCAACTGTGATGGTTTCCAGGTAGTGATTTTATGTAAGTAGACCAAGAAGACAGAATCAGTTTATACCAATTTATAGGGTAATCAGTAATGGTGCAGAGGGCACAGAGCTTGGACCACATCAGGTGCCCATGGCTTTCAGTGCTATTGGTACCAAACTAGGGACTCTGGGAAAGTCCATTCATCACCATAGGTCTCAAGGTTCTGCCTTGCTAAATTGTGTGGGGGTGGGGTGAGCGTGAGTACATGACTGACTAGGTTCTCCACATAACACACACAATCTATGCTTTTCGGAGTCTTTAACAGATTTTGCCTCCAATAAACCATTAGATAGGATGAATGGGGCACTAGTTTACAAACAAGAAATGTGATTTCTGGGGCTCAGAACCAAAAGGGATACCACAGCGCTAACTCAGCCCAACTGCAGGCTTGGCCCTTTGAGGCAGCACTGTTGGGAGTGTCTATGGTGACTTGCTTTTCAGGCACCACTGTATCGAGTATCTATGCATTCTAGTTTTTAGGTTTCCAGGTAATAACCACTTGAAGAACATCAGATTTATTGACCTCCCCATATCTTTTTCCTCTTTCAGAACTGCAATAGCTATTTTATTGGATTCAGTGTCTTAGAGTGTGGGCTGAAACCAGAGCAGTGGTGGAGGAGTTAGGAATGTAACACTCAGGCCTGACCTCACATCACAAAGTTAGCAATGAGTGGGGTGAGCCCAGGAAGCTCCCTAGGCACAGCCAAGGCTTCTGAGGACCGATGCCCTGACCTAATGCATGTGCTCCCTCCCGACTGGATGATCCTTGGCATCTCCTCACTTAGTGCACCAAGAAACACACGGGACCAACTCCCCTCGGGTCCCCAGAATCAAACAGACCCAAGCATTCTATACGTGCATTTTTGCAATGCTCAAACCTGTAGCTCTGTATCCTTCACAAACCCTCAAGCTTCCGGACTTATCATGTGTGTCTTTGTTACTTCCTTCAAGTCTGCTTGGAATCTGAAACTATCTTAAACACCAGCTCTGCAGCCCAACATACAGGAAACCTCGAGTTAAGCCGAATCCAATTGAAATAGTAATTTAAAATAGAGCAAATTCATTATTTAGTCAAGGTGGTTAAGACTGTAAATTCAAGGTACTTTCCCATCCACTTCCTCCAGTCTCACTCCAGAAACAGCAGCAACTTCAGGAAATAATTTGTGTTTCCTTGAGACTAATTAACAATCAAGACCCTTGTCTTCTCCAATAAAGAAAGAATATTTTGTTGATAAAACTGGTATGCATGCACATACACATATATGATTTCTCTTTTAGAAGTTATTTTATATAGCATTCATTAAGTAAAGTTCTGCTTTGTTTATGGCAAATGCTTGAAGTTTAAAACCATTAAGATTTTATTGCAATACATTCATTTTCATTACTTTTCTGTTTAAAGCATAAAACCTTTGGGAATATCAAGTGCAAATATGGACTCCAATTCCCATGCAATATGCTCATATTTAAATTAAGTATGTGAAAGTGTGCATATATATATATGAACATATATTGCCTATTAGCTTAAGGTACTAGTTTAAGAATCCTCTGTGACTTTTAAAATATGAATTATGAATCACATTTGCTAAGAAATTTTCACAAAGGGAGAAGTACATTCTTGCCCATCAAAAGCAAAAGTCTTACGCATTTCCAAAATTTACTCTGTTTTTCCATATCAAAATGACACAGCAACATCTTCTGCCCTTTGGAGAGCGGCAGCCTGTGGTGACAAGCCCACATCCTGCACACTGCTTCTGCTCTTAATGTGCTTACATAAGCAAGGCTGGTCTCTCCGAGGAAGCACTGGCCTTGCCAATCACCTGACTGACGAACTGGCGTGCACTTGCGGAGGGACAGCAGTTAAGTGACAGATTTCATGAGATCATCGACTTCTGCCCATCACAGAACTTCAATTACATTATTTATTTTCCTTAGATTTTCTTTCGACAGCGGTCACTAGAAAAGCTACTTGGAGTTATACGAAGATTGACAAACAAATGCTTTTTGAAGATACAGATTGCCATAAGGATTACTGGCAAAATAGTACATAGGGACACAAAGTTTAAATATTATTACACATATCTGTGTAATTCCATTATGTATATGGAGTGAACAATTGCATTTCTGGAGCAAAACTGTATTTGATACATGCATGTACCCACAAACATGCTTGCATGTCTCTTAATCTTAGAAATAACTTTCCTGGAGTTTTATAAATAATTTTATAAAGTGTTTTCCTTGCTATTTTAGTTGGGGGTGTGAACACTGCCATTACTTCAACCTAGGATTCACTCAAAACTCAAAACTCAAATCCTCCAGAGTGAGGGCAGACTCTTCACTGCCAGCAGTCAGTGCCTAAGCTGACGTGTTCAATGTTTTGAAGCAAGTTTTAGCAGGAATGACTCAGCAGTACTGGGTCACTCCGAGTGGTACCAACTTGGTGACTGCCCTGGAAGTATGTGGTCCCAACAGTATAAATTTGTTGAAAGTCAGCATGGGAAAATGAAGTCTCTCCTCCATGAACTCATCAAAAATACAAAGACAAATAATTCTGGAGTTTTCTGAATGACAACAATATGTTAAAACATGAAGCTTAAAGGGAAGAAGCTAAAAGCTTTGAGTAGGAAGAAGATAAAAATGAGTATAAGAGTAAGGATTTATGATTAAACAAGAAATAAAAACTAATTTCAGTTTGATAGGTGTGTGTGTGTGTGTGTGTGTGTGTGTGAGTGTGTGTGTTTCTTATGGTACACTCACGCATCCTTTATTAGTCTGTCAGGTAGGTCCAATCCTTAACCAGAATCACAGTCCACGGGAGGTCTAGAGTGCATGTCTCAAGTAATTAATCGAGCATAATTAAAATAACAGAGGCACAAACTGAGGCTCCATGTACCTTATTAGTTAAATTGACAATCTGGCAGTGAATAGCAGAGCGCTGGCCAGACCCTCACACCCCTACATTGCTGTTTTCGGGGGCAGCAGTCACAACAGGGCTGGAAGTACAGAGGTGACGAGAAAAGTCCTGCTGTGCCCACAGACCATGAACTCTCATGGGAATGTTTTGCCCAGCCAAGATCTTCCAGGAGCTCCCTTCAGTTTCCCCAACCATTCTAACAAGCAGGACTTTCCACTGCCACCTTTTGGTAGCCATTCCCCATGTGACACACACACACGCACACACACACACACACACACACACTGACTCCCTTAGTGTCATCATTACGACATAGAACCAACTACGTGACGAGAAAGTTGTCGAAATTCAACAGCCATTCTGTAAGTCAATGGCTACTTTCTAATATCCTTATTAGCTCAGACTTTTTAATTATCACTGTTGACACTGCCCTCAGAGACAACGCCACATGTATGTTAAGTACACTGGCAGTTACCTTGTCTCCTTGATGATTAACAAAGATGTCAAGGGCCAATGCCAAGCCAGTGTTCTGGCTGGACACTGTCCACTCCCTGCTGTGTCATTGTTTATGCTCTGTTAAGCCATTTTCATTGCACCTTATGGGCCAATATAACATCCAAGCTAGAGGGTTCTCAAATTCTGGGCAGCATTATTTGACCATACAGCAATCTCTTTTCATTTCAAATCACCTTGACACTGCAGACAAACAGAAACCAAACTGGGGGAGATCTAAGTTTAAATATCTCAAATTTCACATCTTTTATTAAACCCCTCGATCATACTTTGTTTTACAAGACACACCAATGGTAGTGTTTCTCATTTTCAAGAAAATGTGCTTCCTAGATCTTACTTAAATCTTTTTTTTCTCAATCAAATTATGTTACTTTGCCTCACTGTATTGAGTCTGCAGAGTTCTCTCCTTTCAGCCTTGCTTCATGCCTTATTGTTCATCTTCACAGCACACAGAAATCAGTGGAGCGAGATGAGGGATGCTCTGATGCTACTCAAATCTCTATTAATAACAGCTGTACTTAGACAAGCTAAAACAGCTGTTGGGAAGGGCTCTCAACCCAAAGGCTACCAGGTCAAAGTCTAATGGCAACAGGAAATATATGGAGTGTTCACTTACCTGCTTCTGATCAACAATTATTTCGAGGTCTTCATCACTGCTTAGCTTTCCATAGCCTTGTTCTTTACTTTTCTTGTGAAAGAACAATTTTAAATATACTTTAGTTTCTTTTCATTAAAAATCTTAATTTCTACTTAATAATTCTTAAAGACAAAACTATTTAACTTTCACTAATCACAATGCATCATTTTTGGCATCGGTCCCTCGTGTACAGCAAACCATCATCTTATACCTCTACATTGACTTTGCTTATCCTCTTGCATCCAAGGACTGTGCCCTCAGTCCCTCCTCAATATTCTGTCTTATTCTATAGCTTCAGCAAAGATTCTCTAATACTCTGAGACAAACCAGCAGTTCTTTGAAGAGTCTTAGCACATTTTTCTCAAGAACAGAAACTTCATTTAGAATTATACTATTCTTAAAATGTCAACCATCACGTTATATTTTAATGCCTTATATATTTTAAGAATAAGAGAAGTATTATATAATGCAGTCAACAAACTCTCAGGTTTTTAATATTTCAATAAATCACATGAATACTAATGTTGAAAATAAAAGGTAATTTTAACAAATAATATGCTTCAAAATTTAGTGGTTTATGAAGTTGGAAGAGTAAAGCATATCTATAAGTACAATTTACTGCCATTTTATTATTTTATTGTTATGACTGGTTCTAATGACCACTTTCTACTCCTCTTCTCCACAGCAAAATTCATAAATAAAAATTCTAAGATTGCAAAAGGAGTCCAACCATAACAACCATCTCACAGTTACGTTGCAGAAAAACAGTAACATATTTATCTTTTTCTCTCCAGTGGGACTATCAGAAGGATAATGGAACTCTTTCATACCAACGACCAATAAAGACAAAGGTCACCATGGACTTTTCTGTTGTCCAAAGTAGAAACCAAAACAAAAACAACCAGACAAAACCCACCTTGCTTTGGATGCTATCCACACAAACTAGAATTAAGCAATTAGATTTCTAAACTCCAGTCTCTGGTGTCATATTAGCACGGGTATTGCCTATCAGTGTCCATGGCACGAGACTTCTTTATGCTGCAGAACATTGTCTTTCTCTCCTCTTTGAATTCATATTTGAAAATATATGTTATATCTCAAGATAATTCTCCCTCCCCATAAATATATCTCTTATTTTATGCCATTTATTGTAATACAGAGAACAGGGACTTCAAGTTTGGGGATGCATAAATAAAACCCCCCAACTTCATCCACACATGAATAAACTTTGCCACTCAGGACGGAACAGATGGTCCCAGTAATCCTCCCAGATGTTATTCTTCTCTTTATCTGAGGTTCCCTTCCAGGGTGGAAGGAAAACAACGCAAAGAAGTTTGATTTGAGCCAAGCTGACTTCCTGTCTCCTGGCTTCTGGGTCCTCTCAGCTCAGCTGAGACACTCTCTGCTCTGCAGCCCTCAGAAATGCTTTTCCCCATATTGATCTGTATACGTACCAAGTAGCTCATCTGCATGACCCGGTTTCTGGACAAAAGGGCATTAAGTAGAGATGGAATGTGAGTCCTTCCCTCCATTTCACTGTCAGACATCCCAGAATTCTTTGCACCAGCGGCAGTGGCTTCATTGCCAGAACTTGCTGACCAGAGAACCACAGATCTTGCCCGGCAACAGTATTAATAATGTACAACGATAATTGAAGTATTCCTGCATCACTGTTATGACTTTGTAAACATCCTGAAATTTTTGGCTACAAAAAGCTATGGATGTGAAGTTTTCTTTTCCAAATTATCATCATGCACTTTTATGCTTCCTGGCTGCTGCTCCCCTTTAGTGAGGTTTTTTTTAAAAAACCCACTTATTATTTATTAGATAAATATTGCATTTAATTACATAGGGACTCCTCGGCCTCTTGGTCACAGAAAGTCTCAACTTCCCCACTTAAGCCCCCCACCTCAGACTTTGCTGACAATTTCTGTTAATAGATATAACAACGCCAGCACACAGAGAACGTAATTCGAGACTGCAGTTTCTGTTAATGCTACATTTCACTTTCCCCACTTAATCCCAACTCTGTCTGATTTAGTAGCACATTTTCCTGGGAAGAGCGGTCAGGAAAGGAGAGTCTGTGCAAATTTCTCTCAGTAGAAGTTGCCATTTTCCAGGACTGGGAGGAGGCACTGGGAGTTCTGATTCTTGGGCTTAAGCCTCTAGACTCCACGCAACACGCACAGAGACAGCAGTATTGCAGCTCTCCCCTAGAATCAAGCCTCATCCTCAAGTCTATCCCATGACCCTGGGGCACTCACACAGCCGCCCACTTACTGATCTCTAGTGCGAGCACAATCCTCTTTCAAGCACTGAGCTGCCCACTTTGCTTAGCTGAGTCAAAGCCGGGGATCTTCAGCTTCCCCCCTCCTCCCAGCCGGGAAGTCCCGGCTTCTTCCTATGCACTTTGCCAAGCCCAGAAGCAAGTCCCTGGCTTCTGCAAGATCTTGCACATCAGCCAGAGGAGAGAACTAGGAGGAGGAAGAAAGCTAATCTGCCCTCTGTCCAAGTGTGAAGGGGCGGGGCTTATGGGGGAGGAGAAGCCACAGGGTAATCGCATCCTGCTCTCCACCCACAGCTCTGGCAAGATGCTGAAGCTGAGGGTTTCAAGTGAGGCAGAGAAAGGAGGCCCTCAAGGCACAGCCTCTTCAGGCCGACTGCTTGAGGTCACTTCTGTGCACTCTTAATAAGGACATCTGAGGAAGAACTGTTAGTGCCAGAGAGCTAAAAGGGTGAAAAGGACTCAAAGCCGAGGAATGAGAGGCGGCGTGATAGTCTCCCTGCCTATGAGAACGAGGGTCATGTCTGAAACCCTAAACACAGTGTCTCTTATCTTTCTCCACCGTTCCGAGTGACATCATTCTGAATTCAATCAGACTAGCTCGAAATAAGATTGCCTGGTTCTTTGTTCCTGCTGGCAGCCTCCAGAATGCCATCCAACCCGGTCATATCTGTGGTTTCCTGAAGAACTACAGACGTACCTGGCAACGCAACTCGGCCCTACTCAGACTTCCACCCTCTCCTCACCTTTACACACTGCCTCTCTGTCCCTCCTCCTTCCTTCCACGGAAGTGGAACTGAAAAATGGATGTCTTCATTTGAATTAAGTAAATCACAACACTTGCGAAGTTGTAAGACGATACTATTGTGGAAATTATTCCACAGGAAAAAGAGTGGGAAAATCTATAGCAATATCAATAGAAGCTGAGGTCATTGAGTCCACAAATGAAGCAACTTGTTTCAGAATATGAACTACTGCTAATAATAATAAAAATAATAATAATGTCTGTGGGTTGGGGGTAGAACACTTACTGAGAGCACATGAGGCCCTGGGTTCAACCTCTAGTACTACCAAAAGAAATCTAAAAAGGAGCTGTTTGTGGACTGAATTTAAAGTACTCTTCATACTCAAGAGGAATGGAATTCACATAGGAAGTTTTGAAAGGAAAAGGAATGCTTGGTATCTAATAGGATAAATTGTCCCCAGTTGTAGCTTTTGTTTAATCTTAGACGTCAATATGAATGTAAAGGTTAAATATTTCACATAGGTACTTCAACAATGGTTTATCATGATTTAGCTACTGCTTCTCGATATTTAATAGGCAAGAATGTATTAAAGCAAAAGTCACACAGTGAATCAACGATAGTGGCAGGGAGCTAAGATTTTCCCATTGCCATTTTAGCTCTCAGTCTCAGAGTTGTCTGGGGTGAGTTCCTATCCTCCAGTGTCCCTATCTATCTTTAATCTCTTCTCTATCCTACCCTCCAGTGTCCCTATCTATCTTTAATCTCTTCTCTACCCTATCCTCCAGTGTCCCTATCTATCTTTAATCTCTTCTCTATCTTGTCCTCCAGTGTCTCCTATCTTTAATCTCTTTTCTACCACGATTTGTCCCACTGCCCACCAAATTGCTTAGGTTTTCCCATACTTAGAAGGCGATTTCCTCACATCCCCGTTTCTCCGCTCTCTTCACTGTTAAACTAGAAGGAATGGTCCACTCTCACTCATGGAGTCATTCACGCTCTTTGTCCTTCTGCATCCACCATCAGGGGGATTACTAAATAGATTAGCAACCAGAAAGGGTAAGGAAGGCAATGCACACACAAGGTCACCGACGGGCTTGTGGTGTCTTGGGAAAGTTCTGCCAAGTAGAAACATCTAGTTGACCTTTGGGACATGTGCATCCGTTTCTAAAGAGAGAGATAGGGCTACACATACAGGTAGATGAATAAGAAAATGGCAGCGGCGGATGAGCTCGAGAGGCAGAAGAAATGAGGACTCAACGTGGAAGCCTAAAGAACAGCTCTGCTTTAAAAATAAGCAAAAGAAGAGGGAACGGTCAAGGGTGAGAGGGAGAGCACGAGGAGACTGTGGAGTGCTACCAAGGTGACAGAGGAGGTGACAGTGTGAACTGCAGCCTTCCCTAGAGGGAGGTGGCAGAAGTTACCAATGAGTAGGAAGAGAAGCAAAGAGGGAAGCCAGATGCAATGATGGGTGGGGCACATTGCTTGTGGGGAGTGAAGATGGGGAAAGGACGTTGGTCCCTTAGGAAAGCTCTCATGTGAGAGGGGGAGCAGGAAGGCTGGCTGAAGATAAAGACGTGAGGAAAGGTGATGGGGAGAGTCAAGGACCCCCAGCCTCCCTCCCTCCCTCCCTCCCTCCCTCCCTCCCTCCCTCCCTCCCTCTTTCTTTCTTTCTTTCTTTCTTTCTTTCTTTCTTTCTTTCTTTCTTTCTTTCTTTCTTTCTTTCTTTCTTTCTACCAAAGTCCTGAGCATGTTTACAACTCAAGAAAAACAAGAAAAACGTTGAAAAATTGAAAATACAGATGCCAGAGGGAAACAGGGTGGGGGCGGAGGGGGAAGGGCAGAAAACAAGAGAAAAGATTGTTTAGACAAAGCAACTTCTCTTTTATAACTATTTGTGAAATCTTTGAGAAAAAATAATCTGGAGGATTCTATACAAAATGCTAAAAGTTATTTTTCTCTGAGAGAAAGAATTAATAATTACCCACAGCTTTTTCTTTAAACATGGGAGGATTTTCTGAAATAAAAATGAATGTCATAATTCCAAAAAGGAAACAAAACTTGATTGCTTAAGAGAGTCAAGCAGTTGTTGTTGGGAAGGCTACAGACATCACAGGAGAGTGCCCTTTGTCCGAGTGGTCTTGCTCTGGTGGTGAGTGCACAGGATGGTGGCATAAATGCTCTAGGTCTCCACTGTATTGAGCATGCCTTCCATGATGTGACAATATTTTGGTCCTATGTCCTTTCTCTAAGGTCCATGGTGTCAGCATAGCCACAGAGGACATTGCTGAGACAGCCAAAGAAATGATGAAAAGAGAAAACAGGAAACAGGAGGGACAGCCTTTACCAAATGGAAAGGTTGATACCCGTCAACTCTTCCTAGGTCGAAGTCCTGAGTGGGCAGGCTTCTTAAGTAGACACGGAATAATGGCTGTCAAACCCCTGATTTTTTTTTTTCATTCAAATTCAGGAAGGGAAAATATCATTGTTACAGAGCCTGAAAGTAAGGGTTAAATGTGGGACTAAAATGTATACATGTCTGAGTGTGTGTGTGTGTGTGTGTGTGTGTGTGAGAGAGAGAGAGAGAGAGAGAGAGAGAGAGAGAGAGAGAAAATGCGTGCGTGTGCCTGTGCACTCATGCTGTGGTAAAACAGAGTGTCCACAGGGCTCACTGCTTTGTTTTACTTCTGGGCCTGACTTGCACAAGCAGGACACATGGCCCACTGACTCACTTCTGAAGGTATATAGCGAAGTAAGAAGAGAATACAAAGACATCAAATATCTTGTGACACTTTAAAGTGCTTATGCATAAAATTATGCAAAATCCCAAATAGTTAGTAGTCTTTCCTATTTTAAGGCCAAGTCTACCAGGGGAAACAGTCGTTAGCTAGGTGAGGACATGGCCATGAAGCCGGGAGTTTTTACGGTGGTCAGGCAGACTTCTCTTTATGCTGGCTTTTCATGATTTTCTTTTATTTTTATAGTCCCACTGTGTAGCCCTTGCTCGTCTAGAACTTGATATGTGGAACAGGTTGGCCTCCAAGTCCTGGAGATCTTCCTGCCTCCTTGCCCAGGGTGCTGGGGATAAAGACATGCACCACCACTGGCCCTGGCTCTTCTAGAGGCTCTCAGACAGCCAGTATGTCAGTAAATGGTCTAGATTCTACTACTAGCCTTTCCTGGTCCTTGTGTCCTCCTGTGTCAGTCCCAGTGTCTGCAGTGCTTATTCTGAAGAACAATACATGCTACCCCATGTCTATACATTCTTTCAAGGTTTGTTTTTTAAAATCCTCCAGTGCAAAGCTATTTTTTCAGTAAAGGGTGAACTAAACATTCAGGGTTTTCTTCTCTCTAGCAAGTCACTGTATCGACTTGAAAATCAGATAGCTTGCTGTACTCCTAGCACCGAGTGCTGGAGATGGGTCCCATCCCTAGGATTAGAGAGGAGGATTTTTGATCAAAGGGCTGGGATTTTTATAGTTCTCAGGCAAGAGCAAGTGATCAAACAAGTCTACTCTTTGAGACAAATGTATGTTTTGATAGACAGCGCAAATGGATGCTAATTACCGACCTCATTCTATCTCCTTTGATCTTAGTGTCTCCCCGCATATGACAACCAGCAAAGGGCTTCACTGTCTCTGGAATACATGGAAGTACGTGCCTCAGGACTGCACCCCTGGGCAGAGCTTCCTAGAGACTACACTGGCTTTAAGGAACAGCACTTGAGTGTCCCAATGAGGTCAAGTAGGCAGCAAATGAAACTTAAATTTGAAATTTCAATTCTGTAAGAGTCAGCCAAATACTACATGGCTTTAAAGACAATAAAGAAGCCATTTCTTAACTCTCCCTCACCCCACAAAGCAAACAAAAACACACTCAAGGAAACAGCAAACGAGACTAAAGTGCTTTTTACAGAACATTCTAGGTTCACTTTTCGCTCATCTAGAAGGTTGTCTTCTCCACACACATCACGCTCCTTAGAAATTCCAACTACAATGGGTATAAATGAAAACGTTATGGCCTTCTAAAGACGCGAATGATTAAAAATTAAATATTACAATCTGTGCATCTGGCGTGACATGGCCTTTGATGCTATTTCTAAGGGAAGAAGAAACAAAGTTCTCCATTTCCACACCTAACACACGTGGTCCTTTGTGGAAGACGGGAAAGAGTAGGAGAGTGGGCATGGCATTCTGGATCCCCAACGGTAACTGAATCTTACTCTCCAACACCACCCCTTCCCCCCACTCCGTTCAGCCCCACAGCCGTTACAATTAAGAGAAGAGAAAGCCCTCCCCGTTGGTTGTTTGAAATATGAGAATAAAAACCGCTGCAGCTACAACTAAGACACAGTGATAACGTTCTGCACCAATAGCCCCAGTGACAATATTTATTCTCATATGTACCGGCTCTGTGTGGTGGGCATGAAGCCATGCGGCACTTCCTCAAACACAGGTGCACTGACCCCAGGCCTCTCCATCTAGTCTTCCTTTTCTCCCCGGAGCACCTGGCATCCTGCACCTGCTGCTGCTGCTGCCATTTATAACAACTGATCAGCATGTTACGCACCGAACACCTTGTGGAATGGGACTGCAGGGTTTTTGCTTTAATGAAAAGAAAAAATATTCTTATTCCCAGCCATATTATCTCTTTATTTTCATACCTTCACAAATCCAGCCCAGGTTTTGACATGACGCAGGCTTGATAAAAATGTTAAGAAATGTTTCTGACAAGGGCCGTCTTCAAGTGTGTTGTGCACCTTTGGGCAGAGGTGATGTGATGGATGGAGCTGCAATCAGCATTTCTATTATGGCCCAAATGGACTTAAAGGATTTGTGGTTTTTTTTTTTTTTCATTTTTATATACTTGGCACTCAGCTGTGACAGTTCAGAATAATACTTTTCTGCTCTTGAATGGAACCATTTCCTGGAGGTCGGCCTCCCCCCTCCCTCTGAATCCTCCCCCGCCTTTGATACCCAGGCGTCCTGCTCAGCTACCATTCTCTGCCACTGCCACTTTCACCAGCTTGCAGCTGATTCCTTTTCTTTATGTCTCTTCTATAATGCTTAGAAGCTTGCGATGGCCTCGATACACACAAGTCAGTCCTTCCTAAAGAGTGGCTTGTCTAGACTTCCTATTTGTCCTCATGGATGAGTACTTCTGGGCAACTATTGATGAGCTCTTCCAAGCCACAAGATACTCCAACTTAAAAAGATCTGAGGCCACAGGTAGCTTGAGATTTTCCCACAGAGTACGAGAAAATCAGGGATGAAATAAAAGCAGCCGAACCTAGAGGACATTCAGCAAAACCCAAATCATGCATGTTTTTATGAAGGTAAGGAACAATAGCAGCAGCTGGTGAGTGAACGCAAGGCAGCTTCTACTGAAAGGTAAAGTTGGAATAACTTAAGCAACTTGCTGGAAAATGACCCCAAGTCTTCTGTGACTCCATGGCTCTGGGAAAGGGGGATTTGATGTTTAGGGATTGCAAACTTGAGGCATGAAATTCATCATTAGAGGCTGCAGGACAGAACACACCACACTGCCAGTCAGGCATCTGATGCATTTGCTTAGGCAAAGCCACGGTAGAATCACCCTGAGGTTGTTTCATGTAGACACTTTTGTAAGTAGGGATGTTAGCTTTGGTGAGGCAGAGAGCAGCATGATCAGATTAGTGTTATGCACCGTCTGCTCTTGCTAACAGTGGGGAGTGGGCTGGAGAAAAGGAGGTTGGGGCCATGAGAGAAGCAGGGAGCTACTGAGGGTCAGCATGTCACTGCCAACAGCCTGTGAAGATGTGGGTTGTCAGGGGTAGATTACAACAAACCAACTGCGTAAGCACGCGCTTAATCCGTCACTTTGAGGATCCCTTTTCACAGTTGGCTTTATAAGGCATAAAATGTCTTCATTTCCTTTACTCAAGTTCAAACTTTAAGAAAGTGGGTTGAGGATAAACCTAGAAATTCACTTGTTATAGTAATATATAATTATTTCAGGAAAAAGTTAACAGAACAAAGAACCCGAGGGAGAGCGCTTTGACAGACAGGAATGTCTGCAAGTAGTGACAGACACATCTGCACTCCGTGAGCAATAGTTCAACTTTCCCTGTTGTTTCTAGCTGATGGAACAGAGTGAGTCTGTTTTCAGAAACACAATGTGAAACTGTGCTTGTAGAGTGTATGAAAGGATTTATTGTGGGGGTGACTTGGGGGAGCGACAGCAACAAGAATTCTTTATGCAAATCCAGAACTGAGCCTCTGCTGGCAGGCTGGGTCGAAATACTGAAGGGCTAGGGGTGGGGTGGTGGTGGGAACAATGGGTGGGTGGGTAGGGTGGGGTGTGAATACTGGATGGCGTCATATTTACTTCAGCATATTTGCAAACATGTTTTAAAGGAGGTGAGCCTCACCCCCAGAGCTCAGCCTTGAAACAGCAAGAACCAGTTGTTCACAGTATGTTGCGATTCACCTTCACTTAACTTGCCAGAGGATAAACTGTTTAATGGGAGAAAACCCGAGTATGATCCTGTTTGGCCAAACTATTTATCTTCTTGCAAGGCGTTGGTTGGTGCCCCCTTCCTTGACTGTGTCTTTGGGCCTCTTTCATGGCATTGGCTGGGTGGTTCTTGCTTCTTGGAAGACATTTTTGGTATACCAATTTTGGTATACCTAATTCCATGTTGCCATCTCAAAACCCCGAAGGATACTCAGCTCCGCATGCTTGTTCTTAGTCCTTGGCAAGGGAAGCCTTTATGAAGGGCTAGTCTTCCCCGATGCCGCTGTGGGCACCAGATATAGAAGTAATTCTAATTGGTCTTAATAGTGAAAACCAAGAGTCTGATATTAGGGGCTGAAAGCTGACAGATCAGAGAAGCGGAGCGGTCAGTCACTAGGTCTTACCTCTATGAAATCTTCACACTGAATTGGTAGCCTGACTCTATGAAACCTTAGACTGAATCCCGAGCTGCTGCCTCCTCTTGCTTTATATTCTTCTATCCACCCAGGCATATCCCTTCCCATCTCCACCTCCCTAGTGCTGGGTTAAAGGTAGGAGACACCACCGCTTGGCTCGGTTTATCTTTTAGACTGATTTAATCTCGTGTAGCCCAGAGTGGCCTTGAACTCACAGAGATCCACCTGTCCCTGATTCCAGAGTGCTGGGAATAAAGATATGTGCCACCACTGCCTCGCTTCTATGGCTAACGCTACGACCGGTTCCACACTCTGATCTCCAGGCAAGCTTTATTTGTTAAAGAGCAAACAAAATATCATGACACCTCTGTGATTCCTCCAGCTACAGTTTCAATCTTGGCATCTTTCTATTTAAGGTACGCTTTAGGAATCCAATCCATTTCTTAGCTGTTTCCCTCAGGAATGCTGCTATAGCATTCAGGAGACACACTGTAGAAGATGGGAAGACAGAGGGTAAATGCCGGAGGAAGTAGATGCCTCAGTGAAACAGTCATTGATGAATCTGACAACACAGTTTACACAAGTGAACTCGGGGTGACGGCGACCACATCAAGACCTGAACAAGATCAAGCCGGCACGGACGGGGGGGGGGGGGGGGATGGCTCATAAAGCCCTACCGCTATGTGAGGAGCTATTGATCATTGCTAGCGGCTGCTGGAGAGTCCATTTTCTCCAGGAATGTGGGCCCTGACAGGGTAGCTGCACTCGAAGACATCCCACAGCTGTGCGTGTACAGACAGCACTAAAGGAGCTTAGTATTTGGTGGTGCTGCTACCAAATGAAAGCACATGAAATTGGAAGTGGAATGGGTATGGGACAGAAGAGAGGAGGAGCTGGAGGGGAGGAGTGGGATGTGTTTGGATTAGATTCAAATACAGTCCATGCATGCATGAGTTTTAAGCAGTAGCTGGTGCTCACCTAAGAGCACTAGGAATGCGACCTGGGAGCGTCCAGTCTCTGATTAATTCCCCAGAGTAAGGTACTGATTTAGTACACACTGATTCAAGACACAGAATGACTGACACATGATCATTGCGGATGCCATTTTGGAGGCAGATCCTGGTTCCCACAAAGTCTGAAAACTCCTGCTATCTTGTTCAGCGGTCCTGAGTAGGTAAGCGTGGGGTCTTCAGGGCGAACTGAGTGAGTCTGCAATAGGAATCACCACGGTTGCACCCTACCCCAGTGGGGAAATGTTTAGACATGACAAAGTGGTAACTTCTGATTGGAAAGAAAAATAAACTGAGCCTGAGCCTCTACAACCGTGGAAGTTCCTTTTGTTTTCGTGGGCTTTTAAAGCAGGTTTTTGTTTTGTTTTGAGGGTCTTATCAATGTATGTCAGGCTGCATGGCAGCTTGTGATCCTTCTTCTTCAGCCTCCCCAGTGCTAGGACTACAGGTGGGTGCCACAATGCCCGGTTTGCAAGGTAGGTGCTCAGTAACTGGTGTCAATAAACTAACTGCTTTACAAAAAAGGTTGGCTTCACTCCACCACTCAAGGTTTCTTCTTCCGTTTTTTTTTTGTTTTTTTTTTTTACATTAAAATTTATTTATTATTCGTGTGTGTCTGTGCAGGTATGTTTGCACCGAGGTGTGTGTGTGTGTGTGTGTGTCTAGGTCAGAAGACAACTTTTGAGAGTCAGTTCTCCCCTTGCACTGTGGATTCCAGGGTTGGCAGGCTTGCAGGACAAGTGTCTTTCCTGTTGAGCCAGTTCACCAACCATGCCTCTTGTTCCTGAATACTATTACAGAAAGGTTGGATAGAGATGCTTTCAAATTATGATATCTATACACAGACATGATACTATATGTATATAATACTGTATATAATATAACATAATAATATATATTATATATGGAGAAAGAAGGAACATTAAGAAAAGCTAGAGTAATGAAGTAATGCTGTCCTTTGGTTTTAAAGCAGTTCATTTTATTGAAAGTGTTTACTAAGCACCTACAATGCAAGCCAGGTATTGTGGTATCCAACAGTATTCCTAGCACTTGGGAGGCTGAGGGACAAGGCTCATAAGTCGCTGCCCAGCCTGGGGTACACAGGTAAGACCATAGGGCTCTCTCTGTCTCTCTGTCTCTGTCTCTGTCTCTCTCTCTCTCTGTGTCTGTCTGTCTGTCTTTCACGCCCCTCATAGAGCTACTGATATATGCATACCTGTATATTCTATAACATAAATGATACTGCAGTAGAAAACTGTGGTGGTTTGGATGAGAAATGTTTCCTATTGTCTTGGGTATCTGATTACTTGGTCCCCAGATGATGGCACTCTTTGGGGAGGTCAGGTGATCCAGCTTTCACACCTGCTGCCTGCTGCTAGGCTGTCCCTGTCATCATGGACTCTAACCCTCTGGAACCGAAAGCCCAAGCGTCAACCCTATCTTCTGTAAGGCGCCTTGTCCATGGTGTTTATCTCAGAGGCAGCAGAGTGACGAGCACAAACACCAACCGTCCTTTTGACTCGGCAATAACCGTGAACACCTTTCCATGTTACTACTCCCCCATGCCCAGCACACCTGTCTACCTCACCCGGCATTAGTGGCTTCCATTTAGCAAGTTTAAGAGCCCAGCCATCAGGATTAAGAGTCCTGTTAACCCTGGAGACAGTAGTGCAGCTAAGGGTCATCTGCAAAGCCCTGGAGTCCCTGAGAGCCTCTCAGGAGGTCCGTGGAGTGGGATGAGTTCTTATGCGCAGCCCTGAGGGCTCTTGCTTTTCACTTTACATTGGCCTCTAAAGGGGCTGGCTGATCTGCTGGCACCTAAACACAAACCAAAGCCCTTGGGGGTAGAGTGTGCAAGTGTGCCTGAGTTATCCACTTTTACTTAGGAATCTGACTTTTACCCCCTTGAAAATAGATGAAAAGACCCACTTATTTCAAAGCCAAAATTCAAGATTTCAATAAAAATCTGGAGTTTTTGAAAAATGTGCATTTCCCATTTTTATACTCCCAGCTTTGCAACAGCTAACGCGGTTTCTGATGAGCCCAGTGGCAATCTTAATGAAGTGTGTTTTGGTGTTGTATAGTAAAGTAGAACCACATAGATGGTATGAGCCAATGCACTAACACTCCCAAATGACCAATACCATGCATGTCTCCAGAGTAACAAGCTAAGAGCCATTCGAAATATGAGGCAACAAAAGAGTTTTAAACCGAGAATGGCGTGGAGTTCGCTGGTACAACTTCAGATGGCACTGTCCCACTAAATATCTATTCAGTAGACAGAAAAGGACTCGTCCTACTTTACTGTGCGAGCCAAGAGCATCCACTGTTATTGTGAAACCCACTGAAGCACACGCCTTTCTCAACATACCCTGTGTGAAGATGAACTCTCTTATATTTCAAAGGAGAAAGGCGTACAGCAAGAGTTCAGCTGCAGAAGCAGATAGGAGACTCCTTCCGTCACTTAAGCTCCTTATGAAAGAATTTACAGCAGCACAAACCAAGGTCATGTCTCTCCCTCTTGCTGAACTTCCTTTGCCAGCGGAGTTTTTTTATTCCTCAAAACAATAAATATATTATTGTTATTGCTCTTTTTCAGTGAGTTTTATTTTATTTTTTTAAAAAAATATTTATTTATTTATTATGTATACAATGTTCTGTCTGTGTGTATGTCTGCAGGCCAGAAGAAGGCACCAGACCTCATTACAGATGGTTGTGAGCCACCATGTGGTTGCTGAGAATTGAACTCAAGACCTTTGGAATAGCAGGCAATGCTCTTAACCTCTGAGCCATCTCTCCAGTCCCTTCAGTGAGTTTTAATAAATGGTTAAATTCTATTCAAAGTTTTTTTCCTAATAGAGTATAGGACAATGTGTGTAATACAAATAAGCTATTTTGAGGGGGCTGCAGCCAGTTTTGAGTTTACAGGGCATCAAGACAAACATTTGAAGCCACCAATACAACAGGGGGAGAGCAGCCTTTCTCTTAGGTGATAGAAAAGCTGACTTGCAAGCTAGTTTTTCTTCCTCCCTTTTATTTTTTTCTTCTTTCCTTCCTTCTTTCCTTGCTTCCTTCCTTCCTCCCTCCCTCCCTCCCTCCCTTCCTTTCTTCCTTCCCTTTCTTCTCCCCCCCCCCCTTTCTCTTTCTCTCCTCTATCTTTTATTAGAAACTCTGAAATTTTTATTTGCTGGCCTGGAAGACAAGTCATAAGTATTCAGTCCACAGCTTAGTAATATATTTAAATGGTAACTGGGCATGCGAGGGCAGTAAGAAACCGTGGATTGGGCATTGCTTCTCCTATGGAAACATGCATCTAACAGTTAACACATTTTATTTCCTTTCCCACTTTCTAATAATGCTAAGTGAAGTCAATTCATCTCATCTGGATTCTGTTGGAAAGTTTCATAATAGGCCCTATAAATAAATTATCCAATTAATTTTCTAGTAAACAGCTCTGTGCTATTTAGCATGTGTTTGAATTCTAAAGCTGCAGAGTTCACAGACATTGTATTTGGTCTAGGGCCTGTGGTGCGTGTAGGCAATTTCATGAAAGAAACTACGGGTCTCTTTGTTTCCAGAGGAAGCACTTTTTAAGAAAAGAAAGTCATTTGTCCACCTGGAAAGTGCTAGAACAGAGAATCAGTTCCAGGTCTGTTGATTTTCTATTCCTGACTGCTTTATCCTTTGGGTTGAAGAAAATGAGCCTTATGTTTACCAACAATGTAGACAGTGGAATCCAGAGCTGGCTGGGTTCTGAGATTTCTTTTAGAGTTGAACATAGTTCCAGATCGTCCCAAGTCACCGCCTTCCTCCTGTAAGAGGTGTGGGAAACAATGTCTGCCAAGCCATAGCAGGGAAGTTAGTTATGTTATTATCTTTCCTTCTTAGCACACCAGTGTAGCCTGTGCCCTGTCCAGGCCGCTTTGGTCTTCCTGAACTCCTCGGTCAAACAGGCTGTCAATAATTCAGAAATAGATGAATGACATCCTGAGATGCTTCAGAAAAGCCGCAGGGTGGGGGTGTGACAGGAATGCAAGCTTTCCAGGCTACAAGCCAAAGGGCGTTCTATATATACTGCTGACCTCCACCCTGCAGACACTCTGAGAGGTGACCAGGTAGATAAAACTCTTCTGCTTGTTGATACTGGCACGGGGTAGCGTTGAGTGCCCATGGACAGTCACACATTGAATGGCTGCTGTCCTTCCTCATTCGAGCCCCTTTAAAAAAGCCCAGGGAACCAAACACTCCATCTTCTCTCCACATTCTCCTAGTGTCAGCTCTTCTGGTGTCTCTGCCCAATTTCTTTATAACGACACTGAGATGACTCAGCTGGACTTGGCCAGTGCCTCCTCACACTCCCTGCCTCACCACAGACTGGCTTAGTTGGACTTACCAGCGGTTGGACCAGGCTTTGGGTCCCCAGTTGTGGGGGGAAGAAGAATCAGTTCTAGGTTTACAAAGGAGCCTGCAGTGTGAAAGTATGGATCCAGGCTTCCCGGAATCTGTCCAGAGCCCTTCAGCAATGGGGTGTTTAGCAAATATTCTGGACTATCTGGTGGGGTGGAGGGAGAAGACAGGTGGGCTGCAGCCATCAGGGTAGGTTCAACTCCAGGGGAAGCAGAGGATGAGCAGAATTAGTAATGGTAATGATTGCTCTCTTTGTGCACTGATCCCAACACTGGCAATATGGACAGGGTCTTGGCTTCATTTCTGCTTGTTGTCGTAAAATACTCTGACAAGGGCTGGAAAGATGACTCAGCGGTTAAGAGCACTGGTTGCTCTTCCAGAGGATCTAGGTTGATTTCTAGAACCTACATGGCAGCTTACAACCTTCAGGCCCGGAAGATTCAATGCCTGCTTCTGAACTCTGAGGGCACCATACAAAACTATATACATAAAGTAAAATAAAATAATAAAAAAAACTTTAAAAGAAATTCCCTGACCAAAGCAACCTCATGGAGAAGGGCTGATTGCCTCACAGTTGGGTGTTACAGACCATCACTGTGGAAGACAAGACCCGGGAACCTGAAGTGGCACAGTCTGAGCAGGGACGGATAAACTGAAGCTGCTAGCTCTCAGCTAGCTTGCTGCAGGACCGCCTGCCTGAGGGACGGTGCCACTCACAGTAACTGGATCTTCTCGCCTCAGTTGATGTAACCAAGCTAATCCTCCACAGATAAACCTGATCTAGATAATTCATCCTGAGACTTGATTCCTGGGTAATTGAGATCGTGTCAAGTTGACAGCTAAAACCACGTCATAGACAGTGGAGACAATGGGCAGCACCCAGTGGGACACTCTCAAGAGTGCTCTCCAAACGGTTATAGACAACTTTATATAAAGATGATGAAATGCAGAAAACTGTCAAACATTTTGATTCTAGTAAATGTTCCCTGGGAAGGATGGTTTGCTATGTGCTAGCCTGAAGACTGTGGGTTTTATCATATTCAATTTTTGTGATACTATTAGTTTTTATTTACACTTTTCCTGACTTTCATATGAGGAAATAAAAAGTTCCAGAAATTTAACCAATTTTCTAGCTGCACATCAAAGATCATTTAGCCTATTCATCACAGAGGAGGAGCATCAAGCTCCAAGGGCCACTTGGCCTATTCATGGCAGAGGAGGGAGGACCATGCTCCAGGAGGTCCATGCTCCAAGGGTCACTTTGCCTATTCATCACAGAGGAGGGAGGACCATGCTCCAAGGGTCACTTGGCCTATTCATGGCAGAGGAGGAACGTCAAGCTCCAAGACTTCCTGACTTGAAAATGGGATAGGATACATTCCCACTCACTGCCACATCCAACATAATTTCATCAAATAAAGGTTAGAGCTGCATAATGCAGAACTGACGGTGTTGAAATTTATGAAAAGAAAAGATGCAAGAGGCAACAATCTTTTAGTACTTTGAAGACTTAAATACTTGACTCGGAAACACAGAAGTAGGTAAGAGTTCTGTATCTAGGATCAGGCTGCCTGGCTCGAAGCCAGCTTTGCCATGTACTGGTTGCATTGTTTTGCATGAGTGATTTCCTCTCCAGGTCCACGCTTCTGTCTTCTTGAGTTGCTGAGGAAGCAAATCCATGTAAAGTATTCAGAGTCGATCTTCTTTGTGTATGTGATGCATGCGTGTGCAGGCTCGTGGGAGGCTGCGGGTTTGTGCGCAGGTGTATAAGCCACATGTGAGTCTAGAGATCAGCCTTGAAGAGTTCTAGCAGGCTGGAGCATGGTAAACATTGTAGACAGGCTTTGCCGTTTTACCTCTTTCCTTTTTCCTTTGCCAAAAATCATTATACACCTAAGATAGCTCCTAAGGTCTAGTTCCTTATTTGGCCACTGACTCATTCCTGAGACAAAACAGCATGGTCTGATATCAAAATTCATTATTTGGCTAATATGGCAAATCAGGACTCACCAACTCTCCTTAGCACACACTTCACTCGTTCCCCTTAAACACTCACTCCCTCAACAGAAGCACCCTCTCTTGCTTCTCTTGCTCTCTTGCTTGTTGCTATTGCTGCTGCCTTTGCAGCCCACCCCCTTTCCCCACTTGTCCCTCTGGGGTAATAAATCTCCTTTGTGCTGAGAGTTTGGTGTCTGGGTGTGTTCTGTGCCAGCTCCAAGGGGACCATCCTCCCTGGCAAATCTTAGGTGTCATTTGCAGGCACTATCCACTTTGCTTGAGATAAAGTTTCACATTGACCTGGAAATGGCCAAGTAGGTTGGGCCACTGACCAGGAAACCCTCAGGAGTCTCTCAGCTTCCAACTGGCTTCTGAGGACTGAACTCTGGTCCTCGTGTGCCCAAGGCAAGCACTTTACTAACTAATCCATCTTCCCAGCTTAGAAGCCTTCTTGATTGGTTGAATTACACTCTATAAATAGTACCTGCCATGCCCCTTCCTTTCTTTCTCCATCCCGCCTTTCATCCATTTACCCTTGTCTTCTAATTTTCCTTTTCTCTTCTTCCCTTTTCTTCTTCTTAACAGGCTGAATTCACAGCGTATAACCACCAAATGATCTTTCTGGCAAGATGGCAAGACTCACGAAAGATGGTTTAGAAACTCAATCTTGAAGTTAAAAGACTATTTTTTTTAGAACTGGGACTTAAAAATAGAACCTGGCGAGAAGCAGCCTTGCTGTGTCAACTCAGAAAGCTGTCCCGAGGGAACCCAGCAAAATTTTATTTTAAGACGACCCTGGATGGCTCAGCTGCCATCCATGGGCACATCAGAATTTCCCTTGATGCCTTGCTTTCTTGTGAATCTGAACCAAAACAACATGAAGCATTCTAGCTCCACCCCCCACCCCAACCTCACAAAAGGCCACCTGAACCAGACTCAGATGCTGTGGTCAAGTAGCTGCAGGGAGCTCCCTGGCTTTACCTGGTTTCAGGTTCACCTCTTTGTTGAGTCTTCTAACACAAACTGGATTTTCTAAAGCGGTGTGTTTCAGGGGTGGCTGAAAATATCAAGGATACACAAAAAGCTACAGACAGAGGCTTTGGAGCGTAGCAAGAGGAGAATTTTGGTTTGCGTCACCGTCTGAGCGCTAGCCCTGTTTTTAATCTTTGTTTGCCCGAATCTTCTCATCTAGACTCTTTTAAGTGCAGTGTTCCTATTTTCAAGAGTTTGGATGAGCAGAGTTTTAATGCAGCAAATGCTGCGACTTTTTTCTTTTTTTCTTTGTTCAGAAAGTCAATTAACTAACAATTTTATACTGGTTATGAAAAAGCACCATGGTCAATTAAAGCAAAAAGCCAAATGGAATAAAAAATATTCAATAAGCCAAGTGTGAAGGCTTATAACTATAATCCCTGCACTTGGGAGGAGGAAGTCAGATGACCATGAGTTTGAAGCCATCTTCAGCTACATAGCAAGACCCTATCTCAGAAAGAAAAAAATAATCTCAATACATACAATATCATTAATCGACAGCATGATTGAGCGTTGTCTTTTGGTTGCTGTGAACACCGTTCCTGTACCTGATATACTTAGCATTTCCTGATAATTGCACTTCCTGAACAGTTGGTAAACGTGAGGCTTACTCAGACACGGCAGAAAGAAAAAGTTGACGGTGGATGTCTAATGAGACACAAGAAAGACTGTGTTCAAGGTCATTAAGTGCACGTGTCACCACCTGCTTCAGAAGACAAATCATGCAGCAAGACACAGGGGTCAAATCACCAGCAAGGAGTTGGAGGTAAGCTCAAATCTTTGGCCAAGGGCTCGGGAAAGAACGGTGTCTGACTCTAGCAACTTCTGCAACCAGGGACCATAGCTCCTAACTGTCTGTCCAACCAGTACCCATTGCAGAGCCCTGAAAAAAAGCCCCATGGGAGAAGTATTTTAAATTAACCATCTGACTGATAATGACTAGCACCCCATGCCAGCTTGAGTTAATGAGACCAAGCAAATGAGGCCAAAACAATCTACCCAGTCTACCCCTATAACCTCTAATTCATATACTATTATGACAATCAAACTAGAGGGGAAGGTTAAATTCCTTGTTCAAAGTCATTTTAAGAGTGATGATGTATGTATTTTAGAATGCATCTCATAGCATTGTCCTGTGTGCTTACAAGTAGACTCATTCTTGTCCTCGTTGCCCAGTTCCTTCTTGTCTTTTGTTGAATTCCTATAATCATTGTCAAGCATGAAGTTCCAGATATGGTCAGGCCAAGACTGATTTTGTCTCATGCTAGTGTGCAAGGAAGCAAACTGCCAAATTCCCCATTCCTCTACTGTCAAGAGAGTGTCCACAGTCATTTCAGAATTATTCCTGGCGATCTTGGTATTTAAAAAAATATAATCTATGAATTTTAAAATAGGTTAAGTATACAGTCCTGTGCTTGGCAAAGCGACCATGCCAGCCTACGTATACTTTCAGCTTCCATGCCGTTCAGACTCCTGTGCTGCTTAGAATACAAATGTCACAGATCTGTTGCGTTTGGGCAGCATGTGTGTTTGCAAAGCACCTCTGTTGATCTGTTAACACTCACCGAGTATTTACATTCATTATCCTCATGATAGTCCCATGAGCTCGTGATAATAAAGGTTTCTGGGTATTCCCCACGTGGGCAGGCTCACTCAAAGTGTTTTATGTGTGTTTATCCAGACTCCCGTTATAATCACATGTGAACTTTGTCACAGGACAGTTGAAGAAACAGTAAAAGGAAGCGAAGTTGCTTCCCAAGGAAGAGTTTGTGTAGGAAAGCTTCACACACGCTTGCAGAGACTTCCATTCAGTTGGGTTAGGGTGAGTTTGAGAACCAATATGACTTTAAAGAAGAAATACCCTAGTCAGGCATTTAGTCCCAGCACTCAGGACTCAGGAGGAAGAGGCAGGTTGAACTCTGTGAATTCTAGGCTAGCCAGGGCCACATAGTGAGACCCTAACTACATACATACATACACACACACACACACACGAATCACAGCCCCAGCTGAACTGTGGTTTACAACTTGGTCAATTTTATTACTGAGTAATGAAGAAAATGGTTAAATTCAGAGAAATCTTCAAGAAAATCAGGAGCAGCTGTACCAGAACAATGACTGGTTTATATAGGGCAGCTTTATTGTATCTGGTAATGGTGAAGACTTCCTCGTACCTGGGTCCCATAAGCACCACATACAGCCGCAGTCTTGGCAGCCCAATAAAGTATAGATGATGTGGTGAAACCCCTAAATCTGTGATGAATACTTGGGCTCATCCCTTTGTGAGGCAGGGTCAGGTCAAGTGCACCATCCACTTAGATTAACATCTTGAAAGGCAAATCATCCAGGAAGATCAGAGTGGAGGATCCTGGGAGCTTGAGTAGATGTTCCTGCTGGGCTGCCTGTCAGGAACATGCTGTGGGGTGTTCCCACCGCAGAGAGGTAGACATAATTGTAGGAAACCCAGCAGGATGGCTGTAGAGGCACTGTGATGGGGAGGGCATCTTCACAGGCAGCCCACATGTCTTGGGTTAAGATGATCTGTTTCTCATGTGAAAACCTGTAGTCACCATTTACACTCTTGTCCTCCTCCTTTGCCCTGAAGCTCTTACAAGGATGTGTTGGCTTTCTCTTAGCTATGGTAGAATGTCTGATATAAACAATGCAGAAAGTAGAACGATGAATTTAGTTCATAGCTTGTCAGTCTTGGTGGGCCCGAGCATGGAGCAGGTCACATTATAGTAAACCAGATGGTGGGGGAGAATGGAGACCAAGTAGAGGCTTCACAAGGCCCACAGTGACATATTTGCTTCAGTCGGACCCCACTTCTAGAAGTCCCCCCCCCAGAACAGCTGGGAAGCACTGTTGAACACATGAGTCCATAGAGGTGATGTCATATTCAAACCAGAGTCCAGGGCCACAAGTCTACTTCCTTCTACCCACAGTGACACTGTACCGAGATCCCTCACGACAGTAGCGTGCTTGGCTAGGGTTCTACAGCAGATGTCAACTTGATTTAGCCATTGAAGGCTAACCAATTCTTCCCCTTGGACCAGCTGGATGAAGCATCAGCCACACTAGAGCCACAGAGCCCTACGTACCCTGGTTTAGGGTCTGCATCAGTTGGACATGACTTCTGAGTCATCCTTTGAGAGGGCGGTGGAATCACAGTCACCGCTGCCATCAGAGTGATGGAGCAAACGCTGTGCATTCTTCATCACAAAGCATACGTCTTTAGAGATAGCTTTACAAACTAGACAGCTTTTTAAAAAAATCTCTCCTTGGTTTTACTTTACATTTTTAGATCATAGAAATAAGCTGCCAGGAATGGCAGCTCTTCCATTTAACTTTGGCACAATCATCTCATGAATATTATTTATAAAAGAGAACAGTCCTCCAAAAGAATGAAACCTAAAAACTCAAGCCTAGTTCTTCGTGCAGTACATTTCCACTGTGATGATTGAAGGGCGATTTGCATGTTAATTAAGAGTCACCCTGCAGCTAAGAATATGTTGTCAGATACCATAACATCATATTTTGATTTTAGCACTTTCTGACCAATTCCTTTCCACCTATTTCCCAGCATTCATGTGAGTAGCACTTATTAAGCTTTGGTATTAAATATTGCATAAAGCAGAGTCTTTTAAAAGTCATATGTGGTTACACTTCCCAGTGTTTTTCTGTGATGGCTGGCCTCTGCCAAGTCAACAGTACATGGCTTTGCTCATTGAGTGTGTTGGAGCCTGCGCTCCCTTCTGTGTGAGGCGGGTGGCTCTGGTGAGATTATGTCTAGAGTTTTCCAGCCTCACCATTCTGTGCTTATAAAGAATGGTGCTGTCGTCCATCACTCCATAGGAGAAAGCATTGTGGCCATCTTTCTTTTGTATTTCCCAGTGTTTTCAAATGGCACTAACCTTTGCTTCTCATCATGTTCCAGCATTCTGATATTGTTACTGCTGATTGCCAGGGTTATTAATTTATTTATTGAGTAGTTACCTGACCCAGGAACACTGCTCAACGTTTTCCTACATTTTTTCATTAATTTTCACAGTAAATACTCTATTAATCCTATTTTATTGATGAGGAAACTAAGCCATGAAGGTACCGAAGGTATCTTCTTTATCAGCTTACTTTGTGTTCAGTCTTGGAGTATAATTCAAACCTGTCTAATAATTACTACGTTCCTGTACCAACAATACCAAAATTTCCTCAAAGAATTCAGGACCAGCAATGTGAGCTCCATATCCCACCGGCCAGCTGTTCTTCGTCCTTGAAAGTCAGGGGCTTGTCTCGGACTTGGGAGACAACCTGTTTTCCTGCACAATGAGTGTATTTCTGAGGGTGTCTCCAAATGCTGGAGTCCTGTCAGAGTTTGTCACCCCAGCAGCTTCCGCCATTCTGTCTGGTTACTTATGTTATATTGGGACCAATAGGCTCCACATCTTTAACAGGATACAGCGCTCTGAAGACTCTTAATTTGGTCTTCTGAAACTCTAGACAGGCACACTCTGGCGCCACCAACCTGTCATTTCACCAGAGTATTAAATATTGTAAGAATCACTATTTCCATACCATTAAGTTTTAGACACAAATTCAAAAGGCAAGGCGACCGTATCTATGATAGATTTCCTCAGTTTGATGACGTCTGGGTCCTAACAGCAACTGAACAATTAGGGCCATCACACAAATATTGAGCCCCTTGACCAATAGGACCTAGCTGTTTGAGATACATAAGGCCATAAGGCCCTCATTTCCTCTTCTCTATTTCTATTCATCTCTGGCTCTGCACCCCTAGTTCTTTCTCCTCTTTTACATAGGAGAAAACACTATCTGGCAGAGTGAGGCTCTGCGTGAGGACTGTTAACTCCATGACTCCTGTGATTTCTGAGACTCATCAGCTGTGTGCCCTCATATTACAGCACATCTTGTTCCTCAGCTTTTCCATTCTGTATAATGGGTACAGGTCTTATGTCTATGTTTCAAAGGCTCTCTTCCTCTTTCTTTTTCTTCCTTCTTCCTCAGCTACAGTTTCCTTTTCCCCCAGTTTCCATGAAGATGAATGATACTTAAGATTTAAAAACGAACATTTTCTTTGTTATTTGTTTAATGCAATAATCAAATCTCAGCTCTGTCTTGGTTCCTGGATATTTAATTACTGTTGTTCTTACCTCTCAGTAGCATATTAAACATTTGGTTTTGTTTTTAATGATGTCATTTTCTGAGCTCTGCGCACATGCAAGAGTGAAGTGGGACCAAGTGTTCCCTCAGGGTAAGTGGCTTAATTTTTAAAATGCAAACAGAATAGGGAACATACAGAACTGTGATCCCAGACAGGGTTATATGTGCTCTACTCTTGTGGAAACGTACAGAGAGCCAAAGAGTCAACAGTGGTACATCCGAAAAATTAGAACATAAAAATGATTATTTTTTCATTTGATTCTTGACCTGATTCTTAAATGACAAAAAGTAAGGTTTGCTTTAAGCATTGGCTGATCATATATCTGTTTGAAAACACTTTAAAGTAAATGACTCCCCCTAATATTTTAACAGTGACACAGTTACTTTTAAAAATATAGGCAAAGCAAAAAATAAAAATTACTCAAACCATCAACAAGAGCTCACTATTTACATTTTGTAAAGATTATTTTTTTTTCTTTTTAAGTATGATTTATTTTTAATTATGAGCCTGTGGTGGTGGGTGTTGTACACTTAAGTCCAGTGCTCAAGGAGGCCAGAAGAGGGCATTGGATTTCCTGGAGCTGGAGTTATAGGTGATAGTGAGCTTTCAGATGTGGGTGCTGGAAACCAAACTTGGGTCCTGTACAATAGCAACACACAGTCTTAACTGATGAGCTCTCTCCAGCCTCCACATTTTGATACATGTGTCTCTCCAGACTGTAGGTACTTATCTTTCTTTTCTTCTCCTCCTTTTTTTTTTTTTTTTTTTTTTTGGTTTTGTTTTGGGGACAGGGAGGGTTGTGCTGTGTTAGAAGCTGGCCTTTGACTCACCCTCCTGTTCGCTGGGGTTACTAGTGTGTGTCACCACACCCAGCCACAGTATCTGCTTCTTTAATCTATATCTTCTTGACTTTTCAGAAGTTTGCATACACGATTTATGTCTGTTATCAATTTGTATAAGTTCCTTGATAAATACTCATACCTTTCCCCTAGTTTTCTACTGTTTTTAAAAGTATATTAAAACAAGATTTTAAATGAAATCAGAGTGCCCTAGAATTTTAGAACCTTTTAATTTATGTTCTTCCTTCCTGCAAACACATGACCTGCCATGGTATCATTTTCAACATCTATGTAGTATCACATACATCCCCCTAGCGACAACTAGAGAATTTTGTTGTTCAGTCAGCCAGCTTCTTCACAAGTGCGTAAGGCCATCAATGAACTTCTAGCTACAAGTTCAGCCGGTTCATACTAGAAGCAAACCAAAGGCACATGGGAAAGAAGAGGTGTTGGAAACTGTAAGGATTGTTTGCTACGTCACAGAGGTTCATTAATGCGGATCCTGGTCCTCAGATCTGTTCTGACTGCTCCTCCCACCGGGGTCTTTGGGCCGAGGAGACCTACTATGTGAGACTCCTGGGTCAGGAGTGTCCATATTTCCACCGTAGCGTCTGTCACAGACACTTTTCAATTATAGCAACAAAACACCGTGACCAAGGCAACTTACATTTAATTGGGGACTCATGGTTCCAGAGGGTTAGATACCAGGACCTCATGTGGGGAGTATGGCAGCAGGTCAGCAGGCAGGACACTGGAGCAGTAGCCGAGAGCTTACATCTGACCCACAAACACAAAGCAGAGGGAGGTAGCTGGGAATGGCTCCAGCTTCTTAAAACCTCAAAGCCCACCCAGTGACACGCCTCCTCTGATGAGGCCACGCCTCCTAATCCTTTCCAGTTCTACCAGCTGCTGGCTGAGTATTCAAACACATGAGCCTATGGGGGCCCTTCTCAGGGCACCACAGAATTGTTCCCAGACATTCCTCTGCACTATAGAGACACATGCTCCCCCTGTCTTCGACAGCAATGCTGCTGCCTTTAAACCCAGTTGGGGGCCGATGCGTGTGAAGTAGTAAATTTCACTGTATTCTCCTACCATCAGCTAACTTGAGCATCTTTTTATATGCTTGCTTGTTACTTGTATTTTCTCTTCTAGCTAATCAACTTCTCTCAGAAATTCTGATTTTCCCTGACCCTCTTTGCAGCCTCTTCCCAGTTTTAAGTTGTGCAGTGGGTCTGTTCCTTAGTAATTCATGAGCACTCTCTTCACAGTGAGTCTATCTATAGTCCCTCTGTCTGCAATACTGCAAACCTATTGTTTGCCTGTTCACACAGCCCTCAGTACATAGTCTTCTATTTTCCGGCAGCAAGTCTGTTTCCTGACCTAGGAAAATGGCTGATGGTCACTATGAGCCAAGTTCTCGCTTGGTATGCATGAAGAACTAAATTGCAGCCTGAACCTACATTTAAAGCTGAATATGGTGATACATGCTTGCCCAAGACTGGGGAGGCTGAGACCAGGCCATCTCTAGGGCTCCCAGATCAGTCAACCTAGCCTGCTTGGTGAGCTTCAGTCTAGTGAGAGACCCTGACAAAAACAAGGTGGGTAATGGCCAAGGAACGACACCCGAAGCTGTCCTCTGGTCTACATACACTCCCACGTGTGTGCATGTATGCAGAGAGAAATATATGTTCTTCAGTTTCAAATGCTACAAAAAAGCTAGCATCTTGAGGATCATGGAAAGACAACCTAACAAACCGTATTTTATAAAATCAAACTGAGAAATGGTAACAAACCTCGCCTGTTTAGGAAAAGTGATAACTGTCCTTGAAATTCTCACTAAATCAGCAAATGCTTGCGACAGCCACACAGAATGCCCATTCAAATAATGCTATGTTTTCCCAGAATGCGCAGTGTGGAGAGAACCTTAAATACTATCTCTCAGCAATGCTCATTTCATAAGGGGACTCAGATCAGACAAAGGGAGCTCTCTTTTCAAACAGAAGAGAACCGAATCCATTCTGGATTGTTAGTGGAGACATAAAACTGGCCTACTTCAGGTGAGGGTTCACGGCTGGCCCCTTGTTCCCTTCTGAGACTTTCTCTAAACAACAGCCTTAGCCTTCTGCAAACAAGCTGATTCATGGAACTTGAAAGGGAGCTTAATTCACTAGGTGCTAGCAGCCTAAACACAGAACACATCTGGGCTTAATCTATCATTAGAACAATCTGTGTGCAACCCTTACTTCCTTTATGGACATTTGAATGGGAATATATTAGGGTTTTTAAAAAAAACTATCTAATTTATATGGCCTCAGGCTAAGGGCTAGAGCACAAAAGGAAAATAAAATAGGAAAAATACCTGCCATAGTTTTATTAGCAAGCTTCAGAAAGACAAAACATAATTACCCTACCAAAATTTATATTATTGATATTCTAATTTGTTATAAAAAGTTCCAGAAACCAATGTAACTGGAAATGCATACACATAGGTTGCTTTTGCTATGGTTAAAAACAAAGGTGGGTTTTATTCATGTGCAGAAAAGTTTATGAGTCCTCAACTGTTTGACTCAGAGAAAATCGTAAGTTTTTCAATTTGGAAAATGGAAACTCAAATTTGATCTTAAAGTTTCCTAGGAAAAACTAAAGGGAACTAATTGATAACTACTTCTTATATTCCTCCTCCAGCTAGTAAAATGATATCAAAAGAGTCCTCAAGTGTCCTCAAATTTAGTTGAATTTTGTTGCAGAACAGTGATTTAAACTTGGAATGAGGCGTACAGGGAAGTGCTGGGTGGCTGCTGCAGATCACCGCTGTAAATGTCTGTTGACGGCCCATACAGGGCTTCTTAGACTTCTCTCTCCTCTAAGAGAACTTCATTATAGTCTTCCAATTTTGGATAGGACAAGTTCAGAAGGATCATCTAATTAACTAATTTCATTTCTGACTAATTTGGAAACACCTTGCTTGGAAAACTGAGTCCCGCAGCCCACCTGCCAACAGTTTCCGTGCTCCCCATACTAGGGAGAGTTGAGAGATTGCAACTGCTGGCTTCAGAGGGTTAAGAAAATATTGCATTTTTACTATGTTAATCCTACTTATCCAAGAGCATGGGAGATCTTTCCATTTTTTGATGTCTTCCCCAATTTCTTTCTTCAAAGACTTAAAGTTCTTGCCATGCAGGTCTTCCATTTGTTTGTTAGGGTTACCCTAAGGTATTTTATGCCACCTGTGGCTGTTGAGAAGGGTGATGTTTCTCTGATTTCTTTCTAAGTCCATTTGTCATCTGTATATAGGAAGGTTGCTGATTTTTTTTTTGAGTTAATCTTGTATCCTGCTACATTTCTGAAGGTGTTTATCAGTTGTAATAGGCAGAACATGGAAACAACCTAGAGGCCCCTCAACCAAAGAATGGATAAGAAAAATATGGTACATTTACACAATGGAGTACTACAAGGCGATTAAAAAAAATAATGACATCTTGAAATTTGCAGGCAAATGGACAGAACTAGAAAAAGCTATACTGAGTGAGGTAACCTAGACCCAGAAAGATAATTATAATATGAACTCACTCATGAGTAGATGATGGAAATAAAGCAAAGGACAACCAGCCTGCAGGCCACAACCCTCAGAGAACCTACGTAACACAGAGGACCCTAAGAGAGATATACATGGATCTGCATAGGAAGGGGAAGAAAGACAAGACCTCTTGAGTAAACTGGGAGCGTGGAGAGCAGGCAGGAGGGTGCAAAGGGAGGGAGGATGGTGGAGCACGAGTGGGGAAAATGTATAGCACATTCCTACCCAAAATGAGGATTAAAAAAAGGATATGAATATGATAATATTTTTTAAAAAGAAAATATTGCAGACTTGTTCTCACAGTTTGCTTTCTGTGATGGGCAAGCCAAACTCCATTACTAGTGGGAAATCTTGACTGTTAAGTTTGCCATTTGGTAAACTTAGGAGATCAAATGGGCTGTGTACACTTTAGTTTCAGATGCAACTTTCTGGTCAAGCTAAGGGGAACTGTCTCTGTTTCACAAAACAGTGGAATGATGTCACACAGCGGAATGGAACATGATCTTCTTCTGCCTCCAAACCCACAGCTCGTCAGACAGGTGGAATGGGACATGATCTTCTCCTGCCTCCAAACCCACAGCTCGTCAGACAGGTGGAATGGGACATGATCTTCTCCTGCCTCTAAACCCACAGCTCGTCAGATGGGTGGAAACTGAGTTCTGTAATCTGTTGTTCCTGGAAGGTTCAGGTCTAACTGTATTGGAACTAGTTGAACTTTGGTCACAAAAGGACACTCCCTGGGCAAGATCTAAGCAATGGGGTCAGACCTCTAAAATGTGTCTGCATTTTTATAAGCAGTAGGTGTGGGCTTTGTACATCGTCAGATTTCAGCAACAGAGACTAAGTACGTCTAATTGTTTTTATTCATTATTTGAAGTGAATCATGCTATAAGAATTTGAATAAAAGAAACATAAAATACATAGTGTTACTAGTAAAATACTGGGCATTTCATATGAACCTCATTTAGAGTTTGCTTACATTTTTTAGAATATGGCATCTGGACTGTATTGCTTTAAAGCAGTTACACCATGCTTTCAAAACACAAGTTTAGTCAGTGAACACTGCTTTACCTTATTTTATTAAGGCTCAAACACAGGGTAATATTTTTCACATAATACATATGAGTATGCAATTTATCTGATTAGAAGAGAAATAATGTATAAATGTATAAAACAGTGATATTATATAATGACTTAAATCATAATTTCTTAGAACAAACATAAAATTAAATGCATAAACAAATCAAGGAGTCTTTTGAACATTTTTTTACATTTATTTAGTATGTGTATGTACACATGTGTGTATTTGAATACACATGTGCCAGGTACACACATGCATGTGGCGCTCAGCAGCCAACTTGTAGGAGTTAGCTTTCTCTTTCTATCATGAGGGTTTGGGGATAAAGCTCATGAGGTCAGACTTGGCAACAAGTTTCTCTACCCACTGAGGGTTATGTAACAATTTTCTTGGTCATAAAACATTCTATCTTGGACAAAAGTCCCTTAAACACAGGGATATTCTAAACCAGTAGTTGTCAACCTTCCCAATGCTGCAACCCTTTAATACAGTTCTTCATGTTATGGTGAACCCCAACCATAAAATTAGTTTTGTTGCTACTTCATAACAGTAATGTTGCTTCTGTTATGAATTGTAATATAAATATCTGTGTTATTCGATGGTCTTAGGTGACCTCTGTAAAAGGGTTTTTTGACCCCCAAAGGGGTAGTGACCCACAGGCTGAGAAACATTGCTCTAAGGGAAGGTAAAACATTCTATTCTGGCAGGAAGCTCTTGAAGAGACTGGATGTTCTAAACTGAGGTGAAACATTCCTCTGTGCAGGGAAGCTCCTTAAGCTCAGGAAGTAAATAACTCAGCTGGTGTGGGACAATTATGTATTCCGTCAATTATGTTTTAAATAAATGCTGATTGGGCAGTAGCCAGGCAGAAGTATAGGTGGGACAACCAGACAGGAAGTAGAGGCGGGACAATGAAAACAGGAGTATTCTGGAAAGAAGGAAGCTCTTCTCCCCAGTCCTGCCCAGACATCGCAGAAGGAAGATGTGACCTGCCCCACTGAAAAAAGGTACCGAGCCATGAGGCTAACATAGATAAGAATAATGGGCTAATATGTTACAAGAGTTAATAAGAAGCCTAAGCTAATGGGCCAAGCAGTGTTTTAATGAATACAGTTTCTGTGTGATTATTTTGGAGCTAAGCTAGCTGGGCAGCCGGGGTCACAATCAGGCCCCCATGTTACACTCATCAGCTTCACGGAGTTCCTGAAACTTACTAAATTCATTAGGTTCTTCCCCTCCAAGCATATATAAGCAGTAAGGACAGCTAAGAGACTCTCTTAGACAAGCTGACCTTCCTGGAAGCCACAGAGACCTTTCAGCTACTTGGAAGAGACATTTTTCATCTGTTGAGCTGCCCGTAGTGAACTCTAGGTTTCTGCTCTTACCCATGTTGGGGTGGACTTTGGTGATGCAGCTGTCCTTGAGTCATTTTTGCTTATAAGTAACCTCTTATCTATATTATTATAAGTAACATCAGGTTGGACTCTGGTGGTATCCTTACTTTAGTCGTTTGTCAGTTCTCACTCTGGGCTGAGTAGTTATTTGTTCAAGTCTTCCCAAGAATAGCATCACGCAACACCGAGCCACCTTGCTGGCCCCATGAGTCTTAATTTACTTTGAAAATCAGTATGACTTCTTTTCTTATCTATTCTTATCTGCTTCAAGAATTTACAAGCTTGGTGTATCAACGTTAGATGTGAAACACCTCTGCACGCAGCTGTCTCACCATGCCTATCTTTTAGAAGTCTCCTGCTACTGTTCCTGTTTTGACATCTCCATACAGTTTCAGTCAAACGACAAAACCACTATCTACTGCGTATTGCCTTGACGAATTCATTGCTCTCAGGTAGTTCTGTGCTTCAACCTTGAGTAATTAACAAAACATCTCTGCTTTAATTGCTGATTCTTCCCTTGATGACAGTATATGACAGTTTTAATTAATTGCTTCGGTAGCCTCATTTCCATCCATACAGAGGTCTTACATTTCTTTCACTATCTCCTTCTTGATTTGTTAACTATTTTTGTTACAATTGTGCATAAGTGCAATCACTTCAAGTAGTGGATAAATATGGAATGAACTCGAAGGCATGCCTTAAATATGCATAAAGGAAACAATCTGCTTCTTTAAGTGTCATGTGTATGGGGCCACCGTGAAGGAGACTATTATAGATTAGGCTATAAGAGGGCTCAGTGGTTGAGAGCATTTGCTACTCTTGCAGAGGACCAGGGTTCAGTTCCCAGAACACATGTCAGGTGACTCACAACTACCGATTACCCTCTTCCCAGGGGACCTGACTCCCTCTTTGGCCTATAAGGGCACACACACACACACACACATACACACACACACACCTTGAAAGAAAATAAAACATTTTTTCTTTTGAGAAAGTACAAACAGGTGCTGGGGGTGTAGCCCAGTTGCCAGAGCACTGGTTTTGATGCCCATTGGACTTGCACAAACTGTGCGTGGGAATGTAACCTCTACTGAAAAAAAGGGGGAGACAGGTTCTGAAACCACACTGAGAAGTGACTTGTCTCTCTGATGGCATTTTCTTGCTTTTTTTTCCCATGGAGCTGAAACAGTTAATTTTCACAATGAGATGTTTTGGCTGATTTGTTTGGCTTGCCTCAGACTCATCAGATAATGGCCATGGCTTAATCTCATTGTATCAGTGCAAACACATCATTAATAGCAGGTTTTCTTAATCATTGTTGTTTCCAGCCAGTCAAGAGACAGTTTTAAAATAATTCCTGATCATCAATGTTTGACCCATATATATTACAGCTGCTTTCCTAGGTTTACTGTGGACCACAAGAATGGTTTGGTATACAACTCTTTGGGGGTGAATTTACTAGACAGAGTAGGTTCCCTAATTAATTTGTAAGTTTGTACTCTTTTATGTTTGCTTTGGTGAGAAATATGGCTTACTTGTTTTCTCCCACTCAGTAGCTAATGGAGATTGTATCTAGGTTCTATTCTTATTTATAAGATTATATTCAGCAAGAATGTGGTACAGACTTACAAATGTCAGCAATTAAAGAGAGGATCAAAAATTAAAATTAGAATCAGAAAGTGAGTTGGGCCAGGGAATCGGGACTGGAGGATCTCAGCAGAAGGTACTTCGCTAAGTTCTCAATCCATTTAGAACATGTATTCTAAAATGAACAGAAACATACTGGATTTTTATCATTTTCCAATCTCAGAAAAATCATTCCTTTCCCTGCTTAAAATTTTAAGGTGGTTTGCTATCATATTTTGGTTAAAAGTCAAAATTCTTATGACCAAGTACTGAAGTGTTCAGCATTGTGGCTACCATATGCCTACAAACATTCCCGTCAACCGAAATTACATAAAGCTAAAACTTCATTTTCCTACTCTGAATGTTCTTAACACAAAGAAATCGTAAATGATATGCTAGCCACTCTGAATCTGACGACTACATATTGTACAAATGTACTGGAATGTCACACTGTACCCCACAGATATATGCAATTAGTCTGCGGTCATTTAAACAAAATGTATCTGTAGGGGCTTCTGTCTCTCCATCACTTCAGTCATCTTCCAGTGGTTAGTGCCACATGTGGCCAGGACAACTTTTGGGGCATTTTCACTGCGGCAGGAAGCTCTAGAACAGTGATTCTCAACCTTCCTAATGCTGTGGCCCTTTAATACAGTTCCTCAGGTTGTGGTGACCCCAGCCATAAAATTATTTTATTGCTACTTCATGACTGTAATTTTGCTACTGTTATGAATTGTACTGTAAACGTCTGTGTTTTCGATTGGTCTTTCCATGCCTATGAAAGGACTTCTTTACCTTAAAGGGGTTGAGAACCATTGCTCTAGACAACGGATTCAGGAGTCACTGTGTGGCCCTGCTCTTAGGTGACTGATCCAGGAGTCACCACATGGTCCTCCTCTTAGGTTGCATCCTTTCCATCCTCACCTGGGTCTCGCAACTTGTCTTGCTAGTCACTGCCACACCTGATACTCTGTCCCACACTACCAGCCTGGTGAGCTGGAAGCTTGTCTTCCACCAGGTTGCTGCCCAAGACTCTTCCAGGCTGACCTTGTTTATGTTCTTACCATGTTTTATGTTCCAACTGACTTTTCCTTTACATTTACATTTCCTTTTACATTTCACAGCATTGCTACTAATTTCATGTGATTTCTTGAAGTGTGTAAAGACCCCATTCTTTGTTATTACTTTCTAATTTCATTCATAGGGTGAGCTAACTCATCAGAAACTGATGGCAAGCAGTGGTGGAAGGTGCTGGTCAATAGAAAACTCACGTTCAAGCAAAGGAGCTGCCTCTGACTGGCTTGCCTGGTTTTCAGACAGGAAAGGCATTTAAATGAGATATAAGCACAGCGGCATTTCACACAGAGCTTGGCAAGGTACTGGCTAACCTGTAACATCCACTCCACCCAACCTTCTATCACAGCCCTGTGGACTTACAAAGCTATCATACCTTGGTACTGGTTAACCTGTAGCATCCACCCCACCTAACCCTTCTATCACAGCCCTGTGGACTTACAATGCTATCACACCCTGGGAAATTTCCTCCATGATCTTTTGTAAAACAAAGGCTAGCTGCCAATTGATGTAGGATTCTCCTCTGTATGTATGAATATGTTTCATTACCAGTGGTTAATAAAGAAGCTGCTTTGGCCTATGGCAGGGCAGAATAGAGCTATGTGGGTGGGGGAAAACTAAATTGAATACAGGGAGAAAGTTGATGAAGTCAGGCAGACACCATGTAGCTGCCAAAGGAAGAAAGACACAAATAGCTTCCCAGGAAATAAGACATGTATACAATGAGGTAACACCAAAGCCACATGGCAATACATAGACTAATAGAAATGTGTTAATTTAAGATATTAGAGCTAGCTAGGAACACCCCTAAGCCATTGGCCAAACAGTGTTGTAATTAATATAGTTTCTGTGTGATTACTTGGGTCTGGGTGGCCAGGAAACGAAAAAGCAGTCTCCATTTATATAATGGCATCCAATATTTGGCAACATACATCAACATAAAACATAAAAAAGCTTGAGAAAAAAGCACTTCTAGACCAACAAAAACTGGAGTTAATTATAGTTTCTTAGTAGCCACATTTTTGTCAAATAGGCTCTGTTTACTGGCAGCGAGCAGAGGTGCAGTTTCTTTACGAGTCGGCTTCCTGGTTCATACTGGTGACATTAACAATTCTGGATATTTCAGGAGGTCCTGTTACTACAGAGAGCTTAAATGGGGGTTGTCAGCAGAGTGCTTAGTGGTGGCAACATAGACCCGCTGTGTCCCTGGAGCTGGGGCAGTGAGCATGGCTCACATAGCTAGCAGTAAACCTACCTTCACCATATTGAAAGGCTGAGAGAGGTAGAGCCAGCGCTACAGCAACCACACCATTTACCATTTTTAAGAAACACTCCTTGTGAGTGAGCACGAGCAAGGAACTCAGGACTGCGAGGGGTGCACCCACACACTGAGGCAATGGGGATGTTCTATCGGGAACTCACCAAGGCCAGCTGGCCGGGGACTGAAAAAGCATGGGACAAAACCGGTCTCGCTGAACATAATGGACAATGAGGACTACTGAGAACTGAAGAACAATGGCAATGGGTTCTTGATCCTATTGCACGTAATGGCTTTGTGGGAGCCCAGGTAGTTTGGATGCTCACCTTAATAGACCTGGATGGAGGTGGGTGGTCCTTGGACCTCCCACAGGGCAGAGAAACCTGCTTGCTCTTTGGGCTGAGGAGGAAGGAAGACTTGATTGGGGGAGGGGGAGGGAATGGGAGGTGGTGGCGGGGAAGAGGCAGAAATCTTTAATAATTAAATAAATTAATTAAAAAAAAAAGAAAGTTTTGCCTAAATGGGGATTACAAATTGCAAAAAAAAAAAAAAAAAAAAAAAAGAAACACTCCTTGTCAGAAAAGGATTTCAGATATACAATAGGACAGATTCAGATATAAAAGAACTCTAAATGAAATAGGCATGAGATGGAGGAAAAGATTATAGATAGTTATAAAAAGAAATACATAGTTTTAAAAAGTAAAACAAATAGTAAAAAAGTTAAAAATAATATAAAACAAATAAGCCATGAAAATTTAAAATATACAGACTATGAATTATGCATTTTATTGTGTTTTCTTTGAATTTTTTGCCTGCAGAGAAAAATTTGATTCTGGGGGCTGCTAAGCTAAACCAACATATGTATTTTAAAGGTATCTTGACTTCAAATTTTAAGTCTAAGAATATGTTACTTTGGAAAAGAGGTTCTGCTTTTGTTTCCACAGAAGATGAGAACCTGTGGATTCCTTCCAGGCTAATGTGGTTTGATGGAACAAAACCCTCAAAAGGTCTCTGTGAGCCCTAAAAGTACTTTGCCCAACAAACAGCAGGAAGCAGTTTGGAGAAAATCACAACCAAATTCCCAAAATGATTTTTTATAAATGTTTATTTTCATTTTTAAAAAGTTGATTATATATGATTAATACTCACACTCATTTTCTAAAAAAAGTAAGAGGGATATGATATAGAGATGACTACTTTGCATTGGTATGGATCTTGATCTATTGATACAAATTTAAGGTCGATTTTTTTACACTGTGTATATGTATTTCTGCTCTTGTTTAAGGTATTGTGTTTGTGAAGCTCATTTAAAAATGTAATGTATAGTTAAGAAATACAGATTAATTGAGCCTAAAATCAAGATTATGATGATTCTAAATTTTATTTGGGAAACAAAACTGGTAGAATGAAGTTGGATTAGGAGCACCTACAGTTCTGTTGCTGGGAGACAAGCTTGTGAGCATTAATGATGATTTAGCTGTTCAGAGCAGGTGGTATCATTATCTTAGAATGTGTCAAATTACACTAATTACCAGAAAGGGCAGTGTAAGCTACATTGCACGTGAGCGGGATACTGTCCTCCTGAAAAGACTTGTGTAGTGACTTCCTTCTAGCTACCAACAGACTCCATCACGTAGAAGTTGCTAGACAGTTTTATCATGTGACCTGTTCCTTCTCTGTCATTTGTCTCCGTAGGAAATGATGAAAATCATTGGTGAGCAGGCCATTGTGATGGTTTGCTTCACTTAATTCCAAGGAAACAGAATATTTGATCTTGGAAACAAACAAGATGTGGCTCCCTGATGGATTCTCCTGCTGGTGACTCAGATTCACCCACTTCACACCCATCTCCTCCTTTCGATCCCTTCCTTCCCTCATTTTTATCCCTTTTAAAGACATGGCAACAATCCACACTTAAAGACGGAGTATTTCTAGAAGACTGAAAAAAAAAAGACAGATTTTTTTTTTCTTTTTTTAATGCAGAAACTAGCAGGACTAATCTTAGGGCGGCAAGAGTGGTGAGGAGCCGGCTTCATCTGTCTCAGAAGAAGCCATAAAGCTCAATTTCTAACTTGGCAGCTATATCCTTTGAGAAAGAAAACAATCCTGCTCTTAATTCTATTTCCTCTTCTTACCATCTCCTGGCAATTTGTCTGGGAAAAGGGAATTGTGGAGCCACAACCCAATCCTTAACGGGCTTCATCATTATGATCCCATGTGACCCAGGAGTGGCAAGTAGCCTTCACAGAGCAGTGATACAATCTCTAGTTAGACTTAAAAACGACTCCGAGATACACAACAAAGAAAAGCCTTCCCAATTTAGTCCATCTGTAAATCTTATGACTGGAGGACTTTGCCTTATCTATGTGCTAATGATCTGCTTAAAGCTACTGAACACTAACATAAAACAAAATTTAATTAGCTAGGGTATTTTGTATTATTTCCTTAGCTTTTTATCACAATAAACTGAGAATAAAGACTTTTGCTAGCAATACAAAGAGATAAGAAACTGGAAGCTGTTGGATTTTTGTCTCAGAGTCGATACAGTTTCACTGTGATTTCCCCTTTTGACTTATGGGACTGAAGCTTGCTCTCACAAAGGAGAAACGAGGTGACACACTGGCTCCAGTGTAAGTACCACAAACATCCCTGACTGTTCATTCCGTATGTCTAGCTCACGCTATGTAATAGTGCAGTGATACAAGGTGCTTAACAACTGAATGGAACAAGGAGGAAATAAAAACTTTAAGGTCTTTGACTTTCTAGACTTGCACCATTTGAGAACACGATGTATTATATCCCAATACAGGGGATATAATATACGTGACAGGAATAAATTAAGTCACCTGTTGCAGCCCCGAGATGCGTCTATTTTAGTGTATCTTTCCTAAGTTCAAATGATCAAATAGTTCTTTCAAGATGCAGACTTAGCTGTGAAAGCAGCTCCCGGCATCCTGCTGACAACTCAGGTATCCTTCCCATGGAGTTAAGGGAGTGCTGTGCACAGTTGTACTACAATATGTCAAAACGGAATGTTTTCTTTTAACTGCTCAGCTGTCTCCAGTAAAAAACAAAAACAAAAAAAAAACTGCTAACCGTTCTCAAGTGGGTCTCTGGAGTTTTCTCAGCACATTTTCATGTAGATTGTTTTCATTTTAGGAATAATAAAGAGTGCTGTCCCCTAGAGCAAATTAGTGTTTGTTTTATCAATCAAATATATACAAATTACTTTATGTATGTATAAAACTATGAAAGACTTGCTTCTAAGAAAGAAAATGTCTTGAAGCTTTTCCCATAATACATTTAGTAACATTAAGTCTTTAAGTGAGATACCTATATCCTGTGTGGGGTGTGTGTATTAAATGTCATGCTATATCCTTGAGTTTGTGTGTTTAAATTCTTCATAGGATCACAGAGATGCCACAGTACCTAAGTGAACCATGCTTAACATGCGTAAAGCTTTTGGTTTTATTTTGTCTTTTGTTTTTATTTTTTGAGACAGGGTTTCTCTGTGTAACAGCCCTGGCTGTCCTGGAACCAGCTCTTGTAGACCAGGCTGGCCTAGAACTCACAGAGATGCTCCTGTCTCTACCTCCTAAGTGCTGGGATTAAAGGTGTGTGCCATCAAGCCAGACACATAAAAGTTTTATAAAAATGAAATTCCTTAAATCAATGTCTCAGCACTTAATTTTTTTTTTTTTTTTTTTTTTTTTTTTTGGTTTTTCGAGACAGGGTTTCTCTGTGGTTTTGGAGCCTGTCCTGGAACTAGCTCTTGTAGACCAGGCTGATCTCGAACTCACAGAGATCCGCCTGCCTCTGAATACTTATTTTCTATAATATTTGGAGCATTTGTGACTGAAGGCTCCATTAATCTTGACTCAATGTGGTGTCTTCAGGCTTGAGACACTACCCAGCCGCTAGAGTGGATGCCATCTGTAGAGAGGTCTGTGCTCACTGAAGTGTGTGGTGTGCTGAGTGGAAGCAGGCAGCCAATAAAACCGTAGCTATTGTGATTATTATTTGTAAACAGAAGTAAAACACCATTTGTAGTTCATGGTTCCCTGAGGGTGTTCACCTCGACCTACAGAAAGAGCTGTCAGGGGCAAAATGCCTCCAAGAAACAATCAACTACTGTACGGTGCATAATTTTAAAATTTCTTTGTGCCTTTATTGGTCAAAAAAAATCCATTAAAAAGCATGTAAGGCTCTTACGATTAGAAGCAAATCCATTTTAATTTGCAATCACTTTGTAAACGGTGTTGAGGCTTTCTAGCAAGTGTGCACAGGCTCTGGCAGAAATCTTCAGGAAATCTTGGTGCCCCTGACTGGGAGGCATGAGAATACATGTGAGCTTAGACCCCCGAGGAGACTGAGGACAGGAAGGAAATGGACAGAATTTGCCTTATGCTTCCTGTGATGTGTCTGTTACACCAGAGGAAACCATGTTTGAGGAAGATACTAGCCCCTCCCCACCACTTCAGCTAAAGAGCCCTGCCCAGTGGTCAGAACTTTGGTACCAAGAAAAGGTCAGCTCCCCGAATTGCAGGCCAGCAGGCTATTGTACAGTTCAACCTTTACATATAAGCTTCAGAGGTACAGTTTTAGGTAGATAAACCTAAAACTTAAACCAGAGAATATAGTTTTAAACAACTAAACCAATACATAGTCTTAATGAAAAGTTGAAATCTTACGTCAGATAAACATTTAAAATATATAATAAATAAGTACTAGATTTCAGTATGTACTTACTGAAAACAGCAGGCAAGGCCATTTCCATCAAGTTGTTTCTTCTTTGGATAGTGAGGAAAGCTCACATGCATGAACACACACACACACACACACAAACACACACACACAGACGCTGAGATGTCCAGTGATTTTGACCTTGCAGTTACAGGTCCTTCACTTGAACACACACACACACACACACACACACACACACACACACACACACACACACGCTGAGATGTCCAGTGATTTCGACCTTGAAGTTACAGGTCCTTCACTAGAGCTGTGCAGTTTACCCAGTCAGTACCAATACAGATCATAAGCACAAATATACCATGTCCCTTTCAAGGAAAGAAGGAATCAGAGAGGAAACATGGGAAGAAGGGGCAAGATGGGGTGCTGTAGGGATTCTGGGCAGAGGGCCGACTCCTTCCTTAGCAGAGCCCCAGAGATATGCTGCACTGAGATCCAGTCAGCCCCACCAACCCCACATGACCACCACACTCCCTTGTCTTTGGATGCTTTGCTCTGAGAGTAAGTAAATGCCTTAGGTATGCTCATTTAATAACATAAACAACCGGAGGACTTGGGCTGGCTTTCCCTGTGTTCAAAGGCTGTATCTGCAAGTCAGGGGAAAAACTACTGCATTTAACAATAATAGATAGATGATAGATAGATAGATAGATAGATAGATAGATAGATAGATAGATAGATCACCCATTTTCTCCAAAATGGTGTTTGTGTGTGTGTGTGTGTGTGTGTGTGTGTGTGTGAGAGAGAGAGAGAGAGAGAGAGAGAGAGAGAGAGAGAGAGAGAGAGAGAGAGAGAGGAGAAACAATTTCCGACTAAGGACTGCACTCAGATCAGAGGCACCCCAACCATTGTCTTGTCTCTTGTAATTTATGTACTTTTTAAGTGATCTCACCCATATTGTTAAAAACCTAAACCATCGGAACTAGAGAAATGACTCAGTGGTATCAATGGTTAAGACTGCTGCATGCAGAGGACCTGAGTTCAAGTCCCAGCATCCATGCTGGATAGCTCACAACTGCCAGTAACTCCAGTTCTAGTGATCCCAAATTTCTAGCCACCTGACACAAACACACACTTAAAAATAAAATAAATATGAATAAACAGAACAAAAGAACTCTCTAGTGTTGAGACCTGTCTCTTAGTGTTCTCATGGACCTCTGTAAACTTACAAAATAAACAAGGGATGGCCATGGTTACTCATAAACTAGAATTTAGTGTGGAAGCCTTTAAACCCTGTAGGTTAATGTTCTCACTACTGGTAAGGAAGCTGGGCTGTAAGGGGCACCCATGTCAGAAGGATAGCAGACAAGGACAGAAAGTATTTCAAACTTAGTTTCTGGGTTTTTGACACATTAGTACTCGATGTATGAAAAACAAAACAAAACAAAAAAACAGGAACAAGGGAGACACAAATATGGCTGGGTGTGGTGATGCATCCCTTTAATGCCAGCACTGGGGAGGCAGAGGCAGGTGAATCTGTGAGTTCCAGGCCAGTCTGGTCTACAGAGTGAGTTCTAGGACAGCCAGGGTTACACAAAGAACCTGTCTCAAAAAACAAAACAAAATTAAAAAGAAAGATGAATATGAGAATTACAAAGGTATAACTGTGTTTGGGCACAAACTTACAGACACTGGAAAATGGTCATTAAAGGGGATTTAGGTCAGAAGAAATTGCTACACTGGGCTAGGCATATTCCTTTCTGTAGGAATCAAAGATATGAGTGCTACCAATACCCTACCAGCTCCAAGGTACACCCAGTCTTTCTGCTTTGGATCTGAACCTCTTAATTGTATTGTAGCATGTCTGTCATGTTCCAGCAACGGCCAGGTCTTCTCACAGAGATGGCTGACTCTGATCTATGTTTATGTCGCAGCATTTAAAGCTATCTGTAAGTGCGGACTGCTACTGCAATGGTTCAATTTCCTTTGAACCAGGCACCAGCCTCACCAGCACTGTGAATAGATCTATATATTACCCCTCCCCTTTATTCCCCTTCGTTCTCCTCCCATCCCCTCCCACTGTGAATATTTAAGATTCTCCTCCTATCTTTGGGCAGTGGACAAGATTCATAAGGTCCTAACCCAGAGCCTCTATCCCGAGCTTTGACTGTGCCTCATTTTGTGATCACGAGGCTGCATCCCAGAGCAGTCTCAGCCAGGGTTACCTACAACAATGCTCTCAATAAACACCCGACCTTTACCTTCCCAGTGACTGAAGCCAGCTTCCAGGACTCAGAGAATTGCTGGGTGATTTTTATCCCTTTCCCGGTGATAAAGTGTTAACCATAAATGTTGCTATTTATTAATATAGTTAATTTGTTTGTGTCAAAGTTTGAATGATTTTTATAAATAGAAGTAGCTTTTCCATTTATGATCTGGGTCATTTGCTTTATTAATAAAATCACTTAATTCCAGAGAAGCTCTGAAGAACTGAAAATTGCTGATTCACGGAGCCAAATACTTAGCACAAGACTTTAGCTCTCGTCTTTTAAAAGAAAGATTCTTATTCACAGGTCCCACTTGCATGTGGAGTTACACCTCCCAATCAAATTTCATTCTGAAGGGGAATATCTATTCAGATTTTCTCTCCTGGATAAATTGCTGTGTCATGGTGAACAGAAAAAGGTGTGTGTGTGTATGTGTGTGTGTGTGTGTGTCTGTGTGTGTGTGTGAAGGAAATTGGAAGATCACTTCACCACTTAGTTTCTGACTGGTAAATAGGTCGGCCGTGTGCTGATCTCCAGAAGGAAATGCCTTTGTGTTGTTTTCTTCTGCTGCTTTGGGATAGGAATGCTTTCCTCACCTAACATCTAGACTATGAAAGAATACAGAGAAATAGAGAGGACATGGATTACTGGGCCAAGCTCAGATGCATGAAGAAGTTTCTAGCCATTTCTGCATCCCTCAGACATACCCAAAACTGCGGTCAGTTTGAGCGACATGAAAAGCTGCCATTTTGAACAGAGAAAAACTCTCAAAGTGCTCTGCCCAACTAGCCTGGTTTTCTAATGCTTAATTAAAACACTGTGGGTATAATCTATTAGTTTACCCTCAGCCTGAGTGCTGTCCCTCTGAAAGTCACCGCAATGGAGGGACACCTTGTACGTGCTTATTTTCCATATATCTCACCCAATTATGTTCTTTAAGACATTCTTGAGTTGTAGCCCTAGTTTTTAAAATCGAATCTCCCTAGACATACTTGCTTGTATCTCGCCAATTAAATTTTTAACTCTCCAATGAGGGAGATGTTTATAAAGCATCTCTCAGTGAACAAATGAATATTTGCTTTTATAAAATGTTCGCACGATATAGATAGCATTACCAGGAAAGAGTCTGGGGTCAGAGAAAGGGGTCAGGAGTCACTATTTTTGAGCAGTTAAGATGAAGCATGGAAACCAGGGTGAGTGGGCTCCACACATCTAAGGAGATCTATACCCTCTGCCCACCTTGCTCAGGTTTTATTTCAGCACCCACAGTTTGGGAACCAGACAAGCCTTCCTGGGAATGAGGCCAGGAAGTAAATTGGATTTCAGTGGTTCATATTTATTGTGGCAATATCTTGTGTGAGGCTCTGTATGGGACATATATATTCCTGTAGGATGTCTCTCCACTGTGAAGGCCGGTTCGAAAACCCTCACTTCTACACTGTAATGTCACCCGAGCAAAGGAAAACAGGATTGCATGGTTACACACATGTGTTGCACAGTTACTCTCACTTTGGCAGTTTTCCCTGACTTGGGAAGTTACTTTTACCACTGAACGGACTGGAACCATTCTCACCTCTGTGTAGCTCACATGAGAATATTCTTAACAATGGCTGACGGCAGCTCAGGGAGGCTAGGCCTGCTTCACCACCCATCAACCCTAACTGACTACACAAGGAGAGGCCTCATGTATACGGTTTATCCTCTGTCCTGACAACATAGGACTAATACAACTGATATAGACCAAAGCTCAGGTTACAGAGAACGCCCATATCTGTGGCTGTGTGGTCACCTCTAAAGCTTCCCTTTGTGTGGGCTGTCGTCAGAGGTGTGCATCTCCTGGCTGAGGACCTTACTCTCTCTAACACAGAGCCGTGGTTGCTATAAAAGTGGACACACACCTTCACAGAAAGCATCAGGCACAGCATTTGGACAGCTCCCCAGAAGCCTGCATCCAGGCCTACCACTCAACTTTGGTGACATCCAGTTTCTACCCATCACCCCCCCCCCCCAGTGGCTCTCTGAAGCTGCTGCTGATTGGGTCCAAGCTAGTTTTCTGTCTTTAGTTAATCAGGAAAAGCAGAGGCAGTGTTTAGGGCCACTGTGTTAAAGGAGACACGGACCCGTCTTAGCCACTGCTATCGCTGTCAAGGGCAGCAGGCTGTGTCCTCAGTTCTGTCCACTGAGTCTATACTAACTGTGTGCAACAGAAGAGAGAGGGAAAACACGGGAGCTGCGGGTTCCACACCACGTAGGTAAGCGTGAGGTTGTGGAGGGAGCTGGGCATGGATCACAGAGGTCACTCAAGTTCCCGAAGGTTACAACTGGCAATGAAGTCAGTAATTTGGACCCAGAATCTCTGGGGTTTTCAGTATTTGCATAGCTCATAACCATGCTTATGTAAACACTGCAAGAATAGATGCACACATTCTTCCCTTTATGATCAGCCTTTTTTGTTTTCTCATAAATCAAAGTCAATCAAAAGCCGTCCTAGCACCAAGATATGAAGGAATCACAGTTTGGGCAGAGGGTCCTGGCTCTTGGTTGAGTCCTGTGCTCTGGTCCCTGACATCTGAGGGAGTTTCTCACTTTATGTTTCCAAGCAGGCAACATCAACGGCTTAAGTTGGGAGCACAGCTTCAGGTTCTAGTTTCCCATCCCCGCTTATCATTAGTTTCCTCCATCGTGTTTTCAAAATGAAGGCTGTCTCCAGCCCTCCGATACAGCTCCTGTAAGAACATCAGTTTCCTCAGGACTGGGCAAATCGGAGATGAGGGAAATCTTAATATGGCCCAAGACAGCTAACTTATTTGGTTAATTTGAGGTGTAATTTGCACTATACTTTTATTCTGCAATGGTGCTGTCTGTTCCCATGAGTGCTGGTGGTCGCTCTCAATGGTGTGTGAGTCTTCCTTCAGCTAGGGACGCAGTCCTGACAGCCTCAGCAATCCACGGGCTCATTGTCATTCATGCAGTTCTCACTGGCAGAAGTCTGAGATTTCACAGAAGACTTTGGAGTGCATGCTCACACACTTCTATCTTTTACAGTTAGAGGGGTTAAGGAACCTGCCCAGAGTCACACCAGTGGAGAGGGCTAGAACTTGTGTTAATATCATCCCAAATTTCTCCGTATGTCCAAAATACAGGAAGAAAAAAAAATGATCATTTTTGCATCAAAGGATGCCAAGACCCCTACAGTATTCTTGATAATAAAATCTTTCAATTAATTGATGATAGAAAAACCCAAACTCAGCAAAACAGAGTAACTAGCAGAGAAAAGTAGAACCGATGCACAGTGCCCCCATGGAAACAGACACTGGCATTTGCGACATGCCAACCCTGTGACACGGTGCTTACTAAGTGGGACCTAACACATACAGCATGGATGTGCTGCTGGGTGGAGGAACGGATGATTCACACCGGGCAGACGGAGGTAGATGGTATCAGATTTCACCATGCTACTCAGAATGGATGGCCATTCAAAATAAGTGTATTGTCTGTCTCTGGAATTTTCCATTTAGGCCATTGTTGGCAATGGGTAACCGAAACAGAGGAGAGCAAAATTGCAGATAAGGGGAGCCATTGTACATGCCGGATTAAACAATTAACTGTGGAGCTAATTCATCTTACAATTACCCTTTATTAGTCTTCGTGGTTTGATTCAAACTTCTAAAGATTCCCATAGACAAATATAAATTAGGCGTTTTATCTGGGATCTTTGAAGATGTAATTAAACAATTATAAAAACGTGCTGCGCCCTTTAAAACTAATTATGCCCTAAAAGGCTATTCGTATTCCTGCTTGATTGAAAGAAACAGCAGGTGCAAAAAAAAAAAATCTTATTTGGCAACAGAAGAACTGGTTCCCAGGACTTGGTGAGGGCACCGTGTCGAGGACCACTCTTAGCTGTGAGTCTTGGTTTCCCCATCCATGAATGAGTAAGAAGGGCTATTTTATTACTGTTCTTTAATATATATATAATATATATATATTATATATAATATATATATGTGTTTTCTTTTTCTTCCTTTTTTTTTTGACAGTGTTTCTCTGTTGCTTTGGAGCCTGTCATGGAACTAGCTCTTGTAGACCAGGCTGGCCTCAAACTCACAGAGATCCACCTGCCTCTGCCTCCCAAGTGCTGGGATTAAAGGCATGAACCACCCAGCTATTGTTCATCTCTTAATGTGGCCGATTTGTAAATTAAACTCTATTAAAGGTAAACTGGGAAGGACATCACACACACACACACACATACACACACACACACACACACACACACACACACACACACACATATATGGGCCAGGGGACATCTTGTTACTATTTCTGGTTTCTAGAATACTTGGAAGGTCTGCGAAATGAGTTGCCAGTGGGAAAGAGAGGCACATTGCACCACTGCCCACATGGGCAGGCTCTGTGAAGACCTAGCCATTGGAAACCACTCCATGAGACATCAGAGTGAGGGACTTGTGGTTCTACCCAGCTTCAGGGTGTTGTGAGTAGGGATAAAGGTGTGCAACCAGGCCTGGAGGGGGGAAAGAAAAGACATATCTAGATGGATGCTAATGGCTAACCAAGGATTAGCAGGGAGTGAGACTCTGGGTGTTCCAGTCAGAGAGAACACCATTAGAAAAGGCCAGGAAACTTTCTGCAGAAAATTAGGAAGGTTTTCCAAGTGTCTATACACTAGTAAGCAGGTACACTCTGCTGCCTACAAAGGTGTTGTCCACGTACTAAATATGCCAGGGAATGATAGAGCTAGGTGGCATAGCATGTCTGGTTTCCAAGGGCAGTGATTTCCACCCAAGACTCCCAGCGAATGCAGCACAGAGCTGTGCACACATCATTGTCTGTCCACCAACCGAGATCTGAGTAAAGAGAGTGAGCTTTACCGACACAAAGGGATGTCTTTTCAGCAATATATGTAACTACATATGAAACCCCTTCTGATAAATAAATAATAGAAGAGAAAAGGTAACTGATGCCACCTTCAAAAGGAAAACACTAGATATCCTGGAGGTCAGGAAGCTGGAAGCTTCGTGGATCGAGCATCTACCTTTGAATAAATGGTAGGAGAAAAAAAAAATGCATGTTGGATTCCCAACCTCCACAGCTATTACAGTGGTCCAGGAAAGTTGCAAAATCCTCTTGTGCCTGTGAGTTGAGTCACTGCGTAGCAGCTGTACCAATGTGAACAAGTGGTTTGAATTTGCTACAAGATCTTCAGCCATAGAACAGAATGCTGGAGATTCAGATTTGGGGCCTCAATTCCTAGTGACTGGTCAAACCCTGCCTAGTGTGTTCTCTTCGGAGCAGCAGAGATGAAATGTCTCTTTTCTGTCGATCTCTAAAGACGACATTTTGTAGGGCTCTTTTAAAAAAGTGCCTATTGTTGCAGAGCTATGGGGACTTTGTCACAGCTGAGTTCACACTGGGGATAAAGTGTCCACAGTGTTCACAGGCTGAGAAGGGGAAGTCTGGCAGGGTGTGAACCCACAGCTTCCTATCTGAGGGACGAGGAGAAGTCAATCCTCAAGTTTATAGGCAATATCAATATCTTGATGGTAGGAGGCGTTTAGAATTTACTTTCCATGATATGGTTAGTAGCAAACTGGAACAATCTTCCCTGGAAATGCATAGATAGATTTTCTGTAGGAAAGAAAATTCCCATTCAAATAATTACTAACCACTAACCGAGCTGGGGAGGAGGTGTCTGGGAACTTAGAAGGATGGAGTCTAATTCCAGATGACTGCGGCTGCTTAGAGATATGGAGAGGACCCATTAGAAGGATCTATTGCATTTCTAAATCTGGAACGCCAGTCTGTCCTGAGGCTTGAAAGAGGTTCAACCATTGAACTGTGCAGACTGCTTTGACAGCAAGTGCTGGTTAATTACAGGGGCAATGTAATTACAAGTTTCCCCTGTAATTGATTCCCTTTCAAGTGTGTGGAAACTTCACTTGATATGCATTTGCTCCTGGAACTCATGGGAATGCGTCAGGTTCTCGGGGCTGTGCACAGCTCAGAATTTAGGAGGCCATTGTGCCTATACTCTGGAGTCCACATTAGGGGATACTTCTGAGTCAGGTTTCCTTCCTTTCTTCATTTCCTCCATTCATATCCCAGGTCATCCATCCATTCACCGTTCTACAGTAGTAAGACGCACTTGCACATCTAAGGATATAAATATATATCGGATATCGTCACTGCCACAGACAGGCTCCTAGTAGTTGGACAGACTCAAAACCACTTAAAGCTATATGCTAATTATTGGGTGGGTGAGGTGTATAGAACAGGGAGAAAACATGGAAGAAGACATGGTAGGTTTTGCTTGGTAGGCGAAGGTGTTGACACATGGCAGAGACAGGACGAGAAATAGTGAAGATGAGTGAACAGTGTGGGGATGAAGGAAGGAAAATCTAGAACTGTGTGAGAGAAGCATTGGCTGCCATGGCAAACAACCTAGAGTAGCAGTTACCACTGCTGCCCTATTTCCACACATGATGGACAGGAAATGCTCTGCAAGCTCTCTAAAGACTCTGGGGATAACATCCACTGAGAAGTTACTATGTGCTAAGTCTCTGCTATAGCAAGATCCCATCTACTCAGGTGGTTAAAAAAGGGCACGCGTGTGTGTGTGTGTGTGTGTGTGAGAGAGAGAGAGAGAGAGAGAGAGAGAGAGAGAGAGAGAGAGAGAGAGAGGTGGTGAGAAGATAGGAGTGTTGACAGTAAGGTCACAGACACTATGTGCTGAAGTTAGGCTCCTGATTTGGGGCTGTTTGTTCTAGGATGGAAGCTCTTTTTTTGTTACCTCCATGCTGGCTAGATTTATGTCAACTTGACACAAGCTAGAGTCATCAGAGAGGACAGAACCTCGACTGAGAAAATGCCTCCATCAGATTGGGCTGTAGGCAAGCCTGGAGGGCGTTTTCTTAATTAGTGACTGATGTGGGGGAGCAGTAGCCCTGGGTTCTATAAGAAATCAGGCTGAGTAAGTCATGATGAGCAAGTCAAGAAAGCAGCATCCTTCCTTGCCTCCAGGTTCCTATGCTTCTTGAGCTCCTGTCCTGGCCTCCTCCAGTGATGGACTACAATGTGGAAGTGTAAGGACAAACAGTTTCCTCCCCAACTTGCTTTTGGTTATGGTGTTTCATCATAGTAGTAGTAACCCTAACTAAGACATTCTTCAAATATGAAGCAGATGTATGAAACATGCCTCCAAATCCACGGGGGCTTCTGGAAGTTAGCTCAGTTGGTAGATAAGGTACTTCTCATTTTCTGCGCTGCAGCAAGGTCTGGAGCTGTGGCAGGGGCCCCCACCTACCGTCCCCCCATGCCCCCCGCCCCCGAGATCTGGAGACACTGGAGCTCCACAGTACAGGGCCACGCGGTGGTGAGCGGCAGCCTTGCAAGCCTTCTGTGTCCTGCAGTGCAGAGGCTATTCAGCACTCACACTGGCGCCAACAGAAGCAAGCACAGGTGCATGAGTCAGCCTAGGAGGGTTTGATTCGGCATGCCCCTCCCTCTTATCATTCATATCCAGTCCCTCCATCCTTAGCTTAACTCTAGGAGCCTGCTAGTACCCCCAGTGTACCTCCTTTTACATTAAAAATACCATGAAATCCTTTTATTTCAAAATATCTCTCGAGTCTACAGAGGACTTGTGGGGTAATACCATGGATCAACGAGTGTCTTTTCTCAGTTTATCCATTTTTTTTTTTTTTTTTTTTTTTTTTGGTTTTTGAGACAGGGTTTCTCTGTAGCTTTGGAGCCTGTCCTGGAACTCCCTTTGTAGACCAGGCTGGCCTCGAACTTACAGAGATCCGCCTGCCTCTGCCTCCTGAGTGCTGGGATTAAAGGCGTGCGCCACCACCGCCTGACAGTAAAAATCATTTTTGTTCTGTTTGCTTAGTTATGATCTCTTTTCCTTTTCTCCCATATGCCCTCTCGCCATACCTACATTTTATTACTATCTCTGCTTCAAGCAAGAGTAGGTTACATATGCCACGCCCTTTCTTAGCCATTCATGTGGCAGCATCCATACTGGATGAAGAATCATACTCTTTTTGAAGTGTTTTTATCACAAATTATACCCAAGATTCACGTGACATTTTCATACATGTGCCTCTTGTATTTCGATCACATTAACCCCATTACCCTCTCTGGTCCTCTTCCCACACCCACTGACATGTTTTCTCTTTCCAACCCGTCCAATTGTATGTCTTTTCTTATTTATTTTGCATGCTGTGTGACCCAATGAGTTCATTTATAGTCACTTATGAAAGAGAAGATCCTTTTATACTCCCACATTGGCTCTCCAACTTGAGGAATTTAACACCAACACAATACTAATGACTTCAGGTCTGTATTCAGATTTTGCTAATTGCATCCATCAGCCGTGTCCTTACCCGTGGTCTTTATTCATCCAAATCTATTTTAGGACCGTACATTGCACTTATTTGTCTTGATCTTCTTAGTCTTCTTTTCATCTGTATCAACCTTTCTGCTTTTCCTTCTTTTATGATATTGGTATTTCAGAAACACAAAATCTGACTGTTTTAAATTTAAGTCTTTGTTTTAAATTGCCTGAGTTTCTTGTGATTGAATCTGTCAGTGATTTCAACATGGATCTTTTGGGGCCGCACATTCAGAAGCTCATCTGACGTCCATGCGATTTTCATTGTTGAATTACGGTGTTTTCTAAGTCAGTCATTCAAAAGTTAGCGTCTTTTCTCTCTTAACGTGCAGGTGATGTTTTGATGTTGTGTGCCTCTTTTCTTTCTAATCAAATATCACTCCCATTGATCAGGTTTTTTTGAGAGGCTTTTGCATAAGGCCCAGGATACTCTTGAGCTTGCTTGATCAGTAGCCAAAGATGACCTTGAACTCCTGACCCCTGCCTCCACTTCCTGAGTGCTGAGACCTATTTCACCACTATGCCCAACTTGTATGGTCCGTTCTTGTGAGTCAGTTGCTTTATCTTTTATTATTTTATTTTTTAAAAAACAGTCTTTTTGATTTTTACATACCAATCCCAGTTCCCTTTCCCTCTCCTTCTCTTGCTACCTCCACCTTCTGCCCACCCTACCCACCATCTGCTCCTCAGAGAGAGTGGCCTCCCATGGGGAATCAACAAAGTCCGGCATATCACACTGAGGCAGGACTAACACCCTCTCCCCTGTTTCTAGGCTGAGCACGGTAACCCTCCATAGGGAATAGATTCTAAGAAGACAGTTCATTCACTAGGAATAAATACTGGTCCCACCACCAGTAGCCCCATAAACTGCATAAGCCACACAACTGTCCCCACATTCAGAGGGGTTCCCAGGCTGACCTCCAATTCACAGAGATCTGCTTGCCTCTGCCTCTGGAGTGCTGGCATTAAAGATGTGAGTCACTATTGCTCTGCTGAATAAACTTTTTAATGAGCCTCATCCGCTGTATGAGATAGAGTTTGTCTCGGTTACTTACACTTAAGAACCTGACTGCGCACATTTAGGGAACTAAGGACAAAGCTAAGAGCTCACCAAACCATTGCGTTCAAATATTGCATCTAGTTAGTTCACAGAGCACAGGGGTGAACGGCATTAGGGCAAGCAACCATGGAACTTCTCAAATCAGCTCACTCCACTCGTACAACACATTTCAGGCCAGACCTTCTTCAACTGTCAGCCAAATGCCTGCTAAAATGGGTCATGTAAATAGCAAATAGTTATAACACAGCCGAAAGGCGGGAAAATGTCAGTGTTGGTGCTGAGTGCCAAACACCTGGCTATTTGGAAACATCTCCTGGTTTGCTGCAATGTTTACTTTTCACTTAGCATTCTCAATGTCATAAATGTCAAAATAAGAATAAAGGTGCAATGAAAATAAAATATCCAAGAAAGGCAGACTTCGCCCCAATATTGGCTCCAACTAAACAATTTAGGGCTTTGGGGGAAATTTGAAAATATTTTTCCCATCTCAAATATCTCATTTATGAAATGAGATGGCTGAAATGAACTTTTAAACAGGTTTTTAAAACTAAGGATTCTATGATCTGAAAACAGCACTTTTTTGTCTTTTTTTCTTCCTTTCTTTCTTTTTCTTTTTGTGAAACACAGAAACTGTTTACCTAGAATGTTCTATTCAGCACATTTGGATCCAAGATTATTTTGGAATAGACCAAACACTAGTAAAATGGCTCCCAAGCCTTTAGAGAATAGAGACATCAGTACGATTTAGTGTAAAGAGGTTCAAGAAGTTTCAAGCTATCAGAGTGGCTGTCTTTCCCGAGAGAGAAACAATCTCGCACAGTTTGGTATGGTCAGACCCAGAGCGATGTGGCTCATTTGGACAGTCACACTATCAGGGAGTCATTAAAACACCAGAGACATCCTTATGAAACACAGCTGAGTGAAATGGGTTGTTTATCTTGTGTAAGAAAAGATTTCAGCGGATGAAGATAGAATAGTCTTTCAAAGACAGGAAGGTCATTTTATTTAGGTGGAACATCATGTTGACTTGCATCTCCCCCAGAGGGAAACGGCAGTTCATTTGGTGTGTGTTCTACTGTCAAGGCACGGAAGGTGCTGTGCACAGTTGTGATCACTGCTCCTGCCCGCTGCTTTTTGGGGGAACCTTATCTTGCTTCTCTGACATTAAAAAGCTACCTAAGGATTAAGTGTTTGTAGAGGGTGTCGGTTCAATGACAGGGCTCTGTTCTCCATGCGGAGGCTTCACACATCTGTGCTTCTCAAATGTTGATGTGCATGTAAATCCCAATGCCTTGGTCTGCAGCAGCATCTGAGATTCTGCAGTTCCAACAAGCCCTCGGTTGTTTCCTGTGCATACGCTCATCTGCTGTTTCAAGTGTTGCACGGCTACATGATCTGAGCATGACTTTTAGAACCTGACTCCCTAGCCACGTTAACACCCACACACAAGGGGAAAGAACACGCCACACAGCTCTGGCAGCTGTATTTTCCTATGAAGGTTTAATTTTTCCTCAGATCGCCTTAAGGAGATTCATATTTTCTAATTGCCAGCTCTCTGTTCACACTGTGTTGATCTTGTAGGGCTTGGTCTGATGACCATCTACCGGTTACCTGGTGATCAGGCAATATTTTCCTGGTGAGTGTTGGATTTACTTATCATAGATGGTTACTTCAGTTGACTATTTGTTCATTAATTATTTAGTTAATTAATTAGAGACACAGAGATCCACGCACACTTGCTGCACACCCTGGGTGTGGTGTAGGCTTTCTCAGGGTGTTTCTCACTGCATTCCTTCTCCATGCCATGCTAGCTTAGTGCCAGGGCTCATGGGTGCACAGACACTGCATTGCTCAGTCACCTACTCTTTCTGCATTTGGCTTCATGAATCTCAAGCGAGCAAGCGTTTTGCCAACCAGGATGCTCTGTGTGGTGCCTTCCTACTGTTTTTTCCTTTAGGAAACTTTATCTCACCCTTCAGTGTTGCCACTTCACACTCCAAAACCTGGAGAGTATAGAGATACAATTGTATAAACTATCTCTTGCATTCAAAGAGAAGAAACTGTTGCTGGACCTCACAGCCAAATTAGTAAAAAATGCCTTATGGTCCCTTGACTCTGCCTGTGATCCTACTGGGTACTCAGCCTGTTTGTTTAACCCACCTTTAAGAGAACAATGTAATGACCAGCCTTCCTTGCCTTAGATTTCCCATGTAATCAGCTTTTACAATCTAAGTTAATACTTAGCTTTAATCTTAAGTAATGTTCTCTTCCATGCCCTTGACCCAGAGTAAAGCATGTGTATCTGTGCACTGTAGCAATCATTTGCTCAAAGTCACCAACAAGTTGGAAGAAACCTTAGACCACGAAAATCCACCATGAACGCTGGAAATAACGTATGGAGAGCTTGTTTACAGTGCTCAGGGCTTTGAGGCTGGTTGGTGGCAGTTGGAGTCAGTGACTTAACCCTTTGTGAAACACTGCTAATAGTTTCTATAAGGAATCCTCATTTCTTCCCATAGGATGCTTTCTGTGCTAGTCAGTAAATACAGAGCAGAGACCTTTGCCATGGACACAACCACAGGGATAGACACAGACACAAACCAGGAACCACAAACTACAGACAAAAGACACAGAAGAGAAGTAGAAAATTCAAACTTGGGCTCACTCTTGATCAACGTAATCTGAGAAGGCTGTGATTTCACTGCTTAATGCGATGCCAATGTATTTTTGTGCCTATGATGTCACCTTTTATGCATTGAACCAATGTAGTAGAGAATTCCTTTCCTAAACAGCAGCCTGCAAGTAATTCCATAGTCATTGTGGCCTCCTGAGATTTTACTTTGCAAACTAAATATCCCATGTCCTTTAATCAATACGCACATGGCATTTTTTGAATTTGCATACTATATCAGTTGCTTTAAGAGCCACATGGCTTTGAAGAGGTGGGAGTGGGAATTCTGCGTCACCCTAGGTAGATTACTGCCATCAAAACAGCAGTAACCCTTTCTTGATATCTCTGTGATTCATAGATCCCCAGATGGTACTCTCTGTGCAGGAGAAACATTGCTGCACCAAAGCTCCATTACAGGACTTGCTTGGGTTTACAGAGGTATGTTCACATGGACAGTGGTTGGGAGCTGCACACGTATGTGTAAGGCTAGCTACCCCACCTGGCTCAGGTCTGCTCAGCAACACTGCTGACAGAGCTCTGTAGATCTCTCTTCAGCAAGACAGTGGATAAACAGCCTCATTGCATCCCAGTGTGCGAGCATTGTCATCCATGTGGTTTATGACTCTGGTTGTCTAAAGGAAAAGTCCGTAGAAATGACCTGTGTACTGAAAATCCACTTGAAGTGTGATGCTTGTTAATTGTCCAATGAAATTTAAATAAGAGTATTTAAATTAAATAGGAAATCCAAGTGTCACACTTCGACACTCCAGGACAACATTGGCAGCTCGGAAAATTCAGCCATTGTCTTGATACTGAAATGACATGATATCGACTACCTTCCTGCTTGTATTTGGTACAGTGCAGTAATGTAATAGACAAGATACAATCGTCTTCCTCAGCAAGACTAGGTGTCCCTATTAAAAGGTATGGCAGGGGTGAGGAGAGGGACTGAGGGGCAGCACCCCTGAAAGAGACGCTACCACTAATTCCATTCTTATCGAAATAACTTTGTCATTGGGGAGTTCTGAGTGTGAAAACTGGTAATATGTGCTTCAGAAATCTGACAACGTTTTTTCTTTTCTTTCTTTTTTTTTTTTTTTTTTTCTCTATTAGTCTATTTGATTTTTCTTTTCGGAAACAGGTCTTGCTGTGTAGCTCAGCCAGATCTTGCGATCCTCCTCCCTCAGTCTCCTGCCCTATTTCTGGGATTACAGGTATGTGCCACCACACCAAACACGTTTGAAATTATGTCACTCTTTATCATCACCCAACTCCAGCTGGACTTGGGTCTCTCAGAAAGGGAGATGGGTTGGTGGTTTTCCTGCACCCTCACTGCGGGAGAGGCTTCAACAGGAAGACAATTCTGAGCTAGGAACCCTTGAGACAGCTCTAGCTTTGCCACTTTTGGAAAAGAGTGATCTCAACGGAAAGAGAGAAAGCCCAAACCAAACCAGCCAAACAAAGCAAAAGAGCCTGCCAGATGTTCTCACAGCATGGTACGCTGCATCTCAATGCTTCCAAGGTTGACCGTGGGTACACAGGAATTCTGAATTTTAAAATCGACAAGCTCTGCTTTTACTTTCTCTTCATCTGTACTTTAAAAATGTTTTAGAGCCAAAACATGCATGTGCTGGAATTTGTAGTCTCAAACACATGTTTTTAGGATGAATTTTATAAACTACGAATAAAATATACAGAGCCCATATATGGTTTTTAGATTGTCTACTGTTAACTGTTGGCTGAGGAATGGAAATTTTCAGCTCAATCAGATAATACATAACACTAAACCACAGCTATCAGAAATGCTAGTGCTAACTGCTGAGTGTTAACACCCAGTGTAACTGCTTGCGAAGATACAGAAAGCCACTTTAGAATCGCGCTGGAGATTTCCCTGTAATTTCAAGCTTAACTGGACGTGAATTTTCTTCAACAGAGTTGTAGTAGAGAGTGAAGATAATAACGCCATTGTAAGAATGTCGGTCATTACTCACAGCAAAGCTTGTGAGGAGAGGCATGTGTCACTTAAGCTGAGTACAGGGGCAGGGGAAAGGACAGTAGCCATACTTGACCAAGACAACAGAGCCACCCCTGCCCAGTCTGGTTCATGATGCCTAAAGCATCCTACCTTGCCTTTCACTCCAGTGCCAAAGGGTGTGTGAGGGCTGATGCCCTAGCAAAGGGGTGATGGAGAAATGACGGAGGAAGAAAAAGTATCGTAGGAGTGTGGAAGAGGCATGGGCTGGAGAACTGCAAGTCCCCAGAATAACACCAGCAGCTTACCGAGGGTCTCCACTGTGGCAAGCTGAGGCATGGATGCTGACAGCATCCACAGACTACATTGGCCTGACTCCTTCGTGCTTGGTGCTGAGAAAACCTAAAAGGGTCTCCAGTATTTTAACATGATTGATTGGTTTACCTAAATTGGCCCCCTTTGTGAAAATTTTAAGGAAAAGCTCAAATAACATCATAAATTTAAAAAAAAAAAACACTTAAATCTGTTTTGAAGGGACAACAAACAAAATGCTGCTTTTGAGAGTAGCTAGCCATCTTGTGATTTTACAGTAGGCATGCTCTCTGCTGTGTGCGATGCGAAGCTTAAATAAGTGAGCAGCCTGCACTGAATGCCCAGGATGAAGGTCAGTCACCATCACAAGTAGATTATTGTGGGTCTGATTTCCTTCTGAACTAAGTTTGTTTTTTTAATAAACAAAAGAAGAAATTACCACTAACTCTTTATCCCCCCAAAAGAACTTAATTGAAAATGTAAATGACAATGATCTGTATCTATTTCCTAGCAGGAAACAAGTTGGGTTAGGGAAATACTCAGAGACCATGGGTCCTTTCACTCCCGTTTGCAGTGTTAACTCATACCCACACTGGCAAACAGGCACCTTAGCACTGGACATAGGGATGCTGGTGGGGTTAAGACCACTGTGTGCTCATCAGTAGCAGACATGGTCACAACTGATCCTGGACTGTATTTTGTCATCCTTGATCCCCGTGTGAGACAGGAGCAGGAAGCAAGACCAAAGCCGTCACTAATAAGAGTCACCCTTGTTTAAGTTACTGGGGTAATCAATTCCCCCTGGAAATAACCGGTGAGCCGGTGGAAAACAACTCCCAGACTTGGAAAACATTCACGGCGATGGCCAGGAAACCAAGAACTATGCTTCTTCCTGTGCTTTGTCTGTTTATAACAGATGTCGCTTTTCAACTTGTAATGAACTATCAGAATGAACCAAATGGGTGTTTTTAAAAGCCTGTGCGTACAGGTTCTACCACAAGTAGACCAGTTAGCCTTCTGCATGAGAGTAGAGAATACGCTTGCAGAAGCATTAAGTCGCAAACACTAAGGCTCTGCAGGGGTTTTAATTGGACTATTTTTAAGGCTTCATGTGAACACCCCCCTCCAGATTGTTGTTCACAAAGCACTTTGTTTTTAAAATATCTTGCACATGGAAAAGAGAAGACTTAGAAGGTATAGGACACAATTCCAAGGGATTTTTGTTTCATACCTGTTTTAATACAGCAAAGTCATATCAACCTTTCAAATATGCTAAAGCTGGTAGCAGCCTCAGTGAACATACATACTCCTGGTCTCTGTTACCAAGGACACGTTGGATTTAAATTGAAAATTTTGGGGGGTGTTTGGACTGTGTTTGTGCATGTGAGTGCCTAGAGTCAGGCACACACAAGACAGAGCTAAAACTGACTAGGAGCCATTTTTTAAATCTACCAACACCATGGAGGGTCTATCTGCAGGCTAAATGACAGTGTTGGGGGAAGAGAGTGGGTGTTTCAGAATGTAAACAAAGATATATCATAAATCAGGTTGTCAGAGGTGCTTTCGGGATAGTCAGAAGTTCCATTCAGACCATATCTGAAATGTTTTGTTCAACATAATGGTCAGGAACGAGGGGAAAAAGCATTGTGCTCTAAAATTTTGGCAAGGATGCTGATTGTAGCTTTTGTTTTGTAACATTTTCAAGTTAGGCTTGGCAGACCAGATTTGTGAGCTTCCTTGCGAGCCCTGGTGTGCTGTTACAGCAGCACACGTCACAGTGGGAACAAATGGACAATCTTGTCACATTCTGTCTCCTCTTCCAAAGTAAAATTAAGCCTTCAGAAACTGTTCTACACCAGTTAAGTTTCAATAGCAACCTCTCCTAAAATATCCTGAAAACTGAGTTAAAATTGTTTTGGGAGAGTGTGTGAATTCACCAGATTATTTCTTCAACTCTGCATTCATGAGAACATATTTTGGAAATAAATAAATAAACAAACAAATAAATAAAAAACAATAGCATCAACACCCCCCCCAAATCAAAAACGTCATGGAAATTTTTCAATAAATTGCATTAGACAGCCAACTATGAATTGTGTGCATATGAGAAAATTTTGAGTGCTGAATCTATTTATTCAAATCTTTCTCTTCTACCTTTGTCAAGAAAGGAAGATTGCTATGTAAATAATGAAAGCTTACTTATCATTCTTGAATGAAAACAAAGCACAAAACTAAATCAATCTTTGCTGCTGGTCTCCCCCCCCCCAAGTAGTGGGAGAGTTCCTTTGATTTTAAACTTTCTAATCAGGCAGATTGTATTTGGTACATATCTTTAAATTATACTAATAATTATCCATCAAAGTGACATAATCCCATTAATGACTTTCAAAGCAGGATGATGTCAGTGACAGGGCAATGCTGTTGGAATGTTCCTCGGCTAACTCTGAATTCTCACCAAACTTAAGATACAATCAGTAATATGTTTAAGATAAGATACAATTAGTACTCTGATAACAGTCCATGATAACTCAAAGGAATTTCCCCAGGACCTGAAAATTAAATATTAAGTCATGCCTACAGCAGTGTGTTTGTTATGTCTAAGCCCGGAGAAGCATCTTTGGCCCTCACACAGACACACCGGATGGATGCCAGGTGTGGGGACACCGCGTATGAGGACTGCTATCTGAGTGTCTTTGGAAAGGAACCCCCTTGGGGAAAGATGTTCAGGGATAGGGAATGAGCTCTGCTCACACTTTAGTAGGCTGAGTTCGTGCTTGGGTTATCTCTCCACCACACAGCAGTACAATTTTATCATGAGGAAGAATCAATCTCATGCATAAAAACTAGACTCAAGGTTAAAGTAATCTTCCCAACTGAGTACAGCGCTGGCATCTGATGAAGTCCCTCCTGAGAACCCCAGAGCCACTCCACTGTCACTACTGGGACAGGTGACAATGTCCTGTCACCTGAAGGGGGGGTGAATACATCGCAAGACCTTTAAAATATAATGCATTACAGAACACCCGGGCTATGGCGAAGTGCTGGGACTGTGGAGAGCCCTGTGCAGGCTGGAGAGGCGGCAAGTCTGGCTGATGTTTGCCCTTCAGCTGACATACGTGCGAGGTGCAGAGGTGGGTTTGCAAGAAAACATGGTCATCTCCTTGGGGTTCCTCTGCTAGGATCCCAGAGCCTGCTTAAAGGTACAGCCTCAGAACTGAACAGAAAACAAACTTCCCCGCGTGTAAGTTCCCGGTCTTCCCTCCCCATCCCACCCTGGAAACAGTCCAGTGTTTCTGGGGAACGCAAACGCCTCGGTCGTGGTGCACCAGTCACTTGTTGAGTTGGGCGAGGTGCAGCTCTGGCAACCAGGAACTTGGGGGAGCATTGGTCCCTCCATCGACCCGCGGAAGGAGGTCTCTTACCTGCATGTGTCCCTGGTACATTCTGCCCCGGCGTCGTCAAGGCTCACGAGGCCGCGGGCTGCCCTCTGGGCTGGTTAGTAGAAAGGAGTGGGGCGGGCAGCGCTGTGCGGGTTCTCCGCGGGGCGCCCGGGCCACCGGCTACGGGGTGCAGGCGGGCTAGAGGGCGGCGGGGCGAGCGGCGCGCTGCGGAGCTGTCCTCCACGCGGGTGCTGAGCGCGCGCGGGCACGGGGACGCCGGGCCGGGCTCTCCGCGGGCGCACTGCTGCTCGCCGCGCCTCTCCAACTCGCTGATCCTGCTCCCCGCTCTCCTGGGCGCTCACGAGGCTGCCGCGTCCCCTCCCGCCCCCGTCCCCGACGCCAGCCCGCTCCAGTCACCGCCGCAGCTGCCGAGCGCCGGGCGCGCGCCGCCCTCCGGGCCGCGTCGCCGCCTTGAGCTGCCTTCCCGGCGCGCGCGCTCCCGCAGAGCCGGGGGCGGGAGGGCGGCTCCGGCGAGCGCGCTCCCGGCGCGTGCTCCGCTGGCTTTCCCTGGTAGCTCAGAGAAAGCGGTGTGTTCTGAGAGCGGTCCGAGCCTGGAACCGCGGACCTTCCTGACGCTGTGTGGGTGATTCCGAGGCAGGGTACTGACCACCAGCTGGAAGAAGAGTGGGAGAGAAAGGGTAGTGTCTCCTGGGAGGTGAATCCCCACCAAGTGTGTGCTGCAGACAGTAGGCCATGGGGGCTTTGGAAGAGTTTCGCGGGCCGATTGAGCTCCAGCGAGTTACCTAAGCATCCCACTCCCAGCTACCTCTGAGCGTAATCTTTAAACATCACACACTTTCTCCCCGCATTAAAACCACTCAGAATTCTGTGTAGTTGTTGTCGGTCTCCCTTAATGTTACTTCCATGACATCAGGAATCCTTGTGCACTAGTTTAACCCAGCATAGTACATTATGTCCTGGCAGGCGGTAGGTACCCAATATATATTTGCTGAAGGAGTGACCTTTGCCATATACTAAAATACATAGGCGGAGTGTTTAAATAGGTCCTAGTTTCAAAGACTGTGTAGTACTTGTCTCCTCTCGAAGGCACACACAAGCATCAGGCCAGTGGTTAGAGTTCCCTCCCCACCCCCCCCCCCCCATTAAGCTTCCCAAGTTTCCTATAGCACGGTTTAATCACCCACGTATTAGTTGCGTTGTAATATACTTTTCATAAAGTTGCAAGTATGAGAATGCAAACTCCCCAGGATGTGTGTTCCTATGACTCTGTGATGTGGGAAACTTCACAGTATACAAAGTGTAGGCACTGGAGGAGGGAGAGGAGGGCAAGGGGTCTGTTTATAGGAAGGCCACGCGCCAGTATCAGCTTTCCTATTGGCTGGTGAACCACAGGACATACATAACTATTTTAAAAATAAACATGTAAATAAACGCAGCAGAACCATGCACAGGCCTGTGGGGAGACATAAACTTGAGAAATGATTAATCCAATGCAATGCATTGAAATCCTAAAGCAAGCAGGCAGGGCAGCAGCAGGATTGATAATAGATCTCATCTGTAGTTAACCAAGTGCAAATCTCTTTAGGCTCCTGTCTCAACCCTGTGTGACTAAACTCTGTTCTACCCTGAAAACCAAGTGTGTTCTTAGGTAAAATACCATCCATGTCTGGTTTCTTAGCTACTATAATGTAACACCCATGTCTGGTTTCTTTCTTGCTTGCATTTTTTTTTTTTTTTTTTTGAGCCAAAGCATTCTGGCAGGGTCTGGCTGCTGGCTGAGATGCCAGTAACAGCTCCAGATCTCATGGTTTTTTTGGGAGAGAAGGAACTAACCTCCCTATTAATCTATTGACAAGATGAGCTAAATTTTTTTGTCAGCTTGATACAAACCTACACACATATTTGGGAAGAGGGACTCTCAATGGAGGCATTGCCTCCATCCGCTGCCTATGGGGCATCTCCTCCATGGCCTCTGCATAAACTCCTGCCACCAGGTTCCTGCCCTGCCTAGCTCCTGCCTTGATTTCCTCAGCGACAGACTGACTGACACAAGTAAACTAGAGAAACCATACACCTTTCCTTCCCAGGTTGCTTTGACATTGGTGTTTATCACAGTGGTAGAAATAAAACAGAAGGCAAATGGCTGCCCTGTCTGTGTCTGCTGGTGACCTGGTACAAGAAAAGAGATGGAGATTATAAAGGCCTGAGCATGTGAATAGGCAAACTGACATTTTCTAATCTGATTTTCTGAGATCTCAACCAACAATATACAGCCTAAAAAGGAGTTAGTTACGTGATCTGAGAAGCATGGAGAAACTCTTGTGTTTTGAATGGAAAGCTCTGGAGATCTGTGAAGTAATGCTGGCACCAATGTTTGGATCTGTGATGGGACTGCATTGTCTAAGAGCGGATAAAGGAATCAATGACTGTAAAAAGCACTGGAACCAGATGGCCTGGCTAGCAACTAGAATTCAAGATGGAACCGCTCTTGTGTGCTTAAACCTGGACAAATCATTCATAAATCTCAGGAATGAAAAGCCCCTCTGTGAAGGCATTCCTCTCTCAGGCAGTAGTTGGAGGACAGACTGAGGCACGCTCACAGTGTTTGAAGAGCATGTTTGAACAAAGCAGCTTATTTGTGGTCCTGACAGGGAGGCTCTGTTGGAGATGCCAAAGGGAAGCTTGTTCACTGTGGCTGAGAACACATTTTAAGAATTAAATGGTGGTCATACTTGAATTTTTCTTCCTGAAGGAAGTCTGTGACTGGAGGCTGCTTGGCTAAATCTGACCATCTGAGAGCCAGGTTCAGGTGCCTGGAATCGATGAGTGTGATTTGCTCACGTGGGGATCCAATATGCTTGCGTTGCTCTGGTCTCAGAGTTTAAGTGATTAACCATTCATTCCCTTTTGTGTTCATATTGAGATCATAGTATGTGTCTTCACTAAGTTCAGCTTCCTGACAGGAGAACAGTTTACCACGGCAGAAAAGTAAGCAAACCCAGACTCTTGGAACTAAGAAAAAAGCAGCACTGAACTCCCACCTCTCCTCCTGCTGATGACTCTGCATCTAAAGTTCTTCTATCTTAACTTTAACCCTCTTTCTCTATACAGTATATCCTCCCAAACAGACCCACAAACACAAGCACTCTGGGCAAAGCTAGTGTTTGGTTACACTGTTAAAGAACCAGTGTCTTGAGAGGACACTGATTTGCAGAATCATCTAGCAATTGATGCATCTCATAAATGCTCACCCCAATCTAACATTTTAGCGAAAATGCAAATAACCTCCACAAACAAAACAAAGCAACAACAACAACAACAAAACCAAGTTGACTTGTAATATATTTTCAGAAATCCTTTTTCTGAATTAGGTTGTTTTAAAGGGATCTTATGAGGAATAACTGCATAACTTTTTTGTTCTATGATCGCAACAATAGAAACCCTACTTGTATAATTGTTGCTCCCTTCCTAAGAAATAATGTTTAAATGGACCCCTGTCAAGTTAATCACACAGGGATTAGAAAAGGGCTTGAAAATGGTGCAAGTATTTAGAACAAAGGCAAGTGGTCACAGCTCTATATGTTTGATGCTAGGAATATTTGAATAATAATGGACACTTTTGCCAAACATTTGCCTTATTTTTATCTTTTATAGGATTTTTTGATTTTATGTTGATGATACGCTCATGCAAAACAACTTTGAAGATAAATATGTAGTCTGTTCAAACTCCAGCAACTGCATATTGTAAAACTGTCTGCACACATAGCATGGAAGGAATCTTTCTAGCCATCCCCACACACAGACATTGGGCTCAGTGGCAGTAATGCCACCATGAACTTCAGCCTAACTTAAAGGTGGTTAGACTGTCTGGCAAAAATCAATTAAGGCATGCCCTGTTTCTGAAAACAATAGCCCAAATCTTTCTTTTTACATTTTTTTTACAGCTGAGAGAAAACATTATTGAATACCAGATCTAAGCTCCAAAAAATGTCCCATTTTGTTGTTAAATCCCAGAACCCTTCCAAGTTCAGTTTGTGTGCTGAAAGCTTGTTAGAAATGTCTGCTCTAGCCCAGGCACAGTGCACTGAGCTGAACTTACCAAAGTCCTCCAGTTTGCCTTCTATGCACCATAAAATTTGAGAGGCATAACTACCTAAAGAGTTTATTCACTTGTGTAAAAGTGTGCAAAGCCAGCTTTTGTCCTGTGCGGTGAGGGCACGGGACATCAGTACCAAGAGTGAAGTTCACCCGGTGTCCCTCTCCATGTAAAACCCTCTGGCTGTGTTTTGAGTGCCCTGTGGGTTTGCCATTCAGTCTGAGCCCACTGCCTGTTCTGCAGATGGATAGCTGACACTTCCACTTAAACTACCAGAAGGTTCCAGGGTTGGAAGGCAGCAGAATCTACTTTGCATTGATCAAATGACTTTTGCTTATTAGTGAGTTCTCCTGCATATCATTACGTGGGTATTGGAAATTCAGAACATTAAATCTTTGGAAAAGCTGTCCTTGTGGACTAAAGGGGGAAATCAGGGACAACAGCCCTTTTGGTGGTTAAGTCCCTCTTTATAACCTGTGCTGGTCCAGCCCTCATGTTGAAAGAGGCTGGAGAAGAGAACAAAAGTCAAAACAGCTCTAGACCCAAATAACAATGACTAATTGGTTTTATTGTGTTGAGGGAGGATCAAGTTTGCCCATGTGCCCTCTTTTGTCCCTGACACAATGGCAGGATTAGCTGTTGTTCTCAGTTTTGGATCTGGGAGGAATTGGAGAAGCACACAGCCAAGGAGGCTTCCTGGGAGCTGATGAAGAAAGGTCAGCCACCAGGGTTGCTGGGCCCTGGAGATGGTGGCAATGGCTTTCAATGAACAGACAAACAGAGCCCTTGTTAAGCTAATTTATGAAATTATGTAAAATAAGCAGCATTTTTCATTACTACGTTAGTGTTTCTTCAGGTATCTATATTGCACTAAATATTAAGCATACCTTTTGGGATCTTAGTTTAGGGAGAAAGTGTTTACAAAGAAAGTTAATATGACCCGTCCTTTCTACTCTTTTGCCGTCTTGGCATACACATAGCCTCTAACTTCTCAATGACTTCAAAGCTCCCTTGGCCATGCTGGGCTTCTGCTCCTGACTTTCCTGCAGTCAAAAAAGTTTCCTGGAGGCAGGTCCTACCCACTTGACTCAAGCAGCTACCCAATTCAACCCCATGCACTTAGTTCAAAAGCACTCAAGTACCTGACAAGTGGAGCCATTGGCTTCTTATCTACAGCCAAGGATTCGCTTGCTGTTCAGAGACACAGAGCCCCTGTCCTTGAGCTCTCTGCTTGAGAAACCATTGCTTTTGTATTCTGGTCAGCTAGTGTGATGGGAAGGAGCAGACCCTTGTGGTCTAAGCCCCTAGACCCGATGTGGGATTCTCCTCTGTATGCTATGAATATGTTTTATTGCCATTGGTTATTAAAGACTCTATTTCAGCCAATGGCTTAGTAGAGTAAAGCCAGGCAGAAAATCTGAACAGAGATATAGAGAGGAAGTAGGCAGAGTCAGAGAGATGCTATGTAGCTGCCGAAGGAGAAGGACACGTGGGAACCTTAGGAACCTTACTGGTTCCTTACAGCCTTGTGGCGATGCACAGATTGATAGAAATGGGTTAATTTAATAGAAAAGAGCTAGCTAGGAGTATGCTAGAGTCATTGGCCAAATAAAGTTGTAATTAATATAGTTTCTGTGCGATTATTTGGGTCTGAGTAGTTGGGAAATGAACGAGCAGCCTCCGCCTACAGCGACTCTTTAGTTTCTGCTCCCCACAGCTCTGGGGTTGCTGGCTCACAAATGGTCATGTCTTTCTTCTTATGTGGGATTTGGAAATCCAAATCTTAACAACAAGCACTCTTACCTACTGGCCATCTCCATAGCACAGGAAAGTATTCTTGATCCTCAAAATAAATATCTGCTTTGACCTGCACAGCTTGGTCCTGGAAATCTGACTGGGAGAAGGAAGGATGAAGAAAGGACAGACACATAGACATACTGAGAGAAAAGTTGCAGTCAGATGGGTTGTGTTTAGTCTGAAGAAGCCAAACCAACTCCACAACTCAGCATGTTTGTTAAGCACAGCACCGAAGGAGGGGTGAGCTAGTCTCTGTAGAGGAGCAGTCTTAGGTTGCAGTTTTACAGGACGAGGAAGCGAGTTTTTGCACACGCTGCCAACATTTGCACTGGGACCAGAGGAAAACTTTGTTAATTCCCTGAGTCTGACTCAAGGAAGGGCTTTGTCAGTTCCCTTGGATCTCAGTCACTGGGGTTCCTGTCAATAATACACATTTACTCAGGGCCTCCTCTGCTCCCCACACACCTCCCTAGTTCTGCAAACTCCTTCATGAGATGAATTCTTAGACATTTAAGATCTCAGCACTGAGAAGGTAGAGACAGGCAGGACTCTGCAGTTTTCTGGCCAGCCAGTCTAGCTTACTTGATGAATTCCAGGCCCATGAGAGCTCCTGTCTCAAAATAATGGTGGATGATTCCTCCAGAACCATACCTCCAGTCTCTCCCTGCACAAGCACATTTGCATGCACAGATATTGGATGAAATTCTCTCAATGTTTTTCTTTTGATTAACTACATTTATGTTTTTACTTCTGGTTAAATAGAAGCACATGAACATGAGAGAGTAGTGTCAACTATTGCTTTTTCTTACACAACTCACACCTTTATTAACATAATTTACTTATTTAGTTGTTGGAATAGCATGTAAATATTTGTGATAAGATAAAAATTATTTAACGCGAAGAATAAATGAGCTGCAATTGTTTTAAATGAAACATTAACGGCAGGACTGGAGGAATGAGTCTGTGGTTAAGGGCATCGGAGGACTCAGGTTCCACTCTAAGCACCTACATGACAGCTCACAACCATCTCCAGCTGCAGGGGCCCCCTTCTGACCTCTGTGTATGCATGCGGTCCACAGACATACATACCAACAAAATACCCATAGACATAAAACACACAACAAAAGATCACAAAGGAGTGAGACATGATACCTCACAATTTTAAAATATGGAAAAGTCAACTCTAGAATAGCTCGGAAGCTCTCTGTGCCTGACTGGTCCAGGTTGGCTATCACGTTTGAGCACGGTGCTTCCTCTGCCTTCCTCTTGCAACTTTACATTCTTGAGTTAGAGAAACTGTAACTTTGCTTCTGGACTTGCTGTGAAAGTTACGGGTGAAGTCTTGTTCCTCTGGTTTGCTGGCGATCATATGGTGACGTTTTGTCTTACCAGCACTGCCTCAAAGACTATGTAATTTTTCATTTACAGGTCCTCTTCCTCCCCAAAGCTGTGAGAGTCTAGCAAGCAGACACTCTTCTTAGATAACAGTTTTCTCAGTGTAGCACAATGGATTGTGCATAGCGTCTGGTTACTCAGTGTTTGTTGAAGCATAAGCCTCTTTGGTGAGCATCTTCAGCTGTCTAAAGAGCGCCTATTGTACTTCCAGAGAGTAAATATGTAATAATGATGTTAATTGAGATAATGTGTTCAGTCATTTTGCAAAATAAAGAATCCAGTATTCATTACCAGTGAAACACTTTAGTCCACTTGATGAACATTTATTTCCAGGCATCTGCAATGGCAGCGCCGTCAAGTGACACTGAAGAGCAGAGCCAATGCAGACGTGCAGAATCACCCATCATGCACTTTTATCATGAGTGGAAATCTGAGACCTGGGCAAGGCAAGGGACTGATGGGATCATGCTGCCTGTTCCACTGGCCCTCCTTGTTAAGCTCGTAAGACCTGCAATGCCAAGTGCTTCTGAGAGAGGAAGCGAGGACCTCCTGGCTCGTCACTTAGATCCCAAGGCAGGTCTGCAAGAGCTGAAGATGTGTTTTCCCACACAATGCAAAGTGGGAAAACTTTATAATTTTATAAATTAGTAGGTGGTAGGTAGATATCTGATAGTCTCTGCTGTAAATGGATCAGCCTCCTTTCATACCATCCAACACTTCTAAGGAAGTCAGTTCAGTTGAGCAAATAGAGATATAGCTCAGCCTTGGGAAGCTCTCAAACTTTACAAAGGAAAAGGAACTCATGACATAAATGATAATGGGTAATAATACTTAGTATACAAATACCTTCTATAAATAAAAGGTCTTAGAAGCAACTAATAGGGACATGATAAATAGACAATTGGGAAATTCATAAGATTTAGAAGTACAAATAATCAATAAATAGAAATAAACACTAAATAATTTATCAAACATTGGACTGAAGAAGATGTACTTCAGTCTGTAGGGTCCCTGCCCAGCATAGGTGAAATGCTTCGTACACTGGGCACAGTGGTGCACACCCAGATTCCCAGCACTTGGGAGATGAAAGCAGGAATTAAAGGTCATCTTTCACTACGCAGCAAGTTCCAGCTTGGAATACTTAAGATTCTGTCTGAGAGAGGAGGGAGCAGACAAAAGTAGTAATGAAAGAAATAATATGTTTATCTAAAGGGTCACTATCATCAAATTGGAGAAATTTTATTAACTATTTTAGACAATGCTTGTTTTGGGGGAAGGATTTGAACTAAATTCTGGCATTGCAGGGACTGCATCCTTAACAGTTTATCTTTTCAAGAGATTGTTTGGCAAAATGAGTGGAATGCCTTGACATGTTTAAATTCAGTGGCTTTCCATTCCTACTCTCAAAATTTTCAAAAACGTTTACCTTTATTTTCGTGCTTGTGTGCCCATAAAGGAGCCCATGAAGGTCAGGTGACCTAGAGCTAGAGTTACAGGCAATGGTGAACAGCCCGATGTGGGTGATGGGGATCAAACCTGGGTCTTCTGTGGGAACAGTTCATACTCTTAATTGTTGAACCTTCTCTCCAGGCCCTTATAACTTTTAAAATAATCGCAAATTTTTGTTAAGGTATACAATATAAAACATTTAATAATGGCCTTCTACGAACAACATAAGTGAACAGTGATAGAAAAAGGTAGTTTATTAATTTGCTTAAAATGAAGCACTTCTTCTAAATTAGAAATTTGAATCAGTAAATACAAATGACATAAGTGATTTCTGTTAAGCATGTGTGTCAGTGGTAGAGTGCTTGTCCAGCATGCACAAGGTCCTGAGTTTAATCCCCAATAATAACACTTAAAAAGTAATTTCTCTTGTAATGTTCTCAAGATTGCATGTATATATGGGTGTATGTGTGTATATGTATATATATATACATATATATATGTGTGTGTGTATGTGTGTGTATGAGTGTCTCTATATATACATATATATATTATAATACACACACGTATATATGTTAATCTTTTGCTTTCTGACCCTTTTAGCATGAATATTGATTACCTCCATTTACAAAATGAAGAAATTCACTCACCATCACCCTTCGTTATCGAAGTAAAAATTTAAAAAGTCATGTGGAAGTCACAAAGAATGACTAAAAATGTTTGACTCCCAGTGAGAGGCTGGGTAGATGCCAGGAGGTTTGCTGCTCTTGCCCCGACAGGAATCAGGCATCTAGGCCTGTCTTATGTGTTTGCTGTCATTTCCCCACCCCATCCTGGGTGTCTACACATTCAGGTTTGTAGGAATTCTCTACCAGAGCACCTATTCTTCCACCTGCTCAGGACCCATTCAGATTTATTTCATTAGCTCTCTGGTTTGTATTAGTATCACCGCACCTATTTTCTGTAGTGTAGGCAGAAATGTGTTTTGCATTTGCTAATGTGCAGGTTCGATTTGTACATCATGCAAGCACGCATCCTAATGAGGCCATTAAGAGTTTAATAATTAAGTAATTAGTATTTTTACAAGCTTTGTATCATTCCAAAGTTCTTGGTGCTTATTATAAAGCAGCTGAAGTGTATTTTGATGGTATTTGACAAAATTGTTTGGAGGGTTTTCATGGGCTGAGAATATATTTATTGTTTTATTTTGAGCAACAGAATATAGATTCTTGTTAACTGAAAATTTGCTATTTTTCAGAAGTTGATTATATTCAGGTACTGAAGATAATGAGAGAGGCTGTGTGAGTGTGTGTCTGTGTGTGTTTGTGTGTGTTTGTGTGTGTGTGTGTGTGTGTGTGTGTGAGAGAGAGAGAGAGAGAGAGAGAGAGAGAGAGAGAGAGAGAGAGAGAATATTACACTTTTATTTCATAATTCAGTATCCCTGGAATGCTATGTCATTACATTGTGTTTCCAAATTTTGTGAAATGAACTTTGCCATTAAAGTTTTATTAGTGAAATAAAAAAAGAGAGATTGATAGAAGCCTAAAAAGTTAATTTCAGCAACTTTCATGGATTAGGGAGGAAAGTTGACACATTTGTACAATGCCTATGGGAAGAATATTTTACACAAAATTTTGTTACGGTTAAACCATGGAGTGTGTGCCATGGGTTCTGAGAAAAAGACTCATGAGTAAGCTCCTGGCCACACTCTCCTTCTTTGTGCATGTCAAGCATTCATGTCATTTTGTATCTTGATGGTGTTTTGAGGCAACACAGGACTCTGGGACCAGGGACAGGCCACACAGGAGTGGCCTTCCTAGCTGGCCTGCCCAGCAGGGTATACAGCTGCTTTTTTGCCTGAGATTGCAGGGCCTCTTTCCAGGCTTCTTGTTCTTCACCTAGCTGACTTCTTCTTCTTCTTCTTCTTCTTCTTCTTCTTCTTCTTCTTCTTCTTCTTCTTCTTCTTCTTCTTCTTCTTCTTCTTCTTCTTCTTCTTCTTCTTCTCCTCCTCCTCCTCCTCCTCCTCCTCCTCCTCCTCTTCCTCCTCCTCTTCCTCCTCCTCCTCCTCCTCTTCCTCCTCCTCTTCCTCCTCCTCTTCCTCCTCCTCCTCTTCCTCTTCCTCCTTCTTCTTCTTGTTCTTCACCTAGCTGACTTCTTCTTCTTCTTCTTCTTCTTCTTCTTCTTCTTCTTCTTCTTCTTCTTCTTCTTCTTCTTCTTCCTCTTCCTCTTCCTCTTCCTCTTCCTCCTCCTCCTCCTCCTCCTCCTCCTCCTCTTCTTCCTCCTCTTCTTTATCCTTCTGATTTCTCCTAACTGTTCTTCAGGCTTCTATGATAATTCACAACCCTTTATCCCATGAGTATTGACAGGTTCCAACTAAAACTTTCCTAACTATAAAGACAGGTCATGGTTGGCAGTGAAACCTACTGAAGACTTTTGTTTGCCCGGATGGGGCTTACTGCATAGGAGGAAGAAGGCAGAGCTGCAGATTAGATGCTGTTGCTCCCATGGTCACTCTCTTCTGTTCCTAGGTTAAAGTCACACCGCACAGCTCTGCTCTTCCCCATCATTTAGGAATAACCATGTACTTCTTTTTCTTGAGTCAAGTCAAGGATGCAGTTTAGTTTCTGGAAGTGACACTTAATGAAGAGGAATTTTGATACATTGTGAAGAACAGTGTAGTCCTGTGGCCCAAGTGACATTAGGACCTATTCTTTAAGTTGCCCTACCAAAGTTTTACTGAATTGTTCCTTTTGGTACCCAGAGCAGAGAGGCTTGAACCCTAAAGGCAAAATAATTCCTACGGTGAATAAGAGAAAGAGTTGCAAAGTCTTTGAGGTTATAAAATGCTCAAGCATTTCATAGCTCTTAGCGTTGTTCTTTGTCATTGGATCAAACAATAAAAAGCAAGTTACTGGCTCTGCATTCTCTGAAATGTTTATATCAACAGAAAAATTTCTTTGGCATTTGAATTGGCAAGTCATGGTTGCCCTAATATTGATTGTTGAATTATGTGTGTGTGTGTGTGTAAAGCAGCTGTGGGAAGATCTTTTCAAAGTATACTCTGATGTCATATGTCCTTTTTCTCCTGTTCTATTTCTAATGGACATATATGAGAAGCCAATTTAAGATGTGTAAAACATCTCACTGATATTTTGCAGCAATTAGGCATATACTAGACAAATGCAACCTTTGTAAGCCCCTGAGTTACATTAGGTCTTCATTACCTCACCTGTGAAATGGAGATAACAATGCCTATCATTAAGAGTGCACTGCAGGGGAAGAGAGATGGCTCAATGGTTAAGAGCACTGGCTACTCTGCCAGAGGACCAAAGTTTGATTCACAGTACCTATATATCATACCTGTCTCTAATTCCAGATCCAGTGGATTCAAGGCCTTATAAACATGCATGCAGTAGTTTCTGTCCTGCCCTATCCTGCAGTCATTTAGTCTCAGAGAAAGACACAGAGGTCTAGATTAATTATAAACTGGTTGGCCTTTTAGCTCAGGCTTTTGTATCTTATAAAAGGCTCTTATATCTTACTTTAACCCATAATTCTTGTCTGTGTTAGCAATGAGGCTTGGTACCTTTTATCAGTGAGGCATTTTCATCTTGCTTCCTCTTGGTCTGGGTGAAAACTGTAGACTGATTCTTTCCTTTTCCCAGAATTCTTCTGTTCTCATTGCCCAACCTCTACTTCCTGACATGTCACCCCACCTATATTTCCTGCCTGGCTACTGGCCAATCAGCATTTTACTAAAACAATACAAGTGACAGGGTACAAGGCCATTGTCCCATAACACTTCCCCCGTTTTTTCCAAAACAAAAATTCTGTATCTAATTTCTTTTTTTAAAAAAAGATTTTTTCCAGACCATTATTCATAACAACTCGTAACCATCACTCTAAACAAAGATAAATACCCATATTCTACTTTTGGGAATGTGGGAGTAGCTTTCCAGGCTACTTCCTGCTGATTGGGGGCATTGATAATCTTATGGACACCTAAAGATAATTTAGAATTATTATCAAGTCCTGACTGGTGTATTCCCTGAGGCTTGATCATCTCAGCCTTGAAACTGTTCTGGATGTAGAATTCAGAGGAAACTCCAACAGAAGTCCTCTGAAATGTTGGATCATCTGGACCATTTGCTCCTATCAGAGGTTCTTCTGGGGGTCTTCCCCAATTATACCCGATTTTTCTTAACCCTGAATAAATACACAGCCTCTCATTTCCTGTGGAAACAAAAGCAAAACCTCTTCTACAAAGTAACATACCTCTTGATGTAAATTTTAAAGTCAAAGCATTTTCAAATATACATGTTTTATTAATCCAGCATCATTTGTAATCAAATGTCTTTTAGCAGCGGTTGTTTCTTCCTCAGCCATCAAAATTCAAAGACAACACAATGATATACAGTATACAGATTCTCAGTGTATTTTCCATCTTTACATGGCTTTATTTTAAATTCTATTTCTTTTATTTTTATTTTTACTTTTTGTTTTTTTTGAGACAAGGTTTCTCTGTGTATCTTTGGCTGTCTTGGAACTCACTCTGTAGACCAGGCTGACCTTGAACTCACAGAAATCCACCTGCCTTTACCTTCCAAGTGTTGGGATTAAAGGTGTGTGCCATCACACCCAACTACTCTCTTTCTTTGTTAAGGACTTTATCCTTTTTCTTTTCTCTCACAAGCCTACACATATTTCTAAACACATTGTAAACTGTTTAGAGGTTTTCTTCATCTTAATCTGTCTTTACTGTATATCTCTTTTCTTTTCTGACCACATAATTCTTTAATTTTCTAAGTGATACAGCTAGGATTAAAGTCGTGGCTTTGATGGCTGGAGTCACCCCATTCCTTAGCCTTCGAGAGTCTAGCCTCATGGCAGAGGAACTTGCTAGAGCCATATTTATTGCCCCAACTCTACGGAGTTTCGAGGTCCCTGCCACCACCAAGAAGCATGCTGTTGGATATTCATAAACACCATTTAAGTGTTTTGTTGCATGGCCTCTTTAAAGGGCTGCAAAGGTTTTTCAGTTAAAACTGAGTCAGGAAGCCTCTCTTAAATGAGACACGCTTGTCTCTACCAAAGGGAGTCAACCTGAGAAAATGCTGCTACCCAAGAAGCTGTGCTTAACTCTGTTCTTTTGTGTCTAGAATTACTTCCCAAGCTCTCTCAGGTTTTATGTGGATATAGTTGTCCATTTGTTGACAGAGTTTTTTTTTGTCCTGCCCACGCCCATAGTTGTTCAGCCCCAAAGAAACACACTGAGGTCTACATTAATTATAAGCTAGTTGGCCTATTAGCTCAGGCTTCTTATTAACTCTTACAATTTACTTTAACCATAATTTTTATCTGTGTTAGCCACGAGGCTCAGTACCTTTTATCAGTGAGGCATTCTCATCTTGCTTCCTCTTGGTCTGAGTGACAAGTGCAGACTGACCTTTTCCTCTTCCCAGGATTCTCCTATTCTCATTGCCCTGCCTCTACTTCTGCCTCTACTTCCTGTCTTGCTACTGACATTCAAGCATTTTATTAAAACAGTACAAATGACAGGGTACAAGACCATTGTCCCACAACAGCAAATAATTTCTCTTTAAAATGCTAAGCCTGGGGTTAAGTGCATCACAGAAAAAGAACAATTTATAATGACCATGATTATAGTTATGGTGATAAGGATTCCATCCATCTTAAATACCCTCAATCTCCATAATGCAGATTAAATCCAATTTCCTGGTGGCATCTTCTTAAACCCTGGACTATACATTCCAACTAGGCCATTTGCAGGAGTTACCCAGTAAATCCTGCCACATTCCTTTCATCAATCCACCATCTTCCTCTACTAATATACAAAATCTGTTTCCCGTTACACTCAACTGGTCACTTCACTTTTAAATTCACTGGGTTAACAGGAAACCTAAAAAGACATTTCATCCATGTATTCTTAGCCTCACACCCATTCTTTTGTTCTCATCTGTGTCAAAAGTTTTCACTCTCTTCATACAAATGTTGTACCTGGACTGCTCCGGTTCTTCTGAGTGATAGCTTGTTCTCTCTATTGGCTTGTTTCCATTGACTTAAACCATATATGGCATCTCCTCATCTTCAGACACTACCGTGCTCCCCTGGCTAATCTGGTCTAATTGGCTCCTGTCCATTGGGAAATATCAAAACTGCTTTTGTTAAGGTTATTGTTGCCTTTTATGTCACCAAATGTGGTCAGTTCTCAGTCCCCATTGGCAAATATGATACAGATACTCACTACTACCTTCTTAAAATACCCTTTCATTTGCGCCTGGAACAGGCTGTTTGGGGCCTTCCAGTGGCCCAACCTGTGGCTGATCATCATCCTCTATGGCTCCATTGGTGTCTAGGTCTCCACTTACCCTCAGTGCTCTTCCTGGTTCAATGGATTCTCCTGCTGAGGACATATTCATCTTCAACTTTCATATTGCTTCTGAATTCCAGACCAACACACATGTGCTTACCTGACATTTCTTCTTAGATGACTGATAAACTGATAAACCAAACCCTAACTCAAGCCTCTAAACTAAACTCGTGTTTCCCCTTCCCTCTGAAGCTTTCCCCAACACTACATGGCCATCCCATTGTTCTGAGGAAGGCATGACACATTAAGTCATCCTTGACTCCACTCCTTCTCATGTTCAAACCAAGCCATTTCTGAATTCTCTCAACTCTGCTGGATATGTGCAGGGCTCCTTGTACTCCTTTGAACACAATCTCTCGTCTAAGTTGCTGTTCTTACTGCCTGGGGATGAAGCAGCCTCTGCACCGCCCTTTTTCTCTCTGCAGACTCCTCCACAGAAGCCAGAATGATTCTTCCCTCACAACAGTGAGGTCGGGGCCTGCAGGCACACTAGCCTCTGACATCATTGTCTCTTATATCCTGCTTTCCACTCACTCAGCTGCCTGAAGCACCTGGCTTCCTCTTTTGTGACACACAGAGAACCTTGGGCATGTGTAAATACATTGCAGATATTGGTATGTCTCTGTCTCTCTCTCTGTCTCTCTTTCTGTTTCTCTCTCTGTCTCTCTTTCTCTCTCCCCCTCTCCCTCTCTCTTGCTAATCCTTTGCTCAAAACTCATTGTCAAAGATCCCTCTGTGATCTTCTACGTAATAACATCCAATTCCTCAGTGCCCCTGATCTTGCTGTAGTTTTATGTCAATTGTCTTGAATATATTCTTCAGTGTATTGTTTTGTGTCCTCTTTCTTTTCCATCAAAGCAGACTTATCTTACTAATGTTATGTCCTTACACACACAAGTGTGATATATATATATACACACACATGTATATATATATATATACGTGTGTGCATTTTATGTATATATATAGTATGTATACATATGCAAGATATTTATGCACATACGTCTATTTTGGACATACTACAGTCAAAGAACTTTCAACCAGGTCTAAGGAGTTATTTTAAACTTCTGTGTGAAATTTTTTCCACAAGCATGATCTTTAGTTCTGCTTGCTTTGAAGAATATGCTCATAATTTTTTTTCACTCAGTTTTGGCTTCTGTTGATACAACCATGCACTCATGTCCCACATAATCAAAGCTAGGAGTCTTGACTCCCATGTCTTTAAATCACCTTTTGCTGGTGGTGAGTCTGATCTGTGATTTTTCTTGACACACCCCTTTTCCCACTTTGTATTTCAGCTGCCACTAAGTGAACAACTACTTCATGTACCACACAACCCTGCTCAGAGCACCCCTTTAGATTGTATTCCAGTGCCTTCTGCATGGAAAGAGGAAACAGTCCAAGTGCATCCATCAACCAGCTGCTGGCAGATGTTGTCCAGATTTCAGTGATGACAAACATACATTCTTCAAACCATGAAATGCCTGGCATGGCACCAGATTGGAGCAATGCTGTCCACTCTCTTCTGGGCTTTGGACCAGCCTTTTGGTCCTGTAATGTCTTGTTCATTGGATCTTTGGCTTCTCTTTAGCTACTGATTGGCAGGGACAATGCTCTGTTCTGATGATGAAGTCATTGAGAGCACTAAAATCTTGCCATAAATGTTGACGGTTATCAATTGGGAGTTATCAGTATCCTGAGCTTATGGAAAACAGAAGAATGCATTCCATTATGAGATGTACATGTTTTAGATCCAAATTATACTGCAAACAAGTTTACTTTTAAGGACACATTCATTGTGATGTAAGCTCAAAGACATCTTTTAAAATGCAAAACATTTGGAAATTCTCTAAAATTATCAAGATTCTGAGTAAAGGACTTTGGGAAATGAATTTATAGAAAATCATTACAAATGATTTGATTATTTTTATTGTGTGTTAAAGTGTATGTGCTGCTGATTTAAAACCATATTGTGTAACACTTGGAACATGTAAACACATTAATTTAAAATGTTGTGGAGTTGGCTGTATTATAATTAGAGTTTCAATAGATCACTTAACAGAGCTTAACAATTTCAGTCATCTATCTATATCTATCTATCTATATGTGTGTATACACACACACACACACACACACATATATATATATATATATATATCTGTGATCATTTGAATGTATTTGGCTCCCATAAGCTTTTACAGAGTGGTACTATAAGGAGGTATGTTGTTGGAGGAAGCTGGTCTTTAATCCAGGCCTTGAGACTGAATGGCGCGCCTTTAATCTGGGCCTCACCGTCTGGAAGAGGTATGTCACTTTGGGGGCAGGTTTTGAGGGTTCATACCCTCAGGATACCGCCCATTGTGTTAGTTGATTTCCTGTTTCCTGCAAGATGTAGCAGTCTCAGCTCCAGCACCACATCTGCCTGCATGCCGCCATGCTTACTACCGTGATGATGACACCATGATGAACCTTTGAAACTCTAAGCGAGCCCCCTCAGTTAAATATTTTCTTTATAAGAGTTGCTGTGGTCATGGTGTCTGTTCACAGCAATAAAAACTCTAAGACTCTATCTATCTATAAATCTATCTATCTATCTATCTATCTATCTATCTATCTATCTATCTTCTATCTATTATCATCCATCTTTTATTAATCTATTATCTGTATAATCTATATACTTATGTAGGTTTAGGTACTTCAAAGTATTCTGAAACTCATTAATTTAGAAGCTATTAGATTTGTCCCAAAAGACTCCTAATTACTCTTCAGGGTTACTGGACACTGGTAAGGGATTCTATCCATGTTCTCAGCCTCCACGACTATAGTGCCGTTTCCTCTCTGTGTAGACAGAGACATCTCATTGCTGCCAAATGCTTGTCAGATGTGGACACAGAAATTCTGAAAATAGCAACACAGTAGATTGCAAATTCTTCCTTCTGAAAGACAAATGAAAATCTCTCTCTCTCTCTCTCTCTCTCTCTCTCTCTCTCTCTCTCTCTGTGTGTGTGTGTGTGTGTGTGTGTGTATGTGTGTGAGGGCAGGTGTTAGTAATAAAAAAGGTGAGGGAAACTGAAGTTTCTGAGGTTTCTTAACATTTGCTAACCAAGTTTTTTGGCTTGGAAAGAGATTGGCTTCTTGTATGCTGAGAGAAGCATAAATAAAAATCCCCATCACTGCTGACTTCAAACATTTGGGAATTGCTGACAATTTCATGAAAGCGGTTAAAGAAAAGGAGAAAATGCCAAACAGAGTGCATTCGGTGAATCCTTCTGTAGAAGTGCTTGTTGAGGGCCAGGTGTGTTTCAAGGCTGTTAGAGGATATGCAGAAGATGAGGGAAGCACCTCAGAACAATCTTTGAGAAAACTCGGGACATGAATGCTTTCCTCTCCAGGCTTCTCTGTCCTCTGCATCCTTATCCCAAGGATGTATTCAGTCTACCTCTCTGGACCAATCTTCCATGGTTATAGTATACCCCATCCTTGTCCTGTTCCCCAGTTCTTCAAAGCAAAAATGTTTGCTGTTGCATTTTCTTATGGTCCAAACATGGACAAGTGTGGAGTGGAAGATGTCTCGGCTGTCTTTGGGAGCTTTGGCTGCCAGAGTTCTCTTAGGCAAGGGTACTGTAGGCTAAGATGCGCAAAGAACTTCATGGCCTAGTAAATATAGTAGAAATGAAATATTGTTATGATCATAATCTGACCAGATCACTCTAGCTCTGATTATACACATGTCATGTCCATGAAGTATGTGCTTCCTGGGTCATACCTAAGAACAGGGTATTGAAGCATAACTGGAGGTTAGGTCAGAGGGAGGGGGTCCTTCAGGATATCTTGTCCCTGTCTCCTCTCCTTCTCGCTCTTCTTTCCTGTCCCTATCTCTCCTCCTTCCTCTCTCTGTCTTCTTTCTGTCTACTATGGGGTTAACAGCTCTCATTTTTCAGATACACCTGCCACCATAATATTCTGCCTAGGAACAATTAGTCAAGAAGCCATGCACTGATTGATGTCTTTCAAGTCAAAGGCCAAGCTCAATCTCCCTTCTTTGTGTTGTTTATTCCAGGTATCGTCACCACAGCAACAAAAGCTAACAATGGAATGGTCTGAGGACATTTCATCCAGAAGGAACAGCAACCCTGCAGACATGTGGAGGCGTCTTGGATCCGGAGGAAAGCCCGTTATCATGTCAAAATCCACTGAATGGCCACCATCAGGACAATGTGAAGTATGTCCCCATATCAGACCTGGCTACTTTCCCAATCCAAAGAAGTGTGTGTGTGTGTGTGTGGGGGTATATGTGTGGGTTTGTGTGTGTGCGTGTGTGTGTGTGTACCTGTATGGAGGCCAGAGGTCAAGCACAAGTGTCATTCCTTGAGTGATGGTCACTTCAGTTTTTATGAGGCCTGGAGATCATGATTGGCTGGGCTTGCTATGCAGTGAATCTTCTGTCTCTGCCTCCCTGGATCTGGGATTACAAGCATGTGCCATCCTGTTGACTTTTTGACATGAATTCTGGGGACTGAATACAAATCCTCTTGGTGCTAGGCAAGTACTTTATTTAGTTAGCTGTCCCCGTGCCCCAAGAATCTTTGGCTGTATTGAAATGAGTATTAACTGAAGAGTAGTTCTGTGCACACTGTATGGATCTACTCCGTGCTGATGCTCAGACACCTACTGCTGTGAACTGGAAGTGGGCTTGCTCACTAGCTCTCCGTTCTACCACACCACTGTTCTTTATGTTAAAGAATACTCTTTTCTTCCCAGGGAACAATCCTTTATGTTCAGAGACCTACGCAGCTTAGCATTACTTGTTCTGTCCAACAAAGCCCATGGAAAAATCTAAAATTTAATTGTATCAATTGTAGATTTTACTTGCTCCTGGTTTTCTACTTCTGATTTACTAACCTACTTCATTTTGCTAAAATGTGTGTGTATGTGTGTGTGTGCACGCGCGCATGTGTGTACACACATATATATTTATTTAAGAAAAGGTCACATTAAATTAAATTAATTCTTATTTTACCAGTATTAATTGATGACCCTATATATGGTTGTCAGATTAAGAGAAGAAGAGAAAATTAGACTCGCCGGTTAAAATACAGGTTTTAAGTATTTGCCGTGTACTAAAATTTATTCGCTATTTGTCTAAAATACATATTAACTGACTATCATGTGTTTTTGTTTACTAAATCAGGAGAAAACTAGGTCACCCCCTCCCGAAAGCTTTTCTATCTATTAACCTTGGTGCTCTATAGTTCAGGGGATTTCAACAGACATTTGTGACAAAGTCTGACCTGGGCAGGGAGGTGAACATCTAACAGACACTTCTAACCCTAACAACCTGAGGGGGAGAATAAAGGGAATCTGAGTTCAAGCAATTTCTCCGTACTCTGAGGGTGTGTCCTCTATACTCCACCAAGACTGCTCTCCTGCCTCCTGCTGGAATCATCACTACCCTGCTCGATAGAGTTTCACAGGGTCTATCTCAGACTCACTCCAGCCTAGTTCCTGGTACATCACCTACACGTGTAATGAAGTCCTGAGTAAATGCCGTGTAAAGAAGATTTTGTTTGAGCTGATTTGAGAGGTAATGGAATGTGCTGGTGTGTGTGTGTGTGTGTGTGTGAAGACAGGAAGGTATTTCAGTTAGGGGAAAGCATGTAAAATTTGTCATGTTCATTGTGACTGCGATGGGGGAGAGTAACATGGAGTTAGGCAAGGGCCTGGGCTGTGGCGTCGATAGGGCTAGCCAAAGTGGCAGGGTTGGTTTTAAAGCAGCTATTATAACCAAAGAAGATTCCTTCTTAGATTATTTCCATGCTCTTAATTATTTATTTGATCTTTTATTTTTATGTGTATATCTGTATGGTTGTGTGAGCTTATGTGCCTGCCTTACATGCATGCAGGATCCCGTGACGCAGACGAGGCATTAAATTTCCTGGAGTTTGAATTATAGGCAGTTGAGAGCTGCTATATGGGTGCTGGGAATTGAACCCAGGTCCTCTGGAAGAGCAGTCAGTGCTCTTAACCCCTGAGCTATCTCTCGAGCCCCAACCAATGAGGATTCTTAAGCTAAGGTACTAGTCAGTGAAATCTAATTTTTACAGTATCTAGGATTAGCATCAAGGATTAAGTGGGCAGAAACACAAAATAAGAGCTAGGGGTACTAGTTCTAGGGAAGACAATGGGAGCTAATACAGGGGCATTCCGATGGAATGGGGAGAGCTGTGTGACACTTGTTCCTGACTTAATTTGATAAAGGCAATTTTATAGATGGTTGATGATTACATCAACATGGAGATTTCCCCCACGGTGTGTGTGTGTGTGTGTGTGTGTGTGTGTGTGAGAGAGAGAGAGAGAGAGAGAGAGAGAGAGAGAGAGAGAGAGAGAGAGAGGTCTATGCAGATGCATGTAGAGGCTGGAGGCTGATGGCAGGTGCCTTCTCCAATCGCTGTCCATCTTATTTTTGTATACAGGGTCTCAGAAAACCTGGAGTGCATGGGTTTGTCTACATCGACAGCAAGCTCTAGAGATCCTCCTGTCTCTGTCTCCCCATCGCTGGGATTACAGTCTCACTGCCCAGCTGTTGATGTGGGTGCTAGGGATCAATCTCAGTTCCTCCTCCTGTCTCTGTCTCCCCATCACTGGGATTACAGTCTCACTGCCCAGCTGTTGACGTGGGTGCTAGGGATCAATCACAGGTCCTCATGCTTATGTGGCAAGCACTTTACCCACTGAGCCATCTTCCCAGCCCAGCTTCTCTTAACCTCAAACTTGTTTTACTGGATCTCAACTAGGTTAGCCAACTTTATGACTTAAATATGAAATATGCCCTACAGCCGTATGCCTTGAATGACCTTGTCTCAGATAGTGGTACTCTTCTGGTAGATTTGGAAAAATGTTTGGAGGAAGTAAGTCCTGGGGACTGTGTCATCAAAGCTTATGCCTGGTCCCTCGTTTCCGGCTCCTGCTCTGATGTCTGTCAGCCTCGAAAGGAGTAGTCTCTGAGCTGTTCCCCTTGCTATGATGGTGATCTTCATCACCACAGACCCAGCGTCAGCAGGGACAAGCAGCTGCAGGCTCAGCCATCTGAAACCATGGACCAAAATGAATATAACTTTTCTCTGAGGTGCTGTGATCAGCCATGCAGGAGCAACCGCTACAGCCAAAGGAAAATGACAGTTTGGTCAAACTTCACATTATTAGAGAAAAAGGAGCAAAGAAGCACATAAAATTAGTTTGGAGGCAGAAGATCATGGTTCATACTTTGTCATGTATCAGCAGTGTGATGATGACTAATGATCCTAGGCCTACAAAGCCCAGTGTTCTTATCTATAAGATATGGAAGCAGATATCCTGGTCAGACTGGACGTTATATAGATTAATTATAGCGATGATGATAAATTAGGGTCCTTATAGTATCTGACAATATTTACATAATGAAGCAGTATTTGCTGAGTGTTTATGATGTGCTCAACTGAACAAAGGGGCTTACAAGGATTGTTTGACCAAATTTCTGAAACTGCTTAATGAGATAGTTATTATTATGATCCTCCTTTTTATTTATGTGGGGATTGAGGCATAGATAGATTAGGGGACTTCCCTAATATCATATGGGAAACATGAGATGGTGCTAGATTAAATTGCAGGGTTGTCATAAATCTATGCTCGTTCTAACCATGCACCGTGCGTTCTGCCTTTCAGCATGCCTTAATTTTTACAATTGGCATAAGCTTAATGAGTCCCTGTTTTGTTACATTATTTCTGAGTGTATGTGAACAAACTTCTACTCAGGCAGATAGGGAACTGATGACAGACCAAAGTAAAAAGTTGCACAAAAGCCCAACCCATTGAACCATTGAGTAAACTGGGTTTACTTACGGGGGTTTGAGTGAAGGGCTTCCTATGGGTGCAAAAATGATTTAAAGATAGTTGCATCACCAAAGCCCACCCATCATGGGTAACAGCTCACAAAGCTGGAAACCTGGAGCACACGGCACACCCCAGGGAACTGATGAACTGGAGGTAATTCTTTCCAGGAATTTCTGGAGTCTGCATTGAAGCTGTCTAGCAACCGCAGACCATCTTTGCTGTGGCACACTGTCTACAGAGTTTGGAGGGGTGGTGGACTGTTGACTGGAATTCATTGTCATTAATTCCAGGACCTGCCATCACATGGCTTCATCTTTCCAGAGCATCTGGTAAAAGGGGTAGGATAAATGTCCTGGCCGCAGGTCTGTACACAATGCACTGACCTGTGCTCATAATGTCTTCCTCTCATGCTAGATGACCAGGTGTATTCTGCAGCTCAGTTTCACAAGGTTGGCTCTTATAAACACCTCTACACAGACACTCAACTTCACTATGAATGGGAACCATCTGGGAACAGGAGAAATCGAGACCGGCTGTCATAGATCACAGAGGTTTCCATCTAAGGGTCTTGTTGAGCCTTTTTAATTTTTTTATCCTGGAGAACAATTTTTACCAGGGTTTGAGAGAGAAAAAAAAAGCAGTATAGGCAAACAGAAACTCCAAGAGGCCATGGGATGGGAGTGGGAGGGTGTCTTTGGAGTTACCCACCCAAGTCCAGGAAACATTGAGAAAGGCATTTGTGTTAGAGGAAACAAGTGTTTGCACTTGGGGCTTTGCTCTGGTAGCTTCATCTGTTTTTGGTTTAAGTTCTGGTTGTGATAACAAGTCATCCCTTATGGAAATGCGAACTGTGATGCTCCATCATGTGAACTGTGGTGCTCCATCATGTGAACTGTGGTGCTCCATCATGTGAACTGTGGTGCTCCATCATGTGAACTGTAGTGCTCCATCATGTGAACTGTGGTGCTTCATCATGTGAACTGTGGTGCTCCATCATGTGAACTGTGGTGCTCTATCATGTGAACTGTGGTGCTCCAATGTCTTGTCCACAACAAGGAGCATGTATGCAATGTGTCCATGTATGGCACAAACCAACATTACATAGAGGTCTACAGGCGAACTCAAGGAAGAGGCAGCTGTTGTTACAATTTGTAAAATGCAGGTTATTACTGAACTGGCCTCAACATGCAAAAGAAGATGCAGACGCTGTGTGCAGCATCTTCAACCACATCAGCAGGGAGAGGGAAGATAAGGCCACAGGCTTTGAAACACACTCAGTGCAGGCACCGTGTCTTGACAGCATTGGCATCTGGTTTGCCTCAGTATTTTCAGCACTTACATTTTTAAGCCTAATCCATCACAAAATCAAGCTATTTTCTGGTTTCTTTTCTGGTTAAGCGGAATGCTGTTGTTTATACTGACTTGTAGGGCTCATGAAAGATGGTTTATGTCTGGTCATAATCACATCTTCTCTTTCCACTACAACCTCAGAGAGCTCTTCCATGTGCTCCTACCATATTAGGTATACCAGTGGTTTTTGGATCTTCCATTGCAGTTGTATGATAAGTAGATTGAAATATATCCTTCCAGGTATAATCCCAGCACTTGTGAGGCAGAGGCAGGTGGTTCTCAGTGAGTTCAAGGCCAGTCTGGTCTGCCTAGTGAGTTCCAGGACAGCTAGGGCTATGTGGAGAAACCCTGCCATCAAAAACCCAAAACCAAAAACAGTGAAAAACAAACACTCCCAAAACATTCAGTATGTATGTATGTATGTATGTATGTATGTATGTATGTATGTCCTAATATGCACAAGATATTTGACTGATAATCTAATGCTAAGAGTTGTCCAGAAAAAAATGAGTTTATTAAATCAGCTACATGGGACAGCCATGGTTTTGATATGGCAAGTGTTGCAATATGCCCCCACTTTGGCGTGTTAAGAGGATGAAAACAATCTAACTAGAGCGTTTATATGTAGGGGTCTTTGAGAACTGGTTAGAACTAGATAAACCCTGAGAATGAAGTCCTGTGACTGATTGTTAGTGCTTTATCAAGGTGTGGAAAGAGGACAGATACATGCACATTTGTAAGTACCCCATACTTTGTCATGTGATTCCCATCCCTTGTCATGTGGCCCCCATGCCTCAAGGCTGCCATGTAGCATGGACAAGGCACCAACCAAAGCTCATAGTCTTTGCTCCTTCATCACCATGAGCCAAAATAAAACCCCTTCTTCATATAGCAGCCTGCCTCAAATATTAATTATTGTAATAAATGTGCTAAGACAAAGGATTATAGCAGTAACAGTTACCTTGGTTAGGTGGATATTTACACTAAAGTCTAGCTAATAACAACATTCTTATTAAAGTCTTGTAATCTTTTATGCCTATTCTAATGGGGAGTTTTATGTCCACTGTTAAAATTCCCTGTAATGATTAGCTGCAGAATTAATCCTTGTGGTGTGTGCAGAGTTTGGCATTTTTGCTATTGCCGCAGGAGAATGCTCAGCATTTATTTGTAGAGTGCCCAACTGTACTTCTGGTTTTGAGAACACATTTACCAAGAGACCCATATTCCAAGATATTGGGCTAGCATTAAAGCATTCATGTGCCAATTACACCTCGTCTTACATAATACAAATGGTTTTCAGATCATATGACCCTCACTCCATTGGTCCCAAATTCTCCTAATAGAACCACATTGTATGCCTTCATCCTCCTGGGGTGACCACCACAGGTCCATGGTATTGCTGTTTGTCTTGTGGTAAAGCAATTACAAGTGAATTAATATAATGTCCATGATTTAGACAAGTTAAAATAAAAGCAGGAATTAAAACTAAAGTAGTGGCTAAAGAGATGACTCAGAGGTTATAGTTCACAGTGCTCTTGCTGAGGACTGGAGTTCAGTTCCTAGCTCCCAACTACAAAGCTTTGTAACTCTAGCTCTAGAGGATCTGACACTCTCTTTTGGCCTCTGTGGGCATTACACTTATGTGCACAAACCTACACATAGACATATACAAATTCACATAATTAAAAATAGAATCTTTTAAATTAACAAGAAACTCAAACTAGTCAAATTATGGGCTCTATCTCAACTTCCGTATTATTTCCTTCAGCATGCTTTTAGTCACTTTTTAGAGCACAATTAACTACCTTCAATGAGGTGGGTTAGACTGATACCCTAAAAATCATATTTCTGAGGGCTGGAGAGATGGCTCAGCAGTTAAGAGCACTGGCTGTTTTTTGCAGAGGTCCTTAGTTCAATTCCCAGCAACCACATGGTAACTCACAACCATCTATAATGAGATCTGGTGCCCTCTTCTGGCATAAAGTTGCACGTGCAGATAGAGCACTCATACATAGAATAAATAAAATAAAAAATCATATTTCTGAAGAATATTATGAATATTGGAAATGCTCATAAAGATTTCAGTTATACACAAAGCTGCATATATGGTTGTAATCTAACATTAAAATACTAGTTTACATTACACATGCACACACAAAAACACATACAAATGCATACATACAAACACAAACACACATACTCACAAACACAGAAAACGACTTGGAATCTCATCAAAATGAAATGGTAGTCATGGCTAAGAGCTTAAATAGGCATTAGAAAAATAACAGCACTTCAGTGTCTGCCTTGAAAGAGACAGGGTACACCAAGCTTCCGTAAATGTGGAGCAGCCAGAACCCCGTCTTTGCGAGGGGGGCTGTACATTGGTCAAGAACCATTTTGCAATATCTGCTTTTCAAGTCTTTGCATGTGTATATAACTGTGTGTGAGTGTTTGCACATCTGTATGCATGCGCCTCACACAGCACTCACGTAGAGGCCAGAGACCACCGTGGGCGCTGGTCCTCACATCTCACCTTGTTTGAGGCAGCCTTCCAATTGTTCATCATTTAGCCAACCAGGTTGGCTGGTCTCATGAGCTCTGGAGAGTCTTCTGTTTTTGCCTCTCCCCTCTGGGATTACAGACCTGTGCGACCTACTGCATCGGACTCTTCTGTGATTTCAGGGTACTGGAATCCAGTTCCTCACATCTGTCTGATGAATGCTGCACCCCTGAGCAGTCTCCCCAGCCCATGCAGTATCTGCTAAGGTGAGTGCGCACACATCCTACGACTCCACGTTTCTACTTCTAGTCCACTCCAACATAAGTATGCACATGGGTTCACCGCAAAACACGCTAAAGACTGCTCAGACAACAATTGATCATTTTAATGTAGTGAATTAGAACTGCATAGTTAGATTCTTTCCTCCACGACTTCTTTAGACATACTGAGAATGATATTTTAAGCTTCACGGAAAGTTTTCAGGTTCAGAAGAGTTTCTTCCAGTCGGCAGTTCAGTCTGGAAGGTGGTTGACTATCATTATTTAGTACTTGATTAGAATCTCTTTGGGGCCAGGTTCAAGTGTCTCAATTTTTCAACAGCCCTGGGTTGTCACTGTTGACAACTGAATCCAAGCTAGAACATGCTACTATACACAGTAGAACTCATAGAAGGAGAGCAAAATGAGGAAGATTTACTGTCTGCTCCTTAAAGCCTCTTCCCTGGTCAAACACAATATTTTCTAAACTCTTGAAAATATTTTTCCTTATACATTACATGAGTGAATTGTATGATGTCATAGACTACTCCACTGTGCCCACTGTCTGTCCCTTTCTCGTCCATGGAGAGCATGTAAGGCTGACAATGCGTGGCAGTGTAAGATGGCTCCCCAAACTTGCTCAGCTGGTGACTTATGTGAAATTATGTCAATATTATCCCGTGTTCCGAGAAAGACTACCATCCTCAAACATTGATTTTCTATGAATTCTCATTAAAGGTGTTGTAGATAAGTATTTATTGATTAACCATTTCTATTGGCTATGTAAAATATAGAACAGCTTGCTAAACAACAGGATCAATTCCCTCTCCGGAGCTGTATGGCTTAGAGGATGGTGCATAAAGATGCCCTACAATCTGAAAGACATTCAGATGCAAAAACATCTAACTGTGTGCTTTGTATATAGGACAATGTGATTAGGCTGCTAAGTTTTCATCTTAAACACTTCCTAATTATAAAAGTTTGCATTACTCTCAGAGAGCGTTTTCCAGACTAGATTAACTCTGAGCACGTACTTGTGAAATTACTTCCAAATGATAATCTTCGACTGTTTTCTTTTAATCAGTGCTACCTGCCTTCCTATTAATAGACACGTCTCTTGTCCCCCACTTTGTGCTTGTGTAAAATGGCCTTTCTCTTGGAGGGGGGTGAACCCGTTTGTGCCTTTAAGAGTCTTCAGAATGTACTCTATGAGCTGAAGTATGCTACAGTGTATTGTTCTTCAAATGATATTAATTATGGCTACCTTCATTTTAAGTAATATGCGTCTGCTTCAAAACCCACTTAAATAGGACTCTCTGAGAAGATGAACATTTTATATGAATAGAATTTTGAAATCTTTTCTTCAGAGTTCTGCTTGAAGACCCTTGAATGTGTTCAATAATTAGTTTTCTACTCATTTTTATGATAGTATATTGTGATATCCTGGATAGTAAAATTCTGGAGAAATTTAATTGGCAGCAATAAAAAAATATCTTCTGAAGTCATGTGACTTTACCTGTAAAAAAAAAAAGTAGTCATCTTTTCTTACCATTGGCATGTAAATGAATGAATCACAAAGTGACCCTAAAGAACAATGTTCACTGTTATATTTGACACCTTTAGTAGGGGCCCTTGACACTAAGCTCAGCACACATCTGTTGCTGGTCTAGTATTTACAGTAAAAGGTGTCATGGTTCCTGTCTCTTTGTTCTTATTTATCCTCAGCTAATGAAATTTACACAGTCAAATACACAGCCTTATTTTAATAAAAAAGAACAACAAAAAATACAATAGTATTCACTCTCACTTTTTATCTGCCATTCCTTCCACCAGAATCTAAGAAGCAAGCACGCACCCCATGGCTACCCATGTGTTAGCCAGGGTGCACTTGGACTCTCGCTGATCCTGTTAGTCATGCTTTTCCTGGCCACCCGCCGTCATGCTCCTCACTTTTACCCTTAAGTTTCTAAGTTGGAGTCTGTATTATTGATAATTGAGGAAAAATGGAGGGCTAAGGTATGTATAAGTTCCCCTTTGTCTAGAATTTATAGAAATGACTAACTTTAAAAAACTAAGTATAAAATTCGAGCTACACTGTAAACTTTAGGAATCTCAGAAGAGTGACCAGAGATTCATTACAGGCAGCTCATCTGTAAGCCACCTGCATGGGGGAAAAGTGAAGACACCCTGTTTCGGATGCTAGTCGGGGAGGAAGTTCCATTAGTGAGTGTACCAATGGAGGACACAGGAAGCAGGCCACTTGAGACTCCTCCTTCCTCCATGAAATGGTATTAACAGGGAAATAAAACAAATGAACAAAAACCTCATCAACTAAAGAAACAAACAACAATAACCCCCCAATCAACCAATGACCTCTACCATGTAGTGCCACAGAGTTAACTGCTTAGCTGGAGTCTCAATGTAAATCTAGTCAGGATCGGAGGCAAGACTAAGCCTTAAAAAGAGACTTTAGGCCAGGTGATGGCAGTACACACCTTTAATCCCAGCACTCAAGAGGCAGAGGCAGGTGGATCTCCGTGATTAGTGTTAGAGGCCAATTTGCTCTCCAGAGCAAATTCTAGGATAGCCAAGGCTATACAGAGACCCTGTCTCAAACAAAACAAAACAAAAACAAAAAAACCAACAACAAAAGGGAGGGAGGGAGAGAGAGAGAGAGAGAGAGAGAGAGAGAGAGAGAGAGAGAGAGAGAGAGAGAGAATAATGCTTGTTGGTGTGAGAGAGGAGCATTTGCTCAGGCACTGGCAGCTGCAGTAAACAGCTGTTAGGGTGTAACACCAGAACCCCTTTGTACAGGTTCTTTAGGATGCTGACAACACTCCAATACATTTCCATAGACATTGACCAATTTATTTTCCAAGTTTACTCTGTGTGACCTCCAGATACTGAATGAATAAGTAGTAGCTGAAATATGTAAGGGCTTGAATACTAGGTTTACCGCTCAAGGGTAACCAGTGAAGTTCAATAGCAAATAAGGATCTTTAACTGGATTGACAAATGTAGGGGAGAAATGTGACCTCAGTGTTCTCAGTATTAGTCAGAGTTAGAAAACGGTAGAGCTGCGCTGAAAGATTTTGAGGAAAATAGATGTCGTTGGTCTTAAGAAAGGGCCCCATGCTTTCTTACCTCACCCCTTTCACTCCAGGAGAAAGGAGACCTGACTTTGCCGAGATGTGGTGAGTAGTAGCCTAGGCTTGCTCGTAGGAGTCTTGCGACGTATGTTGAAAGATCGTCGCAGTGGTTCTGTCTCTCACGTCTTTTCCTTCCACACTGCTGACAGGGAAGGACCAGAATCCCTTCACAGCATCGTGGAAGGAGGATACCTGTGCTCAGCATTTGGCCTTATTTAAGAAAATCTGTTGTTTATGGTGTTATGCCTGGTGCTGGTCATAGGCATTTTACTCTCCTGGAAGCAGGAAGCAGAGTCCATCGTAACCTACGGCTTTGGAAGCAAAGGTGAGTCTCCTAGGCTTACAGCTAAGGACTGGGCACCTGGTGCCATTCCATGGCAGCAGAGGTTTTTGTTTTAGAAGCCATGTTGGTAGTGGTTAGCTTGGGGTGACTCACATAGGCTTTGAATTAGAACATAATCCATGGCTTTTGTTCAAGATGAAGTCACTGAAAGTATCAGCTCAGGACCCCCAAGACCAAGTTCTCAGCACAAAGGAGATTTATTTGCCCCAGAGGGACAGAGGGCATGGATAAGGGACAGAGACAGGAGACAGAGGATGAGGGAGAAGGGGAAGAGGTATATGTCCTGGAGAACAAAAGACTGCCCCTGGATATAGAGAGGGGACAGATGTGGCACACAGTAAAATGGCAGTCTATAAAGGTATAAGGGGAAACCCCATGTTAGGATGAGGCATTTAATTTTAATTGGGCATGTTTATTAGGTGAACAAGGAGCTTTGATTGCTGGATTTTAATAATTTGATAGCTGGACCTTTGTAGTCAGCCTCAGGAGGAGGGATAGCCAAATAAGGAAATGGACTTTGGGGGTTAGCTCCAAGAAAGTCAGAGGGAATTGGGGACCTGCCAGTGCCCTATGTCCAAATGGTCCAGGGTCCCTTAAGTCACAATGTTAATTTGGAGTTCTCAGCCATTCTAAACACACAGCAATGATATACATTTTTTTTCTAAGATGAAAAAATTGAAAAGTAAACTAAAATTTTGTTTATAAACAAAGATGCAAGACAAAATTCCCAAATAATGATTTAAAAGCCTTTTATTTTTTGAGATGGGCTCTTCAGGGTCCTGCTAGGTAACCCCAAATGGCCTACTGGTCTTTGAGATCAGAATTAGGTGAAGTTGGGGTAGAGAAAGACGTGGTGGTGATGAGGCTGACTGCCTAAGAGTAGTGACTGTGTTGAAGCTTTGTAGTTTATGATTTGGTAAAGAAGTTTGTGAAAAAAATATATGATAAATATGGACCAGATAAGCATAGTAAAAAGGAAGAAGTATATATATATATATATATATATATATATATATATATATATATGTGTGTGTGTGTGTGTGTGTGTGTGTGTGTGTGTGTACATATATATGTATATATATATATAAAACAAGGCTGATTCCTCGTTAACAAGAATGACAAACTATAAATGTTAAGAAGCCCCTACGAATCGCATGTGACGCATATGGTAGGAAAGCAGCTTTCTCTCTGAACTCCCTTTCTTCCTGTCCTTTGCCTGGCTAGATTCTGAAAACGCTCCAGCGTTGAGAGATGATGAATGAGGACCAATCTCAGAGATTTTTCCTGAAAATGTAACCTATCTGAACCATGCAAAAATCAGGGTCATAATGGGCGAATACACAGAGAGACACAATTTTAAAAGACTGTATAATAGAACCGAGTTTGGTGTGCTATTTTCAGCATTTAAATATGCCAAATGAACAGAGCGATATTAATGGTAAAATTTTTCTTATTAAACAGATGCCATTCAAGTTGTTATGAACACTCACTACACTTCAGCTATGTGCGAACCTGCAGGATGCTGTGTTAGACGAAGTTTCTGCTTGGGAACTGAATTTGATGCACAGACAATGTGCAAACGCAGTGCGAGCTTCCATTTGATCAGCAGAAGGAGGATCGAAAGGGCGGGTCAGACTGCAGGGAAGCTTTTCTTCCTGAGATGCAACAGTTAATAGTGTGGAGAAGAATGTTTTGAGTCTATAGCTTAGTTACTTTTCTATTGCCATGCCAGAAGACTGTGACAAAGGCAACCTATAGAATAAAGTGTTTATTTGGGGCTCTTGGTTCCTTATGGTAATAGTCCATGGTGGCAGAGAGGAGGTAGCACAGCAGCTGAGAGCTGACATCTCAATCTACAAACAGGAAACTGAAGAGAAAAGTCAAAATGATCTAGTGTTTTGAAAACCCAAAGCCCACCCTCAGTGACATACTTTCTCCAGAAATGCCACACTTCAGCCTTTCCCAAAGAGTTACCAATTGAGAACCAAGCGCTCAAATGCCCAAGACTTAAAGGGGGTGTCTCACTCAAACTACCACATTCCACTCCTGGTATTTAGTGTGGCCATAATCTTGCGGCCATATTAAAATATAAAATGCATTTATTTTAGCTTCAAAGGTCCCCGTAGCCTTTCAGTCTCAACACTGTTTAAAAGTCCAAAGTTTAAAGTCTCTTCTGAAATTCAAGGCACACGGTTAATTGTCACTTCCTGTAAAATTACATACTTTCAACATACAATGACACAAAATATACATTACAATTCCAAAACAAAGGAATAGTGTCATAGTGAGGAAAGACTGAATGAAGGCAAGACTGAAGCCTATGACTCAAACTTCAAATCCCAGAGCTCCAGGTCCAACGTCAAAGGGCCTAGATGGCCCCACCCTTTCAGCTTTGCTGACTGGAACATACTTCTCTCTCTAGGGCCGGTTTCACTTCCTGTGTGCAGCTTTCCAAGGTGGATCTTCCAAGGCTTTGGCATGTCTAACATCTTGGGGTCTCCAGTGCAGGCAAGGTTTCATGTTCACAGTTCACCAAAAGGCCTCTCTCTCTTTCTCTCTCTCATGGCCTTTTGCTCTCTCAGGATCTTCCTGTAGGTTCTGCCCTGCTACCCACTGCTTGGCCTCGGTGGCTCTCTTTAACCACAGAGGAAGAGTCTAGAACCTCTTTACTAAAATCCTTTGTGATTCTAAAGCCAGGACCATGTGGATGACATCTCAAGTTGGCTGCCAGCTTGAGATGGATCCTGGCCCCATTGAATCACATCTTAGTTATTGGTTTTAATTCCTTATTGCCCTGTGACCTTGTCCTGAGGGCATCCGTCCCTTTATTCCAGTCTCCTTTAATGGTGTCAATCTCTTTAACAATTATGGCCTCTCTTCCTGCACAAGCCTAGGCTGTAATATTAATCCTGCCAGTGTGCTTTTCCTTCCCAAACTGTATACATTTTGCATTTCCCACTTTTTCTTCACTGTACTGTACACCTGCATAAGAATGATTACTAATAACGAAATAGCATTGTTAATATTAGTCTGTCTTGAAAATCTCTGCTAAAGAAATTAGTCCATTACTCTTCAGTTTAGCCTCAGGCATGCTCTTAGAACAAGGTCAGAAGGCTGCCACATTCTACGCCAAAATCTCAATGAATGGTCTCTAACCTAGTTGCTAACATTATTACTCTCTGGAATCTCTTGAGCTAGGCTTCCGTAGGCCCACTGTTCTCTGCATGACTATCTTCAAAGCTCCTAGGATGGCCCACTACGCTCACTTCTCCAGCATTCAGCTACTATTCGGATTGAAAGTCCCAAAGTCTTCCACATTCCTCCACTTAACCACAGGAAGGTCTGTTACAGCCATAGCCCACTTCCTGGTACCAACTTCCGCTGTAGTCACTTCTCTATCACTGTGACAGACACTAAGACAAAGGCAAGATATTAAAGAAAAAGTTTATTCGGGCTTCTGGTTCCAGAGGGTTGACGGCTGTGATGGTGGAGTGGAGGTACCAGGTGGGAGGTGGCTGAAGCAACGACTGACAGATGACATCTCGATCCACAAACAGGAAGCAAAGAAACACACTGAAAATGGGGAGTCTTGGATGTTCAGCTCCCACACCAGTAATAACTTCTTCTAGCAAGGCTGTTGACTTCTAATTCTCCCCAAACAGCCATCAACTGGGGACCATGTATTCAAGTGCCTGAGACTCATGAGGACATTGTCATTGAAACCATCTCAGTCTACTGACCTGCAGTTGTGGAGATTAGAATAGGCTGAGGGGTCAGGCAGGTGAAAGCCCAATGCTGCTTCCTCCCTATACAACTTAGAAGAGATTCCTTCAGGTTGCCAACCAAGTAAGAGGTGGTGGCTCATCCCCTGTCACTCCTGCATCTGGAAGACGGAGGCAGAAAGATTGCCATGAGTTTGAATCCAGCTTAGGTTACATAGTGAGTTTCAGATCAGCCTGGGCTATAGAGTAAAAGACCTGTTTCAAAGAACCAACACCTCCAACAAAAAGCAATGAGGTTGGAGAGACAGTTCAGCAATTAAGGGCTGTTGCTGCTCTTCCAGAGGATCTGGGTTCAGTTCCCAGCGCTGATATCAGGTGGCTCACAACCACCTGTAATTCTAGTTTCTCAGAATCTAATGCCCTCTTCTGGCCTCCATAAGTACCAGCATGTTCATGGCATGCTCTTACACACACACATACACACACACACACACAACACACACACACTCACACACTCTTGTATGACAGAACTTTTCCTGGGGAAATGCAACACACATGTCTACTCACCCCAGAGAGGAAACCCATAAGAGACACAAGTACAGATAACCAAAGTCCAACTAGGTGAACCAATGAGTTTTATTGAGGTTACTTACAGGAGTAGGGGTTGAGAGGTTACTTACAGGTGCAGAAATGTCTCAAAAACAGCTGCACCACTAAAGCTCACCACCTGCATGAGTGACAGCTCACAAACCCAGAGAACCCGGAGCAGACTGCACAGCCTGCAGGCAGCTCAGTAGACTGGAGACGGCCCTTTCCTTGTGCCTAGGTTGGTCTAAACCTCCTCTAGGTGGCTCACTGGTTTCTGTTTCTTCCAGCTGGCTTGGTGTCAGAGTCTTTGCAGCTTGGCTATTCTGGGAGTAACTCTTACCTTTTATTGCTTACTCTGGCAGGGAGAGACCTACTGCATCTGGTCAGTTTCAGGGATTTTCTGAAACTATTTTGAGTTATTCACTTTCCTGCTTAAGGAGATTTGGTGCAGGATACAATGTTTCAATCTTGGAGGATACTGTTAACAAAACACACACACACACACACACACACACACACACACACACACTAAAATTTGAAAACCAAAAAATGCCAGACTTGTTTTCAAGCATGTCATATGAGAATGGTTAATAACAATACCTTTATCATAAATTTGGGGTAATTAATCAGCATTCTGCCTGTTCTTTGTGCAGTATCTGACACATGGGAAGGGTTCAGCAAATGTTAAATACTATAATTATTTAACTAACTCTATCATTTTATAGATGAAATCAGGACACTGAAGATGTTAGATGAAATCTCCTATGGTCTCACAGCAAGCTAGTGAAAGTCAGTGTTAGAATCAAGCTCTACTGATTATCTCTCCTGTGCCCTTGGGGGTAAACTAATACAATACCTTAGTCACTCCTGAATCCAAAAGTTGTCTGTGACTATAATACATGGTATAAACCGAGATGGACTCGGGCTCCCAAAGGAAGAATTATCATGCCACGATGGCAGTTTTCTTTTGAGCATAAGCTGTTCACATCTTTTCTCCCTTCCTTTCCTCTGCTTATTAACAGCTGAGGGGAACAGTGAATTATGTAAGGAAAAGATGCTATCATCCACAGAAAAAGTGATGAGGTTAGGGAGGATGTTGCTGTGTTAACTGGCTCTTTTGTGCTGCAGAATGCTGCTTAGGGGTAAGCATGCATCTTATAGGAGAGAAAGCCCAATACAAGTAAAGCCAAGAGGGGATACCTGGAGGTCAAGTGGAATCATCCTTTGTCTATTATTTTTTTCCAATCAGAAATGTGCCTGTGTTCTTTTGATTTTTAAGGCCTTTTACTCTAAAATTACAGATTTTTGAAAATGTAAATTTCCTGATGAGTTTGATGAAAGTTTGCAACTAGAGAAATTATTTTCCCTAAGGAATTGGGCATGTGATGAGAACAAGTTCGTGTAATGTAAGAGCTTGCAGGAGGTGATTAAATAGGTATGCTCTTCAAATAACAGCCCAAACTCTAGCAATCTTCGTTAATTAAAAAAATGCTGATGAGATTTTATTGGTATGTGGGAGGTTTTGGGGGGAGCAAAGGGAGGAGAGAAGTGATGGACTGGAAAGGGCTAGAATCAGCACGGAACACACACCCCAAGACCAAGTTCTCAGCCCAAAGGAGATTTATTTACCCCAGAAGGACAAAGGGCAAATAAAATAAAATATAAAGACAGAAGTTAGAGGACAAGAGAGAAGGGGAGAGCAGTGAGAGTATTTGTCCTGAGGGGACCAAGGACTGCCTTTGTACAGAGAGATGTGGCCATAGGAAAGTGATAGTTTATAAAGGGACAAGGGGAACCCTGTGTTAGAATGAGTTGATTTGTTTTGATTGGACAGGTTAATCAGGACAGCCAAAAGAGGGCTTCTGATTGCTGAACTTCAATATTTTGATAGGTGCTGGACCTTGATAGTCAGCTTCAGTAGGAGTAAATGACCGAATAAGGAAACAGGCCTGGTGGCTAGTTTTAGGAATGCAATCTAATGGTTTTTAGCGAGGCAGAGGGAATCAGGGAGAAAGACAAGATCTACCAGAACCATATTTGCCTGTTTGAGCCCTTCAGTAACTATAGTATAAGCGCAAAATTAAAATGGAGGAAGTACTGAGACTTTTGGGTTTAGTCACATCTGGGATACTGGTGTTCGCTTCACCCCACCAACGTAGGTAACTGGAAAAGCCATCTGAGGTCAGCAATGTTGCATCCAGGCATCATGCAATGATGGTGGGGGGCAGACCACCAAAGTTTATTAAATTAGAAGCAAACTTTATTCCAGAAAGAGAAAAAAATATCTCCATGGGACACACAAAGCTTATCAGCTATAGCAGTGACCACAGCCAGAGATCGGACTTCTGTAGCTGTGGGAATTGGCGTTTTTCAAACTATCCTTTCTATAGAAGCAAGCATTAGGTATGGACAAAATGAATTTTTACAAGTTTTACAATCTCAAGGTAAAACTCAGATACAGTTTTTCTTTCTTTCTTTCTTTCTTTCTTTCTTTCTTTCTTTCTTTCTTTCTTTCTTTCTTTCTTCCTTTCTTTAACAATTTCCATTAACAGGGTTTTCCATGTAAACAAGTGTTTGTATTTAGCCCATTGTTTTTCTCTGGCACTTCCTGATGGTGTTTACTGAAGCTCTACACTCCCCTGATACAGCCAGTTTTGTGTAGCAGGGAAGGGTATGGGACAATGCACTACCAAAATGTCACTCACATCTCATTATTTAAAAGTTAACTGAGCTCACATCAGTTTCTGGTCATGAGTGGCTGGGGAGTTATCTGAAAGCGGACCCTCAGTTTGCAGAGCGCAGCTTCAGCCTTGCAGACAGAGCTATGGGATGTAAAGCAAGGTAACTCACTGTCAATAGTTAATCCTTAAACTGCCGAGAAAGCCGCTGAGCCTGCTCTCCTAGGCTACAACTTTATGTTTCTTTAGTCCTACATTCCTATTTCCACCTACATTTCTGTATTCTTAGACTCTTCAGGCAAGGGATTGTGGAGAGCAAGCAGAGCAGAGACGACGGTGAGAACAGAAGTTGGCATATAAAGCCCATGCTGGCCCCATCTGTCAGTCATGAGCCGTGTTCTGGAGTGTGGTGCAGGTAGGCTGAGGCCAAGGGGAAGCCTCAGGTGTTCCTCATTATAGGAGGCTGCACACACGGTGGAGCTGGGGTAACCGATTGGAAATAAAGGTTTAGATATGTGGGGCATATAGGACTTCTCTGAAGAAGAATTAGCCTTTTATTGGACGAAACTCTTCAAGGTTCAGCACGTAATAATAATTAAAGGATATTATCGTAACTACTACCAAATGCATATTAAAGACCTTCAACTGAAAAGTCAACCTTCAAAACAAAAGAGAATACTGAAAATTTTAACTAATCATAAGGAAGTAAAGAAATAAGGATCAGAGTGTACAAGTGGAAATCAAATTGAGTTTAAACCCACCTTGTCAACAGTTACACAAATGGTAAATGAACCACACACTGCATTCTAAAGGGAAGGATGGCCAGACTGTATATAAAAGGCAAGGTCCAAACACACGCTGTCTAAAACAGATGTGCTGAAAATGAAGGAAAAAAATGTCTTGTAAGCAACATTGTTCCTAATTTATAGTTCCCAGGAGCCCGGGAAGAGAAAGGAATCCTTTTCTTCTATGGTAAGCATTTTCTAACACACATACTGCTGATCTACCGAGAGCCTCCTCCCCAGGATAGGAGAAGAATCAGAACATCTGAGTTTACTTGTGAGTCTTTTACCACAGATCCTCGTCGATAAAATGATAATAAATGATAAAATGAAGAATAAAAAGCATGTGGGTTGGAAAGGAAGAAGTATTTTTTGTCACTAGTTATAGAAAACAGAAATTTCTTGGTTTATACAAAATGCCAAGAAATCTCTATAAAACATGCTGCAACAAATTAATATTTTAAAGGATTTTAGAATTGAATCTTGAGTGTTGTAAGTGTGAACTACATAATTACCTGTATTAATATAAGCCTTGCATATTATGATTTGTATGTAAATAAGATTTGCAGATTTTGTGAACAGTATAGGGAATTCAAGAGAGAGTCGCAGACCAGCAATAGTGAACTATGAATTGTTCTCCCAAAATTCCACAGTGAGAGGATGCTTCTGGAACTATTGTGCGAAGCAGTGGTTGTCATGAAGGGCAATTTTGACCTCAGAGGACATTTGGCAATACCTGAGCCATTTGTGAATGTAATGATTGGCTCAGAGGCCCTTGACATCTAGGAAAGGTCTGGAATAGTATTAAATAGCTTATCAACTTCCCAGTAACAAGACATTACCTGCTTCCAAATGCCAATTACGTCATTTTTATTAGTATTTAGGATAAAAGTACAGAAAAGAGAAGAAAGGAAAAGGAGCCTCCTGCCCCATCTTCGACTGCATATGAATAGAATCAGAAGTGGCTCCAGGTCTGGATATTGTACTTGAATTTATGAAGCCTATGAAATAAGGAAAGTATTTTTTATGGCATCACAACAAGCATATTGTTGGGCAATGCATAATAATTTTATTTAAAAAACTGATACTTTGGTGTCCTAGTTAGCATTAATTGTCAACTTGTCACAGCCCAGAATCACCTGAGAAGGGTGCTTTAATTGAGGGAACACCAAGATCAGATTGGTGGTGGTGGTGGGGGGGGCGTGTTTGTGAGGATTTGTCTCGATTGCTGATTGGTGCAGGAGCGGCCAAAAGGAGCCTCCTGCCCCATCTTCGACTGCATATGAATAGAATCAGAAGTGGCTCCAGGTCTGGATATTGTACTTGAATTTATGAAGCCTATGAAATAAGGAAAGTATTTTTTATGGCATCACAACAAGCATATTGTTGGGCAATGCATAATAATTTTATTTAAAAAACTGATACTTTGGTGTCCTAGTTAGCATTAATTGTCAACTTGTCACAGCCCAGAATCACCTGAGAAGGGTGCTTTAATTGAGGGAACACCAAGATCAGATTGGTGGTGGTGGGGGGGGGGGCGTGTTTGTGAGGATTTGTCTCGATTGCTGATTGGTGCAGGAGCGGCCAGCTCACTGTGGGCATCTCCGTTCTCTGGCAGGTGGTCTTGGGATGCACACAACAGCTAGCTAAGCTGAGCCTGCAGAGGAGTCAGCAAGGAACATTCTTCCACGGATTCTGCTATACTGCTTGGCTGTGAGGTGAGTTCCATGACTTGCCTTCAGGTCTCTAGAGTTCCTCCTTGAATTCCTTCAGTGAGGGACTGTGCAACCCCTCAGATGAATTTAACCCTTTCTCCCCTAAGTTGTTTTTGGTCTGAGAGTTTTATCACAGCAACAGAAAGAAACTAGAACAATTAGTTTTCAACACACTAAGAAGATTCTTATGCTTAGAAGATGCATGTAAGAAGACCAACGGAAGCAAGGCGGTGGTGACACACACCTTTAATCCCAGCACTCGGGAGGCAGAGGCAGGCAGATCTCTGTTAGTTCGAGGCCAGCCTGGTCTACAAGAGCTAGTTCCAGGACAGGAACCAAAAGCTACGGAGAAACCCTGTCTCGAAAATAAAAAAAAAAAAAAAAAGAAGACCAAGGGAGCAAACACAAACTGGGAAAAATATTGCAATACATGCATAGCACAAAAACACATGTCCAGAATACACAAATCAATGGTGAAGATAAGCCAATAAAAGTGCCAGCATTCTTAAACACTTTATTGGAAAAAATACTGAGAGGCCCACATATATTAAAATGGGTTCAGTTTAATTGTCACGAGGAGAATGCAAATTAAAGCCACTATAATTTATCACTAGAGGTCCACTAAAATAGTTAAAATGGAGAGTCAGGCAGCACCTTGATGAAGGCGAATAGCAAAGGGAACTCTGACACTATCCATAGGAAGGGAAATTCAGAGGTGGGCGTGGTGACATGGAGCTGGGTAAGGGGGGAATCAATTCTAGTTAGTCAATAATAAAAGTGAAAATAAAATGAGACACACACTTTGCAAGATTTTCATGGACAATCTTAAAAAAATAACTCAGAAATTTCACTTCTAAGTATTTAGTCAATGAAATGAAAATACATGGTGAACGAACTGAGAGTGCTCCCAGCCTGCTCAACCAGCCCTGCCTTGGGAGAAACCTGGCCCCATCGGCAGGAACCCACCGGTGTGTGGAGAATGAAGCATTGGGCATGCAAAAATACACACCCATGGATAAGACAGTGAGCTAAGAAGCAGAACGCTGGGAACGATACCCTGTGTAATTCCAGTTATCTACAGTTCAGGAGAGTTGGAGCTAATGTGGAGAAACAGAAACCAGAGCAGGCTGTCGCTGGGAGGGTTAGGGACTGACTGGGAGTAAGCACTTCCTGGGGCCGAGGCAATGTTCTGGATCTCCAGAAAGTACTGGTCACACAACCTCTTGGCAACCCATCCCGTCTATTTATTTCCTTTCAGCCAACGTGTCTTAGATGCTTCTGCTATTCGAACGCAAAGGCGAACCAAGGAGCACCGTGGCCTGGAAAGGCTCTTCTGAAGAGCTGCCCAGCCAGAGTCCTAGAAGGAGGCCACAGGAGCGAGGCCACAGGAGATAGTCAGTGGACCTTACAAAACAGTAGGCGTTTGATCGACTTTTTGGAAGAATGAAAACAACAAAGGCAATTTATCATTCTCAGCTCTACTGAGGGAATCAGATGCCCCAAATCTCGTCTGTTTACTTTGCTAAATCGCTGAGGAGACAGGGGTTTGTGGATCCTGTGAAATTAAAATAAGGGAGAACAGAAGTGATTATCTGACCGGGAAGAAGAATGAGTGCAGGTCCTGGAGCCCAGCAGGAATGAGGTGATACCCAGCTCATTTGTCTTACAGAAGTTCAACGGCGCCTGCTTTGCTGCAGCTGAGGTCTAGCGTTACCATTTTCTGGCTTCCTCACAAGGAGACTTTCCACGTCCTGTGAGAAAGATTTTATCCATAACGTTTTGCTTTTTAATTAGTCTCCCAGGGAAGAAAGGGATCTATTCTATAAAACCGACTCAATAAACAAACAAACAAACAAACAAATAAATGATGGGACAGAACCTGCAATTTGTGAGGTCTGAAAGATTAAGTCATGCTGTCATGGCATTGGTTAGAGGCAGTCACCCTGCAGGGACCACACAGGCAACCTCATCTTTAGTTAAGGAGATGGATCTGACACCGGTGCAGGGTGAGTAGTGACAGTCTCTGAAAGGGGAAAGAGGACACAAAGGATATTGGAGAGGTCCCCAGGGGGCACATTGGGCTTTCTGCCCACTACTTGCTGTGTATCTTCTAAACACACACACACACACACACACACACACACACACACACACACACACACACACCCCTCAACCTATGAAATCAGAATATTGGGAAAATAATATATATATACATATATATAAATAATAGTATAAATTAGTATAATATAATCCTTTTCAGCATGCTTTCCTTCTAACATTTGCACCGTCACCATTTCTTTGTGTTGTGACCTCTGTTAGCACATGTATCAGCTACTTTTAATTGCTATGACAGAATATCTCATACAACTTAGGGGTGCAACCACTTGTTGTTGACTCATGGCTTCAGAGGAACTTGATCCATCTTAGCAGAGAAGGCATGGCAGAGTTTTTGGTGTACGGCTGTGTGACAGCCTCCTCCCATCTTGACCAAACAGGAAGCAGCCAGAACTAGAGACTGGGCTAACAGCTCTCAAACGTCCCAGTGACCTACTTTTGACATCCAGACCCCACTGCTCAAAATAGCACCACCATCTGGGGACCAAATGCAGAAAATATGAGCCTGTGAGGACATTTCAGATCCCAACCACTATGTACAATGTAGCACTCAACTTTGTTCAACAATATTAGTAATTATTCATTTACATCACCTTTATAAAATGCATTTTAATGATTAACTACATTTAATTTTTGCTTACTATAATATGATTGTTGAAAGAGGGCCCACTTGCCCAGAATCAAAATAACCACACAAAAACTATGTTAATTAAAACACTGCTTGGCCCATTAGCTCTAGCTTCTTATTGGCTAACTCTTATAGTAATTTAACCCATTTCTATTAACCCATATAGTGCCACGTGGCAGTGGCTTACCGGCAAAGATTTGGCATGTCTGACTCTGGCAGCTACATGGCGTCTCTCTGACTTCACCCTTCTTTTTCCCAGCATTCAGTCCAGTGCTCCCTGCCTATCAACAGGTCAAGGCAGTTTCTTTATTCATTAATGGTAATCACAGCACACAGAGAGGACTCCCACATCAATATGATGGTAATTTTAACATTCTGTTTAAACTCATTGAGAAGCTGGCTTTGGAAGTAGGGTAAACTTTCCCCCAAGACTGTTTCAAAGTGTCTCCCAAGGAGGCATTTGTGTCTTGGGATAGGCTGGGTCCTTGTTCCTATGACAAGGAGAACAGAAAACAGCAAACTAAGAGTGTTAAAAACATTGTTTTCTTGTACAATGTCCAGCTAAAAGATGATCCATCTCTAAGAGACATCCATATTGTTTATTCTGTAGTATAAAAGTCTTCTCTAAGGAAGAGCACACCATTTAGTTATCTAATACCAAATGGCCAGCCCTAAAATCATGTATATACAAATTGCCTTATTTGTGCCATACAAATTGCTATATTTATGTATTTACTATCTCTTTCTGTCCACCTGTCCATCCATCCATCCATCCATTCTCTATCTGTAAAGGCAATGAAAATAAGGAAACTATTAAACAATGTGTGCAGTAGGAACAGGAGGTCAGGAACTCATTCATGGAGAGAAAATTCAATTGAGAACTACTGCTGACTGCCTCAACTTTCCCAGGTGATTTCTGATGGATGTTTATTAGCTCTGACTTGATAATGTTACTTTTGTTGGTTCTCTCAAAAATACTACTTCTGCTGTCTCTGCCAGGTGTTGTATACTCCTGATTTGACCATGTTCTGATATCTGTCAGCTGCTTCTATCTGCTACTCACTATTTGTTCTTTTACATTATTAATAAGTTCATCTACTTGAAACTGAAAGTATAGCTATTGTAGACAATTATCTGGAATATATAGAACACTTTAAAAATAATTCTTGTGCTTCAGGGGAAATATCCTGAGAGTCAAGGACAAATGTGAGAAACCTTCTACCCTTGTGATTCAGTGTCCATGGTTCTTCCTTAAACATTCAGATTTGGGTAGTCAGAAGAAAGACCTCAGCTCCATCATTTAAAAATGAACAATCCTAATGTGTTCATGCCCATGAACCAATGATCTGGCTACAAGATGCACATACCCATAAACTTCACTGTATGGTGGTAGAGTCCATGGCCTCTATGAGTCAAAGACTATGGTTCTCGTCCAGCTTTAATGAAACTGTTAATACGATTGTTGCCTAATTTTTAGGCAGATAGATCTCTTTCAATGTTTTCTCATTAAAAATTTCATCTATCACTAGGTATGTCCGGGTCTAGCTCATCAAGAATGGCAAAACATCACAGCTTTTATGCCCAGTGATGGTTGCTTGAGCTAGGCTGAGGGAAACAAAGAACCTCTGGCTGCTGGATTTGGTTGTTGTAATACAAGCAGCGGGGCTGCGTCCCCAGCACCCGGCCGCCCACATGGCTAGCTTATGCCCCGAAATAATTACACGGAAACTGTATTCTTTTAATCACTGCCTGGCCCATTAGTTCCGGCCTCTTATTGGCTAGCTCTTACATATTGATCTAACCCATTTCTAATATTCTGTGTAGCACAACGAGTTGGCTTACCAGGGAAGATCTTAACCTGCGTCTGTCTGGAGTGGGAGAATCATGGTGACTCTTGACTCGCCTTCTTTCTCCCAGCATTCTGTTCTGTCTACTCCGCCTACCTAATTTTCTGTCCTATTAAAGGGGCCAAGGCAGTTTCTTTATTACTTAACCAATGAAACAACAGATAGAAAGATGACCCACCTCCATCATTTAAGCCAGCTCATGGTACTACACAGAATATTAGAAATGGGTTAGATCAATATGTAAGAGCTAGCCAATAAGAGGCTGGAAATAATGGGCCAGGCAGTGATTAAAAAAATACAGTTTCTGTGTAATTATTTTGGGGCATAAGCCATGCGGGCGGCCGGGTGCCGGAGACGCAGCCCCACCGCTCTTATTACAACATTTGGTCAGAAAGGCCATGCTGTTGATGATATTTTTGGAACCTGCTTTGAAGTTGCGAAAGGAGCCGGTGTGTCTCTTTCATCCCTGTACAAAGGCAAGAAGGAAAGTCCAAGATCATGAATTTTAATGGAACCAGTAAGAATGGTGAAGATCTATAAAAAATGACAGTTCATGCTGGTGAGGATATGGGGAAAGGGGAACACTTAATCGTTTCTGGTAGGAGTGCAAACTTGTACAGCCACTAAGGAAATCAGTGAGGCAATGCTTCAGGAAGCTGGAAATAGATCTACACTAAGATTCAGCTATAGCACTCTTGGGCATATACCAAAGGACTCTATATCCCACTATAGAGACACTTGCTTACCCATGTTCATTGCTGCTCTATTCACAGTAGCCAGAATTTGGAAATAGCCTAAATGTTATTGATTGATTAATGTATAATGAATATGATGTACATTTACACAATGAAATGCTATTCAGCTCTTCAGAAAATTGAAATTTGCAGGTAAATGCATAAAGCTAGAAAAACTCATCTTGAGTGAGGCAACCCAGACCAAAGAAGCAGATATTTTATGTTTTATCTTATATGTGGATGTTAGATTTTAAGCCTTTGATAAACATGCTACAGTCCATATAAAATACAGGTTGGGTCTTAAGTGAGGGCTGCTAAGGGGAAGGATTCCCCAAGGAAGGGGATGTAGAATATATGGTTATGATGAGACAGGGGGAAACTGGAGGGGACTAAATAAACAGAGAAGGGCGTGGATGAGAGGGAATATGGAGATGGACAAGCAACACTCAGGACCTTCTGAGGGGTCAAATGGAAACACACTACTGTAGAAATTTTCTAAAATATATACATATGTGAAACAACTCTAAATGGAGTCATAAAATACTGTGGGAGACAACGCTCCAAATAGATATGTGTGTGTTTCTTGTGTTTTTCTCTGGTTTAAGATTTTTTACTGTTTGCTTGCCTATTTGTTTGCTTTCTAGAGAGAAAGAAAGAAAGGGCCTGGAGTTGGATAGGTGGGGAGGAGGGAAGGATCTAGGAGGAGTTGTAGGGAAGGTAGCCATGATCAGAATATATAATATGAAATAATGTTTTTTAATTAAAAACATTTGGTGGAAGCATATAAGTAATACGCTTTCATATTCTGAAAAACGTAGATTAGGTTATGTATAAGTTTAGATTGTATGTGTATTCCCGTGTGTGTGTGTGTGTGTGTGTGTGTGTGTGTGTGTGTAGCACCAGAATTTGGCTCTTTCTCTTTTTTTGCTTATTTTCAAGTGTTTCCCCCTGGGTCCTGGCACTCCATCACCCTTGTTTTCTTTCCTCTCACACATGTGTATATGGTTACTAAGCCAAAGACAGCCTGTCTGTGGGTCTGAATCCACCTTTTTCATAGAGTTCTTTAATCTACTACAGACTCTCATCATTTCCAGCCACCATGACTTCTTTGCACTCCAATGTCTGTTTCCTCACCCATCAAGTCAAAGGGCTCTGGTTTGGGTCCATCTCCAATGTCCAAATACAAAGCTGGTTTTAGGTATGTTTCCTTTCCTTTCTGGATCACAATCCTACCTTCTTGTCTAGTCTCTTAAAAACATGGTTTCATGAATTTTTGACTGTCTAATTACTTAAGGTCCATATTGCAATGCTGGATAACTTTCCTGGCGCCAAGTTCCACAGCACTGTCTTGAAGCAGAAGGGAGCCCACTTAGAGTCAGTAATAATGACTAACAGGTTAGCACATATGTCTACCAATGTGTTCTGTGCTTTCTGTTTTATTCTTTATCGCCTTAATTTTAATATTTATTTATTTTTATTTTATGTGATAATTGCTTGCCTGCATGGCTGTGTGTTTATTATATTCATTATGATTCCTCTGGATCTGGAGTTACAGAAAGTGGTTAATTCTGGTCATGAGCAACAAATGTTCTTCATCGCTGAGACATCTCTTTAGTCCATTATTCCCATTCTTAATCAAAAGCTTTCAGCTTTTCTATTGTGAAGTTCCAAAGAAAGTCTTCAGGAAGCATACATAGAAGATATGCAAGCCTGCAGTTGTGTGTGTGTGTGTGTGTGTTTGGGGGTCTTTCCTGTAATACCTTACAAAGTTACTTGCAAATACAAGTAGAAAAAAAACATTAACCAAAGAGATTTATGATGACTTATGTAGTCAATTCTATTTATCCTCTCAATGTTGGTAGATCACATGGATTATGAATATGAAGACAGTGCTGGTCTACATGACTTCTTTCAGGGAGCTTTTCTCTGTAGTACACTGAAGGAGGGAGCTGAATAATTGTAATTCCTAGGCACGTTTTTAATCTATTGTCACTTAAACTTCAGCCCTCACATTTTACTCTCTATTGAACTTAGTTACATAGATCTGTGTCTGTCTCCTTCACTAGGGAAGATAGGAGAGAGAGTAGAGACTCAGCTAACAACATGAGAGAGGTGCTAAAGAAGAACCCAACTACTGTAGAGATGTCGTTAGACAGAGAGGCTAATGGTCCCCTCAGTGTTACAGCTGAAGAGTCCCTTATGCTCTTGGTCATCCACTTGAGAAGTTTTACTTAGCTGCTAACTAGTGGAAATATGTTTGTTTATAGTTGATATACAGTGGTGAAAAAAATGACAAAGTATCAATCCAATGTGCTAAGAACCCAGTTCTCAGGACTGTCTGCATGGCCACGTGAGGACCATGTTGTGAAGTTGGCTTCAGGAAAGATTGTGCACAGAAGTACTAGTAAGAAAAGGTTTTAATCACATTGAAGTCATAGGCAGTCAGAGGTTGTGCTGACCTGATGCCCAACAACCTACCAAGCAACCATATTCCAAAATCGAGAACAGGAGGGGATTTTCAGCCCCTTGGTCCACATCAGACCTGCCACCTCTGACTGCCTTCATCTTCGCTAGCCCACCTGCTCACTTTCCAATAGATGAAAGCTGTAGCCCGATTCAAGATGGCCTTTCAGGTGATGAACCTATTTCTTTTTCTTAAATGCTACTTTGAAATGCTAAGAACATCTGAACTGAGTCTAGCTTTTTGGGGTCAGGTTAGGCAAACAGAATGTTCTCACGTTTATTCCACATGTGCAACCATTCTAATAGGTGAAGCAAGCCTTCATCTTCCCCGCTGCATCGACTCAATTTCCCTTCCACAGGTAGCTAGATGTACAGTAAATATCTCATGCTTGGGAAACCAGTACCTTTCTAGTCTTCGCATCTAAGTAAGTAAAATCAAACTCTTCAAAATGCTTGCACAGACCCAGGTTTCAAATATAATAGGAAATATTGCTAATTACTGTAGTTAAATATGACAGTAAAGATAATGAGGAAATGGACAAGGAAAGAATTTGAGGTTCCATGGAGAAATGTAGGTGTTGAAGCTGATTTCTTTTACTTAGCTTATCTGGACATGTTGAACATTTCTGATCCCAAACTTTTAGTCAATTTCAAGGTACGATCACACCTAAGGTTCAGAATGGTTACTCTGAAGTTCAAGGTTGAATGTAAACTTGTAAACTCTGAACAGCAGAAGGAAGTATAACTAGAGAAAGAACTGCAAGCTCCCGGAGATGCACATGGTTTTATTCGTAGTTCAGCACTTGGGAGGCTGAAGCAGGAGAATGAGCCTGATACCAAGACGGACTACAGAGTGAATTCCATATAGCCTGGGCTACATGGTAAGACTCTTAGAGAGAGGCAGAGAGGCAAAGAGAGGGAGGGGGATTTCATTAGCAATGAAACAGTGCAATTTATAACAGAGTTTTATATGAATCATTTTATAAATAAAATGATAGGATTTGGGAAAAATTTTTGAATCAGAAGACTGAAAATAAAAACTACTTCATTTTTTGAGGGGGACAATTACCACCCTAAAATTTGGAGAAATTGGCCAACAGAGGCAATCACAACTAAGAGAAGCTTCATAAAGAAGAAATCTTGACCCTGAGTGGGGTAAACACTGAGAGTTGTTCTCAAGAACCTTCTGGAGGCCGGGGAGGTACCTGTTGTGGATTTAAAACTTCTAGATGCCCTTGTCTGAGGCAGCTGTAATCATTCATGGATTTACTTCCAGAAGCCTCACCAGGTTCTCACTTTAAAGATTAGTGGAAAATTCCCTCTGTGTCTATAGCCTGACTTCCAAAGGCAGTGACTCATCAGCATCCTCTTTGCCCAAGGGGACTGGTAATGGGTGGACTCTCACTACCTTTAGTTTCTTATCACTGGAACAGGGAAAAAGAAGCAAAGCTGAGGACCAATGCTGAAGATTGCAGCTCAGGAGCTCAGACCAACTGCCAACAGGAGATTTTGCTGTCAGAGTGATGAGTGCAATTCCATCTCTGTGGAGACAGAGGCCAGGAGATCACTGTAAACCCTTGGCCAGCTTGATTTACAGAATGCATAGCACAAAGAATGAGCCTTCATGTAAACTGTAGACATTTTCTGATAACGATGGGTCATTGTAGCTCTACCTATTGTAATAAACATGGCGTTTGGGGGCAGATGTGCTGTAATGGAGGAGGCATTGATGCATGCATGGGAACATGGAAAATGTGAGAAGTCCATGTATTGGTCTCTCAAATTTGTTGAGTAGTTTTTTTAAACACTGCTTTAAAATAAAGTATATTGAAAGTTTTGATGCAATAGTTTTCTTTAATTGAGTCCAGTAATAATAACACTGACATAGTCAGTTACATCACTTGGGAGAAACAGAATGTTCCCTTAGGAGAAGGTAGGCCTTCTCCTACCTGTAGAGAGTCATAGTGGGTTCAGATCTCATCTGTCTCTACATATTGCAAAACAGAGAAAAATGAACTGAATGCGATTGACAGACTAAAAATGAGAGAACGGGACAAGATAAGGTGCTCTGTTAAACTCCTGCGTCACTGGTGGGAGTGCAAACTGGCACAGCCCCTTTGGATGTCAGTGTGGTGATTTCTCAGAAAATTGGGAAACAACCTTATTCAAGACCCAGTAATACCCCTTTTGAGTAAATATGCTCAATCATACCACAAGGACATGTGCCCAACTATGTTCATAGCAGCATTGTTTGTCATAGCCAGAACCTAGAAAGAACCTAAATGCCCCTCAACCAAAGAATGGATAAGGAAAACATGGTACATTTACACAATGGAGTACTACACAGTAGAAAAAAATAACATCTTGAAATTTGCAGGCAAATGGATGGAGCTAGAAAACATCATATTGAGTGAGGTAACCCAGAGCCAGAAAGGCAATTACCATATGTACTCACTCATAAGTGTTTTTAAAACATAAAGCAAAAAAACATAACCTACAAATAAAAATCCCAAAGAACCTAGACAACAATGAGGATTCTAAGAAGACATACATGGATCTAATCTTCAGGGGAAGTAGAATTGGGAGCATGGGGACCATGGGAGAGGGTTGAAGGGGAGGGAAGAGGTTAGGAGGGGAGCATAGAAAAATGTAGAATTCAATAAAATCAATAAAAAGATACTCTGTTAAAACCATGGAAGGCAGAAAAAATGGGAATAAAAGAAACAGAAAGCTGTGAAAACAAAAAAGAATTATGAATATATAATATAAAGATACCATTGAATCATATGAATCACTTGAAATGTGGATGTCATAAATGAGATTGTGAGAATAGGTAAGAACTAAATGAGTATTGTCCATAAAATGCAGGCAGGTTAAAAGTGAAGGAGTAGAAAACAGTAGACTAGGTTAACACAAACTAAACCAAAGTTGTGTAGTTGCATTCAGTGTGAACAAACAGACCTAAAGAGAAGATTGTCAGTATACGGAGCGGCATTGACAAATGATCGGAGTCGAGATTTGAATTTCTAAAAGTCTAACAACTCGTTTATGCAGGTTCTGAACATCAGAGTTTCCAAAGATACAAGGCAGAAACTATTATGAAGAAAAAAAATTATGAAGAAAAACAGGGTTCACTCTTGTGCAAGGCCATTGATCATCTATTCCACAATATAATCTCCATCATTGGGGAGGTGAACAGCAGTGAGATACCACATCACACTGGTAGAAGAGATGAATCCAGAGCATGTGGTGCTTCGGGAATCGAATTCTTTCTTGGTAGCATGCAGAGTGACACAGACACTTGGGACAGCAATTTCTTGGAGCTAAGCACAGCTCAGTACTCAAGCAGACACTACACTTCCGGGCACATGCACGACTGTCCACTCAAACAAAAATTCATTTAATGTGTTTTTTTAGCAGCTTTATCCACAGTTGTTCTAGACTAGAAATCATCAAGATGCCCTTCAATCGATGAAGCTGTGGGCATATTTGGGTGCACTCATCTGATGGAATATTGCTCACTGATGAAAAGTTACCAATTAAGGCTCAAAAATATAGAACCTTCAATATGTAATGCTAAATCTTTTCTTAACATACAAAAAATATTTCTGCCTAAAGAAAGGGATGAGCATAGACAGGAGACTGTGAAATGAAATTTGAAGCCACAATTATTAAAACACAAAGTGCTACTGAGAGCATAAATGGCACCACCCAAAACAATAATACAATTATTTGTGTCACAATTAACACAAATTCCAACAATAACTTCAAATATTAATGATCCAATTTTCTGATCAAAAAGCAAAGGCTGGCTGAATGGAGCAAGAAACTAAATTAATCCATCTATTTTTTTAAATAAGAAATACATCTTAGCTTTAAAGATAAAAATACTCTTAAAGGGATGACAAATGTGCTCTAACAAATGGAGCAAGGAAGCAAACAGCTGTCACTATCCTACTCTCTGACCAAGCAGATGTCAAACTAAAATTAAATCAGAAGAGATGAAGACAGACACTTTTTAATTAAGGGAGTAGTTAACCAAGACATAACTAATCTAAATGCACTTGGGCCAAAGTATAGTGTTCACAGTGTCATAGAATGTACTGTTTTATTTAAATATACACATTAATATCTACTCATAAACTGCAGGGGATTTCAGTACCCCACTTTATCCAACAGGAAAGCCACCAAGACAAAAACAAACATCAGAATTAAATATTATCATATATCAAACAGACCTAATAGATATCTACAACAAAAACAAAGCAACAAAAAACACAAATGCTTCTCAGCAGAATGTGGAAGCTATTCTTAAACAGACCACATGCTGGAACCCAGAAGTCTGTACAAATTCAAAAGACTGAAATAAGTCTTTATAATCCTATGCTCTATCTGACCACAATTCTATAAGACCTAAATTTGATAGCAGACAAATCTCTAGGAAATACACAAACTAGTGGAGATTAAACAACTCATTCCTGAATGATTAATGGCCCAAAGAAGCAATCAAGATGAAAATAAAAAATTTCCTCTAACTAAATAAAAATGAAAACAACAAACTATAACATCTGGAGCACATTGAAAGCAGTCTTACAACGGAAGCTTTAGGTATCTACACTCAAAAAACTAAATCAGAAGAAATCAAATCCAAACCCAGTCAAAGGCAAGAAATAATAAAATTCAGAGCAGGAGTTAATGAAACAGAATCAAAGAAAACAATACCAAGAGTCAATGAATTCAAAGGCTGGTTCTTAGAGAAGATAAACAGGATTGGTAGATCCTTGACCCAACTAACCAAAAGAAAGAAAGAATCCAAATTAGGACAATCAGAAATGAACAGTATAATGTTACAACAGACACCAAGGACATGCAGGTGTGTTTAAAAACCCTATATTCCTTTAAGTTGAATAACCTAAGAGAAATAGATGAATTTCTACATTTAGACAAACTACCAAAATAAAGCCAAAATGAAATCAATAACCCAAAATGGATCCATAATAAGTGAGGAGATTGCAATAATAACAAAAAGCCCCCAAACTGAAAGAAAAAAAAAGGTCAGAGTTAGATGGATTTACATCAGAATTCTACCAGACTTTCACAGCTATGATCACTTGCTTGTCCCAGCTGCCTAAAACCAAAATAATCACACAGAAACTGTATTAATTAAATCACTGCTTGGCCCATTAGTTCTAGCTTCTTATTGGTTAACTATCACATCTTAATTTAACCCATTTCTAACAATCTGTGCATCACCATGAGGTCGTGGCCCTATCAGCAAAGTTTCAGCACTTCTCTGGCAGCAGATCCATGGCATCTCTCTGACTCTCCCCTTCTTTCTCGCAGCATTCAGTCCAGTCCTCCCTGCCTAAGTTCTGCCCTATCAACAGGCCAAGGTAGTTTCTTTATTTATTAATTGTAATCACAACACACAGAGGGGACTCCCACATCATTTGTGTGTGTGTGTGTGTGTGTGTATGTATAGTATATTTAGAAATTTGTATTTAGGAATATGAATGTGTTGTTTGTTTTCTTTTACTTAGGCCCTCATCGAAACACCAAAATGTTGTTGGTTGTTTTACTCTTTGCGGGTTCAGCTACAAGATCCCGAATAAGTCACATATGGAGGCTTATTCTTATTTATGCCTGGCCTTAGCTTGGCTTGTTTCTAGCCAGTTTTTCTTATCTTAAATCATCCCATCTATTGTTTACTTCTGGGCTTTTATCTTTCTCTATTTCTGGATACCTTTTCTTTACTTCTTACTCTGTGTCTGGCTGTGTAGCTGGGTAGCTGGCCTCTGGTGTTCTTCTTCTTTTCCTCTTAGATTTCACCTCCTACTTGTTCTCTCTGCCTGCCAGCCCCACCTATCCTTCCTCCTGCTTTGCTATTGGCCATTCAGCTCTTTATTAGACCATCAAGTGTTTTAGACAGGCAAAATAAGACAGCTTTACAGAGTTAAACAAATGCAGCATAAATAAAAGCAGCACATCTTTACAAATTAAACAAATGGTCCAGAGCATAAACAAATGTACCACTTCTTAAAATAATAATATACAACATAAATGCATGTATGAAACAATTAATGAAAAAAGAGACCTTGAATTTGAAAGAGAGCAAAGATTGGTATATGGGAATGTTCAGAGGGAAGTGAGCAATGGTAGAACAAACTATAGTACAATCTTGAAAAATAAAACAATAAAAAAGGTCATCACTATTATTTCAGGGAGCATGGCAGCAGGCAGGCATTGTGACACAAGCAGCAATCTTAGAGCTCATATCTTGAACAACAATTAGGACAAAGTGAGAAAACATGGAATGGTCTGAGCCTTTGAACTCTTAAAGCACCCCACCCTCACCCCAGGGACATACTACCCACCTGCAAGGAGACACATCCTAAAGCTTCCAAACAGTGAATGCAATTGGGGGCCAAACATTGAAATGCCTGAGATGGCAGGGGAGATCTCATTTAAACCACTGTCTTCTACTCCCTGATTCCCAGAGTCCTGTGGCATATAACAATGTAAAATGCATTTAGTCAGCTTTACAAGGCCTCGATCTTTTATAGGCACTGCACTGTTTAAAATCCAAAGTCTCTTCTGAGACTCCAAACAATCTCTTCATTGTAATCTCCTGTAAAAAATCAAAGAGTAAATTACATTCTTGTAGCACATAATGACGTAAGATATGCATTACCTTCCCCAAAGGTAGGAATTAGGGGAATAAAGAGAAAATACTGTACCAAAACAAGAACAAAATCTAGAAGAAAACACCAAATTCTCCAGCTCCATGGCTAGTGTCGAAGGGCTCAGATGGATCCTCCTTTCCAATATTGGGGCCTGAACACACTTTTCCCTGTGGGCTTATTTCACTTCCTGTATGCTGCTGTCCTTGGACCATTTTCCACAGCTCCAGAGTCTCAACTTGGAGTCTCCATGGAAATTTAAGTCTAACCTTCACAGCATCACACAATAGCCTCTCTGGGCCTCCCCTGTCATGGGTCTGCCCTCAGTGATGGTCCTTAACCATGGAGGAAGACTTCACAACCCCTCTCCTTGTATATTTTTCATGAGCCTTAAGCTACACCAACAAGCTTGGCTGTCAGCTTGGGATGGACTCAGGCCCCTTTGAATTACATTTACAGCAGTTTTTTGTTTGTTATTCTGTTTTGGGAACAGAAAATTACTCAGGTCATTTCCTTCTGCAAGCTTTTGCTTAACTAGGTGAGGTGCTAGGTAACATTATTGCTGGGGAGATGTGTGTCTTATCACTTCAAATGATGACAGACCAAACTGCAGATAGTACAAAAGTTTAGCGTTGTTAATCAATGAGTTTTATTGGGGCTACTTACAGCAGTATTGGTTAGGGGTTACTGACAGGTGCAGAAATGATTCAAAAGACAATTGCATTACCAAAACCCATTCCAGGGCATATGGCAGCTCACATAGCTAGGAACATGGAGCATACCACACAGCCTACAGGCAGCTTAACAGGTTGGAGAACACCCTCCAGATGCTTCAGTTGATCCATCACTCTTCCAGGTAGCTTGTTGATCCTGGTTTCTTGGTTTGGTTGCTCTCTGCTTCCTTCAGGCTAATCAACTGGAGTCTGCTCTTCCAGGCAGCTGGCTTAGTCTGAGAGCCTTCTTTGCTTGTCTGTGAGGGACTTGTAGTAACTTTACTGTTTATACACTCTGATGGGTTGGTGGGTAGTAGGAAATCTGCTATTTGAGTTGTTTACTTCCTGTTTTAAGGATCTTCTCTGCAGTATTTCACCTCCCCTTACAGCAGTGGTTCTCAACCTTTTTAATGCCTCCACCATTTAATACAGTTCCTCATGTTGTAATGACCCACAACTATAAAATTATTTAGTCGCTGCTTCATAACTTCAAATTTGCTGCTGTCATGAATCATAGTTAAATATCTGATATACAAGATGTCTCATTTGTGACCCCTAAAGTGGTCATGAGCCACAGGTTGAGAACCACTGTCTTAGAACATCCTTTTGTGCCATATCCCTGAAAATATCCTGTCTTAAGAAATGTCCTCCCAAGATGCATGGTTTTAATTGAGGAGGGAACAGTTATACAATATAGGGTCTTTCCTTAAGGGTAACCCCCATTTTTCCAGTGTCTATCAGGACCCTCATATATGTACATATATATATGTACATGTATGTGTGTGTGTGTGTGTGTATCACAAGTACAACTTGATCAGTCTGTATAATGTTACCTGTATTATATATCTTTTCAGGAATGAACATTTGGTACTGGATAACCAATTGATGTGCTCTTCACTGAGGAAGACTGCTTCTCTGGCTCGCAGCATTCTTTAACTACCTGTGGTTCTCTGTGTAGGCCTCATGATAAGTCTTACACCTGGTGCTCCTCTCCTCCTCTACCTGGACATTCTGTATGTCTTTACACCCATTTGTTCTTTGCCACTGCAGGCCTTGGTAAGAATGATCCCTAGTACCCATGTGACAAGGTCAATATTATACTGCCTTGACATCTCCTCCACCAAAGAAATTAGTTCACTAATTTTAAATTGAGCATCAAGCAGATTCTTTGGATAGGGTGGAATGCGGTCTCCCCCTTTGTCAAGCTATCTCAAGAATGGCCTCTAGCCCAGTTGCTCATAGTGTTTCCCTCTGAAACTTCTTGAGGTGGCCCTCAGAGTTCACATAGCTCTCAGCACGGCTGTCTTCCAAGCGTCTACCAGGATATCCCATTAAGTATATGATAGCATTATTAATTTTAAGCAAAATAAGTGAAAAATACAAAACATAAATGTGGTCACTTAAACAATTTTAATGTAATTAGGCAACATGAATTACATTCACAAGTTTAAACCGTGAATTAAAGGCTTGATGCCCAGTCTGGAGCTGTTAGCAGGTGATGGAGCCTATATGATCCAGGACCTGACGGAAGGAAGTTGGGTGGCTGGGAGTGTGTTGTAAGGGAACACTGGGAGTCATGTCCTGTCAAAACAGTCCAGAAATGGAGTCCTCTGAGGAGAATTCTGAGTGCTTGTGTGAATACTTCAAGAAAACAGGAGTCTTGAGACCTCAGCTTCTTCAAAACATGGGCTTATTCTTGGAGTGTGTTTTCCTGTTCCTCCCAGGTGTAGCAGATAGGAGTGAGTTTACTTTAGATTACTCATTGGTGCTTGCTGTTGCTATTCAATTAATGTTTAAACTATCCTTTATATGGCTCTGTGGACAAATGTGCTTCTGCCGCGTGAAGCTTGTCATGTGATTGTATACAGGTCAGACTCATGAGAACTTTACTCTTGAGACCTTTCTTAACCCTCAGAATGTGAACTGTCTAGGGCTCGGAATAAACAAGCCTATTTCATGAGACTTTAATTTGTCTCATTTGCCTGATCCGTTTTCCCAGGTCCCACACTGCCTCTACAGTGGTGACAAAGTCCCTTCTTTCTATTTTTGCTTCCAGTTTACCAAGATCAATGTCTTCTACCATAAGCTTCGGTCATACTGATCCACCTTATCACAGGCCAAATATGTCAAAGGAAAAGAAACCATGGATGGTGTGCTGGCTGGTCTTAGGTCAACTCGACACAAGCTAGAGTTAGCTGAAAGGAAGGAATCTCAATTGAGAAAAATGCCTCTATAAGATCAAGCTGTAATGCATTTTCTTAATTAGTGATTGATGGAGGAGGGCCTAGCCCATTGTTCGTAGCCCCACACTGGGCTGCTGGTCCTGGGTTCTCTAAAAAAAGAGGCTGAACATGCTACAGGGAGCAAGCCAGTAAGCAGAATTCCTCATAGCCTCTGCATCAGTGCCCACCTCTAGATTCCTACCCAGCTTGGGTTCCTGTCCTGGCTTCCTTTAGTGATGGCCTACAATGTAGAAGTATAAACTCTATAAACTGTTCATCTCAACTTTCATTTTGGTCATTGGACTTTGTCACAGTAACAGAAACATTAAGGCAGATGACCTAAAAAGGAAAAAAAAAAGCAAGCATTCATTTTGACTCACTGTGGGAAGGTGCATGCACAAACAATGCACACATTTTTAAAGAAGAAAAAGGAGGAAGAAGATGAGGAGGAGGTATATAAGGAATGAGCTGAAACAACAGCAAAGCAGCCCGTCAGCTCCATAAAGGGCTGGCTAAATCAGAACAATCATCTGTACTTTGTCTTCATTTAAAAACCAGCCTCGAAACAATTGCTCCATACACTATAACTTAGAGGAAGAAGACAAAAAGTCTGTAAGTAGATGTGGTCTAGAAACACATGATTGATGAGGAGGAGGCAAGTCTCTGACCAAAAGTCCAGCTTGGTAAAGCAATGGGTTAAATGGGCTATTTCCGGGAATATGGGTGAGGGGTTACTTACAGGAGTAGAAATCACTCAAAGACAGCTGTATCACCAAAGCCCACCCAGCACAGGTGACAGTTCATAAACCCGAGAACCTGGAGCTCCCTTTAGAAGCTCAGTAGTTTGAGGATGTTCTTTTAGGTAGCTCGGTTTTTGTCTGCGATAATTAATATTAAGATAAATTTTAAAATAGCTGTGCCTGAGAGCCAAAAAACAATGCCTCTAACATGTAAGCCCTTCCCTTGTACCAGCTGTATACAGTCAGCCCACTTCCCTCCTTCCTGAAATAGCTGGACCATTCTTAAAACCTATCCAGCCTTACAAAGTTCTCTTACTACCTCAGCTATTCTTGCAAGACAGTGAATGGGTCAAGCTTAGCTACATGCTAAGTTCCGCTTTTGTATAAAATGCTTGCTTGCTCACTCAGGATAACTGAGATATCTGTGTACATCTGCTACAAAAAGTAAGCTTTGCCTGCACGCAGGCAGGATATGAGTTAACTTGATCCCCAAACTGTAACTTTGTGGTTTTGCCTTTATAAGCCCTGGGCTGATGTGACCAGATGCTGCATCTTGGCTAGATGCAGGCTCTCAGATGCAGCCCTGGTACCAGGTGCCTGCTTCCAGTATCTAATAAAAGCCTCTTCTTATTAAATTTATTCATGGTCATGGTGAATCTCTGAGCAAGCCCAGACCCATAACATTTGGAGGTCACACTGAGATTTGTCTTGTTGGTTCCCAGGGACTCCTAGCCTGAAGTTTACAGGTAAAATGGAGAACCCAGTGCTTAGGGGCCACCAAACATTCAGTTAAACCAGATTCACCATTTTTTCAGGACATGGGTCCCTGTGGTCTCCCAGCCGGGGGCCAAGAGACTGAAGACCTCAGTGCTTAGGGGAGCCACTGGCAGGTACCCAACTCCTAGACCTCACAAAGGAGCCATGAGTCCCTGAGGGCTTCTGGCTTGGGAGTTGACACATAGATCTGAGAGGTTCCATGTAGGGTTAAAGGCCTGAACTAACTTCCTGGCTCACTCACTTTGAAAACCCACCCAAAACTCACAAATCCCTGAGCTCAAAACTGTATCAATCCCTATCTTAAAATCCCACCAATACCTGGGCTTGTCCCAAAATCAAGACTTGAAATCCCACTAATCTCTGCCCTGAAAATTTCTATCCTGGAAAACTCTACCTCCCAAGAAGCCCTTTATAAGCCTGTGCCCCTGAGTAGAGGCAGCCACCGTCTTTGTGTCTCTCCCAGTAAATCTCCTGTGTAAAGTTCGTGGTGTGGTATGACTTTGTAGTATTCCTTGACTCCTGACTGCCAGGATGCCCTTCTCCTCAGTGCTGTTAACCCAGAGTTTGGGGAAGCCATCATGGGGTTTCTGGCCTAGGGTTGAGGTGTCAGAGAAGCCCAGTGCTTGGGGAGCTACCAATAGGTTCTCAATGTCAGAATTGTGAAAAGAGGCACTGGAAAACCTCCAGAGGAGAGGGTAAGGACCCTGTCTGCTGAGCACTGATCTCTGAGACTCATGGGAAAGGTTGGATGTAGCATTAATTTCTGAGTCAGTCAGGAACAGGGCCAGCCCTTGTTTGGCCGGGAAGAGAAGGAAATAGGAGTTAGTTTGTCTGGGTGGCCGCCAAAGTATATGTCTGTTTCATGCTGTATGGGATGTTAATTGTAACTTCTTGGTTTTGAAAGAGACATTAAAACAATGGGTCAAAATCTTTGATTCAGAAGATCTCATCAGTGTGTATCCTGTGGTGTGGGCTTCATTTTTTTTTTCTGTCTCCATTTCTTGTAAGTGTCCATGCTCCTCTGTGTCCTGTGATGTGGGTTTCATTTTTGCTCTCTCCATCTCTCGTACCTACTTGTACTCCAGTTAATCTTTTCCAGTTGAGGTCATGGGGGCCAGACCCAGCAAGTGAGGAAAGGGAGGGAGCAAGTGTGGCAGGTCCATCTGGCTAGTACTTCTTCTCTCAGCTGCCTCCTTCTCCCATCTATAGTCAGGGCTGAAACTCTGCCTGCCACCACCTCCTGTGCTACTGGGCTGGGGCTATGCATGCACCCCTCCCCCACCCCAGGCATGCTGCCCCATAGACACTATAACACCCACCGCAACTTCCTGTGGGTCTAAACACTCCTGCCTTACTGGTGCCCAAATCCAGCTCCTGGGCATCTCAAAATGGGACTTGGCAATGCTTTGTTGTTGTTGTTGTTTTTAAACAGTTGGATTTCCCTGGTCAGCACCAGTTCTAAGTAGGTCACTGAATGCCAGCAGAAGAGGCTTCATGGAAAATGGGGGCCACTGCCCCTGTGGTCACTGTTCAATAGACAGGGTTCAGAAGTTCTTATCTCTGAGCCTTCTTTGTTCTCAGTTTACTCTGGTCCTTTCCCCTGGGCACTGGATTTATATGGACAATGTTGGAATATGTTTTGTGCTGTTCTACTTTATTGAAAAGTGGCTCTGGAGCTGGGTATGGCTCCCTCCCCTAGACTTACATATGTTTGTTTAAAAAGTTTTCTCTAAGCTCTCTGTCCCATGTCAGCTGGGCTACCTGGCTTTGAGACAGGGAAAGCTAAGAATAGAATACTGGTTTTATTTGGCTCTCTAAGACGTTTGCTAAATTATATGCTTTATCTCAAGATTTCTAAGGCTATTGTGTAACTTTTCATACCTCAAGATTTGCAAGTTTATTAGATATGGCTAAAGATATATAAAATCTATAACAAAAGGGTAACATAAAACGTATAACAAAATGGTTGATAATTAAAAATCTACACATGGGTAATCTTAATTTACTACAACATATTGTGCATGTAACAGTTATGGAGAAACTAGGAGCTATTCTCCAGACAGGGGCATGGTTAAATAGAACTGGTATGCAGGAGACAGAGATTTCCGTGTCCTTGGGCAAAATGGTGATCATGTTGCTCAATCTGTGGAGAAGGCTGTGGCCCAGAAAAGGGAAGGGATGGTCTAGAACCAGCAGAAAGAAATGGGTTAGTTGCTTGGGACTCAGGTTGACAGTGCACTCAGGCAGGAGATGATAGTCCCTGACGGCTGGTGGCCCCTGAATAGGACATTTTTGGGACAATGTTCCCCATGGGGCTTTTGCGATGGGGAATTTCATCCTGGTATCCACCAGAAATTGGGCTGAGTGACTTCCTACCCACTGATGCCTTAACCAAAGACTCCTGGAGGACTAGGAGAGTGGAGCTCTAGCCCTTTAGACTGATTTCTTGTGGCTGCATCTGTATAAGCCTGTCTCCTTTTAGGAGCAGCTGGGACAGTTTTCCAGTGTCCTCTTTCCTTACAGGGAATTTTATCTAGTAGAACTTTATCTAGATTGATATTTATCTAGTGGGGGCTTCCCTATTTCCCCCCTATTTTTCTTGTTGGGCTTCCCTTTTTCCCTTTGGATTATACCATCCTAAGTTCCAAACTGTGAATGGGATGGTGGCGACCAGCCTGTTTTCATGTTATGCAGTGTTTGGTCCGGGAAGCTCACTTTTGTTTGGCAGCATTTCTTTTACTGAGTGATTTTTTGGACTACTTCTAGAGCTGAGAAATATTTATGTCTATGAAACCCTTGAGTTTCTGAATTTTTTTTTCTGAATGTTTGTGTAATAGAAGTCAAATTTCAAACCTGGGTATTGTCTGGGGCTAGAGGGTCAAAAGGAAAGTATGTTTGAAAAGTTTTCCTTAAGTATTGGTGTGTCTAGCAGAAGTGTTAGGGCTCCATTTTGGTCAGGTGAGAAAGAAAGTCTCCTTAATTTTGCGTTGGTTTTTTTCTTACATCTCAAAAACATGGCCAAGAAGACCTTTAGGACTATTGTCCTGAATATGTTACTGCTCCCCAGAGGTGACCAGAGTTTAAAAACAATTGTTAGTCATCAGTCCAAGTGGGTTGGAGGGTTAGTAAAACGGACTCTCTGTTTTCAACATGATCCACTCTGTCAATGGAACTTTTCACTAAGGTTTTAAATTGGTTTATTAAGTTTTTCATTCCCAGCCATATCTCAGCTTGACTTTCTTAAACAATTCAAACTTTATTTTTGTGCTTTTGATTGACTTCCTTATTCCCTTTATCACTGTATCCTTCTCTTCTTTGAGTGGTTTGGATTCTTTGGGAGTTTGTGAAGGTAATTTTCAATAGGGTCTATTACTATGGGGTTTGTAGGAGGAATATCATTTTGGTTTTTAGCTTTGTTTGTAATTTTGCATTGGGACTTGTGAATCTGGAGTTTTTTTGCTGAGTTTTTATTCAAGTCATCTTTCTTCGTTCAGCAGGGGTAATTTCTTACAATGTTAGGAGGGGCTTATTCATAGCAGAATTTGGGATGTTGCCTGATATTTGGGGTTACAGCATCTACCCTATGTTTTCTGCTCTTTGGCCACAGTTTTATGCCTTTAGCAGTTTGTATAATGAGCTTAGAAACAGGTTTTCCTGGCAGTGTACACTTGTCATAGGATGCATGAAGAGATAGGGCAACTGAATGGTCCCGATTAGGCAGCTGGCAGGGCCCTGGTGGCCCCAAAGACATGGAATGGTCTAGGTCTCCCAGTTCTGTGGTGGCTGTAGAATTCCTTATGTAGTGCCAGCTGAGAGCTGGCACATCCCAAAGGGAAAAAGAAAGGATTGGAGGAGGTGATGGTCCCAGGAAAGCAACCAAGAGGTTTTGGAGCAATTGAAATGGGTCAGGGAAGTTGAGGTAGCCTACCTGGGTCTCCATGCCACGTGGGTCAGCTCCTTTCTACCTTTTGATACAGATCTTCCATGTGCATGCTGTAAAGTGAGGATGCTCTTGGTCCCTTTCTCCTTTGATACAGATCTGCCATGTGTGTGCTGTAAAATGAGGATGCTCTTGGTCCCTTTCTCTTTGGATACAGATCTACCATGTACACTCTGTAAAGTAAGGATGCTCTTGGTCCCTTTCTCCTTTGATACAGATCTGCCATGTGCATGTTGTAAAGTGAGGATGCTCTTGGTCCCTCTTTCTTTTGCTGCTTATGTTTGGTTTCATATTGAACAATCTATTGTCAAGCTCAAGGCTATAAAGATTCATTCTTATATTTCCTTCTGAAAGTGTTATGGATTAGAGATTTCCTGAGAACATTTTGAGAGAGATCCATGGCCAAGAACCAGGCCAAGCTCAGGGAGTCCAATTGAAGAGAGGGTGGCAGGATTATATGAGTAAGGGCAGGGGTTGTCAAAGATCATGATGGGGAAATCCGCAGAGTCAGGTGACTCGAGCTTGTGGGAGCTTATGGACTCTAGACCTACAGCTGGGGAGTCTGCATGGGGTGTGCAGTTGTGTAACTTGGCCTGTTTGAGGGACCCCTGGCTGTGGGATCAGAATCTATCCCTGGTGCATGAGCTGATTTGGAGCCTATTTCCTATGGTGAGATGCCTTACTCAGCCTTCATTCAGGGAGGAGGGGCTTGGTCCTGCCTCAATTTGCTGTGCCAGGCTTTGTTGACACCCCATCAAAAACTTTACCCTTTCTGAGGACTGGATGGGGACATGTTGGGGGGAAGGTAGGGAGGAAACAAGAGGAGCAAAGCGAGGGGGAACTGAGGTTGGTATGAAAAAAATGAATAAAATTTTTTTTTAAAAAAAGAAAATTCACTTGTTGTTTTGTAATTGCATTTTATATATTTTAAAACATATTACAAGTTTAGTCCTTTTAAATGATCATAAATAACCAAATACATTTAATTTTTTTGGTTAACCTTTGATTTTTAACCCTATGAGGCCATATTCATCATAATCTCAGAACAAAAGGCAACTTCTTGTCAAACGCTTGTAACAGTAAAATATTAATATAACTTTATATGCATTAGAAGAACATTTAACTTTTTGGGTATAAGTAATCAGTAGACTGAAAAATATTAAATTGCTAAAAATTGGTTTGCCCTAAAGAACAAAAATTTCATACAACCTAATGAGTACATTATATCTATGTAAACTATAAGGCAGTTAAACCAAAAATAAGTGCCTACAGTCTTGGTGCTTTTCCTTTCATTTCAGGTCCTTTGGGCGATACAGGTGAGAATGACTTTGTCATTAGTAAATAAATTTTATTTAACTAAATTGTTCCATGTTGTATAACAGATGAACTTAAAGCAACTCCTGATAAACAACCCACCGTAAATCACTACAGGTACAACAATGAAACATGGCGGCTTTACTGGGAATGAGTTTCATTTCAGGTGAAAATGAAAATTTTTCTGCTTTTCGAAGCTTTTGGACGTATGTATGCTCAAGAGACATACCCCACAAATACTGAAATATGTTCTTCCTTACTCCTATGAGCTGTGTGATTATTTTAGATCCTAGAAACATCAATAATGCCCCTTGAAGTCTAAGTTCATGACTTCATTTGCATATGCAATATGACATTTTCCTTTATTGAATATTCAATAGCTACCAGTAGAATTAGACCCAATTAGACCTGCATATGTAAAGTTTGAAATGTATTCCTCCCACGCAAACAAATAAACAGGAAAAATTGCTACTCTGTACACAAAACAAGAAAGGAAATAATAACCAAGTTTAGTCTAATCCATGTGTTTCTAGTCAACTTCCTGTATTATCCTCAGATATCTCTATTTTTTTTAAGTTTTAAGTCAGAGTCTTTATCTAGTCCAGCTGGACCTGTGCTCACAATTCACCTACCTCAGCCTTCTGAGTGTTGGATTACAATCATGTGGCCCCATGCCAGCCTGTTTCTCTTAATTCTGTCATCACTGCCATACTTGGGTCTTCCTCAATGTCACTGATTCATACTTACCATGCATATACTCACACATACCTACACACACATCTGTAAACCTACATACTTACCTGCTACATACACACACACGTCTATACACCTACACACATGTGAACATATATGCACAAACATATGTACCTGTACTACTTTTAAACTTTCCTTCAGGATAGTTAGATGTATTCTACTGTTTTCAAAACATATAGAAGTGATGTTGCTGTCTAGAAAGTCTGCAGATCCACAGATTAAAAGATGCAAACTGCTAGGCTCTGGGCTCCTTTGTGTTCACTACTCATGGCTCATCTCCTGTGTTTCTATCCCATGGAGTTCCTTCCTGAGCAGGCTGGCATGTCCTCCTTCAACTGTTTCCTGATTCCCAGTGCATGCTCTGTCCTGGCTCCATGTTTCAAGTCCAGTCACGTGGTAATCCTTATTTTCTTCTTTATAGCCCAGCTCAAAGGCTATTCATTCTTCAGCAGCTTCTCTGATTTCTTCAATATTTGAGGCCTCCTTCCTGCTCTGTTCTGGACTCAACATGCTATAAAGCAGGATGCCCACCTCTCTGCACTTCTCAGCACACAGTGTGAGATGCCTTTCCTCCTCCCTACAGTGCAAGTGTCCTCCATGGTGTCTGTATATGGAAGTGCTCATTCGGTGAACATCGCGGCTGAATGGAGAAATACAGCGCTTACTAATTTTGTTTCCAATGTAGACAATACGTAAAGGTCAGAAGCCCTAACTTGACTACTTACCGCGTCTTTGAATATAAGCACCACACACAAGCATTTTCTGAGTGCGGGGTATGATGGTTGGTGGTCCCCTCTCACCGCCTGGAGAAGTCTTCATAAGAACTCCAGGGACATCAGTTGCCATTACCCCCACTGAACCTTACAGTTTAGGCCTGAATTCAAAACTGGACTTGCTCGGATTCTTCTTCCCCACTCCTGAGCTTCGCTTCACTAATGAGATAAAAGCAGAAGACAAACTTTAGGGACCTAGAAGCATAAATGAGGGCCAGGCCTATTGCATTTTGGAAGAGTGCTTTTTTAAGGTTTATGGACACTGAAATAAACACGGAGGTGGGCAGTTCTCACGGCGTTCTTGTCCTGACTAATCGCTCCTTCTGTGGAGGAAACCTGAGCTGCAAAGGCAACAGCAAGGAGACAAAATGGGCAAAGCTCTCTCTCTCTCTCTCTCTCTCTCTCTCTCTCTCTCTCTCTCTCACACACACACACACACACACACACACACACACACAGACACACACGCATCATGGCAGACATGCTGGCAAGCCAGTCATCTCTCATAGCTACGTTAGTTCTTAGTTTCACCAGAAGATCTCCTCAGCCCAAATGGAAGCTTTTCCTTGGGGAACCTCTTGGTGGTAGTTACTTACACACCTTATTTCCCAGGAGCCCACCGTAGAGTGACTGGACCAGTTTTCAATTAAATTAGAGTCACGGGAGAATGAATGCCATTTTTAAAAAAGGAACAGTTTTCTACCTAATGAATACCTGTCATCTCATGAAATTTAGTAGTATTTGTGGCGTTGTCCATCAAAAAGTAAATGGCAGTGTGTAAAGTTAACAAATTATCGGTGTGGATGCTGCCAGCTCCCTCGTTTCTGAAAATGTCTGGCAGCGACAGCCTGTAGAAGTGTGGAGTCGCAGGCTGCAGATTCCATGGCAGACTAGGGAAGCATCTAACACAGGCAGTCGTGTGCGCCCTAGTGATGGCGGAGGCCTCTGTCCCAGCTTCCTCTACATTTATGTGTTCCGCCATGTGATTGTGGATTTTCATATGTGAAATGTAACACAAATCATAGCTGAAGTCACTATGCCGATATAGCCATACTGTTGGTTGTATTTCCATAACTTATGTTGTGTCTGCTGGTGACATCGTGCGCAGCCTATTGTGTGATTTCACTAGGAGGCTGTGTGCTCCTTCAGAGCAAGTGCCATTGCGTTAGTTAGGAGAGCATCACAACCATGCTTTGACATTTTCAGGTTTTGTTTTCATAGTTAGGGTCTCGTGATGTTATTCCAGTTCATCTCATGAGCTCCAATGATCCTCCTGCCTCAGCCTCCCAAATAATTGGTACTCCAGGTACCTGCCTCCATGCCTATCTTTATTTTCTATTTTTTAAATGTTTAAATGAACAAATAATGACATTTTTGGTCACGTAAAAAAAAATGCTTTTTCTGCCTGGCACTTCATGTCTCCTCCTACTAAAAGTGCTACTTCCCTTACACTACAGGGAACCACCCCTTCTCTATGCTCAGCTCACATGGTTTGCTGGGATCAAGGTGAAGTGCATGGAAAGATGACTTTGACTCTAGCCTCAAGATCTAGCAAAATTGTCTAATTCCTTCATTTGGCCATGATTCACAGATAGGCTTATAAAGCAAAGTATGTTCAATGATACGAAATCTTGGGAATTTTGCTGGGCTCACTGGGGCAAAAAATCAGTTTTGAACTGGGTATGATGGAAAAGTCAATCTGGAATTCCTAGCAGAAATAATAAAGCTACAAGGGCAAGTACGGAGTCAACGGAGAAGCTAAGATGCTGTGAAGAGACGCCATAGACAGGGTGGATTCAGATCATTCCTTACAGTTCTGGAGGCTGCGAGATCAGCGGTCAGGTTTCACCTGTGGTGAGCACCCTCTTCCTGGATTTCTTGTGTCTCCTCACATGGAGAGGGCAGAGAAGAAAGCATGCGCTCTCATGTCCTTTTTTAAAAAGGGTCGTTAATCCTATCAGGAGAGCTTCATCTTCACAAGCTACCTCTGATAGCCACCCCCCTGCAAATCCCCTCTTGGAGGGTCACAGGTTCCGGCATGTGCAGTGACGGACATAGATAATACACAGCCCCGAACAAGGAAGAATGACTGGGGAATGGAGCCCCAGGTTAACAGCAGGGCGCTCGTTCCAGCTCTTCCTGCACTCACATGTGGGAGCTTGTACATTCCCAATTATTGAGCCAGTTTGAGTAGATTTTGTGACTTTGACTTAAGTACCATTTCTACTAAGGTTTGACTTTAAACGGATTTTAGAATAGATTCCAGTGAAGCTCTGGGATGCTGGAGGAGTCAGATGGCATCTGCCACTCTCACAGAAGCTTAATGCCTAAGAACTGATGGGTACTCAACTGCTTAAATAGAGAAATGACAGACAGACAGCAAGGAAAGGAGACAGACAGATAATAGATCATTTAAGCATATTCCCTCAGACTTATCATCTGACATGTGACTCTGAGGGCCCAGGCTGTCTTTTTGAGTATAACATGGTACCCTCATGCCTTCAGTTGTTGAACTAGCTCAGAGCTCTGCACACACAGACTCTTTATATCCAAATCAACAGGTGACTATTCATTCTACTCCTAGAAGCAGGAAGGTAGGTATTTCCCAGCACCTACATCACCTGAACCTTTGAGAAAGTTGACTTTCATACCAAATTCTCTATTGAGACAATTTTTTTTGTTATATGTAATAAAATAGTCATTTTGTGTTAAAAACTCCAGGGATAATTTCATTTTTATTATTTTGTGAGGAGACAGAACAGAGAACAAAACACTGAAGATCTCAGTGATGTTTCAGGGCTTTGCCTCAAAGTTAACTGCCTATTATGGGCTGAGACAAGAAGCAAGGCTGAAGAAAAGAACTCAAGCTTGCTTCAAATAAGACAAGGGAATTTGGGGTCAGGGAAGCCAGTCAAACTTGCCTGAAGAAGAAATAATCATTTTTTTTTAAAAAGGTACAAGGAAAACCAGAACCTCTCTTTATTTGTCATTTGTTTAATAAAGCTGAGTTTTACTAAATATATTTTAAAATTTTAAGCATCTGAGTTAAGAGAAAGAGGAGTGCCCAAAAATACTCAAAACGGCCATTGGACCATTTGGAAAATACACAACAGTTTGGGGGTATAGATCTACAAATATAGAGTTTTATTAGGATGGAGTCAAAGCAGGACTCAGAGATACTTTTTTTTTTTTTTTTTGCAATAGCCTAGCTATAGAGATAGGGAAGAGGCTAAAATCTTAGTTATTGTAAAGCGCAGATGACAAAGACATTGATATTTCACATCAGTGGCTTCAATGTTACAGTAAAATATGATATGAGCATGAAAGAATGGCCAGCATCTTCACTGAGGACCTGACAGAGACTGGCACTGGGCTAAGTGATAAGCAATGTGACCTCATGCAGTCCTCAAGGCAACCTGAGAAAGCAATGACTACTATTGTCCACATTGTACAAAATAAGAAAATTTTGCAGGGGTTGGAAGGAAGCTGCCATATATACAGAGCAATGTCTCTAGCTGAAGACGTCCATCCAGAAAGCAACAAAACAGGTTTTTCACTGAGTTAATCGAATCCAGAATTCTGCAAGGTCTTTAGAATTCTTGGTATTGCTTTTCTCCCAGAGCAGAGAGTAAAACTCAATATAAAACGTTCAAACCAAATTACCTGGACATGACAGCAAGAGAAGATGCCTGCAGATCTCCTAAATGAGAACATAATAGAGTACAGACACAACTCACCCCAGGCTCCGTTTTCACAAGTATAATGCAATTTAAGGCTGCATTCCCTAGCTCTAGTCTAGATTCACAGCTCGATCCATTTTCTTCTTCTTATCTACCCTGACTTCTTTCTCCGGCTCCCTGACTCGTGTCTTTCACTTTGAGAGGGAGTGGTGGCTAAAGTCATGCTGCAGTTTCTGCTCAGCACTCCCCCTTCGTCCTAAAATGTGATCTGTGATCATCCACTTACTGAGATGTCTCTGCACCCAGCAAAGTGGCCTGGGCACGGGTGCCAGTTCCAAATGTGCGTGGAATCTGATCCATTCAGAGCCGTTCTTACTGTATGGACAGTCAGTAGATGACCTAGATCTGTCACTCGCAAACTTATGAAAGACTACAGCCTTTAAAATATTAAGCAGGATCAATGAGAGAAGTGGCCTTGCTAAATACTAAGTCATCCAAAGTAACACTATTCAAACCAGTGTGAGGTAAAGTGGACCGAACAATAGAACAGAATACAGAGATAAGAAACAACCTAAATATAGCATGTAATTAAAATACAGTAAGATGACCAAAATTAATAGATGGTAGATGAATTGTTTTATGAGCATCTTCCGGGAAAATGGGTAGCCACATAAGACAGTAAAATTGGACTACTTTTTCAGTCTTATGATAGGATGAATAGATATTCTAAATAGATAAAATATTTAGTTATAAAAATTTAAATGTCCTGAAAGGGATAATTAAAAAAATACTTTAGATTATGTGAGGCTGTTCCTATCAGAGCAGATAACTAAAAAGCTAAAAGGAAAATGTTCAATAAATTTGCCTTTGTATGATTTTTCATTACAGAAAGTATCAAATCCAAATTTTAAGGACACATTATGTAACAGAAATATATCTTGACCTTAGCTAGTCAGTAAAGGAACAGTTTTGTTAAAGTATAAAACTTTTGTAATCAATGAAGAAAAGAGCATTAATCTAGCTAAAAATGAACAGAAAACATGACTCAGTAATCCACAGACAGGGAAATGAAGGCCGTGTCCGTTCCTCTGTGTTGCCATGACAGCATGTCTAACAGAAACATCCTCTGGAAACATTTATGGTTTTGGTTTTTAAGTTTCCGTCCACCACGCTGTGGAAACACAGGTAGAAGCTGTGACCTTGGGAGTTTGCACAAATGTGTTCACTTCTATAACTGTTGTAACTGTCAACCTTGTGAGGTCTAGAGTTGTCTAGGGGATGGGCCTTTGAGCAGACCTGGGAGATAACGTTGATTATGTCAATTGTTATGGGAAAACCCGACCACTGAGGGCAGCACTGTTTCACAGGGTCCTGGGCTGCATTCAAATGAAAGTGACCTGAGCAACCGCTTTTACTGAATTCCATTTCTTGACTGCAGATGCTGTGTGACCACACGTGCCCCAAACTTCTGCTCCTGTGACTTCCCCCATAATGGAACTTAAAGTAAAAGCCAGAATAAACCCTTCCTTCCTCAGTGCTTTTGTCAGGGTATTCTATCATAGTATCGGAAAAGGAACCAGGATAGAGTCCAACCAAAAACAGAGAAAACAGGATCACCCCCAGAGACCCACTGATGGTGATCTACTGCTAGGAGCTAGGAATCACCTCCTAAAGGCCCCACGGGCTGGGGGTCAGACACCAAAACATAAGTTCACGGGAGATATGTCAGATTCAAACCATAGCAATTATGATACCTTACCACATATTTATCATTTGTATGATATTTATATTACAGTTCTGCTTTACAATGGGTTTTTATTATTTGCAAATAAGTAACATATTGTGTCTGTAAGAATATCAAAAAAACATCATCTCAAACACCACTGTAAGAGGGCAGATTGTCCTGTGGGGTAGCAACAGGACATCAAAATTAAAAGCAATGTAACTTTTGACTCAGCAGTTTTTCTTCTAGGCCTGTATCTAGGCATCTCATCTCCTTGTGTGCTTAAATGGATTATCTTCAGCATATCTTGTTGTGATTTGAATGAGAATGGCCCCATAGACTCATGTTTGACTACTTGATCCCCAGTTGGTAGATCCATTTGGGAAGAATGAGGAGGTGTGGCCTTGTGGAGAAGGTGTGTCACTAGAGGTGGGCTTTGAGATTTTAAATACCATGCCCTTCCCAGTGTCACTCTCTCTGCCTTCTGACTGTCTCAGTATGTGAGCCCTCAGCTACTGCTCTGGTGCCATTCCTGTACGACAGTCATGGACTCTAACCTCCTGGAACTGAAAGTTCCAAACCAATGCTTGTGTTTGCAAGTTTCCTCCATCATGGTATGTGTTTTTATCACAAGTGCAAAGTACATTGAACCTATAATTCGTGATCCTAGAGAAGCTAAATAAGAAGGTGAACCCAAAGAAAAATATATAGTCATCTTCCTGGATATTAACCTTCATCAGGCGATGAAAGGAGACAGAGACAGAGACCCATATTGGAGCAACGGACTGAAATCCCAAGGTCCAAATCAGGAGCAGAAGGAGAGAGAGCACTAGCAAGGAACTCAGGACTGCGAGGGGTACACCCACATACTGAGACAATGGGGATGATCTATCAGGAACTTACCAAGGCCAGCTGGACTGGATCTGAAAAAGCATGGGATAAAACCGGACTCGCTGAACATAACGGACAATGAGGACTGGGTTTTGATCCTACTGCACGTACTGGCTTTGTGGGAGCCTAGGCAGTTTGGATGCTCACCTTACTAGACCTGGAAGGAGGTGGGAGGTCCTTGGACTTCCCACAGGCCAGGGAACCCTGACTGCTCTCCGGGTTGATGAGGGAGGGGGACTTGATTGGGGGAGGGGGAGGGAAATGGGAGGCAGTGGCGGGGAAGAGGCAGAAATCTTTAATAATTAAATAAATAAATAATAATAAAAAAACTAAAAAAAAAAACAAGTGCAAAGTAACAAAGACAGTTACTTTGTCAGTGGTAAAAAGCTAGGTGCAAATCAAAAGAAATAGGTATAAAGCGTAGTTTCATAGATTTGTTTTTAAAGATTTATTTATTATGCTTCTTGAAAGATTTATTTATTTATTTTGTATACAGTGTTCTCTCTGTCTGTATGCTTGCTGACCAGAAGAGGGAACCAGATATCATTACAGATAGCTGTGAGCCATCATGTGGTTGCTGGGAATTGAACTCAGGACCTCTGGAAGAGCAGTCAGTGCTCTTAACCTCTGAGCCATCTCTCCAGCCCCAGTTTCATAGATTTATAGAGCTGAATGTGGAGGAAGAATGAAGGAGAATCCACAGAGGCAGGGGGACATTTCACCATGGACCACGTATGTGTCTTGTAGTTTCGACCACTTGGAGGTATAAGCCCTAATACTGTACAGACATGGCAGCACTGAAAAAATAGATTTTATAATTAGTCATGTTAAAGAAGTGTTGATGTAATAGCTATAGAATAAGAAGATCTTCAGTGAAGCTAAAGTTATGTTTTAAGAACAATCTCCATATTATAAAGTGAATTTTTCAATCCGTATCCCATAAACATTTTGATTAGAAGTTGAATTAGGATCTCTAGTAAGGGATACAAATGATAATGTAAGCTCTGTATTGTCTATTTTAGAGGCATTTGGAAACCGTGTAATGGTAAGATGTTGATTTGATTGGGGGAAAAGATGGGAGACTCATGGTCTTGTTCCAGGTAGAGTGAGAAGTCACTCTGGTGCATGTGTCTTAGAGGTCTAGATAGGCTTTCTGTCTGCACAGAGCAGCAAGGGTGACCCGAGGGCCCTGTTAGGGGTACCTTGTGGACTTCCCATGCTTATAGACCAACCATGATGAGAATACAGCGAGAGCCTAGGAAGACTTTAGCTTGATCCAGACAAACCGTCGATTAGTGACATCCTTCAGTTCCTTTCAGTGCCCAGGGAGCTTGACCTCCAAACCGAGCTGATGCCACAATGACAAGATTTATGTATGTTTATAGCTCACTCATTAATCCAGAGTTAAATCCATATCTGGATTTTGTGATCTGTTTTAACTCCTATTTGACTATAAGATCACAGTGGACACACACAACACTTTCCATTCATGGCTTAGCAAACATAGAAAATCACAGGATAAACTAGATTGCAGGATTCTTCAGCTACAGATATGGTATAGGTTGGCAGAATTTGAGGAGTTGGCTGTCTCAGCAATGATGGGCTTACTGAAAAAAAGCACCCATGGCCGTTTGTCTGTCTGATGTCAACTCCATCTTGTCCTTTCATGCTCTGCTGAGATTGCTGGGGACAGAGGCCCCCCTTGTCAGCCTAGTTCCTCTGGTTAGCTTATGTCAGCAGAAAGCATGGGGGGAGATTAGACAGAAGAGGAAGAAGGAGAAGTCATTTTTCTTCCTATGTTTGATGTGGTGGCTCTTCAAACAGTGACAGCTACGGAGGAAATATGCCGGCTCCCAGTCCATCAGACAAAGTGCTTCCAGCAGTGAGAGCTGAAGCGAGTATTCTGTCATCCCCATCCACTCAGGCAGCCTCTCCATCCACACAGGCAGCCTTCCCGTCCACGCAGGCAGCCTCCCGTCCATGCAGGGAGCAGCCCATCCACGCAGGCAGCCTCCCCATCCACGCAGGCAGCCCCTTTGGTGACAAGGTCCTCCCAGAGCTCCATCCACTTCCAAGCTCCCTCCTGAGCAGCCACGCTGCTTTCAGGGGTGTCCACAGAAGCTCAGACACCTTGGGGAGACACTGTGAGCACCACCACATTTGGTCCTTCAGCCTGGTGGGCAGCTGCTTCCCAGAGCCACCTCCCACATTCTGATCCCTCCTGCCGCTTTGTGTCCTGCATTGGATTTCCACCCAGTGAAGAACTTAACACGGCTTCTTCTCCAGACCGACTCACAGAACAGGGCAGTTTTAGCAGATTTGTGGACTCAGGAAATTTGAGATTTCAGAAACTTTGTTTTTGTTTTTAAAGACCAGATCAGTTCCTACTGAAAAAGGATCATATATAATTAACATACACTGAGAAAGAGGATATTACATTTTAAATGACCTTGGAAACCTGGCACAAAACCAAGATAAGCCAGAGCACCTTTGTTCTCAAAAGGGATCCCAGTAAAGAATCTCACCTCTGCCTTCCTGTAGAAGCTGTATTTCAGGACAACCAATGCATACTGATAAAAAGTACTTTTTAATAAAGGTATCACAGCAAATTTGAAAATTGCACTTTTACAGTTCTGAATGAGATAATGGATCTAGGCAAGAGGCACCAGTGACCCCAGAAAGGATCGGGTGAGCTGCTAATGGGAGGTTATAATGGACGCATCCGAGCTGACACCACCTAAGCCTGCCCATTAATCATAATGTTGCTAAATCTAGAACGCACAGATATACCACCTGATGGGAAGCTACAGAAATTAAGCAATGAGATATTCCTGAACGAAGGATTGATCTACAAGCCCGAAGACATAACTATTCCTTTAAAGAGACAAATGAATATAACAATTTGCATTAAGAGAATGATAAATCAGGATATAAAAAAATTCTGTACTATCTTCCTCAAAATAAATAATAGCGGAGAGAGAGAGAGACAGAGAGACAGAGAGAGACAGAGAGAGAAATAGAGAGAGAGAGAAAGAGAAAATGCATTTAAAGAAAAAAAAATTGACAAAACAACCAGACCATTCCAGGTGTGTGGTCTTTGTCCATAGAGGAAAAGTGTGGGGATGGGGAAGGGGCTGATGGTGGAGCTGGGGCCAGGGCTAGGCTGGGGCAGGGCCTGGGGCTAGGGCAGAAGCTGGGGCACGGGGTGGGCTGCCTTGTGCACACGAACACCGCTAAATAAAAGAGTATCCGGCCACATCATACCCAGACAAAGTATGATTTCATCCTTTAATTTGTTTTAAGTGATCCATTATTTTTTTTTCCATACAATAAAGGAAGGGAATTGCTGGGTAGATATAGCTGAAACCACCATAGCAACTGGTTGTAATTATAGCTGTCTGAACCATACAAGGCTTCTTTTGTAAGAAATTTCTCGAATTACATTTTAAATACTCTTTTTATAAAATGCTCTTAAAACCAAGACACTTGTTTCTTTTTACAGTTAACTCCCGCATAGTTCACAACATATTTAAAATCATAGCAGATATTGAAAGACGCCGATTATTTTGCATTTTGAGTTCAAGCTGTGAAGTACCACACTTTTCTTCCCCATAGATAATTCATGAGGGGAACATTTGGCACGGCCACTGTAAAGCAAGATAAACCCTCAGAGGATGGGGAGTGGCACACAGCACAGCCGTGGTCCCAGGTGTCTGGAGTCTTGGTTGCTGACTCTAGGGAATGAGGGTTAGTGATGTCTGTCATCTGTTTCAAGGCAACGAGCTGCATGAAGACAAGGTATATATGTCTTTATCATAATCTGCCTAGAAAATGCTTGCCTATTATTGGGAATACATAGTGAGCAAGGAGAACACTTGAGGAAAAGAACTGTAGGTAGGATCCCAAAGGAAAGAGCCAGCTGGGATCTGCACCAGCATCAGATGGATGTGTGTTATTGCGTGTTAATGGAAGGCTGGGGGAGGAGTCCCCTCTGTGACTCCCAAGAGCCTTTCTCTTCTGTTTTGTTCTGTCTCATTTTCTTCTCAGAGGAAGGAGATGGATAGCTAGACCATGGCTGTGATTTACTGCTCTGAAGCAAAGTACTGCCAGGCGCAAATCCTTTCACAAAGAAAGATTGCATATCTGCAATGGGGTAGGAGAGTGTAGCTGCCACAGACTTCCGCTTTGACACTGGTTTAAATCCTGCATGCTTCCTGCTATGGTGTGTGTGTGTGTGTGTGTGTGTGTGTGTGTGTGTTATAGCCTATCTTACTGAGTTCCTGCTGCACCACTGGCAAACTCTTAGCTCATCCAGTCCCTACAGCCATTGCATCATTACCAGGGCCAGTATGATTTGAAGTAATAAGGACTGAGGGAAGGTTCTGCTTAGATAGATAATCTATGTGATATAGAATAAGTGAGTGGCATTCTTTTCATTTCATTTTCATTCATAAGAGTCAGTTATTGTTGAGTCCCCAAATGGTAGACCCTATCAGTCCACCTCAATGATATGCTAAACTATTTATGTGTTCTAAGTGCAGTCAAGGCAGTGCTCACATGCAAATTAGTGGCCAGCTACTGAATAATATGAAAAGCAAGTCAGTAGTTATGAAAAGGAATGCTAGGGGCAGGGAAAATAGTTTGGGGGGCAAGAATTCTTTCTTCACAAAACAATGAAGACCAGGTCCCAGCATCGCATAAATGGCCAGAGCAGCTGCTTGGACCTGTCAGCCCAGCACTGGAGAGAGCGTCAGAGAAGTGAGGATCATTGACATTTGCTGGACAGGCAGCCTAGCGAAAGTCAAAAGGAGCGAGACAACCTCCAGCTTCAGTAAGAAGTATTGGCTTGGGGAATAAGAGCAGCAGTGATGCAAGAGGACTCCCATTGCACTGCTCTGGACTTTGCATGTTTTTTCATGCATACACATGTGTATGCACATGCACACTCACACACATGCACGTGCACATTCACACACATAAAAGGATCCATTTTAATTTATATTGAAAAGAAACAAAGGGCATTTGCATTATTGCTTTTTGTTATAAAAGCACAAACAACCAAATTTGTAGTATTTTATGTAAATGAAATGGGGGAAATCTATGGCTTGAAACTAGGTCTAGGGATGGTTCTTATTGGCTACTTACATAATCTTTGTCAAGTCACCTGGCATCTTGAGCCCAAATTCTCATACCTGTAAAATGAGAACTTTGGCCAATGTTAAATCAGGTAATCTTTAAAATTCCTCTAAGCTCATCATATGAGTTTAGGCCACATCATGTATATCTATAAATTATATCAGCATTAAAAGGGTACATAGGCATGCCAAGGATCATACAGGCAATAATTCTGAAACTTTTGGGAAAGTTTTATTGTGTGAAATGATATAATAAGAGAGTGAGATCCACCTCGGTAAGAGTTAGGGAGACAGACAAAAGGATTTATAATGTTAAGTTTCTATATAAATCTAAATATATTATTGTTGATGAATTAAAACATGCTCTTTTTTTAAAAAATAAAAGATGCTGAATATTCACTACCAAGTAAGTAAGTTAAAGATACAAAGTAGTCCCTCTCTCAGTTGTTTTACCAGAGTGAATATCTCTAAATAATACACATATATTAATCACCCTGCTCTGTGTTGCAATCAACTGCTCCTTTTCCTCTTCTAAGTTGGCAACTGTGTGAGTTTGTCATTAACCAGAAAAACTGTGATCATGTGACTGTAGATATGTGTATGCATGTGTGCATGTGTGTGTGCCTGCATTTTTAATCTCCAGGTTACATTTTGAAAGTCAGGATTGCAAACCCACATATTCGTTTCTGTTGTTAATATATGGTCTTAAGAAATTGCCATCAGAATCTTCAGAGCCTGCAGAGGTGACTCTGGCGTGTGAGTTGATGACATTCCTTTTTGCCCGCCACCTTTCCCAGTGTGTCATAACTTCAACTTCAAAGTCTTGGGGCACACCTTGCTTGACTTTCAATTCCTGAAAAGTTGTGGGGTTAATGCAGCTGCTGTATTGGGAGAAAGTGTGATTCCATGTAGTTGCTATTAACACTTTGATATGTGGCTTTTGCAAAGCTTCATCCTGTCAGAAAGGCATCAGCAGATGTGTTGGTGGGATTCCATAGGAGCAACTGAGGAGCCTGAGGACTACCTTTGATATCAATAGGGAATTTAAATCTCTATTTAAAATGTGTTTTAAGATGAATGGAAAGTCATAGAACAAGCAAATATTTAGTATAACTTGAAAAGCTTAGAAACTGGGGTGAGAGAGATGGCTCAGAGCTGTACACCGCTCTCGCGGAGGACCCGAGTTTGGTGCACACATGGGGTGGCCCACAACCACCTGTAACTCTACCTCAAAGGGGATAGGATATCTTCTTTTTGTCTCCATGGGCACCTGCACTCATTTACACACACACACACACACACACTCACACACTCACACAGTTATCTAAGTAAATTTTATTCTACAATGCTCAGAAACAGGTGTTCGAACATGAGCAGAAGTAGCTGCTTACTTTTTTAAGTCACTGAAATTGGTATGTATATGTCATGATTCGAAATAGTATTTATGGGATACTTCATTATTAAAAGATTTGCACAAGGAAAACCACAGAAACGGAAAGAAAAAACAATATGGAGTGTGGTGAAGTGTTGGGGAACTAGCCTAGCCACATGCTTTTCCTCCTTTGTCAGGAAGTAGAAGAGAGCATGGCTGGGTCTGACTCCTCGTGGGGCTGTTCTGGTTCCAGTAGGACACTGGTGAGGCATGCCACTTTGACTGTGGTGAACGGATTGATGTATAATCAGGTATGAATGGTTTCTCCTCTTTATTATCAGGAGGAGTAGCTCATTGTCAGGAGCCGTGTCCCCCCAAAATTTACAGGAAGCACTGCCGTGAGGAGTTTTTGCAGAGGGCTTCACTTTCCAATTGCATTGAGAATAGTCTTATTGACCAAGCCTATCTCACACCCAAATTAACTGTTAATAGAGAGCTATCTGTTAGCGGAACCTGCCTCACATTCCAGACTATCTAGAGAACTAGGTGGGTCAACTTGTGACTTCCTGACCAAGGAATCGTGACCTGACCGATCGTAACCTCTTGGTTTACGTGACGGGCGTGGACCACGTGGCAAGACCCATGCCCCAGCCCCCCAAGCTCCTCATCCAGGGGCTATATAAGCTGTAACCATGACTCTAATAAACGGAGGCTTCGACAAATATGCTTAGCCTCATTCCTCCTATCAGCCTATGTCTTTCAGGTGGTGTCTCTCCGTGACCCTGGAATAACTGACCAGCCAGGCGGGTTACAAACCCTAGACAGAGTAACCCGTCGAGGTGGTCTACAGCTCATCACTGAGTCTTGCAGCTGTCACCACAGAAGGGTTTGAAAAAAGTCAAATTCTCTTTTCCTGGAGTCTGTTCACAGAATATGTCCTTTGTAGACTCTGTTGCCACTCCAAAAACAATTTCTAAAATTTCTCCACACTTTTCAAATATCTTTGAAAGAATGACATGGAAACTTATACCTCTTCTCCTGATTCAAAATTCTTTCGTTGGGTTAAATATCTGTTTTTCCTAACTATTGTTACTAACTCTACCTCAAAGCCCACAAATCTGAGTCTTCCAGTCCCATGTTCCTCCCTGCATGTGGAGGTTTGTGTCATTGATGCCACGTCCTCAACTGGGCTTCTACTGGTGGAATCCTGTATGACTTCATTGAGACTATTTCTAGAAGGAGCTTCCTACTAGCGTTTGTGTCTGCACTACTAAGAACTATAGCCAAACTGCCAAGCACAAGTCCATGTCACCTACATAGTTGATTTTATTTAAGCCACAGGACCATCCTGATGGTGGAGGCCGCTCATTCATTCCTGGGTGTCCAGACCCGAAATGATCATTCAGAAACTATATTGTTTGCAATACAGTTTGGCCAATAGCTTAAGCGTATTTTTAGCTAGCTCTTATATCCTAAATTAACCAATGTCCATTAATCTGTCCACGGCCATGAGGTTGTGGCCTACAGGCAAAGTTCCGGTGGCCTCTGGCAGAGGCGTCTGTCTCCTGTGGCAGCTACATGGCTTCTCCCTGTCTCTGTCTATTCACTCTCTACATTTCTGTTTGGATTTTCCACCTGGCTTTACTTTGTTAAGCCATTGGCCAAAAGCAGATTTATTCATTAACCAATAAAAGCAACACATAGGCAAAAGGACCTCCCACACTACCACCCGATAATGCTGATGTTGTTTTCTTATTTCCTATAAGGATACTGTGACTTCTGAAGAGTGATTTATACATAGAGAAGCATTTGACAATGAGGTCTGTGTGTACCATGTTCTAGGGCACACCTGCTTGTTTCTTCTTTTCTATGTTTCACACTTTTCTCCAAACCATCTAATCTCAAAGCAACTCCCTGTGTTTGGGTTTTTTGTCCTCACCCGCAACATCTTCAAAAGAGACTATGTACTTGTCACAGCTGTGTTGTTATCTATCAACACTAATAAACAAATCCAAAAAAATGTCCTATCAGATTTGATAAACTTGGTCTGAGTTCTGAACCTCATTGCTGTCTTTTAGGTAGCCATTACTTCCTGGCAGCTACTTCCTGCAAATAGACCTTTATAGCTTTACTTTTCAGTGATGGATTTGTGACGTGGTGGAATTAATGAGAGTGGTTCATTTTTCAGCTTTTGTGCTTCAAATGACATTTCTCAGTTGGCCCAGTAGGCTTCTGCTTACATTAACACAAGCAGTGATTCTCTTTCAGAGTTCAGGAAGATTGGTGGAAGCAAGTATTTCCAAATCGAATTTTCTTCACCGTTTCTGCTCAGCATAAACCAATGCTATGTGATGAGTGCCTTTGATGTGTTGAGGAATAATTAAATTTAATTATTGAGTACAGAAGAGAAATTGAAATCTTTTGTGCAGCCTGCGGAGTTGACTATAACTGTTTCTCTAGTCTCAGAAGAGGGAAGAGAATTCCAATGGAATTCCTTGATGCTCCACAGAAAACTTTCCTGAATTAGACAGGTTCTGCTGACTTGACAACTTTCATTTACACCAACAAAGATGAAAGTAGGAATTTGAAATGCTTTTTTTTCTTTTAAAAATGCAAATGAATAATTTGATTTATTTAACATCAAGATGTTCTGAAGGGACTGGGAAAATGGTTTACTGGGCACAGCACTTTCCTCACAGAAATAAGAGCCTGAGTTCCACCCCAACCTCCATATAAAAAAGCCAGGCATGGTAACATGTTCATATCCTAATTCTGAGGAGGAAGATGCAGGAGGATTCCTGGGGATGGCTAGCTAGCCAAGTCTAGCTTTCTTGGTGAGTATCAGGCTAGAGAGTATCAGGCATGGTTATAATTAAGTCTATAATTTAGGATTTAGGGTGTAGCCTAGAGGTAGAGCACTTGCCTGGTATGTGCAGGCCTTAGTTCCAATCTCTTGATCATGAAAATAGGTAGACAAATCAACACTTTTTTTATTTTTATTTTTATTTTTATTTTTGATTTTCGAGACAGGGTTTCTCCGTAACTTTTTGGTTCCTGTCCCGGAACTAGCTCTTGTAGACCAGGTTGGCCTCGAACTCCCAGAGATCCTCCTGCCTCTGCCTCCCGAGTGCTGGGATTAAAGGCGTGCACCACCACCGCCCGGCAAACCAATACTTTTAATGTGCATTCTGAGAATAATACAGGATGTGACCGTGGCCTCATTGTCTGATTTATCGGCTTATCTCTACCTAAGATTCTTCTTCCTCTCCATTCCCTACATCCTTCTTGTGGTTTGGAGACACCAGAGGCATGATGCACAAAGATCTGGAGTGACTGGGTTTGCTCTGGAATTTAAATACCAACTGGGGTACTGAACTAACAACCTGAACTAGAATATCACAACACACCAAAGCCTAAAGGCCCTCAAGGTTCTTTGCCAAAGGAATGATCATCAGTAATTGTCTGACCATTAAGTGAGGAAGATAAATGCAACAAAGCCTGTGAAAACCTTTGAATAACTCTGCATGTTTCCAGTCTTGTGATGAGAGTCATCTGTCTTGAATGAAAGAGTCAACAGCTTTCCCAAGCAGTTGAGACAAACTGGGAAGCAGATAGGTCTAGGGTACAAGTCAGTGGCTGTTTTTTCTTCTAGATGATGAGAAAGAGGAGTATCTGAATCAAAATTTGATGGGGCTAATGAGGAGAAAATCAGACAGGAAGTACTTGAGGAGGTTTTTCTTTAGAATGTCTCCTAGGCTTTTCCCATCCTTTCTCTGGAGCAATCCAGAAACAAAAGAGAAAAATCAGGAAGGTGATGCCCAGCCAATATCCCAGGAGTCTCTTCTACCCTGAGAAGGAAGGCTAGTCCCATTTCTCATTGCTGTTGGTTCTTAGAACTTTCATTCATGAACTTCTTGGTCCTAAACTGTATGGTATCAGTTGTCATTGGCCTCTTAATATTCTATGCTTCCTTTTTTTTTCAATGAATTTCATACTGTTCAAAAATCTATAATAAAAGTCTGTGAGGTGGTTCATTAAAAACATCTTCGTTTGAGAAACCAAAAAAACAAAAAACAAAAAACAAAAAAAAACCACAAAAACATTTTCATTTGAACATTCACTCCCCAGTTGGTAGTGTTGTATTGGAAGGTATTGAACCTTTAGAAAGTACAACTTTGTGAGGGGTTGGCTTTAGGAGTTAATAGCCTTTCCCTCCTTCCTGTTTTCTTTCCCTGCTTCCCATGTGCAGATGAAAATGTGATCATCCACCTTCCTGATCCTGTTGCTACTCCATGCCTTCTTCATCACAATGGACTCTATCCTTCTGGAATTGGAAGGCAAAATAAATTCTTTCTTTGTTAAGTTACTTTTGGTCATGGTATCTAATCACAGTAACAGAAACAACACTAAAACAGACTGCCTTCAAATTATATCGGTACCACCATTTTTGGTTGTCTCCCCTCTTTGAAAGCTTTCGAGATGCTCTTTGATACTTTGAAAGCTAATCCTCAGCTGAGGTCTAGTTTAGGGGCTCAAGGTCTTATGCCTGAGTTGCATGATGTTTTCAGTGATATTGACTCACCTTCTACCTATGCAGAGAAACCAAGGGCAATATAAATAGCTTGTGATATGTTGGAGCTTTCTTGGAAGATCTATGATACCTTTGAATGATAGCAATGACAAGCATGGAAAGATAGCCCTGAGAGTGCGGTAGTGACACACATACCTTGGACTCTCTAATTGCTTTTTAAGACCTACTCAAAGGGGCTGGAGAGATGGCTCAGAGGTTAAGAGCATTGCCTGCTCTTCCAAAGGTCCTGAGTTCAATTCCCAGCAACCACATGGTGGCTCACAACCATCTGTAATGAGATCTGGTGCCCTCTTCTGGCCTGCAGACATACATGCAGACAGAATATTGTATACATAATAAATAAATAAATATTAAAAAAAAACACAAACCTACTCAAAGAGGACAAAATCATGTCTGGGATTCAGAGATAGTGAAGTCATGAAGGAGAACCTGTAACTGTCACTTTCTAGACCAGCACAATCCATAACTGCACTCTACTATTTATCTTTATACCCATAGGTAAGTACAGATCTCACCCCTCATTAAGGCTGGAGAACCTTACAGAAAACCACAGCCAGCCCAAATACAGAGGTTTAGAGCCCAATCCTAATGGATGTGTCTACAACACAACTCCTGAACCTAAGGTTCGGGGATTATTCCAGATGCAGCAACAGTAAAATTGGAAGATCCAGGGAAACAGTGAGCTTGCTATGAGATCCTGTCTCCTAGAAATGTCAGAAGCTACACCCATAAAGTCTCACCGACTGCCTAAACATGAGCTAAACAAGGACAGCAGTAGTCGTGACAAAGGGGATGGGAGACAGGGAGTCCAGGAGGCCTCAACCACAAACAAAGATCATGAGACAATTAAGGAATCCTGAGAACAGGAGAAACTGTGTTGTAGAATATTAAGATCTGTTACATTTGTTTATGCTGTGGAACATTTGTTTAATGATGCAAAGATGTGTTGCGATCTTTTATGTTGAATGTTTAACTCGGTAAAGCTGTGTTACATTGTTGATATAAAACATCTGATTGGTCTAATAAAGAACTGAATGGCCAATAGCAAGGCAGGAAAAAAATAGGTGGGTCTGGCAGGTAGTGAGATAAATAAGAGGAGAAATCTATGGAAAGAGAGATCAAGAAGGAGCAAGAGAACAAGGAGAGGAGAACACTAGGGGCCAGTCACTCAGCCACCCAGCCACCCAGCCAGTCATGGAGTAAGAGCAAAAGTAAGATATACAGAAGTAAGAGAAGGTATAAACCCAGAGGCAAAAGGTAGATGGGATAATTTAAGAGTGAAACATACAGGAAAAGGAACAAAAATATCACACTAGAGTCAGTCAAGTTAAGATCTCAGAAAATAAGAATTACAACGGACTTCTTAAAACCAATGCCAGTCAAAGGAAAATAGAATGAGGTTGTTTTTCTTATAGTGATAGACAAGAAATAAACTAGCCTGATACAAATCCTTAGTCTATAATTATAACCTAGTTAAAGTCTCTTTTTTAAAAAGTATGGGAAAGAAAGAAATTCTCAAAGACTAAGAGACAATAGCAAAAAGAATGTAAAATCAGTCTGAACCAAAGATAGACATAGAAATAAAGAACACTAAATATGAAATACACAATGGCAAGTTAACTTTTTGCTTTTATACTAAAAAACAATTTATCTAGGAAGAAATGGTAGCATTGCAGGATCTTTCTGTTATCTTTGTTATTGTAAGATCACACCTTGGAATTGGTCATTAGTAGTGGTAAAGGGTATTTCCTGTGTATTCCTGATTAATTCTCACTTTCTATTAGAGTAGGGCTTCTCTCGATCGTAGGGTTGCGACTACTCAACCCATTGCTCCTGCTTTGGTTGTGTTTGTACGTTCAACATCAGAACTTATTTCCTGTTCATTTGTTTCTTAAGTAAGATCCAGTGATTTCTTCACACTGTCCTGTGGTCAGGCACTAGTAGCCGTTCACATTAAAGAGTGAGGCTGCTGTCCGTAGAGAGCTAGGAGATGAACACGCAAGAGGCTTGTCTTCTCCCACAGGCCAGGACTGCACACTTAAAACTGGTTCCTGATAAGCTTCTCTGAAAAGCACTCATGAGTTTAAACAAACTTTAAACACAAATAGGAATAAATGTCACCAAATGCTTTTATATCTTTAGTATATCAAAGCAATGAATTATAATAATAGACTCCTTGATATTAGATTTCATCTTAATCTTGAATGATTCTTAGGTTAATGCATTAGTCAAGGTTCTCTAGAGAAACAGAATTTATAGAACTGATCTCTCTATGTATGTATAGATATAATCTCTCTACGTATGTTTAGAAAGGGGATTTATTAGCAGGCAAAAGCAAAAGGTTCCTTCTTCCATGTCCTTATATAGGCTTTCAGCAGAAGTTATAACCCAGATTAGATCTTGATTAAAGATCTGGAATAAAGATGTATCTTCCTAAAAACCTCAAAGATCCAGATTAGAAGTAGGTCTCCCCATTTTAAATTAAGCAGACATCCCTTACAGGTGTGCCCTCTATGTTGGGGCTTAGTTAATTCCAAGTGTAGTCAATTTGACAACCAAGAATAGTCATCACAGTTATCTATAGAATATTGTTTAAATAGAGTTTAAACTACTATTTTACATAATTGCACATACATATGTAAGGGAGTATTTGGTCCATATTTCTCTGATAATGCTATTTTGGTATTTTTGCATTGTGATTATAATATGAATTACAAATTGTCAATACTTTGGTATGTGGTAGAAGATAATATATGAGCTAAAAAAGACTTCAGAACTATTATACCTACATGGCAGCTTCTTATGTAGTTACTTAGGTAATAGAGTTGATTCTGAGTTCAACCACTTCCAGAATACTTCCTCATATTAGAACAACCTCATGATTTATTAACATTGGGACTTTCCATTAAGACAGTTGATTAATAATAATTATAGGGCTGGGGGTGGCTCAGTATGTAAATACTTGCTGTGCAAACATGAAGAATTCAGTTCAGAACGCCAGCACCCATGGAAAAGCCAAACATTGTTACACACGTCTGTAACCCTAGAACTGGGGGTAGAGGTCAGAAACAGATAGATCCTAAGGGCTCCATGGCCAGCTGATCTAGTCAAAATAACAAGCTGTAGGTTTAGTGAAAAGCCCTGTCTCCTCAAAAGATGAAGTGCAATAAAGAAGGACTCTAAATGATAATATCTGGCCTCCATATGTACATACAAAGGCAAGTGCACCCATACACACACATGTGCATAGACCACACATACACACAAATTACAAGAATTATAGCAAAACAATAGGCAAAGTTAGGATTTTGAAGGCTAGCGAGTGATGGTGAAGGAAGACAATCTGTGTACTGAGTAGCTCCTCAGGGATGAATATTTCGGTACAGATTGGCATAACAAATAAATAGACCTTTGAGATGATGTAAGATGTTGCTTCTTCATGAGCGGGCTCACTGAATAACCAAAAAATCAAGTTAGTACACAGGAAACTGAGAAGAACATAAGAGAAAGTGAGTTGTTTGTTTAGTTGTTTAGAGAATTAGAGGAACAGGAACCAGAGAAGTATATCACTGCCTATCACATTCATGATGATTTTTTTGTCTATGTTTAAATTTATTTATGTTTTGCTTCTCTAATCAAATGAATTCATAAGTAGTTCAGAGTAAGAAATCTCTGAATCAAGTACCTAGCACAACATTGCTTCATGATGGATTCTCTGTTTTGAAAATAGATTCGTCTCTTACACAATACATCCCAACCAGTTTTCTCTCCTTCCACTTCTCCTAGTTACTCCCACCTTCCCTTCCCTGCCAATCCACTGCCTTGCCATTCCTTTTCAGAAAGGAGCAAGCCTCTAATAGATGATGACCAAACGTTACAAAACAAAATACAAGAAAGCAACTTGAAGGTTGCGCAAGGCAAACCAGTAGGAGGAAAGAGTCTTAAGAACAGGCAAAAGGGTCAGAGGTACACCCACTTCCACTGTTAGGAGTCCCACAAAAACACCAAGCTAACACATATGCAGAGGATCTGGTACAGACCTTTGCAGGCTTCATGCTTTCTGCTTCAGTCTCTGTGAGTCCATAGGCACCCCACTTAGTTGATTTGGTGGACCATGAACTCCAGGTGTCCTCCATTCTCTCTGACGCCTACGGTCTTTCCATCCCATCTTCTGTGGAGTTCCCCAATCTCTAAGGGGAGGGACCTGATAGAGATCTCCTTTTTAGACTCTTTGTGGGTCTCTGCACCTGCTTCCATATGCTGCTGGAGGAAGCCTCTCTGATGACTACTGGACAGGGCACCAAACTGTGAGTATAAATGAATATCATTAGGAATCATTTCACTGATTTTCCCCCGAGTCATGTTTAATTCTACCCTAGGTATCCAGCCCAGAGACTCCAGTTACTGGCCATCCAGGCAGTATAGGACATGGGATCCCTATCATGACATGGACCTTAAGTTAAACCAAACATTGGTTGGCCCCTGCCACAGATTCTGTGCCACCACTGCCCCAGCACGTCTTTAAAGCAAGACAGGTTGTACGTGGAGGATTTTGTGACAGGCTTGGTGTCCAAGTTTTTCTCCCCATAGCCTACAGAGTAGCTTCTCCTGACAGAGAGAGTAGAACATAGGTGTGCAGGCTCCATGAAAGTATCTAATTGACCTCTCTGGGTTAAACAAACTGTGTGGATGTTGTCCTGGGCAGTAGGGTAACCCCTGTCAGTTTTCAGAGAGCTACCCTTTCCTAGTATCAGCCTGGGTTGTTTAGGAATACGCATGGGAGCCCCTCAGTAAAAAACTCAACCTTATTCAACCTAGTCCCACCACTGGAAGCCTTGCCTGGCTACAAATGGTCAGTTCAGACTCCTTATTCTCCATTACTAGAGTCCTCACTAGGGTCACCCTCATAGACTCTCGGAATTTTCTGTTGCTCTAGGTTTCCACACTGCCCTCCTACAGTTCCCCCAATTCCAGCCGACTCTACTTGTACGCTACCTCTGTCCTTCCCACCTGATTGTTCATCCTCCCATTCCCACCTGGCCTCAGCTCATCCACAGAAAGTATTTCTATCCCTTTGCCAGGGTTATCCACACTTCTCCCCTATAGCCCTCCTTTTTTACCTAACTTACCCACATCTGTGGATTGTAGTTTGATTATCATGTACCTAAAAGCTAATATTAACTTATAAGTGAATATATACCATATTTGCCTTTCTGGGTCTAGGTTACCTCACACGGGATGATGGTTCTAGTTAGTTTCACCCATTCGTCTGCAGATTTTATTTATTTTTTAAACCACTAAGTAATAATCCACTGTGCAAATGTACCATATTTTCTTTTTCCATTCTTCAGTTGAGAGACATTTAGGCTGTTTCCAGTTTCTGTCTATTATGAATAAAGCCACAATGAACACAGCTGAGCAAGTGTCCTTGTGGTAGGGTGGAGTTTCATTTGGGTCTATGTCTAAGAGTATAGCTGGGTCTTAAGTTAGATTGATTCCTGATTTTCTGAGGAGCTGTCATATTGATTTCCTTGTGGCTGTACAAGTTTGCACTCCCACCAGCAAAGGAGGAGTGTTCCCCTTGCTCCACATCCTCACCAACATGTCACTTGTGGTTTTGATCTTAGTCATTCTGACTGATGTAAGATGAAGTCTCAGAGTTGTTTTGATTTGCATTTCCTTGTTGACTGAGGATGTTGAACACTTGTTTGTTTCTCAATCATTTGAGTTTCCTCAGTTGGAGATTCTCTTTAGACCTGTACCCTAGTTTTTAATCAGAATATTCAGGATTTTAATATTTAGTTTATTGCATTCTTCATATAGTTTAGATATTAGGCCTCTATCCAATGTGGAGTTGATAAAAATATTTTCCAATTCTGTAGGCTGCCTCTTTGATTGACATTGTCCTTTGTTTAACAGAAGCTTTTCAGCTTCATGAGCTCCCATTTGTTAATTGTTGATCTTAGTGCCTGTTCTATTGGTGTTCTGTTCAGAAAGTTGTCTCCTGTGCCAATGAATTCAAAGTTATCCCTTTGAATTCTATCTTTCTTTCCTATCAGGTTCAGTGTGTCTGGTTTTATGTTGGGGTCTTTGATCCACTTGGACTTGAGTTTTGTGCAGGGTAATAAATATGGACCTATTTGAATTCTTCTACATGCAGACATTCTATTGACCAGCACTGTTTGTTCAAGATTCTTTTTTTCCCCAGTGTGTTTTCCTGGCTTCTTTATCAAAAATGAGTTGTCCATATTTGTGTGAATTTATATCTGGGTCTTCAATGTGATTTCATTGATCAATGTGTCTGTTTTCATGTCAATATCATGTGGTTTTTATTACAACAGTTCTGTAGTACAACTTGAAATCACGGATGGTGAAACTTCCAACAATTCTGTTATTGTTAAGGATTATTTTAGATATCCTGAGTTTTATTTTACCATATGGACTTGAGAATCGTCCATTACAAGGTCTATAAGATTGTTGAAATTTTGATAGGGATTTCATTGAATCTATAGATTGTTTTTGGTAAGATGGTCACTTTTACTTTGTTAATCCTGTCAATTCATAAGTGTGGTGGAGCTTTCCATCCTTTGGTACCTTCATAGTTTCTTTCTTCAAAGACTTGAAGGTTTTATCATACAAGACTTTCCGTGTTTGATTAGAGTTGCCTCAAGACATTTTACATTATTTGAAGCTATTGTGAAAGCGTGGTTTCCCTAATTTCTTTCCCAGTCCATTTGCCATTTGTATATAGGATTTTTTTTTTTTAGTTAATCTTGTATCCAGCCACTTTTTTGAAAGTGTTTTATCAGCTGTAGGAGGTCCCTAGTGGAATTTTTAGGGTCACTTATGTATATTACCATATCATCTGCAAATAAAGAAACTGACATTTTTTTTCCATTTGTATCCCTTTGAGCTCCTTTTGTTGTCTTATTACTCTATCTAGAACTTTGATTACTATGTTGAATAGATATGGAGAGAGTGGACAGCCTTGTCTTGTGTTTTATTTTAGTGGAATTGCTTTGAGTTTCTCTCCATTTAATTTGATGTTGGCAGCCGGTGTGCTGTATATTGCTTTTTTAATGTTACATATGTTCCATATACTCCTAATCTCTCCAAGACTTTTATCATGAAAGGGTGTTGGGTTTTGTGAAAGGCTTGTCCAGCATCTAATGAGATGATCTTTTTTATCTTTCTAAGGTGAATTTTCTTATCTTGAGCAATCCCAACATCACTGGGATGAAGCCTACTTGATCATCATGGATGATCTTTTGATGTGTTTTTGGATTTTGTTGCAAGTATTTTATTGAGTATGTTTATGTCTATCAGGGAAACTGGTCTGTAATTCTTTTTTTTTTTTGAAGCTTTATGTGGTTTGGATATCAGGGTAACTCTAGTTTTATATAATGAATTGAGTGATGTTCCTTCTGTTTCTATTTTGTGGAATAATTTAAGTATTGGCATTAATTCTTCTTTAAAAGTTTGGCAGAATTCAGTGCCAAAACCATCTGGCCCTGGCATATATATACAAACTTTCAATGATAGCTTCTATTTCACTAGGGATTAAAGGTCTATTTGAAATATTTATCTGATTTTGATTTAACTTTGGTAAGAGTTACCTGTTGAGAAAATTAACCATTTCTTTTAGGTTTTCCAATTTGATGGAAAGCATGTTTTTTAAAGTATGTACTTATGACTCTCTGAATTTCCTCAGTATCTGTTGTTATATCTTTCTGTATCTGCAGCACATCTGTCCAGGAGTCTTCATTTAGAAGTCAGGTGTAATTATAATAGATCTGCCTTTATATTTTTCTTGGTCTTATTCCATTGCAATATTTAATATTCTTTCTTTTTTTCTGTATGTATAGTGTTTTGATTATTATGTTGCAAGAAGACCTTCCTTTCTGGTCCAGTCTATTTGGTGTTCTGTAAGCTTCTTGTACCTTTATAGGCATGTTCTCCTCTAGGTTAGGGGACTTTCTTTTGTGACTTTGTTGAAAATATTTTGTGAGCCTTTGAGCTGAGATTCTTCTCCTTTCTCTAGTCCAATTAGTTTTGGGTTTGGTATTTTCGTAGTGTTCCATATTTCCTGGATGTTTGATGGTAGGAATTTTTAAGATTTAACATATTTTTTGAGCAATGTATCTGTTTCTTCTATTGTATTTTTAATTCTTGAGATCCTCATTTCCATCTCTTGTATTTTGTTAGTAAAGCTTGACTCTGTAGTTCCTGTTTGATTTCCTAGATTTTTCATCTTCAGAATTCCCTCAGTTTTGTGTTTTCTCTATCGCTTGTATTTCTGTGTTCAGGTCTAAACAGTTTTGTTTATTTTTGTTTTCTCAATATTTGTTTTTCTTTCTTGGCTTTCTTTAAGGAATTTATTTCCTCTTTAAGGAAATGAATCTTCATATAGTTGGTTTTAAGGTCACTTTCTTGTGCTTCAGCTATGTTGGAATATTCAGGGCTTGCTGTGCTAGAATAGCTGGTTTCTGGGTGTTGAGGATTTCTTATGCTGGCATCTAGACATCCGGGTTTGTGATGATTATAGGTCTGGGTGGTGATTTCTGGGTTTGTCTTTGTTGGTTGTGAGTTTTGTTCCTTGGTTTCTGATTCCTCTCTGGATTTTCAGAGAATGTTGGTTGACTGTTACCTGTTTTACTGGCCTATTTAGCTGGTATGTTCAAGGTAGGATGCTTGGGTAGATGATCTGAGGGATCCAAAGGAGGCATGGACAGGGGGAGTGGAAGCTGCCCCTGGTGTTCTGTTCCCAGCACTAGGGGCAAACCTAGGAATTGGGTCTGAGGTAACAGAGAGTGGGGAAGGTCCATGTCAGCCTACCTGGTCTTTGGCATTTGTGGTCTGTCATTGAGCAGGGGGTGTTAGCTCATTATGGATTCACGATAAGCCAATCAGTACAAAATAAAATTCACTTAAAGTACTTGAAGATTGAGTGAAGAATGACATCCTGTATCGGCTATTATCTTAGTAACTTTCTGTCACTGTGACAAAGCAACTTGAGAAGGAGTGGATTGTGTCAGCTCTCGGCTTTAGAGCATTGCTTTGGGAATCACAGAGGCTGGAGGTTAGAGCAGCTGGTCACATCGCATATGCAGCTGGGAAGCAGGGAGCCATGAATGGCTGCGCTCAGCTCACTAGGATTTAAACTCAGGAGGGATGCCTTCCACTGTCAGGCTGTGTCTTCCCAGCTGGATTAGCCTGATGAATATCTGGTCAGGGAGAATTGTCTGTATTCTGTCAATCATGTTATAAATAAAACGCTGATTGGCCATGTAGGAAGTATAGGGGGGAAACCAGACAGGAAGTAGAAATGATCTAATGAGAACAGGAGAATTCTGGGAAGGAGGAAGTTGATTCTGCCTACTCCTGCCCAGACCACCCAGCAGCAGGATGTGATCTGCCCCACTAAAAACAATGTACTGAGCCACATGGCTAACATAGATGAGAAAAATGGGTTAATCAAGATGTGAGAGTTAGCCAGTGAGAGGTTAGAGCTAATGGGCCAATCAGTTTATAATTTATGGAGACCTATGTGTGATTTTCTTTGGGGCTAAACAGCTGGGGGTACCAGGCAGGACAGAAAACACAAACAAACAGGCCCAGCCTTTATGTTACAAGTATCATCTCCCTCAGGTATGGTAGGAGGCTGAATAATCCCTCACAGGCGTGGCTTAATATGTTTTCTTAAATGATTCCAGATCCTGTCAAATTGACAATGAACTCTAATTATTACTGATGGCATCTCAGAACCGTCTTGCTGTCTTAGTCATTTTGTGCTCCTGTAGATACAGAGCAATTTATAAATAAGAGTTTGTTTGCCTCACAGTTCTCATGACTGGAAGGTTCTGGGTTAAGAGATCACATCTGATGGGCACTTTCCAGCTGCATGACCTGGTGGGTGTCTTTCCAGCTGCATGACCTGGTGGTTGTCTTTCCAGCTGCATGACCTGGTGGTTGTCTGTCTTTCCAGCTGCATGACCTGGTGGTTGTCTTTCCAGCTGCATTGCATGGTGGAAGTGTAACATGTTGAGGCTGCATGTGAGGCAGAGAAGGGGAAACTCAGCCTTTATCAGGAGCCCCTACTCCCACCCCACAGTGATGGTGTTAAACTCCCCCTGATGCACCACCTCTCAGCAATGATACATCCATGAGAAAACATTCAACTCGTGAAAATGGGAGGCCAATTGCTTACAGTGCTTTAGCGTCAAGTCATTGTCTTTTGTGTTCCTTACAATGATTGTTGTCTTGGGTGGCTAGACGACTGGTGATTGATATTGTGAATACATAAATGAGAAAAATTGGACAACCACCTGTGAGAAGCTCAAAAAATCTATCAGCATCTAAACCCAATGCATTCCTAAGAGACACAATATAGTGATCTATTTGGAGGACACAGTAGGGGTTCTTCCCAAGAAATTTCAGGAAGCTTCACAGAACTCACCTGACAGAGAAGCAGGCAGAAGGCGAAGTGAGCGTGGTGTCTTTGGGAGTGAATGCTTGATCAGAGGTCAACAGAAACAAAGGGCTGAAACTGAGGAACGCTGAGGAAATTGAGATAATAGAGAGGCTCAAGGTCAAAGGTGAGTGGCGTGCTAGAGATCCTAGACATTACAGGGCTAGAGATGAGAGCTGGGCTTCTTTAGAAGTCATCAGTGAACAAGTTTGAGTAGAAAGTGCTCTGTGGAGATAGAGGAGGCAAACAGCTGTCTGCTCTGTCCTCATAGCTGATGGAAGCAATACTCTAATGGCTATCACCCAAAGATGCCCTCAGTTCCATTAGCTACACATTTGTATTGAGTTATACTTTTGTGGTATTTTTAGAAATGAATGCTCCTCCATTATCAAATCAGGAAATGTGTCCTTATTTTATAATTTCACATCAAAACTGCCTCCATAATTACCCTTAATAAGAGTTAAATTCATTACTCCAGTTTGCAAAGATCTCAAAGAGCTTCCTCACAAATCATGTTAGTGTTGTCAGACATGTGGCCTGTAATCTATAGGAGCCCGAGGAAGGCATGAGGAGAAAAGAAAGACCAAAATGAAGCTCATACTGCAGACAACCTCAGTGAGAGGCCAAATCTGATCTTGTAGAACATGGAGGCAACTCTCTGACAGTCAACCAGAAAACCCTGTGATAAAACCCTTGACGGAATCTTACTTCCACGGTTGATTTATTACCTATTTTCCCATTTCTGTTTTCTACTCGATCATCTTCTGCTATGTTTGCAATGAATTTGTAGTCTGTCTGGAAAGACGAAGCTTATTCTGCCTTGCAATCCATCTTGGGGGCTGAAGCTTACTCAGGATGGATGACTTCTAGAAAGGCCACAATTCCTTCTTGAAAACTTATGCCCCACCCTTGGAGGCAGCCAATCAAGGTGATGTTAAGTTGATATTAAATGCTTCAGGGAACACATAATGGATAATTAATCAAGACACTATCGAGATCATAATACATCATAGTTGTGGACATTTATCAAATGCCTCTGTGTAGCTTGAATAATAAAAACTCAGTGACAGATATTGGGGTTCAACCTGAAAACCAGAAAAGCAAAGCAGCCAAGCCACTAGAGAAGTCTTAGCTCTACTAAGGCTTAGTGACCCCAGACTAAGCAGCCTAAACCTCTCTCTTCTCTCATTTTATATCCTGGATTTTTTTTCTGCATTGATCTTGTGTAGCCCAGGGTAGCCTTGAACTCACAGAGATCCATCTGCCTCTGTCTCTCAAATCCTGGGATTAAAAGTATGTGCCACATTTACCTGACTTTCAGTGGCTTTAGCTTTGCCTCTGGTCTTCAGGCAAGATTTAATTAACAAAATACAAACAATATACCACTCTACCTGTGGGTTCCAATGACACTCTTCTGGTTTACTGGGTACAGCTTTGAGCAAGACAGTCTTTGTCATCACGAAGATGGTATTGTAGAAAGACAACACAGTATGCTTTAATCAACCTATGTGCTGTGGCCTTGGCCTTGGAATCAGCTACCAGTCCAGTTTTTCTCAAACATGAGACTGTAAAACATTGCTTTAACAACATAGCAGGGACTGAAGGAGTAGATATAGATAGAGTTCAAACTACAGGTATGGTGCATATTACTGATTCATGGGCCACATTTAGTACTATGATAACTCATGACTTCTCTATTAGCTATCCAGAAAACTGGTCGAGGAAAATTTTGTTTAAAAAAAAATGGAGAAAAGAATATTTTAATCAACTGAACTTGAAAAGGACAGCGTAGTGTATTATTTTCTGAGATACATAATACAAATTACCATGTAAAAGTTCTGGAAATTTCTTTAGTAAAGAAAACTTGAGCTTTGTTTTATCCATTTTGTTGTAAATGACAACAAAACACCCACCTTCTTCTTTGTGGCATAAAAACTATTTAAAGCTGTGTATGAGCGCCCCATCCCACTACCACTACCAGGGGATGCGTACTCTTCCAGCACTGTGGGAAGCTGAAGGATGTTGACTGTTCTCAACCCCTCATCCATAAGGACCATGGACCCTAAGCCACAAGGCAAGTTGAAAGGAAGAAAGCTTAACAAAGCCATTTGGCCAAGGTTGTACTCGAACCCGGTGCTTTCAGGAGTGACTACACAAAGACACGGGAGGATTGCCTGGTTTTATGCTTGGGTTAGATGGTTCAGAAGTACAATAGACAAAAGGTTCCAGTGAGTGAAAAGAGAGGCTACGAACCCAGCACGGACTCTCTGGTCAGATTTTTCTCTACATGGGTAGCATTGTTCCACACAAGTATTAGGCAGATTCTTCTAGAATGAAGTTCTTGAAAGAGAAGGCTTATTGAGCAGGGTGAGCTTATCATTTGAGGATTGTATTCAAGACTCCAGTTCAGGAAAGAGAAAGGCCGCTTTTTGTGATTTGCCTCAGGGAGACAGTAGGGTTGGAAGATCAGCAGGATGCTATTCTGAGATGCCATGCTTGGGGTGTTGTGCTTTGAACCCTACTACTATACTCGTCTTTTACTTTGCTGCTATTTAGTAGTTTGGGGTTTAGAATTTTAAGTAAGACTTAGGCCTGACCACTTTATGTGGAATAACCTGTTAGGGGCTCATCCGTGGGAGAGTTCTCTCTCATCAGTCACTAGGTGCTGCTGATTCCTTGTCTACGGGTAGAGCCTTCTGAGACTCCTCTTTTCTATATTAGTATGTCTGTTGGGTTGTGATCATTCAGGTCTCCTTTAGGCAGCCATATTGTTGAGGTATCATGGGTGTAGCTTCCCTGTCATTTCTAGGAGACATAACAATGACAGCAAAGTTCCTGGTCCTCTGGCTCCGACAATCTCTCATCCACCTGTTTCTTAATGTTGCCTGAACCTTAGGTGTGGGAGTTTTGTAGATATACAACCCCTTGGAGTTGAGCATCGCACTATCTGAATTATGACCAGTGGTATTTTTTCTGTAATGGTCTCTTTTTGTTGAGTGGTTATCCCTGAAATCATATGCTCAAAAACAACACTAAATGTGTCTATCAGGTAGTGTATGTTCACACACACACATACACACACACACACACACTAATAGCTTTCCAAGAGAATGAGGGCTTCAGTTTGAAAGGGAGTAATGGGGGTGTCATGGAAGGGGTTAGAGGGAGGAAAGGGAAGTGGAGAGCAACAAATATATTTTATTTAAAATTTAAGAATTAAGGCTTAAAAACAGAATCAGTCTTAGTTAAACTAAAATCAGTTATAGTTTACAATGGTATATGAGGGAAAACCTTGAATAAAAGAACACCTTATTGCCAAAAAAAAATTATTTGAAGATTCCATACCTATCGTGTTTACTGTCTTTTGTAACAAGATACGGGAGAGAAGGGTCATGAATATTAATATTTCGCGGACAATAAACACACAATGAATGGAAAGATTGCTGGGAACTAGATAATTGTGGCAAATACCTCATGTAATTTTAAAAATCTTCATCTTGTTTCTTGTTATAACCCTCATGGTTTATTTTTCACATTCCACAGAAAAATAGCAAGGCAGTCTCTGGGATCATAAACTAACTCCAGAGCTGAAGAACCCTCTTTGGAAGAAGCAATGGTCGGGTTTGCAGTCAGTCACCCATGCTGCACACTGTAGTACCATGAGAAATTGCTCTCACTTAGAGAATCTGTATGTGAGCTCTGGAGGCTTGGGTCAATCGTAATTCTTTCCAGTTACTGAGTTCTTCAAAAACTTTAGGCGGGTGGACTTATTATATTACATATTGTATGGGTTCCTTCAGTACTTGAGAAGCCGTGGACCATAGCTTACTGTAGTAGGAGCGGTGGGCTGCGTCCCGCCACCTGACTAGCTTAGCCCCCGAAATAACCACACAGAAATTGTATTAATTAAATTACTGCCTGGCCCATTATCTCTAACCTCTTACTGGCTGATTCTCACATCTTGATTAACCCATTTCTAATAATCTGTATAGCACCACGAGGTGGTAGCTTACCAGGAAAGATTCAGCATGTCTTAACTTGCATCTGTCTCGGAGAGGAGAATCATGGCGACTGCCTGGAGAGGAGAGGCATGGCGTCCGGCTCACTGCTTTCTTCCTCCCAGCATTCTGTTCTGTTTAATCCGCCTGCCTAATTTTCTGTCATATCAAAGGCCAAGCAGTTTCTTTATTAATTATCTAATGAAAGCAACAGATAGATAAAGACACTCCCACATCAGCTTACTTCTTCTGTGCAGCTCTGATAGAAAAGTGTGCCTCTTCTAGCTTCTTACCCAAAGGCCTGGGAAGCGATGTGTTTTGCCTTGTGTAACCCATGGTCTCGCAGTATCTTGAGACTGAGGTGGGGAGATATAACTCCTGAGGAAAGTATACTAACTAATTTTGTGTTCCGCGACAAAATTTTTGGTCTCAAACACTTAGTAATTTATTTTGGCTCATGGATTCAGAGGCTTCAACACATGCTTATGTGGCTCTGTCTACTTGGCAGAATGTCATGGTGTCCAAAGTGTGTTGTGGAAGAAAGTAAGTCAGTCCCTTCATGGCAGATAGAAAGCGGAGAATAAAAGGAGTTAGAAGTGGTCAGGGTAGGGGCTGGAGAGATGGCTCAGTGGTTAAGAGCACTGTCTGCTCTTCCAGAGGTCCTGAGTTCAATTCCCAGCAACCACATGGTGGCTCCAAACCATCTGTAAAGAGATCTGGTGCCCTCCTCTGGCGTGTGGGTATAAATGGAGGCAGGAAGTTGTATACATAATAAATAAATCTTAAAAAAAAAATGTGGTCAGGGTATACCCAAAAACTACCTGTGACTATGACCCACTTGAAATTTCTGGAACCTGTCTTGGGATCTCAACTGGCACTTGGGTTTGTGTGAAGATTGTCTCATATTAACCATGGTATGAAGGCGCTATGGAGACATGGGGTTCAAACTTCTCTCTCCTCTATTTGCTCCAAGCAAATCTGGTCTCTGAAAACCCCTTGCCTCTGGGGAGAGGCTCACGCCAGATATTACAGTTTATTGCTGAGATTCCTCCCAAGCGACTTTAAAGACCTGTCCTCAGAGTGCTGGTGTTTGGAGGTTGGTGGGGCCTTTAAAGGGTGGGGTTGGAAAAGGGTTCTGGTCACTGAGGATGCGGCCTTAAGAGGAATGTGGGGCCCCAACACCCTCTTCTTCTTCCCTTGTGTGACTGTGAGTAAGGGGGTAATTTGCATCATGGTGTGCTTTCCTGTGCTCTCCTACCTCGTTTCAGTCCCCAGAACAATGGGGCTGAACAACCTTAAAAGCTCCAAAGCCATGAGCCGGAATCATACTTTGCCTTTATAAGTTGATCATCTCAGGGATTTACTATGCTGACACGAACACGATTAACACTGGGTTATAGATGAAAATTTTCCACCCCAAGAAACCATTATTTTCTTTGTCCTTGACTAGTGATCTGACAGGCCCTAAACAACAAAACTGTAAATCACGCCCTGCTGTCACTGCTTTGAGTCAGAGAAAGCAAACGCAGTCCCCGCCTGCAGCTGCCAGTAATTGGCAGCCATCAAGATCAAAACTTCTTTCCTGGCGCTTGTGAGAGACAACGAACATCACACGTGGTTTCTTTTGGTTTCTGTCTTTCTAAGTCAGCTTTCTTGCTGGGTCTATTATGTCAATAAGGCGTCCAAGATCAGTCTTTCATCTGAATGCGGCTTCTTGCTCTAGGTTCTGTGCCCACTTTGCTACCTTGGCTCCTGCAGTTCTACGCTAGAATGATGCACCACGTGGCTGGCACAGTGTTGCCCTTCTGAAAGATGGCCCTTTAAACCTGCTTACAGAGGCTGATGCACCGCTGGGCGAGTAATTCCAACACCCGAAGTCATGGAAGAATCAATTAGCATGGTTTTATGCTTTAAGCACATTTTGTCTGAATTTTCATACATAAAACCTTCAAAAAGGCAGAATTGTATGCAGTGCATGTCTAGTGGGCAGACATCATTGTCCCCTTTCCCAAATGTTTCTGAAGTTAACCTTCTAAAAAGTCACTTTGACGGTGATTGTCTTCAAAACACCCTACTTAGTGATTACTTTGGGGCTTTGGGATCCAGAAAGGATTAAAATCAGACCCCTCTACCCACAAACCTCATCTTTTCTCCAAGTCATAACCATCAGTAGAATTTATTATGAGAAAAAAAGTCAAATTGTAGGGAATTAGGTTCAGACCCAAGTAATAAGGATACACTTCCATTAGAAACCCATACCTATATAAGAGTACACTACCATTAGAAACCCATACCTATAGATCATTATCTGGAAGTGTAGGCTAATGGCTACTTCTAGCAACAAGGGAGCTTGGACAATTGGCTGCAGCCAGGGGAAACAAGAGGCTTCTAGAGAGCTAAAGATCAATGCCCATATTGATTACTATTTGTCACGGACCATAACAGGCGTCAAGGTGGAGTCACAGATGTGACAGACACACAGAGAGTGGTGTTAGTGCATTATAGGCTAGTGTGGGGACATACACAGGAAATTGGAGGAGTGATTCCCATCCAAACCCAAGCAAGAGAATGATTTCAGAGGAGGGGATGCTTGTAAAACAATAGGAGTGATCCAGAGAGGGTCTGTGTAATGGTGGGACAGATGGGGAGAGAGGATAGCATTTCAGACAGAACAATGGTTGAAAGACCAGAAGCTCCCTGTGACCACGATTGGTCGACATGCAGAGGATAAGTGACCTTGCACAGCTCTAGTTATTACAGCTACAAAACAACCCCTAGAGTTACAGTTCAGAGAACTCTGTGGAAAATGTTCGGAAAGACTGTGAAAGTCAAAGGACTTGAGAAATCCAAACAATATGGTTGCCTGAACAAGACCTGCATAGTGATCATTCCACGTGATACACTGTCTCAGTTAGGGTGTCTATTGCTGTGAAGAGACACTGTGACCACAGCAACTCTTATAAATGAAAAAAAAAATTAACAACACTTTCAGAGGTTTAGTCTGTTATCATGGCGGGACATGGCAGCATGCAGGTAGACACAGTGTTAGAGAAGGAGCTGAGAGTGGAGACAGAGCTATATGTCAATCCTACAGGCAATATGAAGTGAATGAGGGACTAGGCATGGCTTGTGCATATATGAGACCTCAAACCCCACCTCCACAGTGACACATGTCCTCCAGCAAGGCCAGTTGTACTCCAACAAAGTCACACCTCCCAATAGTGCCACTCCCTATGAGATTATGGGGCCAATTATATTCAAACTAGCATACATACCTATGGTGATGGGGAATTTCACAAAGCCCCACTCTTGAATGAAGAACTACATGCAATTAATGGATGCTGAGGGGGGAGGAATCAGTTTTCTCCAGAGAAAAGACCCATGATAGGTTATCCGATTCTTTGTGTTGTCCTTAAACACATGTACATATGAGCAACACTAAATGGATGCATTAGGTTCTCTCTCTCTAAAATGAAAATAAATATAGAAGAGGTCAGGAATCTAGGAGGGAGCGTCATAGAGTGAGTTAGACAATGGAGAGGGAGGCGTGGGAATGGTGTAAACACAGTATAGTCAACTATGAAAGTCTTAAAACGTTAAAAACCCATTCAGGGAGGGAGGCAGAGAGAGGAAGAGAGGGAAAGATGGGGAGAGGAAAATAAGAAGAAGGAGGAGGATGAGGAGGAGGAGGAGAAGGATGATGATGGGGAGGAGGAGGGGGAGGAGGAAAAGAAGAAGAAGAAGAGGAGGAGGAGAAGGAGGAGGAGGGAGGAGGAGAAGGAGGAGGAGGGAGGAGGAGAAGGAGGAGGAGGGGAGGAGGAGGAGGAGGAGGAGGAGGAGGAGGAGGAGAAGAAGAAGAAGAAGAAGAAGAAGAAGAAGAAGAAGAAGAAGAAGAAGAAGAAGAAGAAGAAGAAGAAGAAGAAGATATTTCTGATGAATAATAATAGTTCAAACTCTGATGATACACTAGCTCATTTTTTTTTTTGGATTTTTCGAGACAAGGTTTCTCCATAGTTTTTTGTTTGTTTGTTTGTTTTTGGTTCCTGTCCTAGAACTAGCTCTTGTAGACCAGTCTGGCCTTGAACTCACGGAGATCCGCCTGCCTCTGCCTCCCGAGTGCTGGGATTAAAGGCGTGCCCCACCACTGCCCGGCCACTAGCTCAATTTATAAAAATGACATCTAATAAAATATTATTTTATAGATTTTTACTTTCAGAATAACCTTTGTTAATGGAAAATATTTGTTTTCTTAATTTTTTTAAAACTTTTATTGATTCTTCATGGATTTCACAGCATGCATTCTAACCCCATTCATCTCCTGGTCTCCTTACATCTGCCTTCTGCTCCTGCAACCTCTCCTCAAATAAAACCAAATTTAATAAAAAACAAAAAACAAGCAAAAAATCCAAACCAAACAACACAACAAAAAGAAAACAAAGAAGAAGAACCTCATCATGTAAGCTGCCATGTGGCGGTCCATTGAGCCACACAGTTTACCCTTTAGTCCATCTGTCTTTACTGGCAAGTGTTCATTGTCACAAGTCATTGGTCTGGCTTGAGGCCCCTGGCTTCTGCTACCCCACTGATAACGGCCTCTCACTGGGACTCTTCTTGGACATCCTGCTGTCCTGTCTTGAGGATCCTGCAGTTCTGGATTTGTGGGTTTGTCTTTTTCACATGCTCCAGCAGTTCATAGATGAGGTGGGCTAACTCAGCCCTGGGTCTGGGCCTGCATGGTAGCTGGGCTGGTCAATTCACTAACTTTACCTCATGGTCACCACCTGAGTGAGCTCTTCAGCACTGCCTCAGGCAGCCCAGTCTGGTGTAGGATGTGTTGCTTTCATTGGTTGAATAAAGAGACTGCTTTGGCCTTTTGACAGGGCAGAAACTTAGGTAGGCAGGAAAGACAAAACTGGATGTTGGGAAGAAGAGCAGAGTCAGGCAGACGCCATGATTCTCCTGCCCAAGACGGATGCTGATTAGACTCATGTTGGTAAGCTACAGTCAAGTGGTAATACACATTAATGGAGATGGGTTAAATCAAAATGTGAGAGTTAGCCAATAAGAGGCTAGAGATAAAGGGCCAGGCAATGATTTAATTAATACAATTTCTTTGTAATTATTTCGGGCGTAAGTTAGCCAGGTGGCAGGACACAGCCCACAGCTTGTCATACTACACCACTCAATGCAGCCTGCAGCAAGGATCAGGCCAGTTCTGCTCTCAGGCCCTCAGATCCAGCTCACTCATGCTCACACCACCCCAGCCAGCTCTACTGTCTTGCCTACTAGAGGTACTGGGCCCTCTCTCCCAATTGCTTTTGGGGGGCATATGAGGGAGGGGTCAGTTCTCCTGCTCTCACACCCAGCTCATCTGTATCACTGATAGCAGGATCATCTCTAGTCTGCTGCTCAGATGAGGTGCATGCCCACGGTGAGGGATGGGGCCATCTTTCCCAAGTATAGAACAAGCTCTTCTCTGAGGGACAGAGTCAGCTCTTCTGTTGCAAAATCCAGCAAAGGCAGAACCAGCTATCCCAGGGCCAGTGAAGGATGGTTCTGGCTCTGCACAGCATGGCTCCATGACCCCTGTGATAACATGGGCCATAGACATCATCATAGGCTTTAACTGCAGCAGGACCACAAACCCAGACTTGGCCCTCAGCAGCACCTTGAGCCCTGATATCACATGGTCCTGGTGGTAGCATAGGGCACCCAGATCAGTATGGCCTTAGTGGCAGCATGGCCCTTAGACAGCAACATGGCCCCAGATGGCAGCCAGACTCCAGGCATTGGCATGGCCTTCGATGGTATCAGGAATTATGGATATCAACACAGACCCTGGCTGTGGCAGGCCATGAACCCAGACATGGCCCTCACAATAGCCCTGGCCCAGACAATACCATGGACACAGGTGACAGCACTGACTGCTCAATTTGTCTTGGCGCTAGTGGCAGTAAAGACCTCAGACACCAACATCGTCACCCATTGTGGCCTAGATCCTGGGCATCCATGTGGATGTCACTATGGCCCCAGGCCACTCAGATCGGCATGACTCCCATGGCAGGATGATCCTTGGATACCAACATGGCCCCTGGTGGCAGCCCAGATTACAGACTTCTGTATGACCTTCAGTGGCAGCAGGAGCCACAGACATCAACAAAGGCCCCCTCAGGTGCTTCAGGGCCTTGGTTCAAAGCCTGGCCCTTGGCAATAGACCAGGCCCAGACATCCACAGGGCTCTCTCTCTCTCTCTCTCTCTCTCTCTCTCTCTCTCTCTCTCTCTCTCTCTCTCTCCCATTTACTCACCCTGTACTTTTAGCCACCACAATGGTGCCCGACTGCCTGGTGATGGCCATTTCTTTCCTCTACCAGCTTAGGCCTGGAAAGTTTGATTGCCAGAAAATATTCTTTTTATGAGACTTTAATTTTCATTTGTCACTGATACTTAAAAACATTAGTTACACCTAACAATGGTGTAACTTAAATACCGTGTAGTGCTCACTGTGCCTATGCATTACATGGTATTTAATACATGTTAATTATATTTATCTATCAAAATATCTATCATTTATTTGCAATCTTTTAAAATATTTTCATTTAACTTTTTTAAGTTTCTGGATGTAATTGTGATTGTGTTCACAACTGTATAATATCGGGGACCTGCTGCTTCCTTCTAACTGTAACTTGGAGCCCATTGATCACTCATCCCTTTCCCTGCTGTCTCCAGCCTCTGGTAACCACCATTCTGTTCTCAATTTTATTGTATTATTTTTGAAGATTTTTATCTGTTATTGAGATGTTGTGATATTTGTCCTGTGCCTGACCTGTTTCACTTAAAATAATGTCATCCAGTTCAATTCATATTGTGTCAAGTGCCAAGATTTCTTTCTTCTATCTGAATACTTTCCTTCCTACACATAAACCACATTTCATTCTTCTTCTGTAAGTTGATGAATGAGGCTGTTTCTCTGTCCTGGAAAACAGTGGTACATGAGAGTGTGTCTCTCACTTGCTGATTTATTCCAGCCGCTGGATGGAATGTATGTAAATATCTCTCACATCTGTTTGTCCAAAGATGCGTTTGTTGATTTTCTGTCTGGGCAACCTGACCACTGTTTAAGTGGAGTGTAAATGTCTCTAAGAATTATAAATTAAAAACTATCTTTCCATTAGGTTTATCAGAATTTGCCTTTTATATTTGGAGTTAAAATGGGGCATACACATTTAGACTTGCTATTTGCTTTCACTGAGCCGATCCTTTTTAAAAATTTTTATTTATTCTTTTCTCATATATTACATCCTAACCATAGTTTCTTCTTCCTCTCTCTCTCCCCATGACAACCCTCACCTTCCTTTTCCCCCAGATCCACTCCTCCTTCATTTCCCTTCAGAAGAATTCAGGCCTCCCAGGGATATCAGCCGAAAACAGTATAACAAGTTACAGTTAAGACTGGATGACGTAACGCAGTGAGAGGAGAAAGGTACCAAGAAAAAGGAAAAGTGTCAGAGACAGGCCCTGCTCCCACTGTCATGGGTCCCACAAGAATGTCAAGGTACTCAGCCATTATATCTATATCTATCTATATATCTATATCTAATATATATATATATATATATATATATATATATATATATATATATATATATATAACTCAGGAGTTCCTACAGGCTCCCTGATCTCTGTGAGCCCCCATGAGTCCCAGTCAGTTGATTCTGTGGCCTGTGTGGCCATGTTCGTGTGGTACCCTTGACCCCCCCTGACTCCTACAGTTCTCCCTTCCCCTCTTCCATGGGATTTCCTGAACTCTGGCTGATATTTGGCTGTGGCTCTCCACATCTGCTGCCATTTCTTTATCCTTATTTAGTGACTTCCTTGTTTCTGTTTACTGCTTGAATCTAACGTTTGTTTCAGCTGATGTTAGTATGGCTGCTCCGTCTTTCTTTTCATTTCCATTTGTGTGGAATATCTATTCTCATCCCTATATAAAGCTCATGGGGTTTCTGCTGAGAAGTCTCTATCTATCAAGATGATTGGAACATCTCTTGGTGTAATTGGTTGCTTTTCTCTTTTAACATTGAGATTTTTTTTTCTTTTCCTTTCATCTGTGTGAGCTTGATTATAAAGTACATTGGGTTAGACCTGGTTAAATTAATTTTTACTGGTGACCTTTGGTCTTCCTGTATTTGGATATTTGTATCCATCTTTATATTTGTGTGTGTGTGTGTGTGTGTGTGTGTATTCGTGTTTGTATGCGGTCACCAGGGTGCATGGACAGTGGTCAGAAGACAACTGCTGGGTGTCAGTTCTCTCCTTTGACCATGTGGGTCCCAGGGATCAGACTCAGATATTCAGTTTAGCAGCAGGTACTTTTACCCACTGAGCCATCCCCCCCCCATGCCCAGCTTTTTATGTGGGTGCTGGGATCTTAATTCAGGTCCTCACGTTGCAAAGCAAGCACTCTCGCCTATTCATCCAGCCCCTCGGATATTATTTATTTAAATATGTTTTCTGCCACTTCAGTGTTCTCAGATCCTCTGAATTCCAATAAGTCTTTGCTCCTTCAGCACTGTTCCAGAATTCCTATAAGATTCTTCACTCTTTATCTTTCTCTTCTAACCATGTATTCTCAAATAGCTTGTCCTTGAGCCCACCAGTTCTTTCTTCTGTTTGCTATTGATGCTTCATATTAAAAGAAAATTTCTGGGAAGCCCCCCAAGCACTGCTGGAGAGAGGAAGAACTGGAAATGCAATGGCCGTGACAGGTGAGAGAGAGGGCTGAGGCCTACATGGTGTCTTTAATCATTGGGGTTGATGGACTGCTGTTCAATAGCCTGGAGCTTATGCAGACACAGACCAAACCTCTGAACTTGCCACTGGTAGTGGAATCCCTGGCTCCGGGCAACGATGGAGACCAGAGATGAGAAAAGGTTTACTTTCTGGGTTGGACCACCTCAAAGGGCCATTGTGGTCTGAGATATCACTAAGGCCGTGCTGGTGTCTGCAGACCATGATGCTGCCTTCGACAATGATGAATCCTGAGATCCATGTGGACTCAAGCAGTATGTGCCCCTGTCCTCTGCCTTGGTGATGTTCTTAGGCTTCGCAGCCTTGCAGAGCCATGCTGATGTGAGTGGCTTGTGAAACCACCTGAGGTTGCATTGAGGCTCACAGTCCATGCAGCCACTGAGGACCAAGAATGGGTCAGTGGTCCTGATACAGCCAAGGGCCGTGTTGATGTCTGTGGCCCATGTTACCACTGAAGCCCATGCAGATGTCTGGTCAGGGCTGCAGCCTGAAGTTGTGTTAATGCCGGTGGATGCAGGAGAACTGGCCCGGACCCTCACCAGCTACCACATGACTCTCCTCAGTTACTGGCTTCTGGTGTGGATGCAGGTGGAGACAGACTCTTCCTCCCTTGAGGGGACTGGCCTCTAGGAATTTGACCATGCTCCAGTGAATATAGGGACAACACACAATGGACTTTTTCAGTGTAGGGGAGGTCACAAGGAAGGGGGAGGCCATGGAAAGACTGGGACGTGAGTGTGATGGGGGCACAATGTGAGATTCCTGAATAATCCAAAACATAATGTAAAAAGAGAAAATTTCCTTTGTTGTATTGGTTAACTCAAAAATTCTTGTTTCCAAAATGCTACCAACTCTGCGCTTACCCCTTTTGTTGGAGTACCGAGACATATCTCTGTTTCCTTTCTGAATCTGTTCAAGTTCTGAGAGCCCTTCCATGTTGGTTACCCCTGGTCAGTCTCTGGTACTGTATTTAGGGCTGGCTGGAGCTGTGATCTCCTGAAAGCTGCTGACTGGCTGGCATGCCTCACTGTTTGGGAGTTTAAGGATTCATGATCTGTCTGTTCCAGTTCGGCTTTGAGACTGTGAGTCTAGAAAACCTAAGCAGACGGCTTGTTTTCTCTTACCTTACAGCCACTTCCACAGTTTCAGCCCTGAGTAGCATCTGGTCCAGATATGCAGGTAGTCTACAGTTGGTGTGCTTAGGAACTGGAAGGCAAGCAGTGTCCTTCTGTGTGTTACGCGTTCTCTTGGTACTTTGTTACATGAAGAACCAGGAGAGCATTGCCTACTGTGTTCTCTGCCCAGGCTCTTTATCTGCAACCTGTGGTCAACTCAGCTCAGTTCTGGGGAAGGGTCTCCAGAGATATCCAGGCACAGGCTCCCATGTCATGTCAGTGGACCTAATTCTCTTTCCTCCATCAAATGAAAGGCACTTTCCCCCTCAGGATGCTGGCTTGGAGCTGGGGAAGATGGTGCTGACATGGGCAAATCATTTTTCAAAGCATGTCTGGGTTTTGTTGTATTAAAGGTAAGCACGGCTGCTGACTTCCTTAGCCCTTTGGTTGCTGGCTCAGGGTATGAACGACTGTTTAAGTCATGTCTCTGAGGAGATAGCAGTAGCTAACAAGTTCAGCCCCCCCCCCCCATCATAAGACAATGGATAACTGAGCCTAGCAAAATGTCTGTCCTGCTTCCTTCTTTAGTCCTTAGCCGTCTCTTCGCTGGCCACCCTCCTTCTCTTCCCTTTCTTCTACTCTCTTTCTTGCAGCCTAACATTCTCAACTGCTTTGCTCTCTACTCTTAATTGTACTTTTGTTGGTCTGACAAATGATGGATATTCCCAGAAGAAAAGAAGCCCCTTTCTTTTTGTGCATCTGGGAGCTCTGTGTATCACCACATCAGAGGTTACTCACAAATATCTAGGAGATGCTGAATCCCTGCAAGTAATTAATCAGTTTGTCACTTTCTCCTTTTAGTCTAGGCAACCCATTCAGTTATTGGTCCTTGGCTTTGTCACTCGAAGAGGAAAGGAAGAACTCCTAATAACAAAAGCAACTTAGTGGCCACCTTATTGCAATATGGTTTAAAGTCAAAATAACTTGTCCATATTCATTGACTACTGTATATGATGGATTTTATTGTTGGTATATAAAAAAATACTTATTTTTTTCTCCAGCTGAAATCCAGTGCATTTTATGGATTCTGCTTATTTGAAACTTCCATAACATCCTGAAGCGATAGAATCTGACGAATAAAAGACCACCTGGCTCCCCAGACTGTATGGTTTCCATCCTATTTGAATGGGGCTTTATTTTCAGTCACAAGATATACCTAAAAATGGATTAGAGATGAATAAACCAGCGTGAGTGCGTAAAGTGTGATGGATAGGACCAATGCGGCAGTGGAGAGTACCAATTTTGTCTTCAGGAGAGTCTTTGGAGTCTGGTTTCCCTCTCCTTGTCGTTCCTGTGTTTGTATGAGCTTGAAATTTCTAGGTTCCAAGTACTTTACTGCTTTCTCTCTCTCTCTCTCTCTCTCTCTCTCTCTCTCTCTCTCTCTCTCTCTCTCTCTCTCTCTCTCTCTCTCCATCCTTCCCTCTCCTGTTTGGTCTTGGAACTGAAAGTCAAGGTAACTGGTACTACCAGATATGGAAGACTTCTGAACACTTTTTCAGCTCCTTCTTTATTGGGGTTCCCATGTAAATAGTGCAGTCAGAGTAGAAGACAAAAACAAAACAATAACCAACGTCACACACAGACTAGCTGTATCAGCTCTGAACATAGGAATAAGTGGCAGCAATTCCCAGTTAGTGGTATGCAGGGAGAGAAGGCAAACTGGTAACTCTTCCTAGAAACTCTAACTGTGAGAAGGGATTAAGGGGTGTATAATTGCAGTTTCTAGGTGACACTCCATAACACATCATTTAATGGTCTCCTAGGTATGCAAAGCACATGGTAACTAGCAATTCTGGGTGGCACAGTAAAGAAGTCATGTGTGTGTGTGTGTGTGTGTGTATATATACATACATATATACATATATGTGTGAATATGCATGTATATACACGTATACATATATTTATAGAGAGAGACTGTATACGCAGGATATATATGCATGTGGAATGTGCAGAATAAAATATGCAGAAAACTAAATTCAAGCGCTACAGACAGACTGACAAATGTATGCTGCATAGGGGTTAAAATTTGCAAAAGCATTGCTATTGAGAAATTATTTCCAAGATAGCGAACAACATTTGACTAAATTCTGGACAAAATTAAGGTATTGCATTCTACAAACTTGATACATAGCAAAGATGTTTAAAATTGTGTTTTCATAAGAAATAAGCACCTATCCTAAAGAAACACTAGAGTCTGGTTACATGACTATTTAGCAGATATTTAAAAGCATGTCAACATGAGAGAGCACTCATGTGACTCATGTGGAACATCCCATTTCACGGCAGGAAGTTTTCTTGTGTGGAACTTCCCATCACACTGCCGGAAATGTCGTGTCTCATTAATTTTCTAAACACTGAAGAACAATAGCTTGACCCCGTGGAAGACAGTATGGCAGTTAAAACAGAGCTGCCACGTTGTCCAGCAATTCCACGGAGAATATACACATCAGAACTGACAGCAAGATGCTCAGAAATGGCCTTGTCCTCACATTCACGGCATTGTTTGTCATAGCAGAATTTGGCGGTTACTCATGGTTCTACCAATAGGTGACGTCACAAGTGAAATGTGGCATCTACATGCAATGAAATATTGTCCAAACTCAAAGATGCAGGAACGCTGGCATAGGCTGCAATTCGGATGAACCTAGAGGACATTAGCCTATGGGAAGTAAGCCGGGTACTAGCCAACAAATAAATATGATTGCACTGAAATGGGGTATGTAGAGCTTGGATCCCCAGCACCAGTGTGGAGGAGTAAATGGGAGTTCCAGTGCACGTGCAATTCCAATTCTGTAGGGGTGGAGACAGGAGCTTCCATGGGGGCTGGGAACCCTAGGTTCCGGGTTCAGTAAAGACCACGTCATTAAAAACAAGATGGAGAGCCACTGAGGAAGACTTACAGCATCAACCTCTAGCCTTCATTGCATGTGCACTTAATCCCTGACACACATGTGAACATGTATATACATACAAAGAATAAAACATTTTTACCAAATAAATCATCTATTAGAACAAAGTCATATAAATTAAAATATAAAAAATAAGTAATACAACTACCAAGGATGAAAAACAAAGAAAAAGCAATGTGTTGGTTAGTTTTATACCAACTTGACACAAAATAGGGTCCTCTGGAAAGAGGGAATCTCAATTGGAAAAAAATGTCCCCAACAAATTAGCCTATAAGCAAGACTGTAGGGCATTTCTTGATTAATGGCAAATAAGGGAGGGCCAGGTTATTGTGGGCAGTACCATTCTGGGCAGTTAATACTAGGATATTGTGGGAACCCACAGAAGTGGATCCACATTGACTAAAGGACAGAGAGTTCAGACCTATTCTTGCTCCTTCAAGGTTATACAACAGCAAGTTTCACTTAAGGTATGGTTACTAACAATGTTTTGACCTATAGGGTGTGGGTACTTGGTATTTTGGGTATTGAGAAGGTTATTACTTTGTTCGTTCCTTATATCATGGTAAAGAAGCCTCTTGTCTCCCCCCACTTTGTATTGGGGTGTATAAAGATTATGAGAAATAAATGCAGGGAAAATCTCAGTATTTATCAGATGCCCTCCTGACTCTGCCAGTTGTTGCTTGTCTATCGCTTTCTTAATCCTCATTCTTCCCTCCAAGTGTGGATGAATAAGCTGAGCGGGACCTGGCAGATGTCGCCCAGATGGGGAACACGACAGGATCCATATAAGAAAGCCGGCTAAGGAAGCCCCTCCGAGAAGAACTCTCCAGAAAGCAGTGACTCTCTATGGTGTCTGTTTCAGTTCCTGCCCCACGGTGCTGGGTGAGTTCTTGCTTGGACTTCCTTTCATGGTGGACTGCAACCTGTATGCCAAAACAAACCTTTTCTTCCTCAAGCTGGTTTTGGTCATGGTCTTTATCACAACAATAAGAAGCTAGGACAGAAATTGCTGCCAGGATCATGTGGTGTTGTTCCGACATCCCAGACCATGCTGTTTTGATTATGGAAGGAATTTGGAACATTGGGTTTAAAATGCCTTTGAGTACTCAAAGCTTAATGAGTTAGTCTGTGTGGAGAATATGCGTGCTGAGATAAATGCACGGTTTGTGGAGGCCTGGTTTGTGAAGTTGGAGGGAGAAGTCTGAGTCCCTTAAGGAATCGATCAGATTTGAACTAAAAGTCTCTAGTTCTGGTTAACTCGGAATGAAGAATCAACTGTGATTTACGAGAGGCCGGTACCTGATGTGAAACTTCTGCTTTACTGGGACTTCAATGTGATCAGCTAAGGTTTTAAAAAATCAACTGCGAGAGACGTTCTCGCTCGGAGTAGCCGCGGTTTCCTGCTTCAACAGTGCTTGAACGGGAACCAGCGCTGGACCCTTCTGACCCCAGGGGGCTGCTCCAAGCCAGAACCCTCTGCAACCTCGTCGCTCCACCGCTCCAGCATCGCCAGCCGCCGCCTTGACTACTGCATCTACCTTGCAAGTGTGCCAGAACCAGCACCAGGACTCGGAGGCTGCCATCAACCGCCAGATCAATGTGGAACCGTATGCCTCCTACGTCTACCTGTCTATGTCTTGCTACTTCCACCGGGATGATGTGGCTCTGAGGAACTTTGCCAAATACTTTCTCCACCAATCTCATGAGGAGAGGGAACATGCTGAGAAACTGATGAAGCCGCAGAACGAACAAGGCGGCTGAATCTTCCTGCAGGAGATCAAGAAACCAGACCGTGATGAATGGGAGAACGGGCTGAATGCAATGGAGTGTGCACTGCATCTGGAAAAGAGCGCGAATCAGTCACTACTGGAACTGCACAAACTGGCTACTGACAAAAATGACCCCCACTTGTGTGACTTCATTGAGACTCATTACCTGAATGAGCAGGTGAAATCCATCATGGAACTGGGCGACCACGTGACCAACTTGCGCAAGATGGGAGCCCCTGAAGCTGGCATGGCAGAATATCTGTTTGACAAGCACACCCTGGGGCACAGTAATGAGAGCTAAGCTGACTTCCCCAAAGCCACAAGTGACTTTCTGGTCACTGAGGCAGTGCGTGCATGTCGGTCTGCCTTTATCTTTTCTATAAGTCGCACCAAAACATCTGCTTAAGTTCTTTCATTTGTACCATTTTTTTTTAAGTAAAGAATTTTGGTACCCCACCCCCCAAAAAATCAACTGTGATAAGAAAAGGCCAGCATCACTGACAAGAAACCTGGAGAGCTTTCTTCAGGATCAGCTCACAGAAGCTGAGGTACAGAGGGCCCAAGACTGCACTGCATGCTGTCAGCCAAACTTGGTGATATGTTAGCATTTTCCAGGTAATGGTTTTGCTAGCATAAAAGCTATAGGGTTGAAGGGGTCTTGGAGAATAGTTGATGCTTGGCAGCATGTGGCAGGGGTAGAGTCCCTGATAAGAGGCCAGGAGGCCACTTGTGATGGTACAGCCTTTGGAGACTTCAGCATTTTGGAGACACACAGACTGTGGGACAGTCACTAAGGACAGAATCATCTGTGAAGTGAAACTGGCCTGTGTCTATGAGAGGAGCTATGGAAGCTGATAGTGACAGAGATGGAGAACTAGAGCTGCCCAAGCTCTTTGGAGCCCAGAAGATCCTGAGTGAGTTCCAGATATTGGGCACTAGGTTATTTAAGGTGTTGAAGTTTTGGTTTTGCATTGCTTTCATTGTACCTATAGAAAATAATATTTTCCCCGACAAGGAGGTCAGAGGACATTTTGCCAGGCGGTGGTGGCGCATGCCTTTAATCCCAGCACTCGGGAGGCAGAGGCAGGCGGATCTCTGTGAGTTCGAGGCCAGCCTGGTCTACAAGAGCTAGTTCCAGGACAGGCACCAAAGCTACAGAGAAACCCTGTCTCGAAAAACCAAAATAAATAAATAAATAAAAAATTAAACCATAAAGAATCACATAGAATTTTTGGGGGGTCAACTCCCTCCAGCAGTATGTTGAAAAACGAGATATAGTATTCCTATTCTAACAAGACAAAGTCAAAAGAACTATAAAAATTATTTTTTTAATTAACACACACAAATTGTGAAGTTTCAAGTAAATTGAGTAGCCTACAACCAAGGAGATAGGACAAGAGTCTGACGACCTGAGTCAAAGGACAGAAGGAAGAGATACCCAAGGTGGCAAGAAAAATTTAGCTAGGTATATGTTGTGTGATATTTTGATTGTATTCTGACAACTGTAACTCTTACTTATTAACTGTTTTGTTATATATAGTTTTACTATGCTAAGGTTAAAACCTTCCTTTTAATTAGACAAAAAATGGAAGATGTTGTGGAATAATCCTTCTGTACACTGTGAATTTGTATTACTCTCATTGGTTAATAAAGAACTGAGTGACTGGTAGCCAGGCAGGAATTATAGGCATGACATCCAAACTAAGGATGCTGGGATGAAGAAGGGCAACATCAAGGGGGATGTCAGAAGACAGAGGACACGCAGAAAATGACCTAACAAGCCATGAGTCACATGGGAAAGTATAGATAGGAAATATGGGTTAATTTAAATGTAAGAGTTCGCTAGTAATAAGTCTGAGCTATCGGCTGAGTATTATAAGTAATATTAAGTCTCAGTTATTGAGAACTGGTAGATGGGACAGGAACGTTTGCCTACAGATATGACTTTTGGAAAATTATTACACAAGCCAACCATGTAAAATGAACACATAGATTCCTCAGGATCCACAGATAGAGGAGAACTTGACTAACTCACAAGGTCTTCTCACACATCTATAACTATGGCTTATGGGACAAGCTGCGTAAAAAAAATTCAGAGAAAGCTGTTATGGGCAGCAGTCCTGGAACACTGGTCTGCTTTTCTCTGTGAGGAAGGCATAAGCTCTCCTTGTATCCTATATACCTTTAGGGCAGAAATTTTAACCCTCAGGGGAGAAAATGCAACACTGTTATCTCTGGAACACAAATGAATGTTCATGGCATCTGGGAAGAAGACAGAGGTAAGAAACAAGAACAACCAAAGCAAAACCAGGCGATGGTGGCTCACAGCTTTAATCCCAGCACTCGGGAGGCAGAAAGAGGCACCTTATGCATATCTTGCTGTCCTAGTTCCCAGGTGTTGTAGCTGAGTAGAACTTTTTAACTGTTTCCCTCCCTTGGCAGCTTGCCTAGTATCTTCTGGAACCAGGGAATCTAAACTGTGGGAAAGAGGTCTTTAGGTTAGATATAGCTTGAATAATCCTAGCCCTGTGTCCTGAGTGTTTGGTGTTTTCAGCAATAGGGGCTTGCCTTCAACCTCTGAGAGGAAGACAAGGCTACATCAATTATCTCCACCATTTTGAGAGTCACTTGGACTACCCTGACCAACTGTTTGTATCCATATGCACATGAATAGGGAAGTTAGCTTTTTCATTTACTCAACTTCTTCTTTCCAAAAAAAGATACAATACAAAAGGTTTACTGGAATGTTGCTCTGGCTTTAAAGGAACTCATACACCTGTTCTAATTAGGAAACAAGCCACTGGCAGAACCCAACAGTTTGTTGCCATTGTGCCAGCTAGACTCTTTCTGTGTCTTTGGGCATCTTTGCTCTGCTCAGGAAAGTCAGGTGTTAGTCAGTTTTTCTGTACTTTGATTTGCTGGTAGAACATAGTAACTGTTTCTTAAGGTGTTAAGGGAAGGTATCCTGTTATCATTGTTGTTGCTTTTAGATGAGTGTTATAGTCTATAGACCTTTCAATAGGAATTTTCAGGAGTGGTAAATGGGCCAGTAGGGCGTGCTATTTAGAAGTTAAAGACAGGTAAGCAGTGGAAATGAACACCCAAGAAATATTTGAGGCAAACTGTTACAGGTGAATCCTTCTGCACAAACAATCTGTATCTGTAAGCATGCTCAGAGCTAAACAAGCAAGAAAAAAGAGTCAAGCCAATCAGTATGGAATACAAGAAGTAAGTTTTTAAATAGTTAAAATCATGAGAAAATATTTTAAAGCAGAAGTAAAGTCAAAATGATGAATCATTTTAAGAGCCAAGCTTTGGAACAGCACATTACATTAAACTGAATATATATATATATATTCATATATATATGACAATTAATATATATATGGTAATTAAAAACAGATAACTTCTGTCCTAATTCTGAAAGAAAGAAAATGCAAAACTGTTATAGCAACATGTGTATAAAATAAATAAGATGGTCATCAGAGTTACAGAAAGGACTTCATACAACTTCATGCTAATCAGGTTGAGAGTTTGAAGTAAAGAAAAAATTATAAGATATTTAAAACAAGTTTAATATGAAGAAATCCTAACTAACAAAGAGCAAAAAAACAAAGTGGTGAGGTTGTTTTTAATGTCATATAACAAGGATCCCAAATATGGAAAACCAAGCAAAAGCATTGAGATAACAGAGAGAATGCTGTCTTAATAGAGAGACTGGGTATGAGTTCTCCAATAAAACCCCAAAGAGCAGGCTGCTGTTTCTTTAAGCTATCATTAAAAGTGATTAATTGGTTACATCAAATTAGCTTCCAAGTAAAAGCATGAGGACTTACATCAGACTTCTCAGGCATAATTATAGATGTCTGAAACAGTGGCATGAAATTTTCAAAATGTAGAGCCACGGAACTATGCCTGTCAGATAAAGTATTGTTTAACAATGAACAAATGCTGAATTTTTCAAAACCTACAGAAGTTTGCCATTCATAAACATTCCTTTGAGGAATTATTACATGAAACTTGAATGGGAGCTAATTATTTAAAGAGTAAAATAAATGAAAATTTTGTAGATTCAGCAAATATAGGAAAGAAAAAAGTAGCAAATTATGACCAAAACATGGTAGAAATAAACACAAATATGTGTGTAGTCAAATAATGAGGAATTAATTTATCAATTCAAATAAATAGTCTTAGATTTGAAGGAAAACAAAATAAAACAGCATGTAGACATTTGATGTTTATAAAGTTACATCTCAATTATTATAACCTAAACAAATGACACGTGCCATGTTTTGGGTGGAAATTTAAAATGCATACTTTATAGATTTCTATTTTTTTTTTTTGAGACAGGGTTTCTCTGTGTAACAGTCCTACCTATCATGGAACTTGCTTCATAGATCAAGCTGGCCTCGAACTCACTGAGATCCATCTGCCTCTGCCTCACAGGTGCTGAAATTAAAGGCGTGCACCACCACCACCCAGACTTTTTAAGTTTCATAGTAGATGGATATAAATTTCATACAATTCCATTGATAAAAGTACAATTTATAAACTAACCTAAAATGGGAAAGGCCAAGAACTGGCAAGACAAGAAAACATACTTAGGCATAAAAATGCATGAATCAACCGAGTCTCAAAAAACATACTATTGAAGTAATACTGAACTCATTAGTTGCACAAAACCAGTACTCCTGCACCATGGGAAAAGAAAATGGAGACAATAGAAAAGGCTTGGAAATGAAGCATGTAATTGACATATGTAAAAATAATATGAGGTTGAAAGCTGAAGACTTACACAACAATGTAGAATAATTAGAAGAAATAAGATGTGTGAGAAAGTGTAGCAGACACAGAGAGTCAAGTTTCAGAAGTCATTATCCAAATATTAGACGTCACCAAAGAGAAGTCAAGGAGGATTTGGAAAGTGGTTGCATTACAAATACAGTTGTTAAGATTATAGAACTGTGGTATTTGCACTGAGGAGAGATGTCCATCTTATGTTGTTGGAGATGGATGGACAGAGGACTGAAGTAGAAACACGACCTCCTGACAAGTGTTTGAAATTCGTGTGCAAAGGGAAGTTTCTAAACATGCCAAGAGAAACCCTGGTCCCCAGGAGCACTTGGGTTCACAAGGCTGCACACAAAATGCCTGCACGTGTCTAAGTCAGTTTTCTCCTGTGTATTTCCAGTCAAGTATGAGAACGAATCTGGGACCTCTGGTGATTCTCCTTGGAATTCTTCAAAAGGACGTACTCATATAAAAACGGGAGATGAACAGGAACTGGACACATGCTCAAGGAGGGCGAAGTGTAGTTCAACCTGTAGCTGAGAGGACCGACCTGATTGCAGGGAAGGGTGGCCAATGGCTGGATGGATGCAATGCTCCCTCGGACAGCTTAGGCCATGTGACAAAATCACGAGAGAGTCAAACAAACAGAAGAAAACTATGTGAACGGAACGAAAGAAGTGGCCATCTAAACTGAGGTAACTGGGCCATTCAGCACAAATAGGACAACTGAGTCTGAAATTGGAGGTACTAGGAAGGTGAGCATTGAGATCCCTGAAATCCACATAGTGAAGAGAGAGAACCCTGTGACTGTCACCCGTGAGCTGCAGTGTGTCCCCACCCATGTGACTGTCACCCGTGAGCTACAGTGTGTCCCCACCCTTGTTTCTGTCACCCATGTGCTGCAGTGTCTCACCACTCAATATATACACTTCGCTACAAATGAATAGATTAAAAAATAAATCTGAAGCTACAGAGAAACCCTGTCTCGAAAAACCAAATAAATAAATAGATAGATACATAATAAATAATAAATAAATAAATAGATCTGAGCTTGGGAACTGTTAAGAAAGCTGAAACTCTTAGTCAATTGGAAAGTCACCTTTGTTTTTCAACTTTTAGAATCTTCTTATTCATAGGAAGGCCATGGATGATATAACAACATTATAAAATTGCATAAATGCTTTTAAATGGCGCTATAAAAGCAACAGGAGAAATGGTATCACTTGAGATGTGCTATTAGTTGAAAGTTGTGTGTCTTGTTATCAGGAGAGGTAGGGTAGTTTAATGATATTATTCTGTATGGAAATTGAAAATAATGTTACAGCTATGATGAAAAGAGAGAGACAGAGCAGAGGGAGGGAAAGAAGCAAGCTGGCCCCACCCCCACCTGCTCATCTCATCCCCATTCATCCAAAAGGAAAGTCAATGACATCTGAAGCATGGAAATCTTGTCTCATTTATGGACAACAGTGTCACTAGGAGGATTAGAACATTGGTTAAGATAGCTACAAGTTAGTGGTGTCTATGTGGAGCTCACTTCCTTCTTAGAGCTCTCAGAACTCTATTTAACCTCATTCCTATCTATTCTGAAAACCTCTCATGTTCAAAATGGAGTGAAAATGAGATGGTCTTAACCAGACTAAACAGGAATATACAGTCTGGTCTAAAATTAATCCAGAAGAAATCCATAGTGGTCAATGCTACCCTGCCCCTCACCTGCCACAGTGCATAAGACAGGGGATCCTGCACACTTTCAGGGAAGCACAGGAGAGATGACCCTCTTGTCAGGGGTGCAGGCCAGCTGGCCCTGAGAGCCTGAGGACAGGAGAGGTGTTCTACCCCTACGATCCACATGTGTCCCCTACAGCAGTCAGAAGAGAGAGGGTCCTGTACCTACCCTGGGCAAGACAGTGGGCTGGCGCTGGTGATGGGAATGCGTGTGACCCAGACCTGAGGACCTGAGAGCAGGAGAACCAGCCCCACTCCTTGCTGCAGGCTATGTTGTGTGAGCTAGCTGAGGCAGTGCAATAGAGCTCACTCAGCTGGTGAAGATGGAGCTGGTGGGTTGAGCAACCCAGCTACCACCCAGGCCCAGAACCAGGGCTATATGGATTGGCCCACCCCAACATTCACCACATCTATGAACTGTTAGAGCGTGAGAAGAGGATGAACTTACAGATCCAAAGCAGCAGGATCCCCATGGCACAGGGCAACAGCAGGGAGAGCCCAGGATGGGTGGAGTAGTTGGAACCTGGGGTGATGAACTCAGGCCAGGGAACACTTGCAGCCGAAGATGAAAGGATGGAAGGGGGCTTTGTTTTGTTCTGCTTGGTTGTTTCTTTTTTTAAATTTTGTTGTTTTGGGGGGATTGCAAGGATGGAGGGTGGAGGCAGGTGGATGAGATGGGTGAACTCAGGATGCATGATGCAAAATCTGCAAAGAATCAACAAAAGTTAAAAAAAAAAAACTAAACAGCAATTACCACAGACAAAATAGCATCTGATGTGTTAGGGAAACATAACCAAGAGGCCAGAAAGACAAATGATAATAATAAAACATTGCAAATCATATGAAAATTCTAAGTAGTGTTCCATGTACCACTTACAATTTTTAATTACATTAGTTTATTAGTTAATTAATTGCTCTGAGGGGGAGCAAAGTGTGCTGCAGCTTGTGTGTGGAGATTAGAAGAGCATTTTCAACAATTAGTTCTCTCTTTTTACAGTGTGGGTCCTTGGGACTTATCAGCCTTGGAGACAAACAAGCACCTTCTACTGAGACATCTTGCAGGCTAAAGACAAAGACTGGCCTCTGAGCTAGCGCGGTGGGAGAAGTATCCTCTAATCCCAGTGAGAGATGTCTTAGTTAGCATCACTGGTCAGCTTACCAATAATGGTGAGCAGGTCAGGGCCCTAGCTAAAGCTACAAACGGATAAATGCCAGTAGAAGTAAGAGGCCACGTATGTTTTAAAATAATAAATACATTAAAAAACAATACAAGGTGTTTTGGTAGCCTTGATGGAAAGACATACTTTTCAGAAAGCTGAACAGCAAAACTTGCCGACCCATGAGTGTGAGTGAGCGGACTGAAAACATGCGTGATCTACAATGAACTGACAGAAAAAGTGATTATTTCCTGGTTTGGGATTGGACCAAGGTGGTGCATATATTTTTATGTATAAAATTTATGTGAGATTTAAACTCTTTTGCTATTTTTCTAAGAAAGCAGAAAGGAAAATAGGGACCCAGAGTTTTGGACAAAGGGACTGGTTTCCTGGATACTTGACATGGGAGAATTAAATCAAAGAAACCTAACATGTGATTGGAAGCTAGCTAGCCATGCAGTTCCCTGGATCTGGTGCCTTCCTTCCCTGGCTAAGACTTTAGGTTTGTGCAAGTCTGGGATTGAGGGTCTGACTTACAATGAACAACGACGTCCTAAATGCTGTGCTGAGCTATAATCCACACACAAAATAAAGACGTTGGACAAATATTTATTGTGGCAGTAGCTCTACTAGATTTCAGCCTTCTGAAGCTCAAGGAGACTAAAATCTGGAAAATGATAGTAAAATCATATGTTCACAGTGTTCACAACTCCAGTATTAAAACCTGGCAAAGAAAACATCGAGACCAGTAGCTTGGTGAATATGGGGTAACTGAATGCCACAGTGTACGAAGAGCCAGTTAAACACCCAAGCCAGGTCTAGGTGCTCTGCTAGGCAGTCAAATCAACTAGTGGACAGTATTTCTCCAGTGCCTGGCTCAGGGGAATTTACAGTCTAGTGGGGGAGAGAAACCAACACAGAGTTCAAGGGCTGTGAAGGAACTGTGGATGCTAAGGGCCAGATTTCAAGGGTCTTTCCCCCACTTTGTGTGCTTGGGAAGGCTGTTTTCTCGAAGAATAGAGGAATCGAGGTTAGCCAGCAAAGTGTCTGAGGAGCGTTTGTGATAAAGAAATCATCCAGGGAACAACCTGACTGGAGGCTCTGCAGTTTGGCTGGAAGGCTGGCTAGCATGGCGGTGGCTGAAGGTAAGGCTGTACGACTCAGCTGGGACGACATCAGTTTTGTGACTCAACAGGTTTCTTTGAGGGGCAATGAGAGAGCAGGTTAGATGTCTCATCACTGATGGTGGGCTCTAAAATGTTGCCTTGATAGTGAAAGAAAAGGAATGGTGATATGGACAAGAGACTGTCAACAAGGAATACACAATAACTGTGACTGTAATGGCTGTAATACCCAGGGGAAAAAAAGCTTCAAGGAGGGGAGATTTGCTCTGGTGCATGCTTTCAAAGGATGCAGTCCGTGGCGTTTGGTTCCATGTATTTGGGCAGAACACAGTGTCTGCTAGAGCATACAGTGGTGAATGGTTCTACACAGCATGGCAGACAAGAAACATCAAACAAGAGATCCAGCATCACTATCAAGGCCCATCCCTAGTGACCTGATTCTGGCAGCCGGGCCCTACCTTCTAAGCTTCTACAGACATTCAAAACACAAGCCTGTGGGGCACATGGCAGATTTAAATCTGCTGCAGAAATCTAGGTGCTGATTGGATGTGGAGAGGATGGACGACCTGGAAAAGCTGAGAGCTCCTTGGCTGGGGCGGGAAGCTTCCCTCCAAGTATCCAGTCCTGGGTCATCATTTTCTTAAAGCAATAAAAGCTATTTATATGAAGTTGCCAAATTATTTTTACTGGTATATAAAGGTTTACATATTAATGAAACAGCACAGAACCAACTTCTTTAAATTCTACATGGGTGAGCTCATGTATACTCCTTCCCTGTCACTTAACACACATCCGGCAGTGCCACCCATGCTGCCTCACGTGACAGTGTTTTATTGTTTTCATGGCTAAGTAATATTCCTATGTGCATAGATCCCACATTTTACTGCCCTTTCCTAGTTGATTAAATAGGTTAATTTCCTCTATTGACTGTCATGAAGAGTGCTATAAGGAGCCTGGCCATGTGGCATCTCTTCCACTGATTGAATTTCCTTGGATACACACCAAAAAGTGGGATTATGATCATATGGTAGCTCTATTTTTAATTTTTTGAAGAATATTCATATTGTCTTCATGATGACTGTACTAACTTACATTCCTAACAGCAGTGCAGACACATTTATTTTTAGCAAAGACCGACTAACGACATTCCTGAGACAATCAATTATAAGAGAATGTTGTCCGAGATTGTTACCATTATTTGATGTTACATTTCATGTAGTTGCTGTGAAACAATCTTTTTGTACATTGTGAACATTTGTTGCTCTTAGTGGTCTAATAAAGAGCTGAGTGACCAATAGCTATACAGGTAGAGGTTAGGCGGGACTTTTGGACAAAGAAAGAGTTCTGGAAAGAAGGAGGGCAGAGTCATGGAGAGTCTCCAGCCAGACACAGAAGAAGCAGGAGATGAGCATGTTGTGCTGAAGAAAAAGGCACTACCATGTGGTAGAGCCTAGATAAGACATATGGATTAATTTAAGTTGTAAGATTTAGATAGTAATAAGCCTGAGCTATTGATCGAGCATTTATAATTAATAATAAGTCTCTGTGTGGATATTTTGGAGCCAGCTGGTAGGACAGAAAACTCTGACTACAAGTAGAACCTAGGTATAACTATATTATTTTTTTTCTATATTATTTTTTTGTTTCTATAACACGTGATTGAGAAGAATTTTATCAGGAAAGATTAGAAACATAAAATTTCAAGTTATGAGATGACTTTTGGAGTGTTTGAAGTATTTCATTTTTATTAGCAAAACATGTTATAAAACATAAGTTAAAAGTTTTTTGTTCCAAATAAAAATCAAACATGAAATTCCCATGAATAGACTGGAGAATTAATCAGTATTGATTCAAAGCTGTGTTTAATAAACAGACTTGGGTTGAGTGCTTGTATGCACAGAATAGTAAAAGAAAGTCACCTTCATTTCAAATTGGTTTAAAAATTTGGCCGAAATTAATTTTAAAGTTAAACTAGTATAAGAACAGCCAAGAGAAGTTGAAATTTTTGAAAAGAGGAATTATGATAAAAAATTATACTGCCAAATATAAAAGTATATTTTAGATCTGTGATAATTAGAAATCTGTTACTGGAACATTACTAGGTATCATAGAATAGATTAGAAATTCTCAATTATAGGCCGACTTTAGTATTCAATGTTATGTGTGAAGAAGCAGTGTTTAAAAGAGGGATGAGAAGACCAGAGTCTGATTGAGAAGATGATTCATTTCCTCTCCCTGCTAATCCTGTCCCAGGTTGACTGCAATAGGATTCATTTCTTTTTTTTTTTTTTGAGATTTATTTTTTTTATTTTTTTTATTAATTAATTTATTTAATTATTAAAGATTTCTGCCTCTTCCCCGCCACCACCTCCCATTCCCTCCCCCTCCCCCAATCAAGTCTTCCTTCCTCCTCAGCCCAAAGAGCAAGCAAGGTTTCTCTGCCCTGTGGGAGGTCCAAGGACCACCCACCTCCTCCAGGTCTATTAAGGTGAGCATCCAAACTACCTGGGCTCCCACAAAGCCATTACGTGCAATAGGATGCGAGGGGTGCACCCACACACTGAGGCAATGGGGATGTTCTATCGGGAACTCACCAAGGCCAGCTGGCCGGGGTCTGAAAAAGCATGGGACAAAACCGGTCTCGCTGAACATAATGGACAATGAGGACTACTGAGAACTGAAGAACAATGGCAATGGATTCATTTCTTGAGGCATTGCTGAGCCACCCCAACACCAGTCACATGTGGATGAAATACCTTGCTGCCCAGTGGCTCCAAAATGGCCACAGAAGGCACCAACTTCCATCCCCCTTCCCTCACCATTTCCACAGAAAAGCTCCTATCAGTTTTGAAACCTCTGTTAGATATGTGTGGGGCACCAAAGATAACAGCAAAATCTTCCCTTTTAATTTGAGGTTCAAACAAACAGAATCCAAAGGAAATCTTCAGAAGGAATGAAGTACAAAAGTTAAAAAGCCTCTGAATTTGCATCCTGTAATCTGTGGTCTCAGATAGATAAGAGAAAATTGCCACATGTAAAACACAGGGCAATACTAGCTCATGAAAGAAACAGCCAACCAAGGAAGGGTTCTTAAAACTTCAAGCATGAGAAACAGGAAGAGCAACAAACTCTCAAAGGGACTGGGTGATCTGTCAGGAAGTGGTGCGAAGGGCAAACACGAAAACAGATGAGGACAAAAGACAGAAATGGATTTTCAGACATCCCCGTGGGAAAGATCACTGGATCCATGTGATCCAGTTCAGCACTTCTCCAGTACAGACATCTGTGTTTCTAGACAGAAGGACTTACTGATGATCTGTGGTACTTCCCAGCTCCACTGGTCGTGACTGGGACTCCTGCCATTAGTGACTTCCTGGCACTTATTACTTCAGGGTGTTAGCATCATCATGTTCATTAAATGGTCCAGTTTCTAACTGTCATTCTGCCACCAGTGCTGCCTCACAGATGACCACCAGCGCTCAACCCTCACTCACACGGGTGCCTCTCTCAGTGGCAGAATACTATTGGTTTTGGTGGCAGCTATGTCCCTCACTGGACTATCATCACCTATCAGGTGTGTTAAACCTGCATCCCAGGAGCCGCATATAACACATGATAGTTATGAGAGCTGTCCAATACAAAATCACAGACTTCCTTAAAGGAAGCAAGAGTTTTAAAGTGTGGACTTTGAAGATCATAGCGTCACGCCATGGTGGCAGATAGTTGGACACGCCTGCTAGATGGACTTTAAGCCATCTGCTGTGACAAGCCCAGCCTCAGCCTTTTTATTCCTCTTGTTTTTCCTTGTTTCTGCACAGTCATTACTTTCTCTTTGTCTAACAGCGTAATAGGACGTAGGTTTGACTGTTAATGAGTTTTGCTTCCCACAGTAGGTGGTTCAAGGGGTGTTCCTTGGTAGATGTGTGTGTGTGTGTGTGTGTGTGTGTGTGTGTGACTGAAGAGGAATTCAATGAAGAAAGAGAAAATAAGAAGGCCAGAGGCAAGGGAGCTTCACAACATCAAGAGCTTCGATGGGAGGAAAACTGAGCATTAGAATGTGAACACCAGTGACGACAATGAAAGGGGTAGGGCCCCTTAGCTGAAAGCAGAGGGGGTGTACAGAGTGTAGAAGGAAGTATGAGCATGCTTGGAGCAGAAGATGCAAAGATGTTTGGCGAAGTGAATCAGCCTAGGAGGAGGCTAGAAAATAAACAGACTCCTGGCCACACAGGATTTTCAAAACCCAGCACACTGTGGACCAAATGATGGGGAGAGGCAGGAGCATCTAGGAAAACAAAACAAAGCAACTACACACACACACATACACACACACACACACACACACACACACACACACATATATTTAGAAGCTTGAAGTACCTCACCTTGTAGTTGCCTGTGTTTGAATACTTGGTTCTGGATAGTGCTTCTGTTTCAGGAGGCTTAGAAGGTGCAGTATGGCTGGAGGAGGTGCATGTTGCAGGAACATGCTGGAAGAGGTGCATGCTGGAGAAGGTGCAAGCTTAGAAGGTGCAGCATGGCTGGAGGAGGTACATGCTGGAGGTGCAGGCTGGAGAAAGTTCAGCATGGCTGGAGGAGGTGCACGCTGGAGAAGGTGCAGCACGGCTGGAGGAGGTGCAACCTTAGAAGTGCAGCATGGCTGGAGGAGGTGCATGCTGGTGCTGGACTCGGATCTCTCTATTTCATGCCTGTAGTTCAAGATAGGACCTTTCAGCTGCTGCTCCTGTCTGCTCTTGATGTCTCCAATCCACCAGGATGGAGCCAAATGTCCTGCAGCTTGAGCAACTTATACAAAACTGTGTAGAAGTTGCCGTGGTCGTGGCGTTTTATTACAACAATAGAAGAGCAGTTGATGCACCAGATAAGATCAGAGGACCCTTCTGGAGCAGCTCAGGTGCATCTTCACTGTATCCTACTGCAGGTGAATATTGTAACATGCTACCATTACCTTGTTGCCTCAAAAAGGGGGTTAGGCCCTCCAATTTTTGATTCTTACAAATAACTTTGTATTAATAGTTTTGCATATAAATCTTTATTCTAAATTTCAGGTTATTTTCTTAGGATATATACTTATGGGTGAAATTGCTGATAATTTCTATTTCAGGTAGTGATATGCTATAGAAACTGGTTTGTGTTTAAATGAATTCTCCTAAACTAAAAGTGAGATGCAAGTTGAGGGAGCTCCTGGGACTGGTTCTCTTAAGGTAGAGATCCTTCTGTGGTCTGCTAGGCAGAGTTCTATAGAGTCTCAGGTACTAGGAGTCATGGGAGGATTATTTGGGACCAATAGACATAAAAACTTCTAACATGCGTCGCAGGACTGGGGAGATACTGGGTTTATGACGTGTTTGAGATGCAAGGCTGAGGACGTAAGATTAACCTATAGCACATGTCAAAACTCAGGCCTGGTGGTGTATGACTGTAGTATCATGACTTGGGAGGTAGGGACAGATGGATTCCTGGGGCTTGTAACTACTGACTTCCAGGTTCAGTGAGAGATCCTGACTCAAAATTTAAGGTAAAAACAACAGAGGAAGACACTAGATGTTGACTCTGGCCTCCACATGCACAGGCTAGCATGTCTGTGAGTGTATACATGTGCAATGCATACATACACAAAAGACACATTCACGAGGAACTTTTGAAGAGGACACAGTCTCTGCACATTCTTTTCAGGCAAAGGAAGCACTCTCCTTGAGATGAAGAAAGTGGAGAGGCCCCTTTGCTCTTCCCCTGTAACAATCTTTCCTTTATATCTAACAGGCTGCCTCCCCCAGGCATAGTTACGCCCTGGCTGGAGCTGGTTTGTTTTGCTGTGCCCCTACAGGGTGGTATGGGATGCTGTGTAAGTTTCACTCACAGACCCGCTGAAGTGACTCAGCTCTCCCACTCAATTGACTCCAATTATTCATCGCTGTGAAACCCACTGCCTTACAGGGGTGTTCTGAGGAAGGACCTGGCAGAGATGCAGTGTCGTATATACCTGGCGTATGTGCCTCAAAGTGCGGGCTGAGGGCTGACAGAACAGGTCCTCACCTCAGTGCTGTGGGCAATGTGTGAAAAACTGAGAATTGTAGAGCTCTAGAAGCATCTTGTCTTCTGCGGAGGAGATACCAACAACACTGTCCCTTCAGTTTTCAAAAGCAGAAATAGCTCCAGGAATGATCACCGTCTACGTCTGAAGTAGGAGTACACGTGGAATGAGCATCTGAATGATCTTACCTCTTGTCTGTGGCTGTGGAGGGGACCTGTGTGGGGACTCATGCCGGCTGTGAAAACCCTGCATGGCTTCTCCAGGCTGATGCCCTTGCTCCCAGGTGGCATCATCAGGAGAAACCACAGGGCCTTCCGTGACACTGCTGTGACTTTGTTTCTGACGTCTCTTTACTGAGAACCCACACTTCACTCCAGATTTCCAGAGCATTGCGTGGAGCACTGAGGACGGCTGCAGAGCATGTGAGCCTCTGAGCTCAGCTGTGGCCATCTCTGAAAGGCGCCATCTAAGCAGCCTGGGTAGAAGTGATGATTCACTCATCTGCAAAATGGGTGAACAATAATAATATTTTGTAAGTTTGTTGGGAGAGTTAATGGATGTTTTCCTTTCTTTTATTTTTTTTTTTTTTTTTTGGTTTTTCGAGACAGGGTTTCTCTGTGGCTTTGGAGCCTGTCCTGGAACTAGTTCTTGTAGACCAGGCTGGTCTCGAACTCACAGAGATTCACCTGCCTCTGCCTCCCAAGTGCTGGGATTAAAGGCGTGCGCCACCACCGCCCGGCGATGTTTTCCTTTCTAAAGTTACCCAGAATTTAAATCCAAGTGAGTTATGTGTGGTTGTTGATAATACACTGGCTGTAGTATAGCCTTCCAAATTCTACTACCTTCAAGCATTTCTAAGAAGCATGGGCTTTCTTTAGAGAATTAAAGAAGGATTAGATTGGTTCTGGAGGGTGTCTTTTGTGTCAGGACGCAGTCGAGTTATTCGAGTTATGCCCAAGAGTAAGGACATGTTTCCTGTGTGTGTGTGTGTGTGTGTGTGTGTGTGTGTGTGTGTGTGTGAGAGAGAGAGAGAGAGAGAGAGAGAGAGAGAGAGACTGGGCTGTGCGGAGAAGCAAAGGTAAAGCTGTGGAGAATTATCTTGAGTGGTTAATGAGGGTCAGAACACATCTGCCCCCACAGCCTTTGGAAGTACCAACTGTCTGACAGCATTTTAACACCTGCCCTCTTACAGATGAGGTGACCAGACCCCAAATTTCCCTTAAACATTTTGAATGATCCTTTCTGACAAAGGGGCATTACGATGCAAATGTCTCTAACTGGTTATTTATATTATTCTGTCTTATACCCTAAGATGTGCAGTGTAGTGCCTACCTTTTGTCTCTCCTAATTATAAGACTTTCAGATAAATGACTAGTGGAAAGGCTTTGAGAATTCTTGTACTGTTGTATACTGTCAGGTATCCAGGACAAAGTATCAGCAACAATAAGGAGAAAAGCTGAATGTGTTTGACTTTCACTGCCTGCATACTATTGTTTGGTAACACAAATCAGTTCTGAGAGTTTAGGACAGACCTTGTTCCAAAAGCAAAAGTTCCCAGGCCGTCTTGTCCATTGTACATTTTCTTCCACACAGGCAGTTCTGGAAGAACTTTGTGAGAGAGATGCTCCCATCATGTTGTTATCATCAACTGGAGAGTGTTTTCTGGAATAGCAAGAAGTCAATGTTCCAGTCCAAGTGCTGGCTCATTCGGGTAGAAAAGATGTCTTCCTGACACATTGTTTGACTCCCCTGTGCTTGATTTGGGGCTACCCCTCCTGCAAAGGTCCTGGTGACAAACAAGGCTTAATTCCTCCAAAGTTCACCCCAGGGAAACAATGAGTTTACTGAACTTGCTTACAGAGCCTAGGTGAGGGATCACCTACAGGGACATGCTACTTCCCCCATAATAGGCAAAGATAGTCTTGACTCTGCAGGGCTGAGGCTTTTCCGTAGCTGAATAAATGCCCCCACAAGCCTTTCCCAGCTTATGGGCTCTAGCTTCTCCCCAAGGCTACATGCAGTTAGGGCAGACATGTGTGTACAACAGTGATCGGGAGCAGGTGGATTCTCAAGTGAGGGTGCATGACCTGCTTCTCTATTAGGGTATGGAAATGGCAAATAGATCCTAAGCCCAGTTGGGATGAGCTTTAGCAGGCAGGCCCTAAGATGGCAGGTGTTCGGGATGGAGGGTAGCCTAAGATGGCAGGTGTTCGGGATGGAGGGTAGCCTTATACAACAGCTCTGCTGTTTAATCCAAGACAACACAGACTTTACTCATTAGATTGTTGTGCTGTTTAGATAGAAGCACAGAGAGAAGAATTGGCAGTAGGCAAAAATTCTTGCTTTTTGTAGAGACTTCTTGGCAGTAGAAGACTGTAGCCATGGGACTCAGGGCAGTTGGACTGGTTTCCATAGGAACCTTCAATTTATTGAGATTCTTAGCATTCCATCAATTTACCTCATGAAGCTGCAACCTAGAAATGTACTTCAGAATAAAACAAAAACAAAAACAAAAACAAAAACACGAGAATTCTGCCAAACAAACAAACAAAACAAACCACCAAAAATAGCATTACTAAGAATGAAAGGGTTGGGCAGAGAGTTGGCTCAATGGCTAAGCGCACTTTCTGCTCTTACAGAGGACCTGGCTTTGGTCCCTAGTATCTATACAGTGGCTCACAGCCATTTGTAACTCAAGTTTCAGGGGATCAGATGCCCTCTTCTGAAAACAGGGGCACTGTATTCAAATAGAGTGCACATACATATTTGTAGGCACAGCAATCATGCACAGAAAAATATTTTAAAAAGAATTAATGACAAATTAAACATTGCTAGCACTGTGAAAGCCCAGTGCACAGGTTCTAGTATTTAAAGCAGCATACTCATCCAATGGGTCATCAGGGATTATGAAAATATTGGTTACTAAAAGTATGGAAAATGATTGGGTCTAATGCTGAATGAACCCTAACCTAACGTGTATGAATGCTACATTGCTTTATTTCAACATTAAAAAGACTATATAATACAGATAATTAATTTCATTACAGAAATTCAATCCATGCCTTCAATTACCTTCTCAAAATGTTCAAAATACTCAGAAATCTAGCAGCTCCGGCTTTGTGCCTGTCTCTTCTTCCTTCTGTTTCCAGATGTAGTCATTGTTCATGCTGTAGTGACACTCCTCAAATTCTGTACACATTTTCATTTGTCATTTTTAGGAACAAAGAGCGCATTAAATCAATTATTCTGCAACCTGCCTTTTTATTTAATGGCATGTGTTGGGAACCTTTTCCCTAGCTGACGCCACTCTTGTTCACACCGCTTTGTATTTCTAGTTATCTATTGAATTGCGGATGTGTCTAACTATTCTTCAACTGATGCATGATTAGTTGGTATCTTTCAATCTTTCTGACTCTGCAGAGATTGGTTCAGGGAGCACTGTTGTGCACACATCTCTGTGCACATGAGGACGATTGATACCCTGACATAGACCCTTAATAGGTCACCCCAACCTCTCTCCACTGTGCACACCAACAAAGGGTGCTGCCTCTACCCAAAGAGAACATGTTAGCTTTTTGCCTTGCCTCCTTTTAATTTTACATCAGACCACTGTAACTGGAGTCTTTGCTTACTCCTGGACATGGCTTGTGTGTAAGGGTGAAAGGTCAAACGTCAGAGCTGGAGCAGAACCTGCTGCAGCAGTGGTACTCAATGAAAATCTGGTGCCTGCACATTTTGCCTGTCTGTGTTTCCAACTGGTGGACTACGTGAATGAACCTCAGGAGAAACCTCTGAGAGAATTAGATAGAGACTGGACCTGTCTTCATGAGAGGCAGGGCCATGGTGGAAGAAGTGTGCCCTTGTTTGTCTTTGTCCCCTGTCTAAGCGACATGCACATTTCTCAGTCCTGTAATCCGGTGATGCTCTGGAATAGCTCCTGCCTGTGGAGAAAACAGAGGAATGAGTGCTTGCCAGGGGATGGGGCACACTGGCTTCACGCCTCCTTCCCCATTGACTCCTTGAGGGGACTCTGCACCAGTGGGAACACAGGATGTAGAACCAGTGTCGGGGGGGGGGGTGCTGTTTGTGCAGCTGCTGCAGTAATGGGAGCACAAGGCGAAAAGCAAAGCTCCATAGGCAGACGAAGTGGAGTAGCCCCCAGGGTGAGACAGTGCTGGAATGCCTTTGGGGTTAAACAAACTCAGATTCAAACCTGACTCCTTGGTGTCCGTGAGAATCTCTGCAGTCACGTTCATCCCACTCCGTTGTTAGAACGTAAAACGGAGCTGCTGATAATACCAGTGGTCAGGTAACCACACTTGGAGGAAGGAAATGAGATAATGTAAGGAAAAAAGTTTTGAACAGCATGCAAAACAGAACACTGCTCAGGAAATTGAAACTTTTATTTTACTGCTAATACTGGTCTGGAAGCAGCACCCAGTCATGGAGAGTGCAGTTTGAATTTGGGTTCCCTGCCCTGCAGGCCTGAGAAAGTCTTCAGGGACTATGGTGCTCCATGCCTGGTTTAACTTGATTTTGGTTTGCTCTCCTAGTGCCTCAAGGGTTCAAAACAAGTCAAGGGCAATCTGAGGTTGAAACATAGACTTTGGGGTTTATATCTATTGAGAATTCTCTGGTTTAAGGATAAACACACTGAGAAAAAAATGTAGGCTTTGGTGGGGAAGAAGTGGGGGACAATCAGAATAGTAGTAACAGAATTGGGGTTCAGAGCTCATGGAAGTAAGAATGGAAGAGAGGAAGGAAGGAAAAGGAAGGAAAGAGGAGGAAAGGAAGGAATGAAAGAAGGAATGAAAGAAGGAAGGAAGGAAGGAAGGAAGGAAGGAAGGAGAAAGAGGGAAGAAAGGAAGGAAAGAAGGAAGGGAGGGAGACATGTCTCCGTAAGACAAGGCCCATGGATCTGAGCTAACTGACAGGCATTCAGTAACTTTTATAAGTTGCTACTTTCAGAAAGAGCTGGTATTTTTCACCACCACAAACTAAAATTTGCATAAAAACTCATTGAGAACCACTTCTCGATGTGCTAGGTTTCTCCAGATGACATAGCAAGTCTGTGCTACATCTGCTGATGAGAGTAACCCAGAGCGGTCCACACCCTAGGACTGCCGGTGGGATCCTTTGCTTGTCTTATTTCCCAGCAGCGCTATGCAGACAGCAGCTTTATCACCATCTTTATAAATAAACTTTAAAGCTCATTTTATTTTTGACTGGCACACAATATTTGCGCATACTTAGGAGTTATAATACAATGTTTGGACTTAGGAATATATAGAAGGGTCAATGCAGGCTCATTAGCATATACATCACGTTAAACTTCTGTTGTTTTTGTGGTAAGTGCCTTCAAGATCCTCTCTTCCACTTCTGTGTACATAATACATTATTTCTAATTCTATCACCTCGCTGACCTAGAGGATAGCAAAACGTGTTTGTGCCTGCAGCTTCCAGAGATGCCACATAGGAGTGAGGAGATGCAGACTTTGTCTTTCCATGCCTGCCTTATGAAGGGTAAAGACCTGAGATTCCAGAGAGCTGCTGCAGATGGGGAGGGTGGGGCTGGGGTCCTGAGGGTTCAAACAGACATCCTGGAGCTTCTTAAGGACTCACGCTGCCCTTTCTCTGCATGCTGGCTTCACTAAACTCTCTAGATGGAACCACCGATAGTTAAGGAGCTCGCAAACTGGGATGCTCGGACTCACCAACTTGCAACTCTCTCTCTCTCTCTCTCTCTCTCTCTCTCTCTCTCTCTCTCTGTGTGTGTGTGTGTGTGTGTGTCAACGTGGCAGAAAGAGTGTGTCCTCTCTCCCTTCCTTCTTACCTCCCTCCCTCCCTCCCTCCTTCATTCTCCCTCTTCCTTCTTTGTGATTCTGATACTGTCGTCTATTACTCTCCCTCATAGCTCCTAGCCTTCTTTCTTCCAGAGTATTTTAAAATTAACATTCTCCTCAGTGTGAGTTATGCAGACAATCTTCTCTCAGATCAGATAAAAGCCACAGAATCCTTCCCCATCTGAAGATGCTCAGGCCTTTATCAGCTTTCCTGGCAAGTTCGTGGGACTCACTGGAGTCCAAGTTAGTGTTGTCTGCTGTTCTCATCATGTAATAGTCTGAGTCTCACATTTCCCGCTGTGAGAACGGAAGACAACACAAACACGACCATGGAGTCCCAGTATCCTGGACCCCAGTCACTTCCTTTCCATCACTTGTCCAACCTTGGCGTAGATGCTTAGTATGGATGCTGTATATTTGACTTGTGGGTGAAGGGTCCAAGAATAAGAATATAAAAATGTAGATTCCAGATATAGGAATGTAGAAATAAAGAAATATAAAGTTGTAAGCCTAGGGGAATGAGAGCAGACTGTCAGCAGCTCTTTCAGCAGCTTAAGGATTAATTGTTAACAGTGGGTTACTCCGCTTTACAACCCATAGCTCTATTCACAAGGCCAAAGCATCTCTCTGCAAACTGAGAGCTAGCCTACGGATATGACCTGAGTCAACTTTTAGAAAATAGATCTATGACCTCTGGGTTACACATTATCCCTGCTATGTGAAACGGGCAGCATCTAAGGGGAGAGCACAGGGCTTCAGTAAACACTGCCTGGAAATACCAAGAAAGGCAATAGATTAAGTACAAACACTAGTTTAACTGGAAAACTCTGTTAATGGAGATTGTAAAGTAAGGCAATCTGTATCTGAGTTTTATCTGAGATTGTAAAAATTCCTTTGTTCAGACCTAATGCTTGGTGCCCCTACTATTAAAAGGTGGGTTCAGAAACCGGCCTTTGCCACAGCCTTACAGAATCCATCTCTGGCTGTGGTCTCAGCTAGCTGATAAGCTTTTTGTGCCCCGTGGAGACTTTTTAGTTTTTCCTGGAATCTTGTTTCTGGAATAAAGTTTGCTTCTGGTTTATTAGACTTTGATGGTCTGTCCTCATCTTTTTGTGGTCCCCTGGGCCCAACAGTGGGCTTCTGCTGCCTGGCATACTGTTTGTGAATGCCTTTCTTTCATATTTATTCTGGGGTAAGATAACCATATTTTGTACCAATTCTTTAGGAATTCCCAGGTTTTCTCTGGGTTCAGGACCTGTTCCTTATATAAATTAACCTTTACTCTCTCTTCAGGCAAATCCTGCCTCCCTTCCAGACTGTATTCAGAAGGCACAATCAGCTAGCTAAGTTTCCCTGACTGAAGTTCATCTGTGTAACTGCATTGACCAGGTTGCCAACATAAGCAAAAACTCAGACACAGAAATGCTTCTTAGGCGGGGTTGTGGTTTAACTTTCCAATCAGCTATCAGGTCCTGCATCTGTTCACTGATGAGTTCTGGAAGACTTCAGTAGCCTTTTCCATCCACAGGGCAACATATTCTCCAAATACTATGCGAAAAGGAGAGAGGGTGTAGCTAGTCCAGTAGCGCTGGTGTGGTGTCCTGAGCAACACTGGTCTCAGGTTAGGGCCCATGGGTCTATCCCTGCTCCCGGGTTTCATCTTGAGGACAATTTCTGGCCAACCAGCTAAGCATCCTGTTTGTTCCTGGTCTCCCTCTGCCCCCTTGGTGATTAGCTATAGGACCATTGTTTACTCCACCTTGGGAATGGTCATTTCCCACCTGCCTGGGAGGTATTCCATTGTGCAGCAGTTAGGTATTTAAGGTTAATCCTAAATTTAAATAAGCGGCACTCGGCTGATCTCCTTTCGAATGACCCAGGTGTCTTGTGTGTTCTTTCAATCTCCAGGCTCTTGCCTGCTCATGAATGGCGAGCGAACTGTACTGAGAGTAATGCAGGCATTATAGTTGGAGGCCCATCAGTGAGATCAGCAGTTACATCAGGTACCTGCCTACCTACAGTGACATCCTGGCTGGCCTGGGTTCAGGGGTCTCCACACTTGAGGGTTCAGGGGCCCTCCACAATGGGCAGCACTTAGGATTGCTTATCTTTTAGGTGAGATGGTCAGTGGGTGGAGGGACTTGCTGCCAAGCCCAGCAACTGGAATTTGATGTCTAGGATCCATATGGTAGAAGTGGAGAACCAATTCCCACAAGTTTTCCTCTGACCTCTCTGCACAGGTGTAGTCCTCAAATAAACGAGTGAATGAATAAATAAATAAATGTAGATTAATTGTTCTTAAAAGATTGATAGTACATTTGAGATCACACCTCGGAGGGCAGCCATTAACCCCTGCAAAGAGGACTCCTGGTAGAGGGACAGGACAAACACCCTAGGTTCATCAAGGGGTAACAAGGAAGCCGTCTCTCCACATGCAGGCGTGGGTTCAGTCTTCCTACCTCTCCATCACGGTGAGTTGTCTTTGGATCATGGGCTTTGGTACATTTTTCCAACCAGTACATTTCTGTTAGAGTCATCAAAAACCCACAAGGATTTTGTTGTTGTTGTTGTTTATTTATTTGATTTTTCAAGACAGGGTTTTTCCGTGTCCCAGTCCTGTCTATCCTGGAACTCTGTAGACCAGGCAGGCCTCAAACTCACATAGGATCATCCTACCTCTGCCTCCCAAGTGCATTTTTTTTAAATATGTATTTTTTTTTAACTCCAAAAGCAGAAGGGTTCTTTAGCTTTAGTTGGAAAATCTTTTAGCTTGTTATTTAAATTGGCTTGCAACCCTTCATCAAAGTTTTGCAAATCAAAGGCTATTGTAAGTGACCAGTAAACTTTTGCTAAACATCCTTCTCTACAGATCCCAGGAGAAGCCTCAGTCCTGGAAGCCTCTGAGTTCCCAATCAGGAAGAGGCCACTCTGGTCATCCAGTCCCTGGTTCTGGGTTTGCCTTTCTGAGTAGGGTTACCCTATTCAGGATGATATTTTTTATAGTTCCATCCATTTGCCTGTGTAAATGTACATTTTCTTTATCCGTTCTTAGGTCGAGGGACACCTAGGTTGTTTCCAGTTTCTGGCTATTATGTAGAAAGCTATTATGAACACAGCTGAGCTGGTGTCCTTGTGGGAGGACGAAGTGTCCTTTGGGTATATGCCCAGCAGTGGTATAGCTGTGCATTGAGATGACTGTGCTTTTGTTTTTGTCTTTTAAAGGAAATTTTATTTCACTGAAAAAGCAATTTATATATGTTGAATGACTGAGTGGAAAGTAAGGTTTTGCTCTGAATGATTTTGTTCAGGGATGTTCAATATGAGAATGCAACAAATAGAAAAATCTTATTTGCATGTGAACATCATGTTAACCAACATGACGAAGGGAGCAGATTCGGGAAGACATGGTTTGCCATCTACAACATTTCTTCCTCTGTGGAGACCCATGGGGGTTGTCTGAACCCATATGGTATTAGTAATATCTTTAAAATTTATAGATGTGTTTAAATTGTGAGATTAAAAAATAAAAATCCTGAGTTGCCTGTAAAAGAATTAGCAGCAGTCGCGTATGATGAGCATCCGTCCCTACCAGGTCTTCTGCTCAGTGCTGTGGGCAACACCCCAATAGACTCTTAGTCCACAGGGTCACAGCAGCCTCCATTGAAGTCATTTGGGTGACCAACGTTGAAGATTTCTGTGTACTCTAAATCAATAATCACTGGTGTTTCATTCTCCTCAGGGAAACATTAGTGTTAGATGGGGGACATTCGGGAGAGCCTTAGAGCACAGAATTAGCCACTCACAGCGGAAGAACTCTGGGACTGATAGGAAATATGAACACACTTTATCTATCAGGCCAAGGACAGCAGCTAGAAAGACCCAAATGAGAATAGGGCCCCATTAAGGGAAGATCTATGGGGTGTGTTTTCCACAATAGCTGCGTGAGGAATGACCATTTCTCCAAGTAGACATTGTTCCAGGACAAGGTGAAATCAAGAGAGGTCCTTCTACTAAAAGAGAACCAGCAATTAGAGTGGGATAAAGGAAAAAAATCTCAAGTCTGAGACCCAAGATGGGCTCTCTTTATCCTTTCAGAAGTTGGGAATTGAGCAAGCAGTAAAAATTGGGGGTTAGTCTCTGGTATTACTGTGTGTGTTGAAAATGATGTGTTCCCGATGATGTCATTCCTATGTGGTTCCCACTGTTGGCTGCACCTGCACCATGTAAGGCCATGAACAGCTGTTAAAACCAGGTGTTAGCACTATAGGCGTTGGGGATGCTGGAGTTACTGATACCACCTTTCTGTGTGAAGCACTTAGGTCTGCACCACATCTTGTCAGAATAAACCGTTCCAAGCCTCTGTCTCATCTGAGGATACAGGTGCCAAAGATCTTGGCAGTATCAGAGCCAGGATCAACAGTGCCAGAGGGATTCTCATAACTTAACAGAGGTTCTACTCCCACTGGAGGAGTAACCCACACAATGAGAAGCCCTGCGCTTCTAGAGTGCTCCTCCTCTTATGTGCCTGCGCTTCTAGAGTGTTCCTCCTCTTATGTGCCTGAGCTTCTAGAGTGTTCCTCCTCTTATGTGGCCTGCACAGGCAGTGAGCTATGACTTCTACACAACAGGCACTCTGCTCCAGTGTACATGCTCATACACCCACCCCCCACATGCACAGACACATACACACAAATGATGAAAAGAATATAATGTATATAAAACCATATGTGTCTTATTTTAGATCACCCAATTTTAAAAAGTAAACATAATAATCACAAAGGCAAAGATAAGCCCCAATACAGGATTTGTGATTGATTTTAGTATCCTGTACCCACTAATGTGGTAGGCAAGTCACTCATATTAAAACCCAACAAAGAATATCAATCAGAGTTAAACTACACAGCAGCTCAGAGGATTAAGCAGATATCCGTTTATACAGCCTACCAACCAATTACTGCAGAAAAAGGACAGTATTCAAATTAAGAAACTCAAAATAAAACTCACAATAAAAAATATAAGTAACCTTAATATTAAATGAACAAACATCTTGAAAAGATGCTCCTCAGAAGATGCATGAACACAGCAGAACGCACCCATGGTCTCAACTCAGCATTCGGAGGTTGACACGAAGGCTGGGGAGTTTGAAGACAGCCTGGGCTGTACAAAAATTAGCAGGCAGAAGAGAGAGTGAATGAAAGAATAAATGAACTAGAGAAAGGAGGAAAGGAGGAATGAACTAGAGAAAGAAAAGAAGAGAGGGAGGGAGGAATGAAAAAAGGGAGGGAGGGAGGGAAGGAGAGTGAGAGGGAGGAAGGAAGGAAGAAAAGAAGGAAGGAAAGAAGGAAGGAAGGAAAGAAGGAAGGAAGAACACTGCAGGCTGTGGTCAATGTTCATTGTGTTCTTGTTTTAGTTTGGGTTTTTATTGTTGTGAAGATACTCCATGACCACAGCAACTCTTATCAATGAAAGCATTTAATTGGAGTGGCTTACTTACATTTAGAGGTTCAGTCCATTGTCATCATGGTGGAGAACATGACAACATGCAGGTAGACACGGTGTTGGAGAAGTAGCTCAGAGTCCTACATTTCACAGGCAACAGGAAGTTGACTAAGACACTGGGTAGTATCCTGAGTATAGGAAACCTCAATGCCTGCCCCTAAAGTGATGTACTTCCTCCAACAAGGCCATACCCACTTCAACAAAGTCACACTTCCTAAGAGTGCCACTCCCTATGAGATTACGGGGGTCAATTACATTCAGATCTCCACAGTGTGTGGAAATGTTATGCTGAGCCCTGTGAGTGTGTGCAGTCAAAATGTGGGAAAAGATACAAAATATTCCAAACTCATTAATAGTTTTAAGCTGTGTATATGAAATGGAATACTGTCGTTAAGTCTTTCAACTGGAAGTCCCAAGTTCATCAAGCATGGAGCAAGACTGTCACATCTCGTAGTGAGACCACTCCTTTATAACACAGGGTCTCAGTTTATAATGCAACCAGTCTTGGAGGTAGGACTGAGAAAAGATCTGAAAAAATCACTATTGTCACATGACAATGACTTTAACATGCGGAAACAGCTGCTGTTGAGAAAGAGGACGGTCAATATTCTTGATGTGCCTCAGAACCTCCCAGAGTTTTGAGAACTCAGTTCATTTCTTCATGCCCACATTGAGTTAGCCCTCCTGAATTCAAACGGAGTGAAGCGTTTTCATTACTCTTTCCAATACAGAGTGAAACCCCCTCTTCCTTGACTAGGCAAACAAGAATGTCCCTGTGCTCCCTTTCTGTACCCAGGCTTTGCTGTGTAGGAGAGAGCAGCCGTTGGTACCTGCCTGGCACTGTCTTCTCTGGCACCCCACAGCCCAACCCAGCCTGAGCTTTACAGTTGATGCCCAAAGACAGCAAAATCAGCGGACGCTTGAGTAAGCGATTCTCTCTTGCCCCTCTGTCATTGCAAAAATGACTCCGCAGGATATCCCAAGTCTAAGTAAAACAGAGACCAGGTCCTAAGACTGAGTGAGATGTGACAATTGGTCAGATGGTGAGGAAACAGGCTGGATTTCTATCCATTCTACTCGGTTGTCTGAGTAAAATAAGAACAAAACAGTAGTGGCACCTGCCACCGCCTCACTTATCAGACCGCAGGGTGAGCAGATAGGCCTCCCTCCATGACTCACAGGAGCTCTGCTTTCTGGACTGGAGATTTATCCCGAAGCTGCACTTGCGTAACAGTGACATTATTTTGTCTCATTTTTGTTCAAAATAATTAGCCAAAATGTTTTAACTTGGCAGAAAAGTAGGGCAGCATAGTTTTTACTGTCTTAAGAAGTGATAGATCCATCCGAGGAAACTTAAGGCGACACATTTAGTCCACATCGGTACAGGCACCGGTTATAAGCTCACATTAACCTTGCAGATTTCATTTCCGGTAAGAACAGAAGTCATTTTTTGCACAATTGAAAAAGTTAGCACCAGGAGGTGACTTTACTGTCTTAGCAAATGTTAATCAAATTTGCATCTCTTAGTAAATTGCTTTCACCTTATTTTTGAGTAATTGGACCACGTAAATACCCTCAGATTCTCCTCTGAGATGGACGTGCCATATTAATGGTCACCTCACTACTGAAAAGAATGCCTGTCCATGTCTGCTTTGTGTTTGCATGCGACCCATGCTTGTAACATTTGAAATGCAAAGGCTGTGCTTTTGTTGGATGGGAACAGCATCTTCTGAGATTCTGTGTCTACTGATCACTCCTAAGGTTGTGCTGGATTCCACTGTAGGCCAGTACAATCCTGGTGCTGGATGCACATAGGAAGGGCCTTCTAAATCCTCAGCAGAACCTCTAGCCTCTTTGTACACAATGAAACTAACAGGGAGGCAGTGCACAAGTGTGGTCAATGCGGTTTGGAAACTTGTTTGCTAGCTATGACTTTGGGAAGTGTCTAGAAATTCAGGAATGGGACAGGAAGCTACCTGGTTTTTGCCAAAGACACCAGAATATATACAATGGGAACAAAAGACAGCACAAATCGTGCTGGGAAATGTGGATTTCAACATGCAGAAGAATGAAGCTGGACTCTCCTATCTCACCCTGCACAACAAAATGCAACTTCAGAGGGAATGAGGATCTCAATATAAGACTTGTTACTCTTGAGGACTGGAGAGATGGCTTAGGGTTAAGAGCATTTGCAGAGCACCTAGGTTCAACGCCCAGTATCCATGTGGTGTCTCACAATAGTCTGTAACTCCAGACCTCCATGGCTGTCAAGACACACATGAGGTGCACATATATACATGCAGTCATTCACACATACACAGAAACTAAAAAGATAAGTATATGTTCTAAAAGAGACCTGCTACTATAGAACAGTTAGAAAAATTAAGGAGTAAACTTCAACATAAAGGCAGAGAGAGAACTTTCTGAACAGGACTATGGGAGGCAATATCGGCTGTTGACAGGTGGGGCCTCATAAAACTAGAAAGATTTTGCACAGTGAAGGAAATTGTCATTTCAGTGAAGAGGCAGCCACAGATGGAGAGTCTTTGACAGCTATTCATCTGATGTTCTATTAGTGTCTGGATTATGTAAAAACAGAACTGTGAAAACAAACTAAATAATTAAAAATTTGCTACAGAATTAGAGAGTTCTTAAAGCAAAACAAAAAACAAATAGTAAATACTTTAAAAAAAAGTGTTCATCTACAACCAGTTCCTATGTTGGGAATATCATGTTTAGGTGTTACTTTTGTTTATGTTGCATTTGTTTAACTCTGTGAAGCTGTGATACTTTGCCTATCTCAAACACCTGATGGTCTAATAAGAATCTGACTAGCCAATAGCAAGGCAGGAGGAAGGATAGGTGGTGCTGAAAGGCAGAGAGAATAAATAGGAGAAAACTGGAAGAAGGGGTTTGGAGTAGTAGCCTGAGAAAAAGGAGGACATCAGGGGCCAGCCCCCAGCTACACAGTAATCCATGGAGTAAGAGTAAGATTTAAAGACATAAGAGAAAGGGAGAAATACAGAGTCCCAAGGGTAGATGGGATAATATAAGCTAAAAAAAAAAAAAGCAGGCAAGAAACAAGCCAAGCTAAAGCTGGACATTTATAAATAAGAATAATATTTTGTGTGTGATTCATTTGGGAGCTAGGTGGCAAGACTCCCAAAAGAGTCCAAAGAGAGTAACATCCTATCGCAACAATCTTACATCTAAGGCTCAGGGAACCACGAGGTGGGGGAGGCTGGAAAGACTATTAGAGCCAGAGGACCAGGGCATCACCTGGGAGATGGTGTTTTCCATATATGACAAGGAATCTACCCCTATGAAATCTCAACAATATAGTTGCCTAAGCAAGAGAGAGCACCAGCTGTCATGTCAATGTGGAGTAGCAAGTATCACAAGGTCCTATACACGGACAAAGAGCTGTAGGCAGCAGATGGCTACTGAGGAGGGAAACCAGTCTTCTCCAGTGATGAACCCCCACTACTCTATCCAATCTCAAGAGGTCAGCCCTAAACACAATACATATGAACAACACTAAATGAACTCATCAGGACTCTGTATTTATATACTTGTGTGTGAAATAATAATAAATAAATAGTAAAGGTCAAGAATTGAGAGAGAGAGAGAGAGAGAGAGAGAGAGAGAGAGAGAGAGAGAGAATGCTTTCATATCTGTGTTCATTACTTATATGTTCATAATGGCTAGGAAATGGAATCAACCTAAAACCTAGAGATTCATCAACTGATATATGGATAATGAAAAAGTAATATGTTTGTGTGCACGTGTGTGTGCATGTGCACACATGCATCAATCAACCCCAAGACCCATTAATACCAACTCTTGGACATATATCCAAAGGATGCTCAATCGTACCATAAGGACACTCACTGCTCAATAATGCTCATAGCAGCATTATTTGTAATAGCCAGAACCTGGAAACAACCTAGAAGCCCCTCAACCAAAGGACAGATAAATAAAATGTGGTACATTTATTCAATGGAATATTACTCAGCTGTAAAAAGCAATGACATCATGAAATTTGCAAGCAAATGGGATGGAACTAGAAAAAAACTATCCTGAGTGAAGTAACCCAGACTCAGAAAGACAAACACAGTATGTGTGCACTCATAAGTGGATACTAGATGTAAAACAAAGGATAACCAGACTATAAACCACAGTTCCAGAGAAGCTAGGTGACAAGGAAGACCCTAAAAGGGACACAGGGATCACCCTGGGAAAGGGAATTAGAAAAAATCTCCTGGGAAAACTGGAAGTGGGGGGCGGGGAGAAGTAAAGGGAAGAGGATGGGGGATGAGAACATGAGAAAATGGGATGGTCAAATTGGGGAAGGATGGAGGGGGAGAGCAATGAAAGAGAGATCTTGATAGAGGGAGCCATTATAGGGTAGCAAGAAAACTGGTGCTAGGGAAATTCCCAGGAATCCATAAGGATGATCCCCGCTAAGACTCCTAGCAATAGTCGAGAGGGTGCCTGAACTGGCCTTGCCCTGTAGTCGGGTTGGTGGCTACATCATAGAGTCTTCATCCAATCATTGATGGAAACAGATGCAGAGATCCACAACCAAGTACCAGGCCAAGCTCCAGGAATCCAGTCAAAGAGAGAGAGAGAGAGAGGAGAGAGAGAGAGAGAGAGAGAGAGAGAGAGAGAGAGAGAGAGAGAGAGAGAGAGAGGAGAGAATATATGAGCAAGGGAGGTTAAGATAATGGAAGGGAACTCTACAGGGACGGCTGAACCAAGTTCATAGGAACAGCTGTGGAGCCTCCATGGGACCAAACTAGGCCCTCTGTACATGGGCGACAATTGTGTAGCTTGGTCTATCTGAGGGACTCCTGGTAGTGGGATCTATCCCTAATTCATGAGCTAGCTAGTTGGAACCCTTTCCCTGTGGTGGGATGCTATACTCAGCCCTAATGCAGAGGGGAGGGGCCTGGTCCTGCCTCAACTTAACGGGCCAAGCTTTGTTGACTTTCTATGGGAGGCCTTAACCTTTGGGAAGGGTGGATGGAGGTGGACTGGTGGGGAGGCCAGAAGGGCAGGAGGAGGGATGGAAGGGAAAACTGAGATTGGAGTGTAAAATGAAGTTTAAAGTGTGTGTGTGTGTGTGTGTGTGTGTGTGTGTAAAAGATCACAATGGAGAGATAGCCTTAAGCAGGGAGGGGTTGGGAGTATTGGGGAGATGAGGAGGTGGGGAGAGGATTGGTAACCAAAAAGAAATGTGTATGAAGAAATCGTAGAAAAGCATACTGCCTTTAACCCAATCTGAAAAAATAAGAAAAATAATTTTAAAATGTTTAAAGAGAGATAATCTGCATAACTAGATAACCTTGCTCATAGAAGCAAAAAATCCCAGTACTAAGTGTGGGCTACTTCCACAAAACCTGTTGGCCGGGAGGGCCTAAAACATCCTCCAGATAGTACAGGATCTTGTTATTTCTTTGACTGCCAACCAGAATGAAATGACAAAGTCCTACAGTTAAAGACATGCTGCATCTAAGTGGTGAGGTATTGAGAAATCAGGCTGGGACCGAACTGGAAACTTCCAGATATTGGATAGTTTCCACAGTGCCCAAAGGTGCTTCAAGGCTTCTTGGGGGAAAGGCATTAGTAGTCTTACCCAGATGTGAAAGCCTAAACACTGTAATATCAACATTTCAGGAAAGATGTGCCCACTCGGGCAATAGTGGCACAAGTATTATAGAGATTAACCAACTACTAATCAAAGGATTAGATTCTAGGCCTATTCCATAGGTGGTAGTCAATGTCTGATTCTGTAAACCTAGTCAAAAGCCCATGGCTGGTGAGATCATATGACCTAGGGGTAATAGCATTGTTTAGCTAAACTGACAGCACAAAACTGCCTGCTAAGTATCTGTTTCTGCTGAGAAACAAATGCAAGTCAACAGTTATCAGAGAAGCTTCTCTGCAGTGAAGGCTGTGAATGCGAAGACTCATGGATGCCCAAGAGATTAGGATAAGCACTAGTTTAAGAGTCGGCCCTAAACAAGGCCATTTTCCTGTCCCTATAAATCCAAGGAGACACTGAATTAGAGAGCTTAGAAAGAAAATAAGAGCAAATGATAAGGAAAAGGAGGTATAGCCATTCTTGATTCAGTGTGGCACACGACGGCTCTTACCAGTGAGACTTCTTACCATTTCTCCATTGTTCACTCAGTCATTAATTAATTTAAAAATGCAAATTAAGCACTAAATTAAATCCCAGGAATACGAAGATAAATCAAACTCTTCCTTTGCCCTCAAAGTGCTGGTGGACCTGAAATCAGACCAGTGTGTTTGTGTGTGTGTGTGTGTGTGTGTCAGAAGCCACCTACGGCATAAAGTAGAACTAAAGAAATGAGGAAGGAATTGTGATAGCAGAAAAAAATAATGTTTCGAATTTTCACTGAGGGGAGAAGAGGGAGAGACACTTCTTTGTAGGAATCAAGTATAATAATTAGCTTTTGACATAAAATGCATCTGCTTTTTAAAGCTGTAATATTTTATGGACATGAGGAAATGTGAATGAATCTCTCATACCAATTGTGTTTGTGCTTTTAAAATCCACCTGTGTTGCACAGCCCCCCCCCCATTTTTGTGCATTCATCATGAACTGAAGGGAGGGATAAATGAGAACAAGCAACTGCCTTGTTGTTTTATTTCATACATTAGGGTTTTGATTTTAGTGGAAGCATAATACAGCTTCCTAATAAATTATCTGCTGAGAATAATGCCTCTCCCTTTTTCACGTCTATGTGAGCTGACACTCTCCTGGATTAGGAAAATAGAAGTAAAGTAGTTTTCTCCTAGTATTCAAGTAGCTGTTCCAGAACCAGCTATCTTTAGAGTGATTCAGTCCTACACACACTCTGAAGAATTCTTTGCTCTGTGGGGTCTGGAGACCATGTTTGTTGCGTTGCCTCATTACTATCCCTGCAGCCGCCTTCATGAGCATAGGAATAAAGGGAAAAAAACCTAAAGGACATGCTTAAGGCTGTTATCCAAAAAAGTTGAAAGATGGGTAGGAAAACATGAAATGTCAGGGCTTCCAGCTGTGAGGCATGACAGCAGAATATTCCCCAAAGTGCTTAAGATGCAACTCTTGTTAATGTTGCACCACTATAGCATGGAGAATGGCTAGCTGCTGGCATACATGGCAAGAAATGGATGACCATTCCCAGCCACTGTAATGGGTGAAATGTGTTCTACAGAAAGATGTGTTGACATCCTGACTCCGGGAACCTCAAAATGTGACCTTATTTGTAAAGCACATTTGTAGATAATATAATCAAAGTAAGGTAAGGCCACAGTACAGGGTGGAGGACCTTGATCCAGTGACTGGTGTCTTATAAAGAAGAGGGAAATTTGGAACTGAAGACAAGAAGCAGTAGGCTGGGTGAAGACAGACAGCAGAGATGGCTCAAATGCACGAGGCTCTCCAGCACAGAACCCAGAGACTTGCCAGCAACTGTGGGAAGAAAGAGTTGAGGATGGGTCTCCACCCGAGTCTGTGGAAAGAATGGAGCCTGACCAACATCTTGGTTTCAGATTTTGAGCCTTCTGGATCAGGAACATATTTTACTCAGAATTTTTATTAAGATTATATTTTAGAGGGACTTTTGTTCACCTTGACTTAAAATGAGTAAACAGAAGAATTCTAATACGAGTTGTCTTTATTGGCATAAAAGAAAGTAATAACTTCTACCAATATTATTAACACATGTTCTGTCTGAGGCACTATAATTTTAAGTTCATGTAATTATTTATCTTTGATTTCTGTCAATCATTTTCATCTAAGCCATTTTAAACATATGCTACTCAAATGAAAATAAAAATTTGACATTGCATAATCCTCAAAAGACAAACAGTCCAATCACTAAAAATGCACGTCTCCAGATCTGTCCTTCCTCACTGACCGTCAGTGCATGCCTCCAGATCTGTCCTTCCTCACTGACAGCTCATGCCTCCAGATCTGTCCTTCCTCAGAGCAGAGTCTTCTTTGGTGCTTGGGCTTTCTGGCTGCACTCTGTTGCTCCCATAACTTACAAAGCTCTATCCAAAATTCTTAATGAAGCAGAATAGTTTGAACACTGAAGTAACCTGAGAGATGACTGTAGATTCACATATGTTCAAGGTGAAATGACAGGTGCGTTTAAATTGTTGACATCAGCGAATCCTAAGAGATGATGTTGGGTAAGCCAGCTCTAAGCCCCATGTACAGTTTTGTTGGCTTCACTGAGATGCAAATTTTTTGCTTTTGGCTCAATGACTGAAAAAAAAAAAAAAACCAAGAAGAACACAAACATGTGAAGAGCTGATGAGATGGTTCAATGGTTGAAAGCACTTTGATCTTCAAGGACTTGGGTTCAATTCCCAGCATCCACATGGCCGTGCACAGTTTCTGTAACTCCAGTTAGAGGTGATCTGATGTCCTCTTCTGGCCTGCTAGGCATGCAGGCAGACCAAATGCCCATAGACACACTAAAACCCAAAATCAAACAAACAAAACTCACACAGGAGCTCATGAGAGTCACAAGCCGTGCTGGGAAGGGACTACTGACTTTCCTGGTCCTATTTCAAACAGAAGCACCCACTTTTCATTAAGAAATTCTCAATTCATGCTTCTGTTTTGCAGAGGCAATCTAAATTATTATACGAATATAAAAATTCTTCATAGTTCCATTACAGAGCAGAATTTATAGAAGCTTCTATCTGGGCACCCAATTAAAATTCAAGGACATTTCAAATATGCCAGGCTTTGTCATGAATTATGCATTGTTTCAGATTCCTGTGATCCCCTTACTTTCTTTGAAATATGGGCTCTAAATCTTGCCTTGATTTTTCTGGCTTTTGGTAGAACATTTTTATTTGAGTCACTTTTATGTTCTAGGTTTTGTTTTTCCCAGAGAGTAAAGAAGACATGATGAGTTGCCAAAATTAGAAAGAATCTTTTCAAAATCTCAGACTGCTTTAAGTCATAAGAAATTGTTTTTCTTTTGCATGTGCCTCCGGTGTTTTGCAGTCATGTTTTGAAGTTTGGTTCTGTCTTTGGACAGAATTGTCAAGGGCTACTCAGCTACGTCTAGCTTCATTTTGTGAGACAGAAAAAAAAAAAAAAGAATCACATAGCCAGCAGTGATTTTCAGGTAGAACTAAGCAATGCTGCCATGAAAAATAAAGCACATTATTGTATTTCAGTCCCCCCAAGACACTTCTGAATGCTGTTATCCAGACACACTGGCAATGCCCACTTTTGGACAAAGAAATTACTAAAGGAAACCCCTCTGCCTGGGAACCTGCTCAACCAACCTCTCTAATATACTAACTCTTACATTTTGTTCTATCTAATCAGTGTTAGAATAGATGAATCCTGCATTCACTCCTTCACTTTTGAAATTATATCAATAAATCAAAGAAATCAGGAACATTTTGATTAAACCATTATTCTGTCTCAAAAAGATAATATCCTCTATTAATTTTTAAACAATCATTAGAATGTAGCAAACTGGCTTTTAAAAAATTATGGACTTCGAATAGAAGAAAATATCTATTTATTTGACATAAGAGATCCAGACATCCAGAGATGTTACATAGGTTTATTTTTCTAGGTCTGTTTTCTCATAAGAATGATTTTATTAAACCCTGTGTCTGTCCTCATGTCACTTCCGTTTCTTCATGTGCTCTTTACCTGTAGTGCACCATTGGTCCCCCAGATGTTAGGAATTTAACAGCAAAAAGACAATAAACAAAAAAAAGTCTTAACTCAAGTTTCCTGAACATCAACTCTAACAAGTTCCACACTTCCATCAGCAGGTGGTGTGCTGTCCATCATTCCAGCCCTTCAACTGAATGGGTGACCCCATTCAACACCCACTTCCCCTTCCTATGTCCATTTCTTTTGATGCTACTCTGAGAAATTTTGACCTAACCTCTTCTTTGTAGTTGAATATTCCCAGACTTAGAGAGGATTACATAACTTGCTCAAAGTCGCAAGCCCAGTAAGCGGTGACATCATTCTGTCTGAGGCTTCCTCTTTCTACATTTCAAAAATTCCTGTTGGAATGATTGCATATACATCTGTGTGTGGCATACTAAACATGGGTGTGCTAAAACACTTGTTCCCAGACTTTAACACACACACACACACACACACACACACACACACACACGAGTGACCTGTAATTTGGCTCAGGAGGTCTGGGGTAGGGCCTGGGAATCTGCATTTTTAGTGCGCATCTGGAAACACTGTTGTCTCTCAGTAGAACCTGGGCATTTATCAGTCAGGAATCTAATGTCATCTACTTTTCTTCTATGAACCTGCAACAGTTAGTGTATTACTCTTTCTAAAATATTTTCAATTATAATCATACCAAACGTAATGTTTTGCTTCATCATTACAGTGAAATAAACAAAACTGAAACAAGAATCAGTATTCAGCAAAATTGGATAATCAAGCAGTAGAAGAGCTTCTGGAGTTTAGCAAAATAAACGTGCAGGGTATCGTCTCCAAGCCATTTTATGAAAGGGGGCAGCAGAAGCCATGAGGAGAGTTTTATTTACTTTAAATTTGTTATTCGAGACTTTCATACGTGAATTTGGTGTGTTTTGTTAAAATCTTCCCCGCTTCTTCCCCTTCAACTCAATATATAACCGTTCTCTCCCAATCCCATGTACTCTGTTTTAACTCCCAGAGTCCATTTACTGTTCATGCAGACAACTTTGAGTACATGCTGTCTCTAGCCTTTTCAGCACTTATATCCACACACACACAAAAGGAGAATAGGTTTAAAGAAAGTGGGTGACTTTGAAGGAGATGAAACCACTCCAGAAGAGCCCAAAGGGCAGGTGTGGGAAAAGGGACTACATTTTCAAAGAAGCCTGAAGGTGTGTGGTGGGACAAGGCGTGGTGGGACATGGCATGGTATGGCAGGGCAGGGCAAAGAGCTTCAAGAACGAACCAGACCTATTGAGCCTAGACAGATGGCTTTGATTTCTGCTGAGCAGCTCGCCTTACCACGTCACGGCGAGTACTGAGAACACTGGGTGGAGAGGCCTGACTTGGCTCAGAAATTCAGTGCATCTGCCTTGTGATGTGTGTCTTAAAGATAGGTTTAGAATGATAAATTTGATCTTGCAGAAGACATACCTGGAATTTGGGTCACCAAATGCCATGTCATATTCTCACACATGCTAGGATTCTGGGATCATAAATATTTTACCAAACAATGCAGTTGGGAGTGGGCATACCCCTGAAGTCTTTTTCAGTTAAGGCTTGCTGATTGGAAAATGTCATTTGACACAGTTGCTCATAATACATACATTTTTGACATGTGTTTATGATGCAGGGATGAGTCAGGAACTTTAGATGAGGGGTAACTGAATTGCTGATATTATTGAAGTCTAACATTATTGGATGCTTTTCTGTTAGCATTTGACATTCAGGTTTGTAGCATGGCTTAGTATTAGCAAGGGATCTTAGGATCAAACTCCTTTGTCTCATGTTAGAGATTGAAAAGAAGTCCTTTAGAGCAGCTCAGAGGTCATTGTCATTTATAAATGATATAAAGAAGAGGGGCTGGAGATGGGAAGTGGGGTCTAGAGTCATAATATGTTCAATAAGGCAACAAAGGATCTGAATTTTCCTGTTTAGAGAAGGAGCTGAATTTTCTTGTTTAGAGATTGCTTGGAATGGTGACCTTACAGCCTCTGGATGAACATAGAGTGAAAAAGGCATGAAGTTGAACAGCCATGGACTAGAACAGCCATGTACTAGAACAGCCATGGGGTAGAACAGCCATGGACTAGAACAGCCATGGGGTAGAACAGCCATGGACTAGAACAGCCATGGGGTAGAACAGCCATGGGGTAGAACAATCATGGAGCAGAGCAGCCATGGAGCAGAGCAGCCATGAGTTAGAACAGGGGATGCGTGTATAGCCCTGCCGTAGAAACAGCATTAGGTTCTTTGAGTTTATTGCCCAATAACACACAGAGAACAATGTGACCATATTTTTTTTAACCTCATATTCAGTGGCAGACCCTCTTCCTGCATTTCCTCACTCCCTGCCTCCCTTCACTCCTTGCCTGATTCGGAAGCCACTGTCCAGCTCACCAATGCTTTTCTTGTGCCTCCTCACTCGAATCACACCCCAACAAAACCGGATCCGGAACGAACTCCCCCTCATCTTCGCTGGTTAGTGATGCTGGAAAACTATTTCCTGCTCCTGCCTCATGTCAATCAAGCGTTGGGTGTTTCCCAGCAATCCAGCTTTCTCCACACTATAGCTTCTAGTGCATATCTTCTCTAGTCTTGACTTTGCACTCCATCTCTCTTCAACATTTTCTTCTAGTGGCATTGACTAATACATCTCAGAATAAGTAGACATTTATATTGCACCTTCCAATCCCATTCCAACTCCTTCTTCCTATGGGGTCCTTTCATGGGTTAAATTTTGTTCAACTAAAACTCATATATTGATTAGTGTACCCTAACTCTATGTATAGAGATACAAATATATTTGAAAGTATTGACTAAGATAAAATTAGGTCATGTGAATAGGCCCTAATTTAGTGTGACTGTAGCCTGTCCCTAAAGGAGACTGAGATAAGATATAGCACAAAGTAAGGGACAAAGTAAGGAGGAGACCCTTTTTACAAAACAGGAGAAATCAAACTTATTAACATCTGATCTTGAGCTCTGGCTTCTAAAGCTGAGAGGATACATTTCTGTTGTTGAAGTTGTCTGGTCTGTGGCATTTTGTCGGAGCAATGTAGGAAGTTAACACTCTCTAGTTAAGACCTACTTCCCATAGTTCTCAAACAGAAAGAAACCTGCCCTAAACCGTGCATCATGGCTGCACTGACCATGTCTAGTTAATGCATCTCCACAGCTCTCCAGCAGAAAGATACCCACCCTAAACCATGCATCATGACTGCACTGTCCCCGTCTAGTTAGCTCATCCCCACAGCTCTCAAGCAGAAAGACACCCACCCTAAACCATGCTATACTGCTGTACTGAAATGCCCCACACTTTACTTCATAGCTCATTTCTCCACAATGAGGTCACTGGATTTTTAACAGTCTCATTTTTAAATTTTATTGTGGGAAAATTTATACAAATACTTACAGCAAATATTAGCACACTAGTGTATCCATTGCCTTGTCTCAAAAATTATCAATACATGACCACCTGTACTTAATCTCAATCCATTATTATTTTGAAACACCCCCTAGACATATCCTTCCATAGATAGATACCATGAAATTAATTTATAGACACATTTGGAAACTTATTACTCAGCTGGTTTGGGTATCGTTTTTCCTTCTACCTCAAGATGAATAATGGATTTATTAATTTTCTGTTCCATCTTTCTTATAGACATTCCATGAGTGTGAAAATGAAATAAATCATTTTCTGTCTACCATGAGACATAGCTATTTATACAGAGTATTCCGAGCAGAGAATTACATTTTGACTCTATTAGTAAGTATGGGAACTCAGGTAAGCCTTTAGTTCTGTGGAACCCTGTTTCTACACCTGTGGAAGAAAGACCACACTTGAGAACCATGCCTCAGACATGACACCCAGCAGCTCCAGCTACTGTCCTTGTCATTGTTGTTACTCTGTGAAGTCATAGCTAGAGCTAGAATTTGCAGGTAAAACTGATGACTCATTGCTAATTCTTGTAGTAACAACAGCTGAGTACACAGCAGGTGCCCAGAGAAGGCCACACAAAAAAAAGCTAAGTCATCCTTTCTTCCTTCCACAGAGCATGCCAGATGTCCTCGGGCGCCCTTTGTAAGAGCTCTCTCCAGTGTGGAAGGGATAGCAAGGCAGACTGATCCCCTCTAATGGCATGGAGAAGAGGCTCAGCTCATGCCTTGTGATAAATAAGGCTGCAAGCTAGCAGGTCCTGCCTTCAGTCAATTACCCTGGGTCCAGGACGTAGTCTTCCAATGGGCCCTTGCTAGGGACTGTGTAGCTGTAAAAATCCAAGCAATATGAAGAAATCAAAACCAGCTCCATCTGTCAAACTGAAGATGGAGTCTGTCCAAACCGCTGAACAAATCCTGACGTGCTAATTCTATACGCTGCCGATGCCTTTGATTATCATGAGACGCAGACAGATGAGAAGATCACTTTGCGGTTTTTACTTAAGAAGCTCATGCAACTGCAGTTCTGTGCCAAGGGTAATCAGTCACATTACAGAATTTGCCAGAAAGTGTAAGTCTACCTTGTTTATTGCTCACTGGCTAATTGTGCTTTATAAACGGGCAGTCAAATAATAAAGCCAAACAGAAACTGTACCTGGCTGCAGACTGTTGCATGGCAGTGTTGTGTCAGACAGGTGGCCATTTGTGGGCCACACCATACTTCCCTAGTGGACAGGATGAAGCAAACCTACTGTTGACAACACCACAGGTCTGAAATATTTTCACCGTAGAGCTGGGTTTGGCAAGGTCTTCAAAAAAGTATAAGGCCATCCCTGTTTACCATATCTACATTCTTCTCCATGCCCCACCTACCTAACATGGCCTTATTTGTTGTGGGGGGCTTCTCTCAGCTTCTCCGCCCATATTCCCAAAGGTCTACATTTCATGTGATTCACACTGATGCCTAGCTCTCCCCTGAAACACATCATCTTAAGACACCGTTAGCTTGTGTCCTCTGGTGTCCCTATTCAGTAAGGTCAGCTCTGATTTTTTTCCCAATTCATGACCTTAAGCCCCTTTCTAAAGAGGAGACCTGGAACTGTGTGGGGAGCACCCTAGGCATGTAGTCTATAGGTGGATTTTGAGACACATAAGTCCTGTCTCTGCTTGGATGGTGCTTCCTCAGTTCAAACCTGTATCATCCTGAAGTGACTTCACGTCCACAGCCCCAGTCTCCTCATTCCACAGGGATTCAGTCTGAACACTCTTGCCGTATGGATTTTTACAAAGCACAATTATTTGCACATTTTGCCTGTTCAAGAGACTTCAGTGAGCATCTTGCTGCTAGGATAAACCCCAAACCTCCTCCCAGAATACCTGCACATCCCAGCACCAGCCAGCTTTTCTTCTTCTGTTTCTCTCCTAGCAGCACAATCCTTTTCTTTAGCCAGAACAGTCCCCTGCCCCTGGACTGTCTCTCCCTGATTATTGTTTTACATGCCCCCATTTATCTTTCCTCAAACACCTTTACAGACAGACTGTTAGTTTGTGTGTATTGATACCGTGTAGGTCTTGCTGAGTTGTATTGTACTAGATTCTGAGAGTCTGATAGAAAAACCAGTGAACACAAGCGCCTGAGAACTAATGTTGAGCGCATAAAACACTAATTCTGACACTTGTGAGTTTGGTCCATTGGATGCCCACTCTAAACTCTGTGGACCCAAGTTCCTTCATCTGTAGTTTGTCTTTTGTGTAGCTGGTCTTCTAACTTCTAAACTTGTTGCTAGAACTGAGTGGCATTATAAATTGCATGTATGCAGTGAATGATAACTGTTGAGATATTAAACATATTCTGTGTCTTCAGTGCTGGGCATGGTGACTGATAAATAGTTGATACTTAATACATTGTAACTGAATTAGCTGATTTTGTGTACTTGGCATTTATTTCTGGTTACTGATATGGGTAATGTCCCTTAAAATAAAAATAAAGGAATGTTTAGAGTTTCCCCATGTTCAGATTCACTTTATACACTTTGATACCACTCATCAACAAAGATGTCTTCAGTTATAAACACAGGGGTTCCAGCTGGACTCAGACCCACATGCACAGACACAAAGGTTCACCAGCCCGAAGTGTAGCTGGGTACCACAGAAATGGGTATCTTCCCAACTTCAGCAAAAGAAATAGGTTACTGATACAAAGAAAATTTTAGGGAACAAAGAAATGGGAAAGAGAAAAAGATCTTCAGAACTTGGGGAGGGCAGATGTGAGGATGACTAGAGAGGGTGTTTGCACTCTGTCTAGTCTGCTCTCTGCTGCAGTTCTCCGTGGGCTCCAGGTTATCAAAAGGACCAGGACAGGTCAGTCTGTGGAGCTCCCATGGTATACAATGTCCTTGATTTCCTGTCCTGCCTGATCATTATTCTGTCTATTGTTTAATGTCTTCTTCAAATTGACCCACTTTGATTTCACTCAAGCAAACTCAAATAAAAGTTTTATAATAAAGAAATGGAAGTCATTACCATAAGGAGAAAAAAAAATGAGAATCAGTTTCCATAAATAGAAGAGAACTGTGAAAATAAACAGAGCTATCTTATTAAAAAGATTCTTAGCTAAAATTTTCCAGTGGAAGATTGGAGCCTGACTCTTCCTTTTCTTTAATAAAAAGAGAGATTACTAAGTGTTATGGTAAAAACAATAGCATAACAACCTAAGACCTCCTCTTTCATGCAGTCTGAACATAAAACAAAAGGAAACAAAAGGAAAAGATGCACTTGCCCAGTCCCTCACTGGTGCTACCCAACTCAATCAGGCTCCTCTGTTCTGTCAGCAGCAGGGACCCCACTAACTAATCCAGATCCAACTCTTCACATTCAATCACATTTGCCACGTGGTGAGCAAAGTGCAAGGAAAATGTTTGAACTGGCATTCTAGGCTGGGTATAGGGCAACAAAACACTCACGGTTATGTAATAGTTTCATTTCTATAGATAGCGTCACCCGACAATTTGATGAAACTCCATGTGTACTTTCAGAAGCTCGGCACAGTCTTGATAATCAATTAAAGGACAGCAATCAAAGCACCTCACCACTGCAACCTACTTCTTCCCTCACCTCCAACAGCAAAGCAGCATCTTGGTTGGTAAACTGTTATTAAGAAGCAGTGTGTGCCTGGAAACAATGAAATGAATAAATAAATAAGGAAAGAAACAAAGAATCTAAGTAACATTACATCTCAACTTACTATTATCCAAGTCTATGACACTGAAGAAAAACAGTTAATCTCATTTATTTCTAGCTCATACACTTCTCTCTCATGTAGCTTATGTATTTCTATTTGAAAATAAAATAAATATTACTTACTAGGACTGTTATAAGAATTAGAAGTATTGTCTGCAAAGACTGCAATACCTAATGGGAATTAAAAAGCAATAGCCTCTGGATCCTCTTTATTCTGCATGAAGCTGTATTTTCCTTACACAGAGGCAGCTGAGTCCTTGAGGCATGACAATAAAGTTCAGAGCAGATAGAATTGGCTATATTGGAGTACCTGGTCACCAAATCTGCCTTTAATCTGGAAGAAAAAATGGATGTTGTTGTCATTAATGTGGCCTTCACTGACCTCAACTACCTAGTCTACATCCAGGTCTGATTGCACTGGTGGCAAGTTCAATGACAGTCAAGCTAATAATAAAACTTTGCCATCAATGAAATTTTCCTCTCCATCTCCCAGGAATGCAATCCATGATGGGGTGACCCTGTCCTGAAGATGCTGTGAGGCACAGGTCTCACAGGTCTACAATAGTGCAGGCTGGGGTTACTAGAAGGGTGAAGTCAATAAGACCATCATCTCTGACCTCCTGCTGGAGCTTCCATGTGTGTGATGGCTATTTCATGGGAAGTCTAATGCATTAGCCATCAGCAACGCCTCTAGCACCAGCAAGGACTTGAGTCACTTGGACAAAGTTATCTGGGCTGACTTTATAACCATGAAAGAACTCATGATCACGACTCATGCTAAGACTGAAGTCTAGAGTGTCCCTTTATGGACATGGTCACATAATGACTCTGAGGATACTCAGATCATCATTCTTGCATCTTTTATAACATAGCAAAGGCTATGGTCAAGTTCACCCACGAACTGAATGGAAAACTTCTTGATATGTCTTTTTGTGTCTCTACCTCCACTGTTGTTGGGTGTGGTTCCCACCTGCCATGTGAAAAAAAAAAACTTCCAAATATTGAAAACAGGAAAGTGTACAAGCAGAAATCATAGAGCTACACAAAGGATCAGATTATCTCCTACAACTTAAACAATCCATGACTATTCTTCCATTTTGAAAACTGGAGCTGGCATTACCCTCTGTAAACTGTGATTCCATGCTCATTTCTTGTATGGCACTGAATTTGACTGCAGCGGAGGGTGGTGGGTCCTTTTGTCCCATGGCCTTCAAGGAGTTAAGACCTCTTTTCCACACACACTATGGCTCAGCCCAGGCCACCAGCTCTAGTGATAAGACAGGAGAAAGAGAAACTCTCTTGGCTTGCAGGAAACCCTTGGACCAAACACTGAAAAAACCATCCTTGATTCCTTTCTGAGGAAGAAGAACTGTGTGGAGCTCTGCCTTGACCTGGAGCATCAGTACCCTCCATTCCATATACAAAAAATAGACAAGGAAGATATAATGTCTACTGCTGTGGCTGGTCTGAGCAGTCTCCTGATGAAGTAGGGGAGTAAATTGTTGCTGAAGCTCGGGCAAGAAGTCAAACATAATGACTGGAAGGTCAGGAACTTCAATTTAAATGGAAGTGTTTTGGTTTCCAGGCCAATAGGTTTTTGTTGGTGGTGTTGTTTTTCTTTTTTTATTTTTTTGTCTTGGCTTTGACATATCTTTCTCTGTTATATTTCTTTGCCTGTCCATGAGGAACAAACAAATAAATAATGTCTTCTTTATAGGTAGACTCAGCTCTCTACCCACTATTGTATAGAATTTTTCTCAGAATAATGTAATTCTGTTCCCTGATGGACAGATGAATACTCTGAGTTCCATCACTACCTCTCTGGAACAGTGCCAGAACCCACAGGTTAAGAGCTCAACCCCACAAAATTGTCTCTGCTCCAGATGTCAATCACAAGCCTACATGATCAAGCAGAAATGAACTGGTAGTTCTTATTGATCTTTTATTGAGTTAATTTGATATAGTGGCTCAGGGAACTGGGGAAAAGGTTTACTCACTGGATTACAGCTTTATTATGAAGGAAGGCAACTCAGGGGCGGTCAGGTGGAAGAGATATTCCCAACAGTACAAGGTCAGCATCTGGGTTCGTTGTTCCTCTTCCAGGCAAACTGCTTGCCTGGCTCAGGAGATCTGTGAACCTCAAGTTTTAGAGTTTACAGAGACTTCCTTATATATGCATGGTAGATTAAGTCATTGATTGTGCAACCAAATTGACCTCTAGCTTCTTGGCATTCTGCAGAAATTAGGTGTAGCTAAAATCTTCAACTCTCAGACCCAAGCTTGGTTCCTGGCAATTAGTTCCCATCCTGTAGTCATCTGGGAACAACTGGCCTTAAAATTTCATTAGCACATAAAACACACCCTTCACATTTAAGAGATTCCAGAACAAGAGAACTTAGTCAGTGCGCTATTGCTGTGAAGGGACACCATGACCATGGCAACTCATCTAAAGAACTTCCAGGTTCAGAGGTTATGTCCATTGTCATTGTGGTGGGGATCATAGTGGCATTCAGGCAGACATGGTTGAGAAGTACTTGGGGTTCTACATCTGGATCTTCAGACAGCAGGAAGAGAGAGCCAATGGATCTGGCCTGGGTTTTTGAAATCTCAAAGCCAACCCCCAGTGGCATACTTATTCGAACAAGATCACACCTACTGCAACAAGGCCACACCCCCAACCCCTCTCATGAAGTGCCACTCCCTGATGATCAAGCATTCAAACATATGGGCCTATGGGGGCCATTCTTATTCAAACCATCACAGAAAGGCCACCCCCATTTGCAGCTCTTATGTCATACTATTAAAAACAAATGAACAAACAGACAAACAAGCGCCAAATTGAAGATCACCTCTTCAGGCTGTGCTTTGTCCTTTCTTAGGGGAGCGTCATAGTTCCCTACATGACCGACTGTGTTAAAAGTTAAAGTGAGTCCCTCTCCCTGAGTGAATGTTACGTTAGCAGTTGAGTTACTTTCAATTCCTGTTCTCCAAGACACAGAGCAACTCAGAATTTAGTGAGATACTTTGGGGCTGTGCAGGCCTCGCTAGCAGTGTTTACACTGGCTTTGAACCCTGAGCCCTGCTATTTTCTAGACAGTAATCTTGCCCATTGTTATATATTTCTGCTTGGCTAATCAAGCTGTTTTACCTGAGGGCCTCTTACAAGCATGTACTGCTGATTTTTTTTATTAGATTTTTACACCCATGGTGCTTGCCTCCATCTGATTGTGCCAATGATTGTTGATAATTGGACTCTAAATGAAACTGAAATGGACTCATATTGTGGTGAGTGTGTCTTGTCTGCTCTCCATGGGATTTGTTCCCATCGTCCTTCCTTTCTTTTTGGACACTGGGAAATTGCTTTTTAAGTCTCTCTGGACAGGAGCACTGTATAAGTTTTCCTGGGGAGGTGTGAACAAATGTTTGTCCAAGTTCGACAGGGCACCAAGAGCAAACCAAAGGAATGACTCCACCCAAATCTAGTTGGGAAACCGGTGAGTTTACTAGGCTACTTACAGGAGAATGGGTGGGTCAATAGCAGAAAACCCACCCCAGCATGCAACTTACAAAAGTTGTATTCCTACATCTCTCTAATTTGTAGGTGGCTCCACCAGAGTCCTCTCTTCCCTGCAATGGGGCTTCTAGAGCCCAGAAGAAGAGCATGGTGTATCTCAGAACTTTTCAGCTATGCGAACCCCATGAGTTTCTTGCACTTACTGAGTCTCATAGAGCTCATTCCTCCCAAAGGAGGGCTATTCCACTTTGGAGGAAAGATAAATGGCAGGTAATAAAATGTGTGATTTTGAAATCAGACTGTGGTTCCTTCTTATTTTGACTGGAGGAGGCCACGGGAAACAGCCCCCTAAACAACAGGCTGTAGCTACTTCATCCTGTCTCACAGAGCTTCTCCACTCACTGTCCTCATGATTTATCCTTACATTCCTGCACCGTATTCCTGCAATGAGTCCCCTAAGAATGGTGTCACTTGTGCCCCCATAACCAGTTCCCATCATGCCATAGTAGCTCACATGTTTTCCATTAACAGGCTGGCTTGAATCCAGTTAAATTTGCTCCTGAGAAAAATCCAGTATTGAAAGAAATGCAACTCACCCATATAGATAGCATAAAGAAGCCACTGAAGCCACTGCTTCTGCAGAGTGACGTCAGTGCTGTATCTTGTTTGCAAATGGAATAGTGAGATGCACAGGGATCTTACACATCTATTGAGACACAAAAACTATGGTCCCCACTACACCGTAGTTTTTGAGCAGTAGACACTGCTGCTTACAGCTTTTTTTTCATTCTGGGTTTTGCAGGGACAGGACCACCATTTTCTGAGTGTTTCATTGATATTGCCATCCCGCCCAGTTATTGGATGAGCTGCAGAACTGTTCAAGGGACACAAGAAACTGATCAAACTAAGAACTAACGAAACAGAAGCAACCCAAGCTTGTGGCTTCCAAATGCTGTCAAGACACTTGCTATGGTCCCTCCAGGAACTATTTTGTCCCTATAAAATACCTTGGGGCCAATTAAGAGATAATTCATTTTTAAAATGTAATATCCTATATTTGGAGTTCTGCCCTGAATTTTTGCTTTTGCAATATAATAATCTATTGTCCTGGATACCAAAAATAGTGTTGGGTAGGGGCTATTTAAAGTGCTTCAGCAGAAAGTAGTATGTGGCTTGCTGAGCTTAGAACAAAAGAAGTTAAGCTTCATAAAAAGAGAACACTGTCATTAGAAGTAGACTGGACTGGGTCTCATTTTCCTACTCATTTTCCTTCATTTCTGTTTTCCTGACAATGAAGCAAGGCCCAAAGATTATAGGAAGTAGTCATATGACCTGGTGAGAACTAATTAGTAGGGCATGGAGAGAGGGCTCAGCAATGAAAAAACTTTGCTGCTCTTCTAGAAGAGCCAGGTTTGATTCCTGGGACCCACATGGTGGCTCACAACCATCTGTTACTTCAGTTCTAGGGGATTCAGTGTCCTTTTCTGGTCTCTGAGGTCACTGGACATGTGCATGCTGCACAGACATACATGCAGGCAAAACAGTCAAGTCCATAAAACAAAACAAAACAAAAAAACAAAAAACAACAACAACAACAACAAAAAACCGAATTAGTAGATTGACTTGAGAAGACTCATTTTAAAAATCAAAACCCATAAGAAAACTTTCCTAGACAATAGTATTGGTTTAAATTAGATGATGCAGGATGCAGGGGAAAGGATGGAGACATTTATTTACTTAATTAATTAATTAATTTTACTATTATCACACAAACCCTCAACCCTTTAGGACCACATCGCTTTTGCACCAGTTCTTAAGAATCCATAATGTTCTTCAGCCATTGGAAGGGGACACTGTGGCTACTGTAAAAAAAAAAAAAATCACAACCTTAGTCGCTTAATGCAAGTCAGGCTTTGTTCCCCGACAGTTCTGAAACTCAGAAGTCATCAAGTCACAAGGTCAAGGTGGGCACGGTGTACTCTGCTCTGGAGGCTCTTGAGGGAAACATTGGCTACCTGGCCATACCCCAACTGCTAGGGGCCACTAGTAGTTCTGGACCAAAGCACCTTGCTCCTCCTCAACACACACCGCAGCAGGAATGACTCTTCCTCGCTCCACTCTCCCCTCCTCCTTAATTAATCCTTCAGGAAGCATGGGCATTTGTGACAACATCAAGGTCTCCCTAGGATCACTCACTATTCTGAATCAATTTACCTAACACCTCAAGTTCTACAAGGTGACCTTCACGACTGCTCCTGGCTGTGTTGGTTTGTAGTTCTTTGCTCCGCAAACAGCAGTGGGAGAGTCTGTTTTCCTAAGCACATTTCAACAGGACAGCAGGTAAGAAGTACCTGCAGGTGCTGGAGAGATGGCGTTCCTTTATTCAGCGCTAGTGTTCTAATTAGTGGTGCGCAGCTGTTCATGACGAAGCCTCTTCTGTATCCCAGGTTTCACGCAAGCCTTTCCTGTTCTTTTTAAACTAAGTCTAGCTTAAAAGTCTCACCAAATTGCTTTAAATTTTCAAAACGAAAAACAAAAGCCAGATTCCTAGGGCCATAGAGATGTCTCAGTGATTAACTATTCTTTCAGATGACCTAGGTTCCATTTCTAGCTCACTTTGTTTGTTTTTTGAGACAGGGTTTCTCTGTAGGTTTGGAGCCTCTCCTGGAGCTCTCTCTGTAGATCATGCTGACCTTGAACTCACAGAGATCCGCCTGCCTCTGCATCTCGAGTTTGGGGATTAAAGGCGTGCGCCACTACCGCCAGTCCCCTAGCTTACTTTGGGTAGCTTGTGGTCACCCTAAATTCCAACTTGAGGGATCTAATGACTTCTGGCCTCTGCAGGAATATATACACTCACATAGACACACACCCAATCAAATAAATAAAAATAAAATGTACCTTTAAAAAATTGAATTCTTTACTTACTTGAGTTTTAAATTTTAAAAAATATATATATTTTTTATTTATATATTTCATATATATATTATTTCATCATCCTTTCATCTGTTGATGGGCTAAGTTGATTTCAGTTCTTTGCTGTAGTGAATAAATCTGGAATAAACGTGGGAGCGGAGCGCAAGTATCTTCATGGTACAGAATACAGAGAATGGAATACTGGTCTTCTAAAAGATGAAATCACAAAATTTGCAGGAAAATGGATAAACTTAAATATATAATATTAAATGGGGGCACACAATCTCAGAATGAAAAACATCTGCATGTTCTTACTCATGTATGAAACCTAGCCAATAATATGTGTATATATGTAAACAAATGTACATGTGGGTGCAGTAGGCCATGTAGAAGGAGAATGAGAGAGGTCAGATATTAGAGGGTCAGGGAGGGCTGAATGCTGGTAATGGACGTGAGTTAGGAAAGAGGACGTAAAGGCCATTGCTTTGCTAATTCTGACATGGACTTTTGCTTTTAGGTGGTGGGGAAGCACATGAAAATACACTGTAGGGCTCAAGAGATAGCTCAGTAGTTAAGAGCACCTGCTTATCCAGAAGACTGGGGTTCAATTTCCACCATACACATGGTGGATCACAATTGTCCATAACGTCACCTTCCAACCGCCCCAGGGACCAGGCAGCATTTGTTGCAGAGACGCATGCAAGCCAAACACTATACACATAAAATAAATAACTAAATCTGATATTTATTATATTTATACATACATATAGATACATACGTACATTAGATAATAAAAGTATAAAATCTAGTATAAAACTTGACAACTTCCATTCACATTGTTTATAACTGTACACAGCTTCATTGTGTTGTATAGACTTAGAGTCTGATTAATGTTGACATGTGCTTCTTTTTTAATTTGCAACATGCTTTTATCTAATAAAGTTTAAAACATCAGTTTGTCAGGTTTTTTTCTTTGTTCTGTCTTTCCTTCTACTAACTTGGGGTGGTTTGTTCTTTCTTTCTTTCTTGTTCACTCAACACGTGTTGCAAGGTCGTTTATCTGAGACTTTTCTTTCGTTAGCTTGGCACCTATAGCTTTGATTTCCCCACGTGTTTCTACTTCTGTCTCGGTGTGTATTACCATGTTGTATTTCCGCTTCCATTTAAGAAATCACCTTTTTGTTTCCTTTTGATTTTCCTTCTCTTTGGTTTGTCTTCTTCTCCCTTTAAATGATCTTTCCCTTTAGTTTTAACAACGTCTTTCCAATTAAGAAACGAGGTACACAGACACCACAGCTGTTACTTCTTCCAGTTGGATTCGTCCCTCTCCTTGTGGAGTGACATCACGGGTTTCTTGTTATGTGTTCTAGCATCTGTTTTTGTCTAGTGCAAATAGGCCCCTTCTGTTCCTTTGGTCCTGTTTGCATGGAATATCTCTTTTTCTGGACTGTAACTTTCACTGCATTTCTATCTCAACTCCTTCTAAGCAGCATGTTGATAGGCTTTGCTGGTTTTATATTCCTTTAATCAGTCTAAGTCTTTAAGTCTGTTCATTTAAAGTAATTTTTATTTGAGGCTATTATTAGTAGGTAAGGACTCAGTTCTGTTATTTTGTTAATTTTTTTCTGGTTATCCCTTGTTTCTTCTTTTGTTTTCATCTTTGTAATGCTGGCAGTTTTCTTTATTAATCAGATTTGATTCTTTTCTCTCTTTTTGTTTCTGTTCTACAATTGTTTTTATAATTTCCACAGAAGTGTCAAGTTAAGAAATTATTTCGCCGGGCGGTAGTGGCGCACACCTTTAATCCCAGCACTCAGGAGGCAGAGGCAGGCGGATCTCTGTGAGTTCGAGACCAGCCTGGTCTACAAGAGCTAGTTCCAGGACAGGCTCCAAAACCACAGAGAAACCCTGTCTCGAAAAAAAAAAGAAAAGAAATAATTTCCCCTGACTGCTCTAGACTGTTAGGTACTTGCCTGGGGTATGTCTTTCTGTTGTGGAACATTTGTTTAACTACATAAATATTGTGGCACTTGTTTATGCTGCATTTCTTTATCTAGGTAAAGATGTGTTGCTATTTCACCTTGCCTGCCTAAGGCACCTGTTTGGTCTAATGAAGAATTGAACACTCAGTAACAAGGCAGAGGTGGGATAGGATGGGCTGGTGAGCAGGAGACAGGGGGAGTTAGCCAGCTGGAGCCCAGCCAGCCAGAAGCCAGCCAGATACAGAGGAAGCAGGAAAGTAGGATATACAGAATAAAAGAAAGGTAGAAAGCCCTGAGGCAAAATGTAGATGAAGAGAAACAGGTTAAATTAAGCTATAAGACCTACTAGAACAAGCATAAGATAAGGATGAGTATATATAATTAATAAGTCTCTGTGTCATGATTTGGGGGCTGGTGGTCCACATTTCATTCACTGAGTCCTTCAGGTTGGAGATTTCTCTGTGGCTGTTCTGTGTGATCACTGTCTGGATTTCTCACTCAGATTCCATTGCTTTTATTCTTACACTTTATGATGTGGGGGTGTCCTACTGTATTTGTGTTGCTTTTATTGGTTGATGAATAAACCTTATTTGGTCAGTGGCTTAATAGAGTAAAGCCAGGTAGAAAATTTGAACAGAGATATATAGAGAGAATAGGTAGAGTCAAAGAGATGTCATGTAGCTATCAAAGAAGGAAGATGTCAGAATATTACCGGTAAGCTACAGCCTCATGCCCATACATAGATTAAGAAAAATTTGTTAATTTAAGATGTAAGAGCTAGATAGGAATATGTCTGAGCCACTGGCCAAACTGCTGTAATTATTATAGTTTTTGTGTGGTTATTTGGATCTGGGCAGCTGGGAAACAAAGTACAGTTTCTGTTTATATAATGGCACCCAACATTTGGCAATATACATTCACATAGAGCCTAAGAAAGCTTAAAAAAGCACATCTAGACCCACAAAAATGGGAGTCAATTGCAGATTCTTGGTAGCTGCATTTTTTTTCAGATAGGGTCTGTTTTCTGGAGGCAAGCAAAGGCACAGCTTCTTTAAGAGATGGCTTCTTGGTTCATGCTGGTGGCACAAATGGCTCTGGATCTTTCAGGAAGTCCTGTTATGGAGCACTTAAATGGGTTTTGTGAGTAGGATGATATTAGTTGCTTAATGGCAGCATAGACCCACTGTGTCCCTGGAGCTGGGGTGGTGAGCATGGCTTGCAGAGGTAGTAAACATACCTCTGCCATGATGGACAGGGTAGAGGCCACAGGCAAAACTGTACTGTTAGTCCTAGCAACACCTGCCTAGCACTTTAAAAATGCTCCTGGTCAGGAAAGGAGGACAGATACACAGTAAAGACAGATTCAGACAAAAAAAAGTCTTTAAATGGCCCACAATAAGTTTAATAATTGTACTTGGGCTTAAGAAAAAGATGGCGGACAATGAAGGCTGATGAGAAGCCAAGGACAATGGCACTAGGTTTCGATCCTAATACATGAACTGGCTTTGTGGGAGCTTAGCCTGTTTTGTTGCTCACCTTCCTGGGCCTGGATGGAAGTGGGAGGACCTTGGTCTTTCTGTAGGGCAGGGAATTTGGACTGCTCTTCAGTATCGAGAGGGAGGGGGAATGGACTGGGGGGAGGAGAAGAGGAGTGGGGATGGGGGAGGGGAGTGGGGGGAGGGGGCAATGTGTGGGAGGAGGGGTGGGAAATGGGAAACGGGGAGCAGTTGGAAATTTTAATTAAAAAAGAATAAAAAAAATGATAAAAAAAAAAAGAAAAAGAGGATAAAAGATGGACAGTGTCATAGATTAAAAAATAATTTAAGGATAGTAAACTGAGGTTCTAAAAGGAAAATAAAATAAAAATCATAATGGTCCTTGAAAAGGTGGAAAATACACAGAGTCTGGATTATGTATATTATTGTATTTTATTTGAACTTTTTGACTGCAGAGAGACATTTGATCCTGGGGGCTACTAAGATAAACCAGCATATATATTTTAAAGGTATCTTGAGATCAAAATTTGAGTCTAAGGATATGTTACTTTGGAAAAGAGGTTCTGCTTTTGTTTCAACAAAGGATGGGACCTGTGGATTCCTTCTAGGCTAATGGACCAAAACCCCTGAAAGGACTCCATGAACCCTAAAAGTACTTTGCCCAACAAACATCAGGAAGCAGTTTGGAGAAAACTACAAAAAATTCCCAAGATGATTATTTATAAATGTTTGTTTTTATTTGAAAGGAATTGAGTATAAATGGTTAATAGTTACAGTCAATCACTTTCTAAAAAATTGGGGAGATATGATATAGAAATGAATCGATTTGGATCTATTGATACAATTTTAAGGACAATTTTGTTACACTATACATACACACACATAAATTTATTTCTACTCTTGTTTAAGGTATTATGCTTATGCAGCTCATTTAAAATGTAATGTATAATTAAGAAACACAGATTAATAGATAGTAATTTATAATAATCAAACTTTTATTCATGTTATTTAGGTTTTTTAGATACAGAGATATATTTCAGTTAGATAGATTATCTTCAACACTTCAAAGACCTGCAGAATATGACATTTAAAAGGTTTTAAGAGCTTAGACTTTTCTCAACAGTGAGATATGTTTATTTTTGACAGCACCAACTATTTCAAAGAGGTTGATTGGTATTGAAGAAACTCATTATGGAATTTGCCTTTAATGTGACAAGGCTAGCCATTTGAACAAAAAACTGCTCTTGCCTGGACTGCTTTATAGTATGCTGTATGAACTGGACATGCAGGTCTCACAGAAAAATAACTGCTATTCTTTCCAAAAGACAAAATGATCCTTCAGGGCTCCTGTTTCACAAAAGAAACGGCCAGATATTCTGCAGGACACAGAAGAAAGCAATTGACAAATTTTGCCAATACAAAGCAAAACAGATCTTCAAATTTCCTGTTTCACTGAAAAAGTTTACCCAATGCTTTGCTCTTATAGGCTAAATATGGATGCCCCAACATTATAAAAGAACTTTGAGTGACATAGCATAATGTCTCTGTCAATTTTAGAACTTGTAAATTGCTTACAGTGTACTTCCTGTTTACTTAGGTAACATTATATCCTTCTGGGGTCTTTGATGGAGTTGAAAACTTGATAGTTATAATTATAGTTTTCCTTAGTTATAATAAAAGATAAATTAGATATAAAACTTTAGACTCACACAGATAGGATAGATGATAGAGTATTTTCGTTAATTTGCCAAATGTAAATGAAATAAATATTGTAACTATAATTCTTACTTAATAACTGTTTTGTATATGTAATTTTGCTCTGTTAAAGTTAAAACTTTTTGTTTTAATTAAACAGAAAAGGAGAGATGATGTGAGATGTTCTTCTGTATATGTGTTGCTTTTATTGGTTGATGAATAAAGCTGTTTCAGCCAACGGCTTAGCAGAGTAAAGCCAGAAGGGAAATCAGGAGAGAGAGAGAGAGAGAGAGAGAGAGAGAGAGAGAGAGAGAGAGAGAGAGAGAGAGAGAAGGTGGATTCAAAGGGACACCATCTAGCTGCCAAAGGAGAAAAAAAAACAAAATATTACTGATAAGCCATAACCTTGTGCCCATACGTGGATTAATAGAAATGTGTTCATTGAAGATGTAAGAGCTAGTTAGGAATACATCTAAGTCATTGGCCAAACAGTGTTGTAGTTAATATAGTTTCTGTGTGATTAATCAGATCTGGGCAGCTAGAAAACCAAAGAAGTCTTTGTTTACAACTTTATTCACTTTCCTTGCGATTATCATGATGACAATTTCAGGCAATTAATTGATTTTCTTCTCCTTGAACTCAACTGCTAGAACATCAGGTAACATCATCTTCCTGGGCTCTTTCATTTTTCCTGGGTCTTTGTTCTTACTTTGGTGTTTTCATAGATCATAGATGTCTCTGAATTTGTTACCTTTCAGTTAGTACTAAGCTATCTATCTATCTATCTATCTATCTATCTATCTATCTATCTATCTATCTTTCTTTCTATCTCTCAAATAAACAAAATCAAGAACTACATACAAGAACATCACAAGAAAACCTACAGAATCAACTAAACTGGGCTCATAAGGGCTCACAAAACCTGAACCAAAAACCAGGGAGCCTGCATGGAATTGACTTAGGCCCTCTGTATATATGTGACAGTTGTGTAGTTTGGTCTACTTGTGGGACTCCTAACAGTGGGAACAAGGACTGTCTTTAAAGTTGTCACTGGCTTTGGGAGCCTATTCTTCATACTTTATTGCCTCACCCAAGGGAAGGTTCTTAGTCTTACCACAATTTGATATGTCATACTTTGTTGATACCCATGGGAAGCCTACTGCTTTCTGAACAGAAAGAGAGGAAGAGTAGATTGGGGTGGAGGAGGGAGGGGAAACTGTGATTGGGATATAAAATAAATAAATAAATTTAATTAAGAACAAAACAAAACAAGAAAAACCATCAAGATTAAAATCAAAGCAAGCAAAAGACCAATAAAACAAAACAAAAAAAAATCCCAAAGAAAGAAAAATGAGACAAATGTCTACAAAAATAAAATTGAGTTTGTTTTGGACTGGTCAACTGCTCCTGGACATAAGGCATGTTCTTGATTGTGGTGAGCATTCTCAGTGAAAGACTCGATTGGAGAATGCCAGTTTCTCCTTTGCCAGCAGGTATTAACTGCAGATGACTTTTTGATTAGGCCGGGGACCCCATGTCTATTTCCCTATCTCAGTGTGGGGACCCCATTTGATTTGAACTATACAGGCCCTATGCTCACTGTCAGAGATTCTGATTCATATATGCACCAATCCTTTTGTGTCTGGAAGACACTGTTTCCTGACTCTTATGTTTCTGCTCCCTCTTTCATGTAGAGCCATGAACCTTTACAAGAGGTCTTCGATAAATCACCAAAGCCTCTCACTCTCTCTACATTGTCCATTTGTGGTCCCTGAGTTAGTTCCCATTTGTTGCAAGAGGCTTCTCTGAGGATGACTGAATGAGGCGCTGATGTATTGGTATAGCAGTATGTTATTAGATGCCATATTATTGTCTTACTCCTTTAGCAAAATAATAGCATTCTATTTCATAATTAGAATTAGGAAGTGTTCCTTCAGTTTCCATTTTGTGGAATAATATGAGGAGTGCTGATGTTAATTTTTCTTTAAAAGCCTGCACAGAATCCACCTGACTCTAGATGGTTTTTGGTTGGAAGACTTTTAATTACTGCTTCTATTTCACTAAGGGTATAAGTCTATTTAAATTGCTTCTTTGATCTTGTTTTAACATTGGTAGGTCATATATATCAAGGAATTTATCCATTAATTTTAGATTTTCCAATTTGGTGAAGTACAGATTTTTTCTAATTTTTTTTTTTTAATTTTTAAAACAATCTTATTTTACATATCAATCCCAGTTTCCTCCCCTTCCAATCCTCCTACTTCCTCCACCTTCTCCTGCCCTCATCCACTCCTCAGAGAGGGTGAGACCTCTCATGGAGAGTCAACAAAGTCTGTCACATCACTTGAGACAGGACCAAGCCTCCCTGCGCCCCCCTACCCCACCCTAAATCTAGGCTGAGCAAGGCATTCTTCCATAGGGAATGGGATCCAAAGAGCTAATTCAGGCACTATGGCTAAATACTTCAACTGCTGGTGGCCCCACAAACTGCCCAAGTCACACAATTGTCACCCACATTTAGAGGGCCTAGTTTGGGTCCTATGCAGGTTCCCCAGCTGTCAGTCCAGAGTCAGTGAACTCCCACTTGTTCAAGTCATGTGGGTTTCCCCATCATGGTCTTAGAAATTCCCAGGAATCTACAAGGATGACTCCAGCTAAGAATCTAAGCAACAGTGTAGAGGCTACCATAACTGGCCTTCCCCTGTAATCAAATTGATGACTACCTTAATTGTCATCATAGAACCTTCATCCAGCAACTGATGGACGCAGATACAGAGATCCACAGCTAAGCACTGGGCCAAACTCTTGAAGTTCAGTCATAGAGAGGGAGAAGTGATATGAATGAAGTACAGATTTTTTTTAAAGTATATCCTATCATTCTCTGGATTTCTTTAGTGTTTGTTGTAATACCTCTTTTTCTTATCTAATTTTATTAATTTGGGTCTTCTTTCCCCATATTTTGGTTATATTGGCTAAAAGTTTGCCATGTTTATTGATTTTATCAAAGAACTAAGCCTTTGTTTCATTGATTCTTTGTATTTTTTGTTTTGTTTTGTTTCTATTTCACTGATTTCAGCTAAGCTTGTATATTTCTTGATATTTACTCAGTTGTCGTGTTATTTTTTCTTGTTTTTCTAGAGATTTTAGGGTGTCATAAGTTACTTATATGAGATTTCTTTCATGATGTAGGCACTTAGTTCTATGTACTTGCCTTTGAACAACCAAACTTAGGTGCATCCCAAGGGTTTGGGTATGTTGTGTTTCCCTTTTTATTCAATGTAAACAGTTTTAATTCTTGATTTCTATTTTGGCCTATTTTTTTTTTTCAGTAGTGACTTGTCCAGTTCTCGTGAGTTTGTAAACTTTCTGTTGTTGTTGACATCCAGCTTTAATCTCTGGTGATCAAGTAGAATGCAAGGTTTTATTTTAATTTTCTTTTATCTGTTGAGACTTGCTTTGTGTCCAAGTATGTGGTCAATGCTGGAGAAAGTTCCAGGAGCTGCTAAGAAGAAAGTAATTCTTTTTGTGTTCTGGAGAAATGTTCTGTAGATAGCTGCCAGTTTTTCCCTGGGTAACCTGTCGATTGGCAAGAGCAGGGCACTGATGTCACTCACTATCACTGTGTGAGGACCAATATGGGATTTTTATTGTAATATTGCTTCTTTTATGAACTTGGGAGGGCTTGCATTTGCTTCATAAATGTTTATAATTGCATTATCTGCTTGGTGTATTTTAGTTGTGTCTTGAAATCTATTTTTTCAGTTATTAAAAATATCTGTACTTACTTGGTTTTGTGTCCATTTGTTTGGAATACTTTTTCCATCCTTTTATCCTGAGAGGATGTTTATCCTTGAAGATGAGGTATATTTCTTGGATGCAGAAATATAGATCATGCTTTTAATCCAGTCTGTTAGTATGTGTCTTTTTATTGGGAGTTGAGATCATCAATAAGAGAGATATTAATGACCAATGTTTGTCAGTTTCCATTATTTTGTTATGGTGGTGTGGGATTTTTATACCATTTTTGACTAACTGTTCTGGGATTATTTGTTCATTGGATCCTCTTGGGTGTAGTTAACTTTCTCTTTAAATCTTTCTTCCTAGTACCTTTCATAAAGCTGGACTGGTGAAGAGAAATTGCTTATTTATTTTTATTGTGAAATGATTTTCTTTATTGATTGTGATTGATAGGTTTTCTGGGTATAGTATTATGGACAGGTGTCTGTGATCTCTTAGCACATGTAAAACATCCTCCTAGGCCATTCTGGCTTAGAGTCTGCATTTTAAAGTCAGGTGCTATTCTGATGGGCATGTTTTTATATGTGACTTGGTTTTATTCCCTTGTAAATTTTAATAGCCTTTCTTTGTTTTGCACATTCAGTTTCTGATTTGTGTGTGTTGTGGGTTTTTTTTTTTTTATAATCATGTCTATTTAAAATTCTGTATACTTCCTGTACCCCAATAAAACACCTCCTTCTTTAGATTGGAGATTTTTTCTCCAATTATTTTGGTAAAAATATTTTCTTCACCTTTGACCTGGGTTTCTTTTTCTTTCCTCTATCCCTATTATTTGTAGATTTGTTCTTTTCATAGTGTCCTGGATTTCCTTGATGCTTTGTTTCTGAAATGTTTACATTTAACATTTTCTTTGGCTGAGATATCCATGTCTTCTACCTTGTTTTCAATGATGGAGATTCTGTCTTTTATTTATTATAAATTGTTGGTGAGGCTGACCTGTGAGGCTTTTGTTTGACTTCGTAAATTTTTTATTTCCAGTTTTATTTCAGTTTGGATTTTCTTTCTTTTTTTTTATTTTTTTATTTTATTTTTTTTTTAATTTTTTTTATTAATTAATTAATTTAATTATTAAAGATTTCTGCCTCTTCCCCGCCACCACCTCCCGTTCCCTCCCCCTCCCCCAATCAAGTCTTCCTTCCTCCTCAGCCCAAAGAGCAAGCAGGTTTCTCTGCCCTGTGGGAGGTCCAAGGACCACCCACCTCCATCCAGGTCTATTAAGGTGAGCATCCAAACTACCTGGGCTCCCACAAAGCCATTACATGCAATAGGATCAAGAACCCATTGCCATTGTTCTTCAGTTCTCAGTAGTCCTCATTGTCCATTATGTTCAGCGAGACCGGTTTTGTCCCATGCTTTTTCAGTCCCCGGCCAGCTGGCCTTGGTGAGTTCCCGATAGATCATCCCCATTGCCTCAGTGTGTGGGTGCACCCCTCGCTGTCCTGAGTTCCTTGCTCGTGCTCACTCTCCTTCTGCTCCTCCTTTGGATCGTGAGACTTCAGTCCAGTGCTCCAATGTTGGTCTCTGTCTCTGTCTTCTTTCATCGCCTGATGAAGGTTAATATTCAGGGGGATGCTTATATGTTTTTCTTTGGGTTCACCTTCTTATTTAGCTTCTCTAGAGTCACGAATTATAGTCTCAATGTCCTTTATTTATGGCTAGAAACCAAATATGAGTGAGTACATCCCGTGTTCCTCTTTTTGGGTCTGGCTTACCTCACTCAGGATAGTGTTTTCAATTTCCGTCCATTTGTATGCAAAATTCAAGAAGTCATTGTTTTTTACTGCTGAGTAGTACTCTAATATGTATATATTCCATACTTTCTTCATCCATTCTTCCATTGAAGGACATCTAGGTTGTTTCCAGGTTCTGGCAATTACAAACAATGCTGCTATGAACATAGTTGAGCATATACTTTTGTTGTATGTTTGGGCATCTCTTGGGTATATTCCCAATAGTGGTATTGCTGGGTCAAGAGGTAGGTTGAACCCGACTTTCCTGAGAAACCGCCACACTGCTTTCCAAAGTGGTTGCACAAGTTTGCATTCCCACCAGCAATGGATGAGAGTGCCCCTTTCTCCACAACCTCTCCAGCAGAGGCTATCATTGGTGTTTTTGATTTTAGCCATTCTGACCGGTGTAAGATGGTATCTTAATGTTGTCTTGATTTGCATTTCCCTGATTGCTAAGGAAGTTGAGCATGATCTTAAGTGACTTTTGGCCATTTGAACTTCTTCTGTTGAAAAGTCTCTGTTCAGCTCAGTGCCCCATTTTATAATTGGATTGATTAACCTTTTACGGTCTAATTTCTTGAGTTCTTTGTATATTTTGGATATCAGACCTTTGTCAGTTGCGGGGTTGGTGAAGATCTTCTCCCAGTCAGTGGGTTGCCTTTCTGTCTTAGTGACAGTGTCCTTTGCTTTACAGAAGCTTCTCAGTCTCAGGAGGTCCCATT